>NC_045638.1:77762543-78386389 GCF_009829145.1 Chiroxiphia lanceolata | reverse complement strand
CCCTACTTAAACTAATTTAAAAATATGTCAATGCTTGCAGATTTTAAGATGAAAGTGAAGTAATCCAAACAGTAAAAATTGTTACTGCTTCTGTCCTCCAATTATCATAGCAATCTCCGATAAATAATGCAAAAAGTTACATGGAAAATATTCAAGGATGTGTCTTATGACTGAAAAAGAGCTTATTGTAGAATTCATCTCACCTAAATTTAGGTGTCTCAAAGTTAATTGCCTGGTATGACTTAGTTGCCTTAGCTCCTTCTTTGGTCTCAATAAATGCTAGGTATCTCAGGAAGCCCATCCCATCCAAAGGTAACTGGGTTAAATCTCTGTCTAGGTGTGACTCTAAAGACAGCCTAGATCCCTAACTCTGGGACAGACAGGTGAGGAGAATCCCACAGACACTTCTAAAACAAAATATATTAAGACTTTCACACCAAAAATCAAGTGAAAAATAGAAAGTGAGAAGTAGGATGAATGCAGTTTTTTTCCCACATCCTGTAGACATTAACTCATCAAGCAAATGAATTTATTAACTGTAGTCTATTGTTTGGCAATCCACATAATTCAGCAGTTATCTCTTGAGAGAGCTAATTTTGGTTAGAAGACTGTCAAAAAAAAGTTCACTGGGCTAAAGAAGGCGACATTTCAGTTAGAATTGAGTTTATTAATTATCATAGATTAGGACAATGATTAGATTTGTCATATATGGTGATAGATATTGTTCAAGGAGTTCCACTGCTATCACACTACTGTATCCCAACTTTTCTCTCATTGTTATATCCTGCAGTGGAAGTATACCATTCCATTACAGTATAGCAGCACTGTACTAAGATGTGGAGCTTGAACACCGCAGTAAATGCTTGCCACCATCTGCACCACTGCTCCCAGCTTGGATGGGATAGAAAATACCGAAAATTTAAAAAAAAAAAAAAAAAGGACTGAAAACCAAAACACAAAACCTGTTACAAAGTTGACCAGTGAAAGATTTTTCAGTTCTTAAGTAGTTGATAAGGTTTGTTTTGTTTAGATAAATGAACAGATTTGTAATTTACTTGAGAGGTGGTACATGGGATAAATATGGAATTGGCAGGCACCTTAATATATTGGCTCAGAGGTAGATGTAGAAGGGTGGTAATATGCACGGTTTTCCATGGTAACACCAAATGGTAAAATATTGGAAATTAATATTGTAAGTAGCCTTCCCATTGTTCTGAAAAACATTCATCTTGTCTTAGAAATAAAACAGATTCCTAAGTATTTTTCTGAATAACTGTGTTTAATAAACTTCAAAGATAAGATCCAAAAGTTGTGAGATCAGCAGAGAGCTTTATCTATAAAATATAAAAGTGAGATAGTTCAATAATCAATTAATCAAACTTTGTCCAATGTACTTCATATTTGAAATGAATAGCAGCTGAAGTCTTTGTGCTGGAAAAAAATATGGTTCTTATAAAACACATACCAGAAGCTGTCAACTGCCCAGATTTTAAATTCAAAATGTCTCTAAGGAAAGCTTTTCTGAACTGTTCTACTCTTGACTTGTTTTGCTATGAGCTTCTCTGTAAAAATTGACCATAATCAAACACTGTGCTCAGAAACCAGGGCAGAATTGGACATTATGCATTTCCCCTTATTTCATTACCTCTCCTTAGCAGAAGAGTGCATAAAGTTGAACGTATTATCTTAGGATTCGTAGGTTTTGAATTTGTTTTCTTTTCCCCATAAAATCTCTTTTTAAATCTAGTGAGCAAAAATGTATGTATTTATAATGCAATGCTTTGAGGTAATTTTCAACTAAAAAAAAATAAACGTGAGCTCTCTAAAAAGAAAAGGAAAAAGTAGCCTACATGATTTCTCTGAGAGAATCCCCTCAAAATGCTGCAGTGGAATATTTTGGGCTAATAACATGGTGCTTATTCTCATTAAACTGTGAAGGTCCTTTCCAGTTTTAATTCGCTGATAGATCCCAAGCTGTGAAGGGTGTCACTAAAGGGGATGGAACTGTGTTTGAGGCAGTCTGACAAAAGAGGATTTTTGGACTGTACTTAAGCCAAGGACATAAGGATTTGTGGTTCAAAAAGACTTTCACAGAATGGCTTTAACCCTCAAATAATGTGATTCCTTAAAACATCAGTGCGATTGAGAAAGGCACAAGAACAGATATTTGGACCCTAGAAGGTGTAAAAAGAGGTCTTTGAAGGCAAACTGGCTGACTTTTGGCTCCCAGCTTTGGCAGAACTTAAATTCTCTGATTAACATTTTAATCTCACATTGGCAAGTGTTTTGTCTGCTTCCCTTGGTTCAGTGTTAACCAAGGGATAAATGGGGTAAGTATAATCCTTCTGAGAACAGCTGAACTCTCTTTACAAACTTCTGATTATTAAGTTACTCTATAGAAATATTACAGTGCATGGACCTTCTGTAAAGATTTAAACACTAGTGTCCAAAAGGCAGGGGAAGTTGATTTTCAAAAGGGACAACAAAATTCTTCAGTAATGGCAAGGCATGTGCTTTAAACAGTTATTGTTTGCACATTTCCTTTTTCATGTTTTTATTTTCCAGTATTGGAGCATCACTAACTCACATTTGATGTGATTTGCATTAAAATGACACATTTTTATTTTAAATTCCTTTCTGACAAGTGTGCTGCTTTGTTACTTGGTTCTTTAAAATCTTCTGACACTTTCCTATTGACAGGAAGGACATTTTGAGTATGATGGAAAATGGGCTTAATATATATCAGTTCAATCAAACCCTGAATTATTTGCTAAATAAATACATAATTGGTTGAAACCTAAATTACATGCTACAGGAGTCTAGACTGAGTCTTTGAGCACAAGTCTGTGATCACACATATGAACAATGCCCTGTGCAAAGGCCTAGGAGGAAACTGCATCCAGGTCGCACACAGTTTGTGGTACAGACAGCGAAGAGGAGCTGTTCCTGTTCTCAGAACAGGGCACTTCTTGTTCATCAGGACACAGACTGAGAGATAAAGCCATGGCTTCAACCAAGGTCCTTCCATGAGTAGTGTTACAATATAATTTTAAGTGTGTAAATAGCAGTGCTGCTAATGCTGGGTGAAGTACATGTATAGGAGAATAAAAGTTATAAATTAATTCAAATGGAAGTTCAAAGCTCTCACTTCAAATCTGTTTGCTTAAAGTTAGATTGATAATTTCCTGCTTAGGCATTTAATGCAATTGGCCTGTTTTCCATAAGTGCCAGAGAACCCGAACTGTGACTGTGATCAGTATTAGTAGCAAAGGCATTAAAATAAATAAATAATAATAAAAAAAGTCAGTAAACTTACCTTTTTTTTCTCTTTTTTTTTTTTTTTCTTTTCTCTACCGTAACTATTTACATGTTCCTACATGTCTAGAAGTGCTAAAAGTATTTGGAAAGGACTAGGGAATTTAGGCTTTTTGTTTGTTTGTTTTAAGTTGTGGTCGAACTAAACTGTGGGTTTCTCTCTGGGTTCCTCTTAATATTGTGCATTAAGTGCAGGCCCTGTGAAACTATAATGTAAGGTATAGTAGTTCTCTCTGTATCAGAGAACAGTTTTTACAATTGGATTCCATGATGTTAGAAATCATTGTTTAAATCCATAAAGTAACCTGAAAAGTGTGGGCTAAAATTTTTTTTGATTGTATCTCCTAAAATATCCCTCTTGCAAATATCTCAGACACAGGTCACAACATGGGCTGTGTCACAGGAGGAGCACAGGGTTGTGCTGCAGGGATGGAGGAGGCAGAAGGGCTTGCCAAGGGCACTGGCACTGCCCACACCGGGACTCCAGCCTGCCAGGATAGCAGCTCCTTGCAGTACAGCACGAGTGCTTCTGAGGGGCCTTCTCCCTGCAGGAAACTGTTCAGCACTTCCCTTGCCCTGGTTTGCAGACACTTTTGACATGTAATTTTAAAGGGTGATTTTTAACTGAACAAAGATTTTGAGATGTACTTCACAGGATCACTCCTGTTAGATACTTTCTGGAGTTTTAGTTATGGAGCTAGCAATTTTTCTGAAGTCTGCTTTGTTGGTAATCCTTGGTAATCCTTCTCCTTTGTCACCTGGACCAAGACTTTCCTGTCCAAGGCTGTAGTGTCTAAACTGTGTGTTAACTTTAGATACCAAACCATTGGAGATTATTGCTTTCTCATGTTTTGTTGTCTAAGTGGTAACTAAGTGCTTGCTTATTGACAGGATGCATATGGTCCATATTCTCCAGAGGAATGCATATCTTTACCAGTCTACACTAGTGTGGAGAGAGACCGTGTGGTGACAAATATTGATGTACCTTGTGGAGGAAACCAAGACCAGTGGATTCAGTGTGGCGCTGCTTTATTTTTAAAAAATCAGTAATGTGAAACTGCATTAACTTGTGAAGTTAAGAATCATTTAAATATCTAATTTCTTACTTATTAGAAGAAAACTTTAGATTTATCACTTTTGTGTTTTTAAAGCAATGTTTTATAAATTCCTGTTTATTTTTTTAAGATATATTGAAGTAATTCTGCTTGAATAGAACTTCATTGTATCTTTGTGGGATATTGTAAAAGTTAACATGGCACTATTCAGCAAACTGCTAATTTGGTTTTTTTTTTCTCTAGATTGTAATATGCTCCATTTCTTTCTAAGACTTGCTGAAATCTCTTTTGTTCTGCCCAGAAATATTGAATATAAACTCATAGTCAGCATTTTTTCTTTGATCTTTTTTTCATTATCCTTTTGGAACTTTTCTTCATATATCTCTGTTATTTAATAAAATAAAATTATAAAACCTTCTGTAACTGAAATTGAATGTTTTACTTGAAGATAAAAGTCAGGATAAACATTTCATTCTGCTTTAATGACGTTTTACTTGTAATTATATTCCTTTGTATTGGTAGGAAATAATAGGATCGTCATAAACTTCAAGTGGAGTTACAAATTCAGTTAGACTACTATCTAGAAGTTGTTATCTAGAAGTTACTGTAAAAAAATATTTATGAAACTGTGCTAAATTTCAGCAAGAATGTTCACATAAAGGCCCAAGATAGAAAAACAATACCTTAGACAAACAAAAGAGGTTTTCATCCAGTTATTAAATGAATAACAGAGGGATATAATAATACTTTTGATCTGTGATGCGACAGATACCTGGAGTCTTGTTCTTAGTGCAGGATACTCGTTTGATTTCACTGGTTCATGATGTATCGTGTTGGGATGCTGACATAGCATTGGGGTGCAATTAGACAAAATCCCAAAAGAAGGAGGAAACCCAGAACCCAGCAGGAAGCAGCATTACTGACGAATTATAAAGTCTCAATGTAAGAATTGAAAGTGTCTAATTTTTAACTGGAATTACAGAGTCACCACATGAAGATATTTTTAAAAACCAAAGGCAAATAAACACTTTCTTAGTTTGCTTAGAAAACAAAATAGATGTCTTAGCTCTAATATATCTATTTTATATTCATTTGGAAGTAGTATTTAAATTAAGATTATATTTCACTTTCCTGATATTTTTTCATTGATGGCTTGAAGGAGGGAGAAGCAAAGCAGAGAAAAGATTGGCCACATCTCCAGGTCAACTTTCTGAAGAAAGTATTTTTCTCTCTTCTTCTCTATTGTTCATAATTTAAACTTGGTCTTTTGTCTTTATTTAAAACGTTCCTATTTTAGTTGTTCTTTTAATAAAAAGCTGTCCTAAAATAATTTGATACAAGTGCACATACATTTTTAAAATTGAATCCTGTCTAAAAGAAGAATAGATTTATGTGATACTTTTCAGATAATTGTGTCATCTTCCTTTATACATTTAACTCTGATTCACTGAGGAATAAAAATGTAGCAGATTTAGAAAAGAGTTGTCTGTGAGGAAAATTTTGGAAGAAAATGACAAAGTCTCCAACAGAACAGCAAGCACTTGTATAAATGTATGCACGAGCTTTGTGAGAATTTACAGGGCAATTTGGCCAGGGAAAGGATTCTGCTATACTAGACTTTCTTGGAGATGAAAAGTTTTGCTGAAGGCAGCTTGGGCTTTCAATTCCCCTAGGCACACGTAAAGAACACGTTGCAACTTTCCCTTTTGGTCCAACATTTTTCCATAAACTAGACTGGATTTCAGCTTTCATGTATCTCAAAACTGAGGGATCAACTGACTCTCATTAGTTCTGGCTTCTCTTTTGTGGACAGGTAGAGAAATACAGATACTCAGCTGCTCAGATAACTACCTATGTTAGGGCAAAGATGTCTGAAAAGTAATACATTGTATTTTAACCTAACTTGCCCAGAAAGTAAAGACCAGAGATGTAGTAGGTGGCTTTGATGACCCATCTTGCTTGTTATAGAAAAGAAAAATGTACTTTAATGAGTTGTAGAAACTCTGAAATAAATCATTAGTAGAACCTTGTGGGGATTTTCATGTTTTAGTTTGTGGGGTTTTTTTCTTCTCCTAATTGTAAGCTTCAAATGTACCTTCCATATTGCCAAGTGTAAATATAAATATTATTTAAGGTCTCTGTTTTCAAGTCTCCTCTTTGTATATATTTAGTGAGGAAGTCCTAACTGATGCTACTAATATTCAGATATTGATGTTGTCACAAAGAACAGATGTAAAAGAGAATCCTCCAGACCTACTACACTATATTTCTATTGCAGGGCCAGGTACTGATTCAGTTTCTTACTAATAGCTTGTCTGATAGGCCACGTAAGAATTGGCCTGTCTCTAGAGGTTTGTTACTTCTTCTATCATT
The DNA here is from genome assembly GCF_009829145.1 of Chiroxiphia lanceolata. NCBI lineage: Eukaryota > Metazoa > Chordata > Aves > Passeriformes > Pipridae > Chiroxiphia > Chiroxiphia lanceolata. The sequence continues at coordinate 78,379,646 of NC_045638.1, read as the reverse complement.
TACTTCTGCCACGGATTTAGAACTGTGTAATATTTCTCAGCTCACAGCATCAGGAGTTTTGTTCTCAGGAGATGCATTCAATGCATTTCTGTTGGAGCACCTTCTCTCTCGAGTGCAAAGTACTGTTAGCCAGCTTGATTAAATCTCCTTTTGTTTGGTTCTTCTCTTGGTTTAGAACCTTTCCACTTTACTAGAACTGTCTGTTTGCTTTTGTTCTTTCTGAGACCTTCTATGAGTGATATGAAAAAAATCCCAACCTTCTTAATGTTTAGCTATAGCTAGAGCATCAAATTATATTTTTATTTTGACAGAAGTCCTTTGGGAGCCCATCAGACTTGTTACAGATGTAAAAGGCACTCTCTTCCTAGGTGTCTGTGATGTCTTTATTTTTTTCAGCATAGGACAAAAACTGATTTAAATCTCAAACTAGGTTGTCAGCTTGAAATCTATTAGATTTTTAGTTATGTATCATCAAAACCAAAAAACAAACCAAAACCCTGACAGCTGTATATTACATTTGCCGTGTATTAAGCAGTATGCTTTATACTTATTAAGTGATTCACTAATCTTTCTTTCTCATGTCTCTAGTTATAACCCTGATGTTTTGGATGGCTCCCAGGTGACCTAAAGAGGAAAAAGAATTTACTTCTCATGTGTTCCTTGATACTTATTGTCTGTTTGCCTTGTATAATGTGTTTTCTTTCTACCCAATACTGCAATCTAAATGAAAGATGCTATAGGTAGCTGCTACTCTATATCATAGGAATTATATTTTTGGCAGTAAAAATAGAACTGTAGAGTGTTTATTACCACCAAAGTGCAGCTGTATTGCAATCATAGGCCATTCACAAATATGAATCAGGAAACATAAGAAATAAAAACATTGGAAATGCCTTAATGCTCTGACTATGGTTTAAGGGAGTCTGTTCTGCTGTTCAGTTTCAAGGGTATAGGAACTTGTAAGACTTAGTTATATAAAGAGATCCTAGAAAACACACATTACTGCTCTGTAAGCACTCTCTTTTGAATACTTGAGAAAGGCATATATCTTCAGGAGTGTAAATTGTTATCAATAGAAATCAGTGACAAAATGCAAAGTGAAAAAACCTTTAAAGAATAGCAAAACCTTTGAAAATAGTGAAGATTGTGCAGTAATATCTGAATGTCTTTAAAATACATTTCTTTTTTGTTTTACAAATGCCTTTATTTTATATGTTAAAATGAACTGTTTCCTCCTTTTACACTTTATAGCAGTCAAATTTCTGTCAGATATTGATGCTGTCATCCATTGGAAGACATGCTGTTTGGTGCATTTAGCAACTTCACAGCAAGTCTACTGTCACAGAGCATGCTGTGTTACCAAACAGAAAATTACATGTTTGTTGAAGAGTCGACTCACTTTCTGTTACTTGCAATAAACCACCTTTCAGAAACAAGACCTACAATGGTGATAGAGTACCTCAAATGTTTTAGTGCTAAAGGGAAACTCTTTAGAGTTGATTAAAGATTTTTTCCCAGAAAATTTTTTAGAATTTCACTAAAATCCAAATGCTGCAGTAGAAGGCAAGTTATGCAAGTTATGCTGAGTACAAATAGAACTGATCATGCAAATTGTCTTTCCCCCTTTGTTTCTTCGTTTCAACTTTCAGAGACCAGTACTCAGAAGAGCAGTAATTTGTCCCCAGACAGCTATATAATTATTTGAGCTGAGGGGGGAGAAACCTGGAGTCCATGACCAAAAGCATTAATAATAAATCATACGAGCTCTTAAACTGATAGACTGTCTTTTGTTGACAAAAATGGGTTTACGTAAATTATACTTAATATTGGTTACCATACTAAAAATGTGCAGGCTTGGCTAGGGCTAGAAATTCCTATAGGAAGTTTTACATAGACATTTTTAAATCCCTTTAATTTTTACATTTTCAATCCTTTGAAAATTAAATGTGTGAATAAGAAACTAGATGTGGAAGAGTCTGAAGACCAAAAAAGAGTGGGTCACATTTGAGAAAACAAGCTCACCTGTTGTGAGTTCTTATGCTACATTCTCCTTTGAAGGTGTACAGCTTCATCAGTGCACTCGAGTTCTTCACAGATTAGAACCTTCCTTGGAAACCTGGCTGCCTGAGAGGCCATCCTCCTTCACCTCAGCTCATCTCCTCCAGTGTGTGACGCTGCATAACTCAGCCCCATCTCCTGTTCTTTTCATTTCAGCCACTGAAGCTGCTTGTATCAGAGCTCACTAACTGGATGTGTTTTAAGAAATGCCAGTCTTTAAGGTCTAGATTTCTTATTTCTAGTTCTCATAACCTTTCTGTAAGATGCCTAGAAAGCAATAGAGGAAGGTTTTTTTCACTTTCAGTATGTTTGGTACAAACAAAAAGACCTTTCACTTATATGTTTTAGAAAATCAAAAAATAAATTGTTGTTACTTCTTTGAACAGCTTCACAATAATTGCTGTTAGTATAGACTGCAATTTGCCTCAGATATAGTTCTTCGGGGATGATCTTGGTGGAAATTGGAGTGGTTATTTCCTTTTAAACTCAATTTAATTTGACTTAATTATGGTGCATAAATAATCATGACAGAATATACAGAAAGCTTTGCACGGGCCAGTTCTAGAGTGGGTGTGTAGGTATGAGAGACTAGTCAATGCAAGAATTTAAGTATTAGGTGTTAAAATACGATATTCTACTTTTTTCTTATCAAACCCATCTGCATTGCAGTGTTCTTGTCCAACACATAAATTAACTGAGAGCAGAAATCATTTGAGGACAGTGTAAATGCACTGTCCAGTGTTCATTCCTGCTTGATGATCATGTAAAGGAAGGTGCCTGAACTGCAATAAGCAGTTGCCCAAGAAGGAGTACACATACCAAGGTCAGATATGTGTACTCTAACTGCGAGCAGTTTCTACAGAAGGGTGAGAATTGCTGCTGGCTTTGCATCTCAGGAGAAAGCAAGCTGCCCCTGCTGTCTTCAGAAGTCTCAGATGCATTCTTCATATCTTCCCCAGGGTTAAACCCACTTAATTTTACAGAGCAGTAAACATGAATCTTCTTAACAGGTCATCTTTGGGAAAAGTAATCACAATTATGAAGTGTTCCAGGTAGGCAATTTCATCATCAGAGCTGTATGACTCGTCTCAATCCCTAATAAGGTGAGTTCTCCTCATGCTATCCCACATGGTACTACTGCCACGCCTACAAAGGAGGATGTTTCATACACTTCTCTCTCTACGGAGATCAGGAAGAAATGTCAATGTCAAGAGCGTTTTTGGGATGGGCACAGTCATATCACCGTCTCCCACTAGGTGGTACTGTGGGCTAGACCCTGGTGAGAATCTGGCGCAGGGAAGTTTACAGGGCTTTGGAAGACAATTTATAGTCTATATAATGTTGCATCAGCAGTCTGTTCCAAAGGAAATTTTCTTATCAGCAGTGCTGGATAAGCATCTACATCTTAAAAAAAAATGCTTCTGGTTAGTTGTGATGTGGTTCTTTTTAGAAATAAGTGATTCAGCAGGTGTATTTCTTGGTCCTCCATGCTTTGGTTGTGGAAGTGGATAAGGCACTGACTGACCACTCTGACCTGTTTGGAGATATTTCTCTGCATCCTCAGTGTCTGGGTGGGAAGAAGGGACAGTGAGGAGAAGTATGCCCTTGCATCATGGAAGGTCAACAGCCTCCTAGACTGCATCAGGAAGAGCATGGCCAGCAGATCAAGGAAGGTGATCCTTCCCTGCACAGTACTGGTGAGACACATCTGGCATTCCAGGCCCAGATAATTCAGAGTTCCATGAAGAACCAGCAGCAGAAACAACTGAACTTATATAAATGTGACCATTGCTTTTTTGCCCTCCATAATAAATGGGAAACAAACTCATCAGTAGGATTATCCACGGAAGGCACTTCACTCCTGGTAGTCACACCTGAAAGCTATGATTAAAAAATTAAAACAAAAGCAGGAAACCATGTCATGACTGCCACTCAGAGCATCACAATGATATCTAAGGTCCTCTTCTGACTTCTTCATTAGACCTTTTGGAGTTGTAGTTTCAGTGGCTGCACACAGGGGAATAAGAGTCCCCACTCCCTTTCACATCATACGGGTCGTGCCTACACACACCCAACAAGCTACATCATATGGCAAATTACTGTCCAAGTTTTTTGCTCTTTTCTGTAGAAATCAGTATGTGGTAGAGTGCCTGATGCACAACACATCTCTCTCATTGCAAGGGAATGTCCTCAAGGGGACTTGGGCACCCTTCTATCTTCCCTAGTTTAGACATAGCCATAGATTCTATGGCTAATTTTGGCCAAGATTGTGAACTACTTAATAGTTGCATTGGGAGAAAGCGAACAGCTTTCAGACACCAAAAAATGTGGTTGACTCTTGAGAGAGAGTGGCACAAGCCATTAATTTGCAGCAACAAGAAAGGAATGCTTAGACAAGAATTACTGGATATTTATGAGCCTTCCAATACAAGGGAGACATTGGAAAGCTTGAGATAGTTCAGTGGAGGCCATCAAGATGGTCAAGGGGCTGGAACAAATGCCTGATGGGAAGAGGCTTAAGGAACTGGCCTTTTTCAGCCTGGAGAAGAGACAACTTTACTGGGAGGGACTTATTGGCAACTTGCTATTGCCTACAAGGAAGTTATCAAGTTCCATGGGGGGAGGACAGGGAACAGATGATGTTATAACTGCATATAAAGAAAAATATTTTCCCCGTGAGGGCAGTCAGGCAGTGGCGCAAGTTGCCCAGAAAGGTTGTGCGGTCTCCATTCTTGGAAATACTGAAAATTTGACTGGATAAACCCCTGAGCAATCCATTCTGACTTCAGAGCTGATCCTGCTATTGGGGACCTTCCAGAGTCCCCTTCAACCTGAAACGTACTATGCCTCTGTCTGGCAGGTTACTTACATGTTCATCATTTTAAGCAAAGTGTATCAATTACAGTAAGAAAATAATGCTCTTTCTACTTTGTGCTCCATATAGAAATGACCTGCAAGTCCTTCAGTTTTACTGCTGCCTCATAAGCCATCAGCAAGTTCAGGGCTAAGTCAGTGGAAAATGAAGCATTCACAAAATAAATGGATGAATGAAGTGTTAAACCATAATAGGGCAAGCCAAAAACAATTTAGAGGGACCTCACTTAAGGCATAAAAACAAAAATAAATGTTCTGAACACTTCAGAAGCAGGACGCTTGCCAAGGAGAGTATTGACTTATTAGATGAAGTGTAAAATGAGTACTCAGGGAAGGTAAGACCACAACACAAACCTAAATTCTTTACGTGAAAATTCCTTTCAAAAAAGCTGCGTAGTTCCCACACTGATTTCTCTCTCTCTGTTTTTTAAATAAGGGATGAGCCTTAGGGATCATCCTAAACTGATCTGTCAAAATAAATATCTCGGAAGAAACTGAAAAAAATACTAATAAGAAACAAGGACTCAGGTCCTCATCTAGGAGTCCTACAGAAGCTCGAGGAACTCAAGTGCAATATTGCCTTGCTACTCAGTATGATGTCGAACATATCATTTAAGTGGACTACGGTTCTTGGGAAAGGAAAAGTTCACTTTTTCAACAATTCTCCATAAAGACTTTTTTCTACATAAAAATTACTGAAATTGTAAACCAATAAAATTAAAAATCTATGCTGACCTTTCTTATTTTTAAAATAGTTGAGTATTGTCATATTTGTTAATTTTTAAAAAAACTTGAACTTTTTGATAGAATCAGAAAAATACTTGATACAGCATCCAGGGATTTGCACAATGTGGAAAAATCTGGGAAAAAGTAACTAAGCTGTACAACAAGAAAAAAAGAGAAAGATGGAGGGAGAGAGTGAGTAGTGTTGTGCCATTTTACAACAGCTGAGGATCTCAATTTCCTACTTGATCTTTACCAGAGCAGGAATCCCAGGCCAGAATATTTGCTGTCACTCTTCAGTACAACGGCATACTTCTTTAAGGAGAAGTCTGCATTGATTTTACTGCTTTTATTGCATTCAGATATGCTGTGCCCAAGGGCAGGTTATCTCTTAACATGTATACGCTTCATGCCTCTCTCTCAGATGCTGAATAATTGATCATCCTGAAAGGTGGCAAAGGACTAAGCAGCCAATTTTTATTTTGGTCATATTGCTTATTTGTCAAATAATTGGCGCAAAGCATATTAACAGTAAGAAGGGAGATTCCTTCCTTCCTTCTTTCCTTCCTTCTTTCCTCTAACTCAACTGATATCTGGTTGGACATTAAAGTGTTAGGAGAGAATGAAGAATTTTTTTCTCTTGGCAGTTCTGATCCAGTTCATATAAAAGAATAGATGGTATCACACCTGCTTCTGGGGCTTGCCTGGAGCAATAAAAAAAGAATCGCAAGAATTAATACAAACAAAAGTATTCTGACTGCAATTCCTGATGGACTCCTGAAGTAACTAGAAACAGACCTGAAGGTTTCAAGCTGATCACTTGCATAAAGCTGCTTCTAGGAGTGAGCTGATGAGATGCAAAATTTGGTTTGCCACAGGCAAGTCAAAATTGCTGTCATATGTCTGTGATGCCAGTGTAATTAATCCCTGTAAATCTCAGTTTTAAATAGCTAAAACTAAATGTTTGAAACACATTTTATTCTACTGTTCATTGAATTAATTCTCTTTCATTGTATGGAAATGAAATTATACAAACTGGTAAAACTGGAAACCAGCCTTAACTGAAGCACAAGAAAGCTTTTTTCTTAGCGTATTATTAATTGTCTGGTTTTAACATTACCGAAGATATTTACAAAGCATAGAAAGACCCTTGTGGTGATTTTCTTGGAAAGCCAAGAAGGGGGCAATACGTTGGCCAAAGGACTACCTTTGCACTCAACTCAAACCATCTGCTACTGAATATTGCCAGAGACAAAAGGAGGATGGGGAGGTGGATTTTTGGCTTGACCCATTGTGTGGGTTTATCTCACTTGTTTAATCCAAGTGAGATTTTACGGTAGATCTCATATGACAGAAATTGTTTGTTTGCTATATTCCATTATGACCACCTTGAAGACTTATCTAGGGGAGCCTCATTAACATAAATCATCAGAAGGCATAAGTGCCATGGACAACTCAGAAAATTTACATGGACACTGAGCAGCTGTAAATCATGTCTCTGTTGTCTTCAGGGAAACTGCTGTTTCACATCAACTGATGAAATGCCTCACTGAGTTACTTTGACCTTAAACAGCTCTGTGCAGTGGAGGCAGTGGCTGGTTTGTTTTTTTTTTCATGGGGCTGATTAAGAAATTTATGCTGATTTTCTTTTTCCATTCAAAAATGATGATTCACTAGAACAAAAATGCAAAGTACATTGAAACCAGTCCTAAATAAAAGATTAAAAAAGGTTTTTAACACTTTTGAGTATCCCTCTGAGACTGCTGCAATACAGAAGATTTTATCCCTTACTTCATAGGAATTTTCTGTTTTGAAATCTAAACATATTTCTTCATATCTAAAAGGGTACCAAAATAAGTTCAATGATACATCTAGGATGAGTCTAATTCAGTTTCTTTAACAAATTGTCCAATCACAAAATAAAATGTCTTCAAGCAGTTAACACAAAAATTACATGTCAAGAGAATTAATTTGCTTTGTAAACAAAGATTTGATTTAACCAAAGATCCTGCTCATGACTTGAAAGCATGTGGCACTGGAAATTCTTTTCCCAGATTATAATAGTATGAGTAGTACAGGCTTATGATAGGAGATAGGTTGTAGTTTCTGTTAGAACGTGTGCTATGGTTTATCACACTATTTTATTCCTACAGATTACTACAATATTTGGGGTTTGTTCAGGGTGATGGAATGGAAATATAAAAAATATGTATTTTCAGACAACCAAGAAGACTAACAAAAATTTCAAATTCAGTTACTAAAATGGCTAGTGCCCACAGCAAAAAGTACAGAAAATAGTCTGAAACCACAGACACCAACATTTCTCTTCAGAATTCAGAATATGTGGTGTGATATTTTGATAATTATGAATGGGATTTTGGATGTGCCTCAGGCTCACTAATCCTTTGGAATTAGGAACTTTATGAAAAATCCCATCTTGCATTTTTAAGGATTTCATGAGAATGTGGTACTCAACAAACCCCACGTCTATCAGATTTTTGCTGAAGTGTTGACACAGGCTTTTACTTGGAAATAATACCAAGGTATTTTTCTCTACATAAAATTGCTCTCATCGGTATTTGAGTGTTTTCCAGTCAAGTTATCTGGTCCAAACTGGGACCAAATATGGCTTTCACCTGGCCTGGCAAGTCATCCTCAACTGTCAAGATGTGACCTAAAATCTCAGTCTAGCTGTCAGTCCCAAAAGCCTTGCCCCAGTTCCCAACACTGCCTAAGAGGAGTGGCAGGGCAGATAGCTTTGGTACCTGCTGTCAGAGAACATTCCCTCTCACTGTGGTTCACTCACCTTTATTTTGAAGCCCTTTTTTTTTCTTTAATTGAAAGTGTAGCAGTCCTTTCATCCTATGTTAAAATTAGTTAGTAAAGTAGGTGGACTGAAGCATCTGATGACTGATGCATCAGAGGATCCCAGGAACTAGAGTCCTGTCAGCCTAACCTCCGTGCTGAGGAAAGTTATGGAACAGAATATCTTGGGTGCAATCACATAGCATATGCAGGACAACTAGGCAATCAGGCCCAGCCAGCACAGGCTTAGGAAAGGCAGGTTCTGCTTGACCAACCTGATGTCCTTTTACGACCAGGTAACCCACTTGCTAGATGAGGGAAAGGCTGTGGATATTGTCTACCTGGACATTAGTTAAGCCTTTGGCACCATTTCCCACAGCATTCTCCTGGAGAAACTGGCTGCCTGTGGCTTGGTCAGGTGCACTGTTTGCTGAGTGAAAAACTGGATGGATGGCCGGGCTCAGAGAGTGGTGGTGAATGGAGCTAAATCCAGTTGGCAACTGGTCGCCAGTGGTGTTCCCTAGGGCTCAGTATTGGGGCCGGTCCTGCTTAATATCTTTATCAATGATCTGGATGAGAGAATCAAGTGCACCCTCAGTCAGTCAGCAGATGACACCAAGTTGGGTGGGAGTGCTGATCTGCTGGAGGGCAGGAAGGCTCTGCAGAGGGAGCTGGATGGGTTGGATCAGTGGGCCAAGACCAATTGTATGAGGTTCAATAAGACAAAGTACTGGGTCCTCACTTCAGTCACAACAACCCCAGGCAGTGCGACAGGTTGGGAGCAGAGTGGATGGAAGCTGCCCAGAGGAAAAGGACCTGTGGGTGCTAGTCAACAGTGGCTGAACATGAGCCAGCAGTGTGCCCAGGTGGCCAAGAAGGCCAATGGCATCCTGACCTGTATCAGCAATGGTGTGGCCAGCAGGACCAGGGCAGTGATCGTCCCCCTGTACTCGGCACTGGTGAGGCCATGCCTTGAATGCTGTGTTCAGTTTTTTGCCCCTCACAACAAGAAAGACATTGAGGTGCTGGAATGTGTCCAGAGAATGGCAGTGGAGCTGGTGAAGAGTCTGAAATGTAAACTCTATTAGGAGTGGCTAAGGAAGCTGTGATTATTTAGCCTAGAGAAAAGGAGGTTCAGGGAGAACCTTATCACTCTGTATAACTATTTCAAAGGAGGTTGTAGCAAGGTGGGGGTCAGCCTCTTCCCCCAGGCAACTAGTGACAGGACAAGGGGAAATGCCTCAAGTTGCACCAAGGGAGATTCAGGTTGGATAGCAGGAAAAATTTCTTCACTGAAAGAGCATTTAAGCATTGGAAGAGGCTACCATTGCTGGAGCGGTAGAGTCAACATCACTGAAAGTGTTCAAAAGATGAGTAGATATGACAGTTCATTATATGGTTTAGTCAAAGATTGGACTTGGTGATTTTGGAGCTCATTTCCAACCTTAATGATTCTATGATTCTATAATCTCTTGAATTTAGAAATATTTTCCTCCACGAAGTCTTCAGTAAAAGGCCTTTTCAACAATCTGAAAAGAGATGACTCTTTCTCTCCAAGTGTTTTAGATAAAGTCTAAGCTATGATAGCTTGACACCCTGCATTCAGAGCAATAATTCATATAAAATGCATCACATCCGTGGTGATCAAGGTCATTCACCAGTTCAACTGAGACAATTCTGAAGGGACTGCCTCTCCAAGAAAGTGTTTATGAAAACTGACCTCTTAAAAGTGTGTTGAGCAAAGCAACCAAAGTAGCGAGAACTGTAGAAAATGTAGTATTCTAATGTTTTTCCTTTTTTAAAAAAATAATTAGAGTATAAAATCACAGAATTTGGAATAACACTTTAAGTAGACAAATACCCAAATTATTTGAAACTCTTTAAAATGGATGAAATTTTAAGTAGACAGTATAAATTAAAACAAGTAGGGTAAGAAAGGATCATCACCAACTGAGAGCACTGTTACCAGAGCTCAGGGTCCCCAGCCACAGAAGGCTGCACCATGAAATGCACTTGGTCATTTTCAAAAACTACTTAAAAGTCACTGAAGACTGTTGTATGGAAATGCTACATTTTGTTCAAAAACAATGAAGAAGTAGAGCCTTTATTAACTCATAATGTGTGGGATTTTTCCTCCTTTCGTTTTCTCACTTTTTTTTCTGTACCATTCAATGGTTCACACACCTTTCAGTAGAGATGGGATGACTGTTACAAGCAAATGGATTGTGCATACCACGCTTTGGTAGTAGGGGACAGGCTTTTTAATGTCTTTTTAATCCCAACATAAATGACATTAACTGGCTTTGGAATTATTTTCTTTAATTTCTCATGTCTAACTCAAAATTTGTGAGGTCCCCAAAGCAATAAAGGAAACACTTCAACTACACTTCATTGGTTTCTCCTTGATATGTTGGGCACTGAGGGGTATTCTGCCAGAAATACTTGTAAATGGCACTATCCCTATAAAGGACATTGAAAATTGTGTTTTCGAAGCCCTTCAGGTGTGACCAATTCTTCCTAAAGACCTCCTAGGGGTTTCTGGGGGAACAGCAGCTAACAGGATATAGGGAGGCTATAAGCAGACTTAAACACTGTCAATACAATCAGGTTGCAGAACCACGCAAGCAGCAAACCCCCAGTATCACAGCCTGACCGTGAATTTTGACTTGGCCCTTCATGGCTTAGAAACAGGAAAGGGTACAGGAAAGGGTGGAGGTAGTAAGTGCTACCATTGTCCATCATAATGAAAACGAATTAGAAAAGGCAGAGAGGCTTCTCTGAAACATGTGCACTGAGGAATGCAAAACATGGCAGGTAAAACCCAGTGCATGCTATTCCCCCCTTGTCCCTTCCTTTCCAGGAGTTTTATACAATGGAGATTATGTACCTCAATAAATTGCTCTATTGTGATCTTTTATGTTGTATTGAGTTAGATTTTATGCTCTGTTTAACTGAGCTAAAATAACAGAGGATTGCTGTACACAAATAATAATTAAAAGAGATGGCTTCCTACAAGTAGAGCACACACTAGCAGAAAGTTTTCAAGATAGAGCAGTGAGACAATGCATTAAAATTATTGAATAATTGTAATATACAATAATTCTTAAATAATAGATACTTTTGAGTTAATTATCTGTAGTGATTTAATTGGAAAAAATGGATAGCAACAAGGGAGACTACAGAAGAATACAGCAAATGAAGCCATATAACTTCATCTGGGAAATGCTTTACTGCCATTATACTGACAAGCTGAAATCAAGTACGAAGAGATATAAGCTCATGGGTCAGACACAGGGTATGACCTCGCCTGCATTGTTGTAAACTGGATTAACTCCCATAGTCAACACAGCTGTGCTACAAAAATGAGATCTGATGTTGGCCCTGAGAAGTGTCTTTACAATGTACTGAGCTGTACTCAGCTAATCTGAAGCAGGAAAACAGTTAAGCCAGGATGATTTGCACCAGCTGACAGTCTGACACACTAACTGAATGGAAACTTGATAAAAACCAAGGACTGTAAGAACATATTCAATATTTAGGAAAAGAAAACCGCAAACCACAATATGAAAACTTAAAATGCAGCAAGGCATCATGGGGCCATACTTACACCTTGCAGTGTTGACTATTTCTGTATTATCATAGAATCACAGAATCTTAGAATATCCTGAGTTGGCAGGGACCCATAAGGATCATCAAAGTCCAACTTTTGGCCTTGTACCGGACGGCCCCAAGAATCACACAATGTGCCTGAGCTCATTGTCCAAGTACTTCTTGAACTCTATCACCTTGGTGTTGTGACCACTTCCCTGGGGAGCCTGTTCCAGTGCCCAACCACTCTCTGGGTGAAGAACCTTTTCCTAATATCCAACTTATACCTCCTCTGACACAGCTTCATGCCTTTCCCTTGGGTCCTGTCACTCGTCACCAGAGAGATCAGTTCCCATTCCTCAGCTTCCCTTCATGAGGAAGTTGTAGACCTCAGTGAGGTCTGCCCTCAGTCTCCCCTTCTCTAGGCCGAATAGACCAAGTGACCTCAGCCATTCTTTGTATGGCTTCCCTTCTAGACCCTTCACCATTTCTATAACTCTCCTTTGGACACTAATAGCTCAATATCCTTCTTATATTGTGTGTCTGTCCTTGTTCCTACAGCCTCACTTTGCTTTTAGCAAAACAGAACAGAAATTGTATTACCTGTAATGTTTGTCCATGATGACGATAATGGTTCCCCATCTTGATGGCTGTCTAGGCACTGCTTTAGAAAGCAGCATTATTACATGAAAAGCAGGATGCTCTATTTCTCTTCTCTTACAGCTTTGAAAATACGTAATTTTCTGTATATTTATTTGCCTTCCTCAGGATGCATGTTGTGATATAAGTTTAACCTTCCTAGTAATTGTTAAGGTTTCATATGTGTCTGGATGATTCAACTACATTGAAGTTACCTTTAAAAAACAGAAGTTAGCTTATTTTTATGCAGAAATTGAGGAACTTTATACTTGGGACAAAAATATTCATGAGCACAACACCAGATGGATGTGCTTTGTAGAGAAATATTTTTGTCTTGTTAAGGAAAATGCATTAATGCAAATGTTAATATGAGAAGTTATAAACATTAAAGGTAATCCCATCTCAAAACCATTTACAGAGACAGAAATTATTAGACAGTCTTTAGAATGCTTTAAATTAGGTCTGATTTGAACTTCATTTTAAACTCCATAGTGAAAGAGAAATCAGGATTTTCTGTTAAATACAAAAGCTTAAATGAGAATTCAGCACACAGGAGACAGCGGGCTGACAATATACAATCTCACTGAAGCTTGAGTGTGCATAGACTAGCACAGTTAATCAAAAACTCCACTCGTCTGCCAACTCTTTATGCATTCATCAAAGCTCAACAGAGAGTTATCAGCATAGAAGATTCATACATCAAGGCTTCAGCTCTGGCTTCCTTGACATCCCAAGCAGATTAGTCTGTGACAGATTTCTGTAGTGCAGCAAGCATCGTGAAGTGAAGCTACAATGGAGATGACAAGCAAATACTTGGCATCTGATGTCGTGTCCACTTGTTCCATCAAAGCCAACAAGGCTCCACTAAGGTTATTGAAGTCATGCAGGTTTAGGAGCTGCGTTTTGATTTAGGCAACGTGACAGGACAAGTTCTCAGCAGCTTGATGCGGGAGATAACCTACCGATCCTTTCAGAGACCACATGAATAAATAAATCCCTTTCAGACTCCTTTCAAAACAGCCGCGTGTCTTCCATGCAAAAGACCAAAGGGGGGCTGGCTCACAAATAACTGTTCAAAAATGCTCTTTCTGTCCTCACAAGGTATCCCAAAGGGGATCATGATGTTCTTTTCAGTACCTCAAGGAATCAACAGTAGATCAATTATGTCCCCACGTTTGTGTGCCCCATGCAGCTGATGCTGGGCACATGCTGGATGGATGCAGACGTTTTGATCTGGGTTTGAAGCTAGCCCTTAAGGGGCATCTTACCTGGGGAAATCCCACGGTCTACCTACATAAGAGGTCAGACAGTATTTTCTAGAACAGAGTTAGGGTTGGGGTAGAAGAAAGGACCATCCCTACCTAGGGATCTCAGGACTAGGCTGCGGATGGGCAGGAGCAAGCGTACCTGTCTTTCTCAATATGCGAAAACTCCCAGCCCATTCATTTTGCTCCTCTGTGTGAAACTTTAATGTCTCTGTCTGCAAAGATATCATCATGCCCCATTTATCTGCACCATGGGCACAAAGCCACCATCTCGGGTGTTGTTCAGCCTGGAGAAGAGAAGGTTCTGGGAAGACTTTATTGTGGCCTTTAAATATATAAAGGGAGTTTATAAGAAAGATGGAAAGAGACCTTTTACCAGGGCCTAACAGGACAAGGGGTAACAGCTTTAAGCTTAAATACGTAGATTTAGATTAGAATAAGAAAATTTTTATGATAAGTGTGGTGAGGTCCTGTTACAGGTTTCTCAGAGAAGTTATGTGTGCCCCATCACTGAAATTGTTTGAGGACAGATTGAACAGGCACAGAGTAACCTGATCTAATGAAAAATGTTTCTGTCCATGGCAGGGGGATTGTATTAGATGAATGGTCCCTTCCACTATAAGCCATTTTATGATTTTATGATCATTCCACTGGGAATCTGCAAAGGGTTCCAAGATAGTAAATTTGCTAAAAATCCTCATAGGTCGAGGTAAAGACAATTTAATAGCTAAAGCATAAGCCACTCATGCAAGCAAAACAAAACAAGGAATTTATTCCTCACTTTCCATGGGCAGCCAGGTGTTCAGCCATCCCTAGGAAAGCAGGAATGCATCATGTGTAATGGTGACTGGGGAAGAGAAACTCCATCATGCCAAATGTACCCCCCTTTTTTTCTCCTCCTTTCTCCAGCTTTATATGCTGAGTATGCTACCAATAAAATCTGGGATGTCCTTAGCATTAGTTGAGCTCAGCTGTCCCAGCCGTGTCCCTTTCCAGGTTCTTCTGCACCTCCAGCCTCTTCACTGGTGCAATGGGGTGAGAGGCAGAATAGGCCTTACCTCTGTGTAAACTCTGCTCAGTAGTAATTAATCAATGCTTTTTCCAACACAAATCCAAAACATAGCAGCATATCAGCTATTATGAATAAAATAACCTCTATCCCAGCCCAAACCAGCACACTCCCTTCTACCCTTCCAATTCTTTCCCCCATCCCATGGGTAAAGAATGAGAAAGTGGCTGCTTGGGGCTTAGCTGCCTGACTGGGTTAATCTAGACTTGTTCATAGTGGTATGGATGCTGTTCAAAGGATGAGGCAGCAGCCATACTCATTTTGGTAGTGCCTTGAAAGGCTCATTAGGCATAAGCTGTCAGCCAGCTATTAGAAGACAGATCTAGGTATTACAAGAATCTATAGAATGATAACTTTCTGGTACAACTGACTGACCAAGCATCTCCACATACAGAAAGGAGAGAGTTCTGTGCCCTGTTAGTTCCTACAACACAGCAAGAAGTCTGGATTACATGAATTGCAACAGTCATGTCACTCAATTACTTAAAAGAATGCTACAAGTAAATTCTCTGGAACTGATATACAGCTTGTACTAAAGTCACAGCGCACAAAGGAATACTTTAGATACTGGGAATTCTACATTTTCATTTGGTAAAAATAAAATCATCAATACCGAATCAATGAATTTACAAGTGCTTTTGTGCATAAGCTTAGATTTACCGTAAATGCTAGAATTTTAAAGAGACACTGTTCCTTTTTAGAAAGCTGCCAGGACAGACAAAATGAAATCTCTAGGTTGCCATGGAATGTTCTTTTACAGACAGCTTTAGGAAATGTCAGTTCCAAATAGACATAAGTGTCCTGTAAAATTTTTTGCAAGAACAAGTATAAACATTCAAGACTTTCAACAGAATTTTCTTCCCTATCAATACTCTGCAATGGACTGAATAGTTTTTAGGGGTGTTTCTCCTCAGAGGCAGCTGCCCTTCAAGGGTCTCAGACTGGTGAAGCCCAATCAGAATGGAATTTAAATGTACATGTAATTAATGTAAAGAAAATTGTTTTCTGATAGTTATGGGGATAGACACATTTAAAAAAAGATTTATTCTGGAACCATGTCTATTTGCAAAGTCTAATTGCTACACATATTAACAGGTTCACTAATTCAGTTAAAAATGTAGATATAACAAAGTCTAAGATTACTCCAATCCCCTTTAGGAATGCAAAGTTCTTTAAGAACATATTTTGCTTCCCCAGCTCACAGCAACCTGATCATTAGAAGAATGGCAGCTGTTAGAACTAGCAACAAATTATGGAAGCCAAGAACCTGAATCAACTGGGCTGACAATCCATTTAGCGGAAACTGGCTTTTAATAGTCAGAACACTCATATAAAATTTCTCTTCATGTTTTATTTCATACACACATGCACATACAGACATACACATTTCACTTACAAGGGAATTGCTTTAAAGTATTTTTATCACCTACCTGAAGGCTGTAAACATCTCAGCAGATAGTCCTGTTTAGGACCAGGGATTATTTAGGGATATTACAGATGACCCTATGAGTAGTATGGACCCCAACAGCCACTGCACAAAATGGGGCACACGACCAGTAGTGATACCTTTCTGATACTGGAAGCAGGGAGCTGCCATCAGCTGGCTCCAGGTGATGTCTGACTAGAGAAAAATAAGATCTTCTACATTAGGAAGGTCTTGACCTGAAGACAGAACCGTATTTACCACATCTAAATTAACAAGTGGCTTGGTTCATGTCAACTTAGCACACAACTCTTGCAAGGTAAGTTACCTCACAGGTGTGTCACAGATGGAGTCATGCACCTCACTTCTAAGAGAGCAGCTGCAACATACTTTATTGATCTAAATCGGTTAGCTAAAATATTTCAGTGGTAAATGCAACAGTGGTTTAATAGATTTGATGGCAAGGTAAACTTGATTTACTGCATGCAGGGCAGAGTCAGACACAACTGTCAGGGAGACCCTCCTGTTGAGTCATGAGGTCCATGAAGAACCCCCTTCCATACTAAAATACTGTTCAGAGTGGAATCTAGGTGTAGCTGGATCCAATCCTAGTCCCAGTTTGGTCAATAGTTTATGTCTGAAGGATTATATATACACAATCAATCTTTTATATCACTTAGCTAAGATTTCAACGTTTAGCATCTATTAATCACTGAGTATCTGATGCACACGGACTCTCTAAACACTGAGAAATAACCTTGATATCCCTACTCAAGGGGAGATCCTGGCATGCAGCCCACTGCCATGCAGGATTACTCAGCAGGCCCTGGGCTGTCCACTCGCTATGGAGTAAGACTGTAAGTAAGACTTACAATTGCATACCAGCAAGATGTTAGGGTCACCATTCCAGACCACCCTCAGCTACCCTGTTTATATCTGTTCCCCAAATTCCAGAGTAAATTGAATGCAGCCATCATAGCCCCTACTGAGGGTTACAGTTTAATCCTGGGGCTTGGGGAGAACACCATCACAAGGTACTAGTGAGATTTGGCTCCACAACTCAAAGCAAAATGAAAGGCAGCCAGACTGACCTGGGAGGAGAGCAGCAACACTGCAGACACAAAGGGGAGCCTCAAGTGCCTCTGGCAGGCTCAGGCAAACAGAAAGGGAGGTGCAGGTGGCACCTGCTGTACCTACTTTGCCTTGGCTGCTCAGAAGGCGAAGGTTGGATGCAGTTCAGGTGTGAAGACCCTCTGCAGAGCTGTATCCCACCTCTGGGCAGCAACTTATGTTTTGAGGAAAGACCAAGTACTCCAGTAACATATGTCAGCATCTGCTCTGGGTTCTTCGGGCAGCCATTGTGGAGATAATTATTGCCTTGCACCCCTGAAGTGATCAACTGGTGCCCTCAAGCAAGGAATCTCATTACTCATATCTTGTCTTAACCTGCCCACTTGCAAATGCTTAAGTGGTAAGATTTTCCAGTCTTTTTAAAAGGCCAGTCACCGGTTTTGCCACTGTGAGATCCTATGAACAAACAAAGCATCTCCTTGCTTCCTTTCTTCCCTCTGCTTTGTGTAGTTCGTACCTGGGCTGCCCTTTCAGCCAGTATGAGAGAGAGGGTCATGCTGCATGGCCAGGGTTTGCTTTAAGGGCAGCTCTCCAAAAAAGGAGTGATATACTTTTTATAAATATAAAATATTTCAGCACTGAACAATTCTGTCATTGGGAATATTAAAATATGATCAGAGATATTTTATGCAGCTGTTATTAAATAGTCATTAAACATTTCTGGAAATTACACTCCCTGGGGATTTGACATTGAAGAATAGACTGTCGAGGCCCAGTCTGAGCCATGACTTATAAAAATATAAATCTACCGAGTGCATTAAACTTGTCTTCATCATCAGCTATCTCTGAGTTCAACAATTTTCTACATACCAGAGAGAGAGTTTGGTCCAGGGCATCTATTTCTATCCAGACCTCACCCCAGGACCATAATGTCCTACAGGTACATGTAGCACATGGATTTGCAGTAGAGGAAGTTGTAAAAAGATGAAAAAGAAGTCCATTTGTCTTAGGGTCTTAGGTCCATTTGTCTCAAGGGTCATTTTTGGACTTAAGAATCAAATGGTACTTATCTTAACCAATTTTATGTCTCGACAAAGCAGGCCACCATGCAAGTGCTAGGAGACAGTGTTTTGGAGTTGTGGGCAGCAGAGTGACATGAACTTATTTGGGGTACAGCTCATCTGGCACGTCAGATGTACTTTATGATGGTTTGACCTGTGCTTTGGTGAGACTGTTCCTTGGCCAGTTATGAAGGTAACTGTCTCAGGTGACTGGTTCAGATGTCCAGACTTTGTGTCTACCAGACTGTCTCATTTAGAGATCCAGATTCTTCTTCTTCTGCTCCCCAAACCAATCAAAAATTCCCAGCAGCAGCTTAAAGTTTCTTCCCTGAATGTCAGTGCTTTCACCTGGAGATTGATAAAGACAACAGGAGGTTTTGTGCCTCTTCCAAGTTTAGTCTTTCTGGATGCAAAGGTAACAGTCTCTCATGTCACAACTGAGGGAAGCACACAGAAGATCGGTTTATTTTTACCTAATTTTTACAAAATGCAGTGCTTCCTGCTGCCCCCTTGAGCTCTGTAGGGATTTTATCCGCAGGGAAAATCCCCTCTTATTTACAGACTAGTCCAGATTCCCAGGGCACTCAAACTCTCATTCCCACTGCCAGAGATGTGGCTCAGTTGTAACCAGGCAGTTCGCCTGACTCCGCCGGAAGTTTTGGTTCTCTGCTCTCATGCAGATTGCTCTGCTGAGGGAGAACAATTCTCCTTCTTAATGAATATGCAAAAAACCAATTTCCACACTCATAAGTCTCTCAGCTGGTTAGTTAAAAGCCTCCACTGGTGGTATACAACAGCAAGAATAACAGTTTGATTAATCCCCATCTACTGGTCTAAACTAAAACCTGTGCCATTTTGTCACTTTGCAGTGGCAGACTCATCATAAAACAATACAGCTTGAAATGGTTATCAGAGATTCAGAGGGTTATAATGGTATCCCTACTGACCCAAAATATCTGGGGGTATGCTAATTTTCCTTTTCTGAAATGAACAGGGGACTGATTTTGAGATTTCATTGTTATGGAAATATATTCTGCTCAGGACAATTACATTTGACTTCCCCCCACTCCCCCTGAAGCATCAAGAATATTAAATATGCTATCCTGATTAGCTATGTGAGTTTCCTGTTTCTGGGATGATTTGTCTGGGTAATGTATGCATAAAGGATACAGCAGAAGAGAAACTGTGGTATTTCACAATTGATCCTGTTATCAAATTTGCCGAGAAAGACGTACTTTTCCACTGGGAGGATCTCAGAGCATGAGTAGTGACAGCTTTATCACTCCTTTTTGGAGTCTGCTTAATGTCATTGATGCTTCTTAGTTACCCTAACCTGTGGAGGCACCCACACTAAGAGCAGACGTTGAACTGTCTGGTGGGATATAGGCTGGACGCAAGTTATCCACAGAAAATTTCAGATATCTCCTCCCAATCTGCTCATGTTCTTGGCTCTTGATGCTACAGAAAAGAGATTTGGATTGCTATAAAAGCCATTGTGCCTGGGACTGAATAAAGAAGAGAGAAGTTACTTCACCAGTGGCATATTCATAGTTTTAACATGGTTTGGAGAGGGAACTGTGAAAAAAAAACAACAAACCAAACATCAGTGACTGCTTAGTCAGATCTATCTATGTGAAGACACTGGCAACTCTTTTTGTTTAATTTGGACCATCTGTTCCAGCAGTGCAGCTGGATAATACCAACTGTACTGGAGCCACTGCTGTACCCTGACTTCAAGTTCATGCACTGACTTTCCTCTTGATTTCCACAAGGCAGAAATATCAGAACATTCACAAATATTCATAATATCTGCTTTAATTATTTTTACCATTTATTGTTTTAGGTAATGTTCACAGTCTTAGGAATAAGCACACAACCACAAAATGTGAGTCAGTTTGCCTTTAGTGTGGTTTTACAGATTCCACATTATGCCTCCATATGAAATACATAACTGCATTTCTCACCCCAAAGCTGTGTATTGCATTGTGTTCATCCCTCTGCCTCCTACATCATTTTGCTTTCAAATATCTTTCTTGAAAGTAAAACCCCACAGCACTCTCATTTAAGAAAAAGGAAAAGCATGGCCTAAACATTTGTACTCCATCAATTACACATGAGTAGCACACAAAATAAAAAAAAAAGTCAGTCCAGTTCTGAATGAGAAAAAGACTGAACACATGGAGGTAAGGATGAAATAAGATAAAATGAAACTCGCAGTAATAGATTATGCCACTGTAAAATTTATTTTAGAAAACAACCTTAGGAGTGATATTTCTTAGGGGCAGTAGTAGGGACGGATAAACAAGAGCAGAGAAGATCTGTATGAACAAACAGAAATCTACATGAGTAAGATTAGACAGAATAATGGGGGAGTTTCTGACTGCAAGACCAAGGGGTCACTGGGATATCTTTTCTCTCCAACAGGAAGATCCTTCAGCGTTTCAGGATAGATCCTTGCATAAGGATCGAGTTTATATGATGTAGCCCCCAAAGACTGTTGCCAACGATACTCAGGGACCCAGAAAGTCACCACAAGTCTTGTGTTGTTGTATAGTTCACCCTTGCTTTGCTGATCCTCTACCACATACTATCCTGAATCCTGTGGTTCAAATATTGTGCTATGTCTTGTCAAAGTATGTAATTTCTAGATTGGTTTCTCACTCTCATCCTCTAAAGAAAATGACAGAGAAAAGGAAATTTCCCACAGTTCCCCATCCCATTCACTTCTGTATGCCCATGTATCTCCTGTTCATTTCTCTTGCCCAGACTACTGAAGCTGATGGGATGACGGGACAAGAAGTCAGACTAGATCTGGTCTGTCTCATCAGTTGAGGAGTTTTAAAATTCTCTGTGCCTAGAGGGACGTGATATAACCAACCATCCTGCCCCAGGAATTCTTGTGTTATGACAATATGGGAATTGTCGTAACACCTGCCTCAAACTAGAAAGACCAAGAAGCTTAGTGTTACCAGACACTCAGGAGCTCTGCAACGGTTTCATTCACTCTTTCAAAGACACTGTCCCTTCCCAGGACTGTTTTAATCACAGCAAAATAGTTCTTCCTCTCTGTCATGATAGAGATGTAGAGTAGATAGCTGGAATGGTAAAGAGGTAATTGATGACATCCTGTGTAGTTTTTTGAAATGCATGATTCTGGTAGTCTGGAGTCTTTTACTCAAAAACTGGAAAAATCTACACTGGTCTAGTGTTTCCTATCTAAAATACCCTCACAATGAAGGAATAAAGATCATGTCTTTTCAGATCCATACATGCATTACTACAATGATAGTAATTCAGAAAAATACATTTTATTTTCACTTTCAAACACCACAGAACCATTTGAATTTTCCATGAACACAACTCCCCACTTGCATTTCTGCATTCCATGATAGTTTTTTGGTCTTTTGACCTTACTCAGTGTCTTCTGGGTAAAGTTCAAGCTAGTAAGGGTTAAAAGCACCCTTGATGCTATTCCAATTACAGTAAAGGTGAACTTGATGCCTCTTCTCTCTGTGTAGGGACAGGTAGCCCATGATGCCTTGACAGGTTTATCCTGTTTGATGCTGAAGCTCAAATATAGAACTTTGGCCTTTTTTCCCTGCTCCATTCTTCTTTGTCAACTTCTCATCCTCAGTGCCAATAAATTTTAAGTGTAATGAAGAAAGAAAACATGCTGATTCATAAGGGTATAGATAGATAGGCTGTTTACCTATAGCAGCTCTGCAATACCAGCCAGGTGCCCACAGATGTACACTGGGTTACCCTTAGTTGTAGTTGCAATGTTCTAGCAGTTTTCTTAATGCCAGGGAAAGATGTTTTCTGCTCTGAGAGCTCACAGCCTTAGTGACAGACAGAGGAGGAGGAGGAGGGAGCAACTCCCAGAAGTTTGTAAGTTAGTGTCTCTTCCTTTCTCTGAGGGGATGGTGATGGCTTTGAAGCCAGCTCTGGTCTCAGGCCTGCTGTGCTCCCCTTTCTCTGCCCTTTCTTTTTCCTGTTGCTTTATTTAGATCACAATATTTTGTGGCTCAGTGGCTGCACAGCTGAGTGGGACACTGGTCACTCTGCAAGCTCTGGGCATTTTTGCAGGATAAACAATAACTTATACAAAATGGAACTCCCTCAGAATGGCCTGCCCAAAAGAGGCTGAGAGCTGAAAGAAATGTTTTCACATGGAACAGGGTATGTCAGGCAGTGGGAGGCTTTGGAAGGACATGATGTGGCTGTGGGAGGGGCTGCCACAGGGGTGAGCAATGCAGGGAGCAGGGATCTGGTTAGGTATGGCCAGGGCTGAAGAAAGTAAGGTACACACACAGCTTTGAGTCCAGAACAGATCTGTCCTGAAAGGCCACCTCCTGCTGTCTTGATGGATGGCAATCCCTGTTAGCCAATGCATGGGGATTATTCTCTGCAAGACTCAAAGAGTCCAATTCATTATAGCAAGGCCTACTTTTTTTGCCTTTTTCCACTCCAGTGGAGCATAAATGACCCGAATAAATCCTACTCCTTTGGCACATGTAATGCACGGAATGTGTTGCTGGTGCTGTAACAAGATTTATCTCTTGGTGCATGTTGTGAACACACATTTCTTTCCAGTCAGTAGAACTGTTATAGCTATAGAGCTTGATTATTGAAAGGGGAGCTGGTTGGTGGAAGGAAGATATATAAATGTGATATACAGAGTACACGTCAGCCACACCAGCTGGAAAAATCCATTTATTTCCACTGACTGAATAACTCACTTTTGATTCCAGTTTATACAGGTAGGAACGTGATTACTCAGTGCCTGTCTGCATTAACTCAGTGAGTATTGAGATTTGTTTAGTCTTTGTGGCCAGAATCAGCTCCTCTCTAGAGCCCCATACCAGCAATCCCACAGGTGTTCAGAGCTGAGAACTGATACAGACCTGCCCTGCTCCAGCTTTGACATACATCCCAAGGTGAGTGGCAGGATCTTGTGTCCACCAGGGACAATGAACATGTATTTAAAGGTAGAAGGAACTGAACAGGGACATAAATGGATTTGTCTTGTACTTGCAACCTTAAAAAACCTTCAGATGTGGCATGGTGGTTATGCCACAGGAAGCAAGAAATGCCCTTTATGAAATGACAGTTTGTTCCAATCTGTTGCCTGCTTGGAAATGCCAGTCAGTTTTGCAGTTTTGGAAATGTCCATCCCTTGCTTGAACACGGACTGTGAACAGAAAGGTCTGTGACTCACTAAGGAACCAAAAACCTCCACTGCAATGCTTCAGTGACCAGCCTTCTTGGAGGAGGAACTCTGCTGTTTGCATGTGGATTTCTGGAAATGCAGCTCAAGTGCTATGGCTGCCCAAGTAGTGGTGGACTGCCCAATGGTTGTGTTCTCACAGCTATTCATCCAGGCTGGATTTTCACCTGTGAACAAGGGTGATAGCTGAAGTCTTGCTCTCTCACTCACTGTTGCTGTGCCTCTATCCAGGTTGCCTGTGACATGTCTGAAGTTATTTCCACTATGTTTCATTCTTTTCCCACTCCACCTTTCCTCTTTGGCTAAAAGGCAAACTCCAACTGGCTTTCTCAGGCAAGGCAGAGATGCCTCCCAATTGCTGATAGTTCCAGTCATGGTGATTTTCATTTGGCCAGTCCCCTGTCCAGCCCAAGGTTGGGGTAGAGCATCTATGCTTTACCAGTGCAAAAACTTGCACACAGCAGGTGAACACCGTTCATAAGGATTTTCAGCCCAGTAATCTCCAAACTAAATGTCTCATTACTGTGTATAATGAAATAGTATCACAAGGAGGGGGGAAAGATAAACATATATCATTCAAAGATCCCTTGATTATGGGAAGTGTCCACCAGCAGGGCACTCAATTAGTCTGTGCAGCTTCATATTTTACCCATCTGTTATTACTAATCTGGCCTCAAGTGTTCAGTTTAGTGCTGTAAACCTTGGGTTGGGACTGTTTTATTAAACTTTGTGGCCTGTGGCATCTGCCTCCAGCTAGGAGAACAGTTTTGGAAGGCTTCCAAATCACAGTGATAGTAGATATATTTTCTGTGTTCCAAACAAAGACACTTCTGTCCTGGTTTGTGCTCAGTTTCAGGGAAATATATGCATATATCTGCATGATCACTTGGAAAGAGGGAGTCTGCTCTGCAGTTTTTATGCAGTAGACTCTCCATCTGGTTGGGTCCTCTGCTTGGCTCTGCCCTCCATGCCAGTGAGGATGTGGAAGACTAGAGCCACAGGATTTCATGCCACACACAGTCTGCTCCAAGCACTACCACTCACCTTCCCGTGCTTGTTTTGGCTGCAGACAGAAGAGCTTCCTGAGAGCACCTCTTGACACTTCCTCTTCTTCAGTGACCTCCCTGTTGTAACCATGACCAGAGTGGCCTCTGCTCCCAAGCTAATGGCTAGTCCTGGTCTCTCTGTGAATGCTCACCTGTAAGTCTTCTCTCGGTTTTCCCCCTACCACTTCTGATAAGTGAATGCAAATAATTTCTCAGTTCCCTCTTTTCTTTTATTATCCAAGGCTGTAGGTTAAGATTAGGACATCAAGATAAGCAGTGATCTGACCAGCAGGGTGGAAAGATGGCTGGAACCTAAGCCAAGGATCAGGAAAACAAAATGGAAATGAAGAATGAGAGAAATAAGAAGCACACCAAGATGCTAAAAGAGCACAAGGAAGAGGGTCTACAATATGCTTAAGAGCATTATGTTATAAAATACTGGCCCTTATATGTTTGTCAAGCTGTACTGAAGGAGCTGATCATCAACTTCTTCTTCGTGTGTCCAACAACCATACAAGCTACAGCACTCTGCTACTGAATCCTCATCTGGCAACACTTCACAAGTTAATTTACCACTTTTCTAGGTGCTAAGCACAAGCACAGAGGGCAACGATGATCTGTGTGTACAACCAAAGTGTAATGTACAACAGCACTGCATGCAGATAAGGAGCATGATAAAGTTGTGAAAGAATATCGATCATAATGAATACTGCATGAGTATGGCCAGTATATTTGTTTTCTGTAGTCATTCATCTGTGGAGAGCTTTTGGGAAGTTAGTGTTGTGGAGTGTTTGTGACTGGTTGAGGGGAGTTTTTTCATAATTTTGAGGACATATTTTGAGAATGCTTGAAGGTGACTGTTAGAAAATCTAACAGTTCAGAGACAGAAGCTGTTAGCTGGGGCTGTCAGATGCAGAAACCAGCTTCATGATATGAAGGACATTTTCTTATGCTTTTCTTTTCTTACTGAGCTTGTGTCCCATAGTAATAGTAATTCTTTGCTGTCAAAGTATCTAAGATAGACATTCCCATAGGCTTGTTATTTTGTCCAGCTGGGAAGGAAATAATATATTTCTTTAGATAAACAGAGTTCCTTGTTATGGAAAACTGATCCAAGAGAAGCTCTCAGTTGCTGCTTTGAGGCAGCTTGCTTTCAGATATGGTGGGAATATCAGCTTTGGCACATTCATTGCAGTTAGTTGTATTGCAGAGATGCAGTTGAAATCAATGTCCGCTGCTGGAGCCTTCCTGAGGCAGAATAACTCTTCTTTGGGAGGTGGAAAACAATTGTCTAAATGAAAAGCCTGATGCAGAGGCAGATTTGTACAGGCTTTCAGTAAGCTTTGAAGCACTTGCATGTCTTCTCTCCTCCTCTCAAGTAATTTAAATTTTTATTATCTACTTGGTGAAACATACTGTCACATAAAAGATTTAAAATGAAATGTATCTTTCCTATCAGGGAGCATATTAGAAGGTATTTACACATCTCTTTTTACAACATTGGAAAAAAATTGGACACAAATGCTGAAACTCACTTGGTGGTTTATAGGGTAGATGCTCCATTTGTGATTTGCTTTAGAAAATAGCCCAGAGAAACAATTTGTCCTTCCTGGGCTACAGCTTTGCACCAGGAAGGGGCATCAGCCTTTGTCTGTGCCACTTGTCAGTCCTAGCTCAGTGCCAGGGAGCAGCAGCAGTGACTGCGACAGCTGGCAGGAAGGCAGTATGTATCAGAGAATTGTCTTTATATGGATCCTATCTTCGATAGACAGCAGGAGTGGAATAACTCCTAAATGGATGTTTGTGAATACTATTCTGCAATATATCGCATGTTTCCAGCCTGGACCCAGATGTTATAGACATAATTTTCCATGATGAAATACTTCCCAGCACTCACACTAATCGGAGCAATAGGAAATATTTCTGCATAGAGTAAAGAGGATTATGCCTTATGGCATATATACGCATAACACATGTTCATATGCTTTTATTAGCTGTCACCCATGCTTAAGGCCAAATGAGGCATGCCATTTTGCTACTGGACACCTGTCTTGGGAGGGAATTGTTCATTCACTGCTCACAGATGTGAACAAACGTCTTAGACCAGCATCTAGGAATTTAAGGAACAAGTTGTGATAGTGCACCCAGACATATGTCAGCTTGGATTATTCAGCTGTGCTTGTCTCAGAGAGAACTACAGTCCCATAGAGTGCAAATATACTCTGGTATATTATACAGACCAGAGAAACACAATCAGATAACCTTTGTGATCGATATCCACTGGAGAATTTATATCATGTACATTATCTCTTCTGTAGGTTCACAGTTATTAAATTATTTTTGTTGTACTGAACTCTCAATTATATGTTAAGAAAGATTTAGTTTTCTTCAATCGACAGTTTCTACCATATATTATGACAACGACTTATTGGATAACAAATGTTCAAAGTCTCTGTCAGTGTTGTTCTGGAGGGAAGGAAGGCATTCAGAGTAAGACAGATGCCTCTAACAAGCACACCAACCATTTAACTACAAAGGCAGCCTTTCTACGAGTTGAGCATGTTGCCACAATAAAAGTTCACCAGCCGTGGCAAGTTTATGGGAATAGCTGTTTGGCAGGATATGCAAATCCACAGAATCTGACAGCAACCGCAATCGCACAATGTGGGATGGTGTCCCTTTTGCTCAGGGCACTGATATTTTGAACACACAGCTGTGGACCAAATTTAAAATACCCCTGAATGCCCAAGCAGTGCCCTTGCAGGGAGAAAAGAGGACTGAAATCACGATGTTTCCCACCAGAGGTTACATGACCAGTTTCCAATAAACATGTCACCAATTGTGGAAACTCAACTGTTACAGCAAGAGAAAAACACAAAGTACAGGGACACAAATTATGAAACCTGCTGATTTTTACCAGCTTCGGAGAGACATGTATCAGTAGAGACCTATGAATCTGTCCACGCCATGGGTCCAGTTGTGTAAAAACATAGTATTGTAGAAAGATGAACTAAAACCCCCCAGTGATCACTATGACCATACTACTGACAAGCTTAGTACAACTCTCTGGGGTGTCTTTCTAACCTCATAGGCAACCAATCTGCATCTGAAAGATTGCCTGTGCTTATAATTGTGTTGAGCAAGGTCTGCAGTGAAAAGTAACTCTCACAGCTGACAGTACATGCTTCTGTAACACCTGCAAATCGAGTGTTGTTTAGCAAAATCTGAATGGACTGTACAGATCTTTTCACTTTTTGCTACTCTGGTATTCAAGGTGTTCTGTTCAAGAAGGAGAGATTCCATTTGTGATTATATAAATGTACTCTCCTACTTCCAGTTTTAGTAAAAACTGCTTTTTAGTATAAAAGAATAGTCTAACTGTCCCTGTCTGGGACATTACAGTGTTTATTTCAGGAGATCATGTTAAAATGGCTGATTTTTTATCATGAAAGAGAATGCCTCACAAAAGAGACAGTCAGAAAGGAACACGTAAAATTAGGATTTTTCCCTATGATAAATCTAAACTTGAATTCCGTTTAAGATCCTCTTTGCCCCTGTTAGGACTCGTGAGACTGACCAGGAGGAAGAGCCCAGATGTTCCATGACATGGTCATGATCTACAATCAGAAATCAAAAGACAATTCAAAAGTGCATTTAAGGCAAGGAACAAAGTATTCACTTACAAAAAAACCCCAAAACATTCCCATATATCCTTGGAACATACATGAATATCATTACACTCAGAATAAGGCAAAATAAACTGAATTTATTCTGGATTTTAGGTTTTTGACTGATACCTATATACTAGTGAGATGGACTCATTAAATGTGTGTAGCTAGATAATTTAACTGGAGTTTTTTAGAGGAGGAACTTATTCAAAGCAGAAAGGATATTTTATTCAGAAAGGTTGGATGGTAAAATCTTTTCTCTCAACCAAGTAAGATGTGACTGAGAATTTGCTTTCACTTAATACAAATAAAACTAGTGAACAGGGAAATTAAATTCTTTCAGAAGCAATTTTGCAGATTCGTTTAGCCTTAGGTTAAAGCTTCAACTGAGGAAAAGGGAGGAGGAGAGGATCTATTACTGTCCATGCTCTGCTAGGATTCTATTGCAACCCATACTTACTGTTTAAAAATAAAAGTTCTATGTCTAGTTAGCCACAAATTGGGGCTTGAATCACAATATTTCTTGCGAGAACTGATCTGAACAGCAAGATAGAAACCAGAAGGTCTTCAGATCATGCCTGAAACTATCATATGAGTATCATCAGCAGTCCTGTCACCTTTCACATTCAGAAAGATATTCCAGAATTTCAAAGTGAATTATTTCCATTCAACGAAAAATTTTTGTTGCAACCATTGTCTCATTTTACACTGTTGGTTTGGACTGCTCCTTGGTTCCCTTAGGACCCTCTTCTACTGATTGGCTATGGCCTGAATGCTGTATTAGCCAAAACATTTTTTGGACAACAGAAGAAATAGGTAGATAAAAACTGTGAGTGGTTTGGTAGTTGGATGGGTGCAGAGATTGCTCCACCTGCTAGTATGGATGGGATTGCACCACATCCTGGTGCCTTGACTCAGAGTGGTCCTCGAAAACTGTTCCATAAAGCCTTTTCTTTCCACATGCCTTTGTGCTCTGTCATTTCACCCATTATAACTATAACAGACACAGCAGGTTCCCATAGAGTCCCTCCTCTCACTGTTTCACAATTCATTATTAACTCCAAAAGCATTTTAAATGATAAACTATCTGTGACAAAGGTCCTCAAAAGGGATGAAATGTGCCCTCAGTTATTACTGAGGAGTGGCTCATGGAGGCTGGAAATCTCATGGCCCCCTCAGAACTTATCAGGTGGCCTCATACTGAGAGGTTTAGGCCTCATACTGAGAGGTTTAGGCATAGTCCCAACCTTTGCTAGTTTCCATGTGGGAAACCAGTCTGGTCATGTAAAACAGGTGTCAACACGTTTTTCACAGTGGCACAGGCATGTGATGCAGTGTTGTGTGTGCCATGCATTGAGCATCTCTGCAGGATGGTGCAGTCAGCCTTTGATGGCAGTGAGGACACAACCCACTCCCTGTGTCTCAGTCTCAAAAGCACAGACCACCCTGGAAGCAAATCACAGAGATAGTACATGAGGAGTTATTGGGATTCCTGTCCATCCTTATGCTGTCATTTAAACTTGGCTCTGAACCTCTTCACAAGCCTAGACTATCCTCACTGCTTTCCTGTGCCCCGAGTCAGGTTTAGGAGAGCTCTGTTGCTTCTGCCTGGAGGACCTCAAGCTTTAACACAGTCTGGTGCATCAGGACATCAAATCTGCACCAACCAAGCCACAATGAATCCTTCCTCAGTTATTCCTATTGTGTGGTCTAAGCCTGACCTTCACAATGCAAAACTGAGCAAATGAAAAGAGCATGTATGGAGTCCCTGTGTGTAAGATCACACTTCGGCCCAAGGACCATTCTAATGATGTTTGCCATGGGCATGGGAAAAGAGGTTACCCAGGAGCCATCAGGAATAAAAATTTGTCTTGCATAGCCACAAACAGAGAGTTCTCACTAGTAGATGGGTTTGTTCTTTGTGCTGTATAGGTTAGCCAAGCATTCTTTGTGCTGTATAGGTTAGCCAAGCATGCACACAGTGTCTGAGAGAGATTCTGGCATGAATATGCACTTCAGAGCTGGCCTGTGTTCCCAATGGTCATCCAGCAGAGGTTTCCAAATAGCTGGCAGCTCAAGCTTTTGGCCATCAAAGGTAGCAGGGATGTGGCAGAATACTGCTAAAACAAAACAAACTACTAAGAAAAGCAGTGGAGCAGTAGTGTGTGCCAATTGTGAGCCACCAGACCCTTCCCACTTGTGTGGGAAGGTCATACCCTCTATGTACTACTACTTAGGGTAGCCCCTGGCCAGTGAATTCATCATCTTAATCTGTAGATTACTCTGTGACAATATTCAAGACCTGTTTTTTTCCCCTCTAATTATAGAATCACATGTTGAAAGATAACTCAGACAACAGGTAGTCCTACCTCCTCCTTGCTGTTAAACTGTGAATTTGTGGATTCTTTTTTTTTTCTGATTTCCTTTTTGCTACATTTGGAGCATAATGGATTTTTTAAAATGTTTATGTTTTATTCAAATACTTAATTAGCTTACAGGCAATCAGAATTAAGGTCTAATTTTAACATTGTTCTTTCAGAATTTGTGAATACCAAGGAAAAAATGGAACAGTGAAGGAAGTCAGTCATACAAGAAAATATGTATACTGTCAAAGCTCTCTGGTGCTCCAAGAGTATAAAAACCTTGGAGAAGCATGTCTGTGGCCAATATTTTGTACATAAGATACCATCTGTGTTTTAAAAAGCATTTGTAAGGGAAATGAACTTTCTTTTCTGGGGAGGAGATGAGTCAGAGGAAATGTATAGAAAGCAAGAAAAAATTAAGGGAAAGGAATAGGGAACACAACTCAGTTATTTTCTTCAACAGTCACATTCTTGAGGACATTGTTCCTAGAAATACAGTATTGTCCATGCAAGGGGGTCTGCTGTGTGAGTGTTTTCCAGGGCAGGTACTTCTCTGCTCCCTTCTCCACCACTTTTTCCTCCTTGGAAAAGCCTGGCAGCTCTTCCTCTAGTCCAGCTGCAGCTGTGGCCCTGTGAGCCACAATCTCATTCCTCTGTGTATGTATCTGCCACATCCGGTCCATGGTTCCAGCCATTCCCATTTTTGGGAAGCAGCCCATCTTTGTGCTTATTGTTCTATGCTGTCCCAAGCCAAAGCTCATGTACTTCCAAGGCAAAGTGAGGGACCCCTTGTGTCTTGTTTTAGGAACGGTATTCCTGAATTTGTCATTCACACTGAAAGACTCCACACCATGAGCCACTTGCTCACTCCACCCCTCCCCCTGCAGGTGGTCGGAGAGGAGAACTGGAGGCACAAAAGTTAAATATCACGTGTTGAGACATGAACAATTTACTAAAAGTGGCAATGAAATAAGAAATGAACAATAACAACAACAACATTAATAACAGAGTGTACAAGATGAGTGAAAATTCACACATAAGTGCTCACCATGTGGAAACCTTCAATATCCCAACCAGAAGGGGCCTCTTCCCTCTCCCATGCTCGTCAATGATGTGAGGTGTCATAGAATAACCTCTGGGTCCTAGCCATGCTCCCTCCTGGCTACTGCAAAAATTAACTCTGTCGTGACCGGAACCAGGACATGTTTTCAGGTCCCAAATTTCATTTGGTCAGGTTCTTCCCAAAAGTGGTTTTCCACTTGCCCAGACCTCAAAGCATCTGCTTCATCACCACCTGAGCGTGCTCAAAAACCACATGTAAATCAATGAGCTGCACTATTTAGCTCTGAGTTTTGATCCAGAAGGAGCCACGAACAGACTGAACCCATTACACCATTTGACTTGGGAGGAAATACTAAAATAACAGCCTGCTAAAGAAAAAATTTTTTAGCTTTTTTGATTTACCCTGTCTTACAAGATTGACTGATGCAGATACACCAGTGGAACAGTAATTGCCAGTGAAATCCTATATTAATATTTTCTCTTTTTTTTTTACCAAAACACTGTTTTGAGATTTAGAGTCATTTACCATATGGGGAAGCCAGACAGAACATATATTTAATTATTTAATCTATTCATGTAATACTTTAAACAAAAGGTGGGGTTTTTTTCTAAAAATTTCTTGTTATCAACACATTGAAAATTTGACTAAGACCTTCATCTGCCTTTATCCAAGGTAGATCATGTGGTACACTTCTCCTTTTATTTCAACAGGGTGCGTAACAGAAGATATTTCTTTTTACAGACCTACTAAAAGCCTTTTCAAGGATTGGATCTTTCCTACATACAGTAAGCAAAAACTTTGAGGCCTCAGGAGATGTAAAATAATGAGTCGGTGCATGCAAATGAGCCTTTAATGTGCAGTGTAGCATTGTTCTCTCTGTGTCGGAAAAGAAATCATGTGACTGTAGATGCTTAAACTTGTAAAGTGAAGCATCCTTCCGGGCCAATAGATTGCATGAACTGCTAGAAAAGTCAGTTAATATTTTCTTGTAAGCCCAGTAGTCTTACAGGTGACTCATGCTGTTTGTTTTCATGAAGATCTTGCCAAGATAAAGTACCCGTACTTTGAATTTTTTCTGTTAAAAAAGTGTTTACAATGTAAATTATTTGTATTAGTCTGTTCACATTCCTATGTACATTCATCTTGATTACTCAAAACTATAAATATAGAAGATTTTGGACTTCAAAGTACAATCGATTTTACTTTGACTTCAGTTATTGTTGAAACGATGTCTGGGATTCCTGATTCACTTGAAGGTTTGCAGGAGAGCTTGAAATTTCTGTATATCTGGAGGTTGAAATGGGCCTGATGGTTGCCAGCGTCAGTTGCTCGCAGGACTTTAGGGAACTGCCCTGTTTAGCTGAGAAAATACCCAAAAATTTTGGAAGTCCTGGAGAACCTGATCTCAACAAAATCCCAAATTCTTATAATTTGTCATTAGAAGATACTGAAAATCACCAGTGGAAGTCTGGGGCATTTTTATTTTGGTGTGTAACTATGTGTGATGTGTAAGTCAGCTTTAGGTTGAGAGTGATGCTCCCTGTGCTATGCAGCAAGTCATACTAACACATCAGATCTCTCTTGTGACCTCTTAATTATGCAAAATTGATGACAATTAACTTATAGTTTGTTAAAATAATTGGTTTAAGTCTGTTGGTTCTTAGAATATTTGTTCTTCCCATAAATCTATGTCTTCTGTAGGAAATTGGCACATATTAAGAGCCTCAGAATTGTAAAAGACCTTACACAGGTCAGTGTTTAAATTGCAAGGAAAAAAAATCATATCTTGTAGGTGGTCAGACCTTACCTTCAGAAGCATCGTATGTAGAAAAGAGGTTTCTACATTATACAGGTTTCTCCTGTATCATAAAATCTGCATATTCCTATCATCCAAGTATTTTTCTTTCCAATATTACTAATTGTTGTACATAAAAATACAATGGAAAATAAAGATATGATATTTCAATTAGACTGCATTATTCCAAAGGAAAGTAATTATATTAGCATTTTTTCCTGCCTTTACTCACAATGGAAATCAGTCTCTGCTAGTCATAGATTAAACCAGCATTATCTCCCTGTTCCATGGTTTTCCTAGTTCTATTGAATCACAGTCGCAGTATAGTTATAGTGAAAAATGTTCCTTTTTCCCCTTTGTAAAAATATTCCATCAGAAGTGCAAAATCAGGTATTGTTAATCTTCGTGGTCTTCAATATTTCTAACCCCCCACTTTGACTGCAAACGTACTGTAAGTAAAAATTACTTTTTTTTTCTATTATCTTGATTATTCAATTCATTTGGAAAAATATACTGATTGCCACCTAAAAGCTACCACTTTCAGTGCTCAGTGCCTAATAGCAATTCGTCAGGAAAGTGAATTTGATCACTTAAACCTTAGGAAAAGAAAAGACAAATAAGAGAGAGAAATCAGTACTCACAGAGCACAGCGCTCCTAGATGTATAGAAATAGTGCTCATTGGCTCTCTCCCATCACAGCTTGCAATGGGATCTTAGCTGAGGACCACCACTAGTCAGCAAAGGGGAGACACAGGGTGCATAGGTGAAAGCTGCTCCCTGTCCCAGTTGAACCAATGCTCAGGAGACCAGGGAATGACACAGGCAAAGCCAATGCTCAACACTTAGTGCTATTTCAGCAAATCTTCCCACTCTTTGCTAGTGGCAACAACTAAAGGTCTTGAGAGATGTTCGGGTGAGGTGTGAGATTTGAAGCATCATACACACGGGATAATTTTTGGACATAATCCATTTCATACAGAGACTTTTCTTCCAAGAATGTGTTTACGGGTAATACTCAATTGTGGGAGATGTGTAGTGGGGGTTTTGGTTTGTTAGGTTGGTTGGTTTGTTTTGTTTCTTTGCTTTATTTTTTTTCTTACGATCTGGTTTCAGATTGGGATTTTTTCTGGGAATGAGCACAAATATGTGGTTTGACTGACTGGCAGGAGCAGTTGATAGGCTGCAGGGCAGGTCTGACATTTGGAGGGAACTGAAAAGGCTGGAGAAATGGGCTGATGAGAACCAGCCTCCCCTCCCCTCAGTACTCGTTATACACAACTGGAGTTCCAGGTCCAGCGTTATGCTGCCCAGTACAAGAGAGATGTGGACATCGTGGAGCAGATCCAGGGAGGGACTACGAAAATCATGAAGGGACTATAGCATCTTACATGTGAGGAGAAGCTGCAAGACCTGAGACTGTGTAGCCTGGAGAAGAGAAGGCTCAGTGGAATCTTATTTAGTGCCTACAACTACCCAACCAGAGGATACATAGAAACCAGACTCTGTACAGGTGTTCTATGAGAGACTGTGGGCAGCAGTTAGAAGTTTCATTTAAAAGAAGAGAAAATCTTTGCAGCAATAGTGGTAAAGCACTGTCAGAGATTGTCCAGAGAGGTTGTGACTCTCCATCCCTGGCAGTACTCAGAACTTGGCTGGCCAAGACCCCAGACAACCTTATTAGTGTAGGAGTTAGCACCAGTTTGCATGGGAGGGTTGGACCAGATGACTTCCAGGCTTTTTATCCAGCCTGTGCAAGTCTGTGATTTTTAAGACCCTGCAAGGTCAGTTGTCAAATGTGTGGCTCCAGTTATGGAGGAATTGTTAAACTAGTGTTTTGCTTCTCATGAAAAGTTTTTTGAAACCAATGAATCTTGTTTATCATGTCAGGAGACTGAGAGAGAAAACTTGAATTAATCATTATGTTTGTCAGTATGTTCCTTAGAAAGATGACTTTGCTCTGGAAATTTAGGCAGCATAAAGCAAGGATGAGCGGTCTTTGTTGGTCATTCTTAAGTCCCCAGCATTGACAAGGGACTTAATTAATGGATCTATGAACTTCTGCTGTAATCTTGTACAGAGAGATAAGCTTCATCAGTAACCTTTGGCGTACTCTCTCTCCCTAATTTGTCCCAAGAAAGTCTTTTAGTACAGCTTATGTCAGTTTTGTTTTGTGAATAATACTTTTTTTTCATGTTGCCTCTACAAGACCTATCATATATGGAATGACCTCTGTGGGGCTGAGATGGTTATTTTTTTCTTTCTTCCAGCCCCACAAAATGGTATCTGTTCAATGGGGAGTAGCACGTTATGTGCTTGTGACGATATTAACAATAATCCATATGATCTTCTCTACTGTGTTCTGCCTTCTCGTGACTCTTGACAAACCTCTATTACTTTCTACTCAGTTACCACTTTTGTAAAAAGCAATGTGTTCCTCTGTCACCTCTGGGATGTGCGTTTGAGGCAAGCTGTATCTTGGATCTGTCACAACCTGGGACCACAGCTAGTCAGGCTGAAGGAGGGAGGCAGGTATGCACTAAACATTTTTGCTATCTTGCTGTATGACTCCAGGCTATTCTCACCTGCTTCCTAATTCACTAATCCAGTCACTCAATTTAAGCCTTTGATGTATTATAAACTATTGTACCTAAACACTGTGAGCACTGATGATAAACACCAGCCTGAAAATAACCATTAGCCCTCCTGTATGTGGTCAGCATTCTCTTACGCTTCCAGAGCCTGAAGGTTAAATATAGCACACTGCAGTGCCAGCCTATCTCTTGTGCAGCTGAAGCCATTCTTCATAGCCTATTAATTTCAGTCTTTTGTTTTGTTTTCGCATTATGAGATAGTATAAAAACTGTTACCCATATCAGATTTTTGAAAGGGAACCTAAACAAAGCACTCTGTGTTCTGCATCCAGCGCCACAGTCAAGATGCTTTGGCAGCACACTGACTCACGGTAAAGGTTGACATTTAAAAAATATTCACATCATTCTAATGGTGAGTGGGTAGCTTGAGCAAACAGGAGAAAGCTAACTATGGGGTGGCATGAAGGGAATTTAAATTGACAAAATCTTCTTTGAAAAAACCAAGGGCAAATCTGAATCCAAGGTGCTTCCTGTAGCTTTTGGGTTTAGAGGAAAGAGAGGTTCTTTTATTTATTTTCTTTTTCTGGGGGCAGGAGTGACTTTGTATCTTGAGAAGGCTGTGCTTGCTAGCTTTGTGCGAAGAACAGTGAAGAAGTTAGGAAAATTATTGTCTTGATTGCAATAACCCTGCACCTGGAGAGGAAAAGAAAGAAATGTTTCTCCTTTGCTTATTATTTCACAATTGAACTTTTTAGTTACTTAGATTTGATTTTACTTATGGTCTTAGCCTTACACAAACAACAAGTCAAATAAAACAAATCCCAAAGCATATAGCGTTACGTCTCCCAGGCAGATGTAATTTACAGAAACAGTAGGCACACTTCAGGAGTTCACAGTGGTTTCAGAAGCATTTCCAATTCCAGCTATGTTTCCCAAGCTTAAACTGGGGCTGCAGTAGTCTCTCAGTAGTCAGAATTACCTTTGCAAGTGCATACATACTGCAGAGCAGCAAAGCTTAACACAAGCAGTAAATCTGCTGCAGTGAGGCAGAGAGACCCTGCTGGGAGCCTGACACAATGGAAACTAAAGCCTGCTTCTCTAAGAATTGGAGGTTTTATTTGGGTGTCCAGGAAAAAATGGGATGCGCCTGTGTGGAAGTGTGCATGTACACACCACACGTGCCACATGCTGTGGTCAGTGCTTCTTAAAGCTACTGATGTAGGACAATTCCCTTCAGAAAATATGATTTTATAACACAGGTAAATAACTTCTCTGACCAAATTTTAATTTTCATTATTTAACTAACAAATCTGATGATGAAAACAGAAAGGGGAAAATTGAAGCTTACATTTCAAAAATGAGTAAGTCACAGGAAAACACCAACCATTTGTCAGGTTAAAGTTGATTTTCTTTCAGTAAATGGAATACTTTCATTTGTATTGAAAATGCCAACAGTTTTAGTTGTCATTTCCTGTTTTTAAAGGAGGTATTCTTCTTTCCATAGATTTTAACATTCTTCATAAACAATCTAATTCAGAGCAGAAACTCATTTCAAAATGCTGCCATTTCTCACACAATGAAAATTGTATTTCTCTAAGCCACCTCAGTGCTAAATATTTTTCTTGAGTTTCGCAGGATGATAAATTTTCCTGTAGTAGCAGATCAGAGATACCTTGTCTGGTGCAAGGCTTAAGTGTCCTTCCTAGGAAGAGCCCCCAGAACCAGTTCCCACTGCTCTTCTGTGGAAATACCTATTGCCTTACTGGAGATAGCAGAAATCTGAATTTCTTACAAGGTTCTAACCTAAGAGCTAAACCCCCCATAATCTCTATCCTGTTGTTTGCATTAACCAGTCTCCCATGGTCCATTTCCCGTTTTCCTACATCAAGGAGAAATGTCACCCAGTTGCCCTGTGCCAGCTTGGAGGATGTCCCAGGCCAAAAGGACAGGAAAAGAGGTATGTCTGAGACAAATCAAAGATCAACTTAGGGCAACTTGAAATACAGGAACAGCTCTTCATTGAATATTAGGGAGAGCTTGAAGATGAAGTGTTTTTCGTAGTACAGAGAGAAGTGGTTGAAAATTGGTTTTTATCTGGCAAAGTTGGATAGTCCTAGATGGCAACTTGATGGTGAATCTGCAACAGATTTTATCCCAAAGTTACATGTACATACACATTTCCCCTTTAAAGTTTATGTCTTTTCAACAACTTTTGAGGTGGAGTATTATTTTCTTCTCCTGAGTCATGTGTGTGGAGGGGAGAAAGGAGAAAGGGAAGAAGAAGCTTTGAATATGTTCAACATGGTCTCATAAACATGCTGCGGGCTTTACTATCCACTTTTGTTTGTGTGAACAGAAGTTAATTTATTCAAAGAAATGAAGTAGAAGGTGGAATGAAACAAGGAATTTATATTCATGGAAATTTGGTTAAGTCTATGGTATGTAATCCAGACCCAACAGAAATGATCGTTGGCATGCTGCAAAATGTAAAAGTGCAAACATGGTCACAATGGAGTTCTATGCCATGAAGTTGATTATTTTTTTTATTTCGCTAATTTTTAAATGTAAAGCCACATTTTGAGGAAAGACAAAAGAATAGTAGAACAGGATATTGTCTGAAGTCAAATGAAGTTGTGAAATCATTCCAGACTTGTTATTGCCCCTAGATTCTGTTCTCTTAACAGCGGTGCATGATGGAGGTGCTTGGTGTTTTGCAACCATGGTTCTGTCTGTCCAGACAAATAGCACCTGATATAGCAGACAACCGTCTAAGAGTGCTAACACAGTAAATTTATACCAAACCAGGAAATGTATGGCAGCTTTGTCTGTGTTGAGTGGCACACATTGTGGCAGTACAATAACTTTGCATTCCAACTCTTATGGAGAATGATTACCTTCATGCTCCTGAAGAAAGAGTGATCTGCAGGGGCTAGGTCTTTTTTTCTTTATATGATGTGTTTAACCCTCCTGCAGAAAGTTCATAGGTTAACCACTCTAGCTGTCCATTCTCTCTATTCATCTGTGATTCATGCAGTTTGTAGCAGGGGGACTCTGTCAAAGGATCAGTGGGCCAGGGGGGTCTCCAAAGCATGGTTTCTTTCTCCCTGGCTGCAGGGAATGCTATTGAGCTAGCTGAAGTCTTACTCTCTTACTCTCTCTTACCAACCTTGTGGACAGCATTTGCTCTTCAGCTGTATCACAAAATACCTTTTTAATCTTTACTGGGAAAGTGGAAGACTCTGCTGGCTGGATTTATTACATTTTTAAAATTTCCTCCTTCTTGCTCAAGTCCTTTCAGTGTTACTGGGATAACATCATAATTGTTAAGTGAAGCAAAATGTTACATGCTTTGAAGCAAAAGTGGGAAAATCAGAGTGGCAGGGTTTGTTGGATGCAGGAATACTCAGTCTGTCCCTTCCAGTGTAATGCCCTGATGATCCATACCACATGTATATGCTCGTTATTTCTGGGCTGGATAGTGTAACTTCTGCCAAGGGAGATGATTGGGCACAGACAACATGAACCTTACGGACTTGAGAAAGTTGACAGTACTCACCCCAAAGTGGCATGCTCTCCAGCACCAGTGATGGAAGCAGCAGAAATGGACACACTGTTACTCAGAGCATTGCTTACCAACTAGACTTTAAAGCCAGCTGAAGTACATGATGGGCATGAAGTCCAAAAAGCAGAGCAGGATTTGGTTTAACAAAGATGGAGCAGTTTAATTTCAGAGTAAAATGAAAGGCTGCTCAGTGACTATAATAGTTACTTGCCATTCTCTAATCAGGGTTCAGCTCCTGGTTTGATCATGAACATTTACTACTCTGAAAGAGAATATGGATTTACTTTGTATGATCATGGTCAAATCACTCAGCAACTAAAAACAAAGGAACCCATTGTCCCAGGTGACAGCAAGGTCAACAGCTTCCCTCTGAAAATCAGGGTCTTTTCAAGGTTTCTGAAGCAAGGCACCTCCAAAATGAAGAAAGCATATAATACTTTGTCGTGTTTGAAAGTCTTGTGCAGCATTTCCCTAGAGATTGGAATCAGAAACATAAGAGAATGATAATGTTTTAAAGTTGTTTTATACTCGGTGCATAGCTTTGAGCATATCCCAGTACTAAGAG
Organism: Chiroxiphia lanceolata; assembly: GCF_009829145.1. NCBI lineage: Eukaryota > Metazoa > Chordata > Aves > Passeriformes > Pipridae > Chiroxiphia > Chiroxiphia lanceolata. The sequence goes on along the minus strand of NC_045638.1, from coordinate 78,339,190 downwards.
GAAGCAGGGTTGAATAGCTCTAAAGCAGGTGAACATGACAGTTTTAGGAAAATCATGTGTTAAGAAACAGCTGGGTTAATACAATAGTTCCTGCATCTCCCACATTATCAACACAGAAAGGTACAGTCATTTTTCTTCCAATTGGGTGGACAACACAAACTGGTCTTAAAGCTTTCAAGAAGAAAAATGGTAAAAATAGCTAATTTACCTGATTTATGTGAGCCATTAACAACATACTGCTATGCTCTGGTTCCACTTGGGTTGTAAATTTCACATGACAAAGAAGACAATTAAGGAAAATCAGGTAAGAAAATTAACAGATCGTTATTTTACTAATTTCTACTTAGCAAAGATTTGCCACCACCGCCTTTTAGACCAAAGATTCTTTCAAGGCATCTGAAATTGCTATCTGACTGTGTACATCTTTGTATCTCTTGCTTCAGCTGAGAGAATCAAGATTGCTAGCCTCTCAAGGGATTTTAAACTCCCTTCTTATGATTCGAAATATCCTTCCCTGGTTTATCTACCCATTTTTGTACCAGATCAGCTTGACTTACACAAAATCAAGCTAGTTTCTCCTCATAATTTAAAATAAAAATATTTTTCTTCCCCTATTTCTTGAATTCTGGTCCTTCATTAGTCAGAAGCTGCATTATGCTTTGTCTTTGGGAAAGCACCATATATCTTTTGCAGACCTGCAAGAACTGCGGGATAAAAAGTCTGGCTTGTATTCTGTTTGTGCAGATAAACAGAAAAGGGATTTCAGCTCCAAAATGCGACTGGGATCCCCCAAAGACAAGGGGAGATAGGGTGCTCAATTGATGTGATGGCACTGTGCTGCCTTCTGAGACATGAGAAGTGCCAACACCCACAAGATGAGCAGTAGACAAGGCCCACAGCAATTTGTTTATTCTGGATAGGTGATATGACTTCCAGCTGGATGAATCAGTGGTAACATTCACTACAACAATATTTGTACTTCTCTTCGCAATCAACAAAATCTTGACATGACTCCAGTCCCAGATGTAACAGCTCATCCTGGTAGTATGGAGAGCTTTGCTGACCCCTTGCAGACCCCAGAAGCATCACGTATGGAGAGGGCACACAAATGAAACTTAAGAGCATATTTTTCTTGCTTCTTATTCTTATAGACTTTCTACTATATGTTTTATTCTATGAACATTCACTGAGAGAATTTATGGGCTGGTAGAGGCAAGGATAATACCCAGATTATTTTAGATGATAGCAAACATTCAGCAACCTTGATGGGAGCAAGTCTTGGTCTGTAATAACATTCCTGCAATGATTACTGAAGTCTTAGGGTCATGCTCAGGCATAGAGTATACATTGTAGAACTGGTGAGAAGAGAGTTAAATTAATTCTGGACAAGGTGGACCATTAAAATATATGTTTCCTTTGATATGGTATTTACTTATGATTTTCCCCTCTGTGATTCTTAGAGAATTCTGAAAGGAATTTCTCTGCAGGCACCAGACCTTTTCTCCACAGACCATCCCTTCAGCTGTGAATTCTGTATAAATCGTGGTACATGTGAAATGATAAGAGTGAACAGAAGGTATGACATTCTTTTCCAAGAGAAGCTTTAAAGGATGATAAATATTTGTCTAAGCAGAGCATTCAAGCCATATGCAAATTTGCATAATGGAACTCCAGGTGATGCAACGCATGGTAATTACTTGTAACCTGATAAAACGGACAAATTCAGGAGTATGCTGGTGAATGCAAACATTCCACTGTGAAAAACAACACTACCTTGTCACTCCTTAATGATGGTATTAGGGAGAAAAGATGTCTTTAGGGAAGGACAGGAAGGACATCTCCTTGTCTCCCTCCAGGACTGTGATCATTGTATGCTCACTTTCTGACCATAGCAATGCCTTTCAGCTTTTCAACTTGCATTGATTCCTTAAAAGCTTAAAGATGCTCCTCATCCCCCAGAATTATACATATTGGCCTGACTTTTCCAGCTCCCACAGCAATATGCCTTGTGCTGTAATCAGTTTCTCTCAATTAACAGCACTTGCATCACTTGCATCATCAAGGAGAAGAGGAACACATCAGACTCACTTGCCCATGGGCAATTAAATTGAACAAACAGCACCTTGATGCTTGAGACATGACAGGAGAAGGTCAATAGTTCAGAGAAGATAAATAGTGGATTGTTGCAGTGCAAAAAGGTATAATGAAATTTCCATTTAACATGTATTTAAAGTCCAGAATAGAACAATGTGTCTTATTGAATATGATGAGATTTTGCCATTGGCAATGCTTGGGCCAAATCTGGGACAGATTTTCACCCACTGGGATAATTTTTTCTGCATCCATCTGAGTGAAGTAGGGGAGTATTTAAAATGGGTAACACAATTGTCTTCGCTTTAAAGTGTCCCTATGTAGGAAAAATACATGTAGATCGAGGAAAAAAAGAGTCAAGAAAGTAGTTACAGTGGTAGTTATCTCTGAGTGTAGAGTGAGAAAAGAGGTGTTAGGGAAGCAGGAGAAGGCAGTAAAAGCTAATGGTGAATGGTCCAAAATGGAGACTTCAAAGAAGACAGTTTTTAATGTGGACTGGTCTACATCATTTTTACATTTCTTGTATTGATGGCACCTGGGATTCTGAAATATCAGTGTATAAGTGTTTCATGCTACTGCTGTGCTCCTGGGAGGCTCTAATAAACAATCACAACACTGATGGTGAAATCCTGGACTCCATACTGAAACAAGAAGGGGTTTTCTACTGAACCCTTAGTGACCAGAGTCTTACTCTCCTGCCTGCTTCATGTCTCTTCAGGTTTCTCCAGTAAACGAAGAGCACTAAGGCTATCATCAGGATGGTGATAGGCAGTTCTGCATTCTTTATTCCTCAAAAAGTTTAACCATTACTGGAAAAAACTCAAATGTAAATCTTCATTTTTTAACCAGGGTTACCCCAGGTACAGCTTTAATTCCAGTGTCTATGTTCCTTTTATGAATACAATTTGATTAATATGCATTATTTTTAGGGGAAGAATTGTCATTTTTATTATACCATGGAAACAAGAATGTTTTGTTTATATTAAAATAACATAATCAGAAAAGAATAATTGAAACAGAAAATCCCTCTGAATATGAGAAACAGCAAGTGTGGAATTACGAAGTTTTCAAAGCTTTTCTTTTGGAAAGCCAAACACTGAACAAACTTCACAAACTGCATGAGCTCACCTGTGGGCTCAGGGTAAGGCAGAGACCTGAAATAAGGGAAAAAAAAGGACATATCTATACTGGCAAACACATCTTGTCTGGTATTATTCTTTGACATTAGGGCCAAGCGGTGTGGAATAGCCTGGATCCACACTATTAACATTTCATACCTTCCTATATCATGAGGGTGTCTAACCTGCCTGTGGAGAACGGGTCTTGGCCTGTGCTGACACCCAAATTCTTCTATTCCCAAATTCTTTGGGAGAGTACTAATCAGCCTGCACCAGAACGTATTACGTGCTGCAGTACAGTTTAGTCAGGTAAATTACTGAGGTCAGGGCCTGGCACCTTCTCTGGCATTGTTTAACTTACACTGTATTTCATATATAGCTAAAATATAGTGAAACAGAACAATTGAAGGGCTGTGGGATTCCTTCCTCCTGGTAGTTTGTATCAGGGTTTAATTACGCTGATACTTTTGATCTGTGTTTGACCCAGACACCTGTGAGAGTTTATCTTTTTCCTGCCAAGTTATGAGAAAACAAGCACTGATGAATGGGAACTTCGTCCTTGAAGAGAGCTTCTTGTATAAACTGTATTTAATTGCTGTTTTATGATTGGCTCATCGTCTCCCAAGGTCGCTTGAAGGGGAAACTGAAGAAGAGGATGATAAAGTAAACCTCCCAGACTCAATTTGATAAGACCCCTGAGGTATAACGCGCATGCTCAGGGAAATTGCAGAGTAGCCAGGCATGTGCAGAAGAGATGCTACTTGCATAACGAAGGGAGGGACTGAGGGCCTCTAGCTGGGCTGTGCTGGCCACACTGGCCCAGGTGGGCATCACTCAGTTAACTGTATAAAAGCAGTTAGCTCTTGTCGGAGGGTGAAGCTCGCTTCACACAAAGGACCATGTTGCTTTTTGTGGGGACGCCTGCCACGTGTGAGCCTGTGGACCCTCCAAGAACGCAGCTGCTACAGAGGATTTTTGGCATTAGGAGTTGGTAAGATAATCTCACAAGCAACACCTGAGTGAGTAGTGTGTTGCATTCCCTCATTGTTTCTTTTTCGCTTGGGTTCCTGTTTACTCGACCACTTCTTTGAAATAAATATTGGGTTTTGTTGAGCTTTCAATGGCGTTTGGTTTCAATCTCAGCATCCTTCGAACTCTCCCTGTTACACAGTTGTAGCTCTGCTTAGAAGTTTTACATTTACTGGTTTACGTAATTAACCCTTTTCAGCCGAACACTATGTCATATCCAACCTATGCAATGGGGTGTCCATGTGGACTTGGCACACACACTGTTTCTCCAAACCTCAGCCAGTAAGAGGGATTCCCAGAGACAATCTCTCGTAATCTATCCCAGATAAAGCCCTTTCTTATCTACTTTCTGTTCTCTTCTACTTCGTATATTTCCCCATTTAGACTCCTAAAAATGTCTCCCTTTTCCTGAGCAAGCTGAAAGTCTCAAGGCTCCCCACTGAACAGACTGCATGGAGCCATTCTTGCTTTCATGCTAGAAACATTCCTGGTTTCTTTTCTTTCCTTTATGAACAGTAGTAGAACTCAATGCTGAGGTAGCAAAGTTCATGATGAACAAACACTAGGTAAACTGCAATTCCCCAGGGGCAGGACTCCCAAGCTATCTCTTTTGCATCCTTGCAGTGATGGCCTTCTAGTTTGACATTGTCCTATCTTATCGTGTCACGCTCTAGAGGGTGACAGGATAAGAGATTAGATTGAGATCAGGGCTAAACTAAAATACTTCTATTCATCTGGGGCTGCATTAAGACAAAAAAACCAAAACCAGAACTGAAATGCAGGTAAATGTACATAAAATTAGCTCTCTCAGCCACAGGTACCAGTTGTTAATATCTACAGCTGTATGCCTGCAACCATTCAGTTCTTGGGCAAAATTCCAAGCAAGCTTTGGAACTGCTGAGATAAGAAACCAGTGTGTGCTTAAAAATGAGCATGTTCAAGAAGGTCAAACAAGACTTTTTATTTTTTTTCTTTTCACTATTAAAATATTCATCAGTTGTAATAAGCTTTCATAACTAATTTTTGTAATGAACAACAGATATGGGGCAGAGGGGCCAAGGATGTGCCTTTTGTTATTTCTTGTTTGAATTCTGGTCTTACAGATCCATTTCCTTTCTTTTTCTCTCACTATTTTTTGCCCCGGGGTAGGAAGGACTCTCTCTTGCATTGTTCTAAACACAGTAAGTACTGAACTCCATTTGATACTGTAGTTTGCTACAAATTAAGCCAAAATTGGGTTCACCAATTCAAAGCTGCACTTATGTGGGGTTTGGCAGAAGAGGACATGTTCTGGAAAGTAGGATCTTGTAGCCATTCTGTGACTTCTTTGAAAATAACAGCATTGTTGGCACACTTAAGGATGGCCTAGGAGGCAACAGGACATTTGATGTCTAGATATAATACCAGTTTCTCTACTACTAGGTTGTGCAATTTGAGTAGCCAGAACCCCTCACACCTTCCTGTCCTAGTTGCAACAACAATAATTATATTGAAAAATAAATTTATACTTATGTCTTAGTTTTACTTTCTAAAATTTATATTGCTTCTCTGCCTTAGATTTTTCTTTCATTTTTCGCTTTTATATTGAATGAGAAAAACATATCTATTCAGTAAACGGCTTACTAGTTTGATGCCCCCTGGGAACTTTATCCATCTAAGCATGTCATCTAGTGGATGTCACTAAATACACTACAGAATTGCACTACCTTCTGTGTAAGGCCAGCAAAGAATTAGTCTCAGGCTGTGTTTGAAATATATATTTGTTCTTCTCATACAATAGGAATCTGAATGAATATTTATGATGGTTAAAGTGATTAAAAATGTCAAAAAGTGTCAGGATAAAACTTAATATCAAGGATTGCCAGAGGGATAGCTTCAAAGGGAAAATGATGGGACTCCCATCACTTTGCTATCAGTGACTCACTGTTGTGCTTTGTGAAAAGGTCTGTAGATAAGGGACTGACACTGGCACTGACAAAGCAGATTCAGCTGATCTTTCTGTTTCCTGTTTCTATGTCTTTTAGAAATTCTGACCGGGAAGCAGAAATTATTTTTAAAATATTTATAGTTTACTCCTCACCAAAATCTGAGATTTTCAAACAGAAATTGTTTACTTTCCTTTAAGTTTGTAACCATCTGACTCGCCTACTCCTTTAGCAGCCCTAACTGCTACCTGCCATGCAATTACCCAAGTGGCATTGTCTGAGTATGCTATTTCTTGCTGATCCAGTAATTGATGGATAACAGGAAGTGCCTCAACACGGATGTTAAATTGCATTCACTGTAGGAATAGATTGCGTTGCCACCACTGTTGCTATGTTTATTTAAACCAGTAATCACTGTTACCATTTTATGTGCCCTCAGGAATTGGATGCTGCTGTTCTTTCACAGCATGTCTCTTTTTCCAAAGTCATAACACATGGATGGGACAATGGATCGAGGCAATTGCACAAACAGAGGATTTCAAGATTGCCCACTATTTGCATCACTAAGCTATGAATAGACTGATCACACACAAACATGTACACTTTGGTAAGAAAGAAAACAGCACCAAGCCTTTGAAATGAAATGAATTAGTACTGACCTCTGCTTACAAACACATGGTCTCTGGCTGACAGGATCATACACTGGTTGCCAAACCTGACACTAGGCAGAGCTCACGGCACTGGCTTTTGCTCTTAATGTTGATTTTATAGGTTCCTTTCTCAAGTCTTATACTTTTGGCAATTCTGACCATTAGAAGCAAAAATTTCCACAGCTGGACATCTTGGTTGGGGAAGGGGTCAAGGGCTTGACCATGGATCTTAGATATGTCTTTTTGGAAGACAATGACTGAGGAAGGATGAAACTAGGGACTTTTTTCCCCTATCGTTCTTATGCAAGTCTCTGTAAACCTCTGCCTGGGAGGCCACATGGAGTCTATCAGGTGTATGTGAGTGGGGCTGGTTTCTCAGTTGTGGACAACCTTGTCAGTGTGTTAAACATAAGGCTATCAAAAGCATAATTTTCATCCGCATATGCCAGTGTAAGATAATCACAGAAGGATGGCAAGTATAATCAGGGCTTTAAAATAGCATGGCTCTAAAAAGAGATCAAATTGGCAAGTAGTTTTTTGTTTGGAATAGAGATGGTTATTGCAGATATATAAAAATATAAATGGCATAAAAAGAACAAGAAGTGATTGGAAGTTGAGTGAAAACATAGTAATGAAAGACGGTCCCCCTCTCCACTGTCTTGAAGCACAAATGAGTAGAGGAAACCTCTAGCTCTCAAAGACCCCAAACTGAAGTTTTCTGGAAGTGGGAAGACATACCAGGGGAAAGATAACTTGGTATTTATCCTGCTTTTAGATTCCTGTCATGTCCACTTACTTGCCTGTCTCAAAGGCATGGTGGCAGGCTGCATAGCCCTTTCTGTATGGACCTTGCTATGATTTAAGAGGCAGTATGTTTTTACAGAATTTCTTGCAAGTACAATTAGTGTTAGAAATAATTAGGCCAGTCTTCTGCTTATCCTTTTATGTACTGTTGGGATTTCAAACACACATAAAGACACACACATTTAGAGTGTGCTCTGCAGTACTCCTACCTCATACACATAGGCATCATGTTGTACAGCTGCCACAATAGTCATCTTTCTGCTCCAGCTCTGAGAGGAGTCTGCATTTCAAGGACAGTGTATCTACATTCATGCTACTTAAAATATTTCAATATAGGAAATTACATAATTAAAAGCTTTTATCCCAGATGTAGGAACCAGATACAAATAGCCTGTATTATTAAATACTTGTGCTTTGTGAGAGTGAATTGTGTTAGGAGTGTTTGTTTGTAAGTCGATTAGAGAGATAATGATATAAAAATATGCATAAAAGGTAAACAGAATCTCTCATAGGACTTTCCCACATGGACAAAGGGTCCATACTCTGTTTCTCTCTGGCCTTGCTACCACATGGAAGGCTTAGAATATAATATTAATCCTGACATGACCTTTAATTACAACAGAACTGGATTTCCTCTGTTATAGTGACGTATCCTGTGAGTGATTAGTAGTTGTCATTGGAAAATATTTCATGTGTATTTCTGAAGCTATTGGGTTTCCAGCTGAACACTTTGACCAAAGTTATCATTGCAGAGAGATCAATCTGAGTAAGAAAACTGGGACTGCACTCTTGCATTCCTTCTGAAATTCTCAGGCAAACAAGGAAAACTGTATTTTGCCAAGAGATTTTTACTATGGAATTTTCAGATCTTCTTATTCTTAATAAAATCAGTTTCCAGCAATTATTCAACCTGATGGTCTGTAGTTGCTGTACTAATTCAGTTCACTATTGTGTAGATTTATATCATTTCTTTATAAAACTTCCACACTGACTTTTTGCTTACAATATCACAGGTTAAAATGTCTTATTTGATTCTTTCTCATGTTTAATTAAAGCAAAAATAAAATAAAAGATAAAAGTTAAAGTAATATTCAAAATAAAAATAAGAATAAATTGTTGCTCCACTGTGATCCCATGAGCAGGCTCTCATGACACTGTCAAGCCCCGTATAAGAGGACATGATCTCAATTCATGATACACCTTTATACTGAGTTCTGCTGTCTGTGATGTGTACATTCAGCAGATGCAATGTGTAGCAGTACCCCACTGTGAGAGGTTTCAGGGCTGGTCACCTGCTGACTAAATAATGAAGTGTTGAGCTGTATCTCATCTATGCTGCTTCTTTCCTAAACTCACCAATGGGTACATCAATGAAAGTTGCTTTTGGCTCACTGCTGACCTGTCTCTTTATTGGAATTCATTTTATCAACTTGAGAAATCTATGATGTGCATATTTACAGATACCCTGTGACTTTGAGATGCCCAGGGGTATTTACAACGTGCACAGATGCCCATATCCTTCAAGACTAGCAGTTGCAGGCCAGATAGAATGTGTTGAGTCACCCCAATATCACAAGACACCTAGATGTGGGTAACTGGATCAAGCCACTGAAATCTGACAAAGTGGTTTGTGCCCTTGGCCTCTGTGCTGTGGAATGAAGCTTGGATGTACACTTGTTTCTGGGCTGATGTACTCAAAGTGTTCACACATAATAGAAGTGTTCAGTGGGTAGAGGGCTTGTTTGCAGTTAAAACGAAGATGAACTGAATCCATGATTCTCTGTTTATCTCTTGAAGGCTCTTACGTTAATTCCTCTCACTTTTAGAAATCTTCTTGTGTTAAAATGTACGAATCCTCTCACCTCTGGGCCAACAATGTGTGTCAGTAAAATACCTGTGTATTGGGACTAGCTGAGATGGAGTTAATTTTTCCCATAGCAGCTTTTCATTGGTAGCTAGAATGTTGATAATACAGCAGCATTTTGGCTACTCCGCTGATACAGCATCAGCACTGTCTCTCCAACATCCCTCCTCCATCAAGGGGCTGGGGGTGGGGTGGGTAAAACACTGGGAGGGGACACAATTAGGACAGCTGACCCAAATTAACCAAAGGGATATTCCACACCTATGACATCAGCTAAGACATAAAAAAAAGGAGAAAAGGAGAAGGAAGATGGGGAATTTGTTATTTACGATGTTTGTCCTCAAGAGCATAGAGAGGCTTCATGGGCACCCGGCATCCAGCCAAGGTCAACCCACTGTCAAGGAAATTTTCCTGTTCTACCATGCAGGAGCCACTCTGGTGTGACCTGAGCTACACACCCTACACTCACACAGTCAGACCAGGTTTCCTTACCAGCTTGACCCCAAGTTTCCCATAGCAGTCTCCAGCATTCCGATTCTTAAAATCATTCAATCATGGTACAATAACTAAATAACAGTTCAAGCTGAGTGTCTTTGAGGAAGGACCTCGAACAAAGGAATGCCATTTTTCTCAGGGTTCTGCCTTCCAGAGTTCAACCTGCAGCTCACATTTCAACTGCACACTGAGCTATGTGCACTAACTGTATTCCTCAACATCCACTACAGCCTGACAACAGGAAATTATTTTTCTATTTTAGTTTCTTTTCCTGCAATTTTCTACCAGAAATGTACTATTGACATTTTCTTTAAATTATGTAATTTTTACATAAAAGAAGATTCCCTCAGTTAAAAAGTGTAGAATTTCACAGAGTGCTGACAGACGAGAATATCACATTGTGTCTCTAGTGATCATTGGAGGCTTTCTCACTGCAAAACACATTAACCAAATCTGTGGCAATGCTCTTCAGACATTTGTCTTGGTTTTCCCTGTCCCTACCATGACATTTCAAGACCCACATTTCTCCCACAAGGACCTGAGTGGACTCTGTGGGTTTATGGGCTTCCGGTCACTCAACCGTAGAGGCAGAGCCTTACCATGCTTTATGCTGTGCAAATACGTGTCTAAGACCCATCTCTTCAGCAGACAGTAAGTGGGACCACGGGGACAGACACACACAGCTTGGGAGCTGCTGGTTCTGTGAACCATCTCCAGGACCTTGCACTCCAGGACAGGCCATTTGACAAAGAAGGAGGAATGTCTTTATTTTGTAAAGAGATGGTGGACTGAAAGGGATTCAGGAGACTAGTACTCCTTCCACCTTTCCCATAAACTAGTACTACCTGGTACAGTATGCCCCTATTTAGATGATTGCTCCCTGGAATGAATTTGGAAAAAAATGTTGACTGAATTGAAATGAAACTGAACTGGGAGAGAGTAAAATTTTCAGTGAACTGGAAAATCTGCTTGTCATTGAGATTTTTTTGTTAAACTAATAAACTATCTTAGAAGTAGAGCACAAATGATTTTTAAATGCATGCAAGATTATCCAGTAATACAGATAGTTATGGTTCTATTCAGTCACAGAGTCATAATTTATTAGTGTAATTCTTTTGGTAAATGGCACGGAAGTTGATGTAAAATGCATTAAAGCCTTTTCCTAGATTCAGCAGACTCTGTATGAATTTACCATATTCTGTCTACCTACTACATCTCCCTTTTAGTTTCTAGGGTAGCAGGAATCTTGGTAGTCATTAATACATGCCATATTCATTGTTCTGGCTAAACTGATAGTTTTAATCCAAGAGATTTGCCTGTTTATATGACATTGGAGCCATAAAAAAAATTATTCTGCTTCACTCTTTCTGGAATATTTCTTAGACTTTCTTTATCTTTTTTTGCACTTCATTAAGTCAGCTACATTCCTGTGTTAAATCAACCATACTCCAGTCATTGTCAGCAAGAGGAACTCTACCCTTTGCTATTAAAATATATAGACTATAATCTGTTATCATTATTATATTTGACAAATATAAATTTGTTAAATCAGAGGATATGAGTTTTTACCTTCCTAAATAATCATGTATCTCTCTCTTGCTGCTTTCCATTTCTTTCAACAGCAGTCAAATTATCCCTGCCTTGCAGTAAAGTATGGCATTTATTTGTCTAAAGTAATAATCTGCTCTCTAAATTACCTTTCATCTGAAGAACACAAAATGCTTTACTTCATGAAGTTTGTGTAATCTCACTGTCATAGAGAGAGAAATAAGTAGAACGGGACAAGACCTTGAGAAGTGATTATTTGACTTGCCCAAAACGTCCTCTGTTTTGACATAGAACAAAGGTAATATAGTGAGAACAGTGTAGTCAATTTTGCCTCTGCTTTTATTTTCCTCCAAGTGATATTTTGAAATGCAATCATTAGCCATACATGGTTACATCAACTCAGACTGAAATTGTTCTTAATCTTATTCTTGATTTGGATGACAAGACTTCAGCTACATATTTGCCCCTAGGTAGCTGGGGCAGAAAGAATAACAAATATGCAATTGCAGCTTCCTTTTCATTTTGCCTTTTGGAAGAAATCTCTATTCCTTTAACTAAAATATGCTCTCATTAACACATCAAGCTTGTTTGCTGTAGCCAGCATATGGAGTATGGCTAAAAGCAGAATTTGGTTTGTTACATTCACAGCAGCTTTTCAACAAATATTTGATATGACAAGATGCATGGCTGTTCCTGGTCTTATCCATGAGAATGGCAGAAGAGCTTTATGACACTTAGTTGCTTCAGACTTTCTCTGAAATCCTTCTGCCTGACTCATGCAGAGCTCTGCCGGTTGCGTTTGCATTAGGGCTGAAAAAAATGTATCTTTTAGTGTTAACTTTTTACTGCTTATTTGGTTTTATGCTGCAGCTGTAAACTCCGTTATTATTTTATTTGTTTATCTGTTTTATTAAGTACCTTCTGATTAACAACAAGAAGCATGTAATAAAAACCACCTGCAGTATGGTGACAACTTCCTTCTCTCAGTCACAGGTCTTGAACTAGTCCCTGGTGTGCTGTTATACACAACCTTTCCTTGTTTCTAACACTTGTTAATGAAATGTTCATCTGTGTCCTGGGTTGGCATTTTTGACTGAATTTGGGTTGTGTTGCTATTAGAAGAGACCCTCCCCTAGGAATATTTTTCTGGTTCATATGTAATTTCTTCTACAACATACTCCAGTAGATAGATTCTCACTGGAGTAAATATCATATTTAGATAAATGAATGGAAGAATGAAAAAATTTGCATTTGGTAAGAATCTGCCCCTTATCCAGTTGAAGCAGTTGATTTTGTTTTTCTTGCTCAGCACCTGTGTACGACATGCAGCGTTTTATTACACAGTCAAGGCCAATTTAATCATAGCTCTTCCCCTTTGCTGCAGAATTTTCAGCTAATTGTGTACTGTGCAGTCAAATTTTAAATGCTAGAGTATTTCCATGACTTCCACAAGAACTCCTACCTGGTCTAACCTGAGAGGACCTAGTGTAGTGTGTTTCTGCTCCTTATGCTAGCTGAGATGGAACACCTCAAGTGCCAGTTAATCCTTTAGGCAATGTTGTGTTGGTGTCTGGTTGTTAGGGAGCTCAACCAAGCTGCCCAAAGACCTGCTATTCCATGGGGTTTGGTCTTCTGGGAGAGTCATATTTTCATGATACACTATGAGTGAGGTGACATGTTGCATGGGAAGTAAATGGGACAGTGTTCAGGTTTCCTAAAGGTCGCTCTGGGTCTTTAACTATTGACAGCATAGCAGGCAATGCCCTCCTTGAGACTCCCAGGGAATGCACACTTCTTGCTAGTGCAGAATGTGTCCACAAAAAGGCCATTAACACTGACGGACACAGTCTCTTAGGGAAGAGAACTGAAGAAGCAGAAACCATTTGCAGGAACCTAAACCTGGAGGTGTTAAGGATAGGCAATGTAATTTAAATGCCAGACTCTAAGGACCCAGAATTTACAAGGATTTAAAATTTAGATGCATTTCTAAATTTTAAACGCTGCCTTCGTACAATCCTAAACGTCCCCTGGTCAGATTATGTGACCAATACATCTGTTCTAGAACAAGCAGCAATCACAAGTATTGAGGCCATGTTGCTGAGAACACAGCTGTGTTGGGCAGGACATGTCTCAAGGATGAAGGACCACCACCTCCCTAAGATCTTGCTGTATGGTGAACTTGCCACTGGCTGCCACAAGAGAGGAACCCCGAAGAAAAGATACAAGGACTCCCTGAAACAACATCTCAGCCTTGGCCATATTGATCACCATAACTGGTCTACTCTGGCCTCCAATCGGGAGGTCTGGAGACACACCATCTATAACGCTGCTGATGTCTTTGAGAACACATGCAGGATCACTCTCGAGAAGAAAAGACAATGCACAAAGAATCATGTCTTGCAGAATATACCACCTAAGGAGTCTTTCTGCTGTGCCTTTTGCAAACAGACATGCCTGTCTCATATTGCCTTTTTAGCCACCAGCGTGCTTGCAACAAATGTGGGTAGAGACCTTTCCCTAATCTTCGTTTGTGAAGCCTAGCCATGATGAAAATTTAGATGAAAACTGATGTAAATGATCCTGGCTGATATAAATGAACCATTTCCATTACAGCACCTTCACAAGACTGACCCTTGGTAGGGTATGTAGTTAGCTCTTAGCCTACATTTTTTACTACATTTTCAGAAAGTTTGAGAAGCTTCCAGTGGCTCCAACAATCTAAATATCAAACAATGACATTTAAAGTTTGGAAGAAAAAGAAATATACTACTACTTGCCATGAAGGTCCATTAATTACCCTCCTCTTTCACATTTAATAACACTTTATTCCCTGTAAGCTACTCCAGGGGACTGGATCCAGGTTTACCATTGCTTAAGTGTGGAATTTGAACCATTATCACATCTTAACATTATCGCATTCATAACAGGAAGTTATTCCCTGCTTATTTGGTCCTAAAAATTTTTCTTTACACAATAGTGCAATATAACACTATATTTATGAGCTTCATGTCTTTTTAGTATATTACAGTGCTCTAGCGTATATTTTTCTGGAAACAACTTCAGAAAATTAATGAAAAATCATTTTGCTTATGTTGCAACTACTGGTAGCAGTAGCCAAGCCCTCTTTATTGTGACTTCAAAGCATCAAAAAATATGTAATGCAATTACAACTATTTAGGACTGACTCCTCTTAATTTAATGATATCACTAAATCAAATTAATCTTTTGAACATTTAAGTTTTGCAACATCTGGATCCATTTTTATTGTTATATTTTCATCACTTGTAATTTTATTAAGTAATTTGCTGCTCTAAACAGTGAAAAGAGATACGTATGAGAAACTTTCTATCATTAATAAATACCTTTAACCATAACAGATTTTTTCAATATAAACCTACTTCAAAATTAGTGGCTTAGATCTGAGTTAGGACCTGCTTTTTTTCTTCTGTGAACAAGAAGTATTTGAGTTTAATGATTTCTACCAGTGTACCTTTGATCATACATTTCAAAACTTAAATATGTTAATTCAATTTCTTGAAAATGGTGAGGATAGCTATACCAGACAGCCCCAAAATTTTGAACTCAGCATACTTGCACTGAACCCCAAGTGATGGCACACCAATCAGAGAGAATTGGAGAATTCTTAGAGACAGACCAAATGCAGGAGTGTACATTAACAGAGTAATAACAGAACTAACATGGCTGGAGTTCTTCCAGATTCAAGCCCCAAATCAGCATTGCCACACCTCAACTAGTTTGAACATCCCTGTGTTGGAGCTAGCTTTAAAATCAGAGCTCTTGACAATTGCTTCTCATCTGTAGCTTCTAACCAGAGAAATTGTAGACAGTCTTTTAAATTCTTTGATTTCTTAGTTCTCTTAAGAAATGTGCATTTTTTTTTTTCCATCTTTCTCACAAATGGAAATGACTGTTCAGGGTTGACTTTATCTTTCTTTTTGAATTTGTGTATGATTTAAGTCTACAGAAAGCTGACAGAAAGAAATATCTTTTGCTTGCTACTGTCATCTCAGTGGATGTTTTTACTCTCTTACAACACTGCTTTCTGTTTACCAATTCCTCCTCTTATTTCTCCAAAGTAAAAGAAAATTCACCTACTCTTGCTTTTGAATATCAACTGTAATTCTGTAATTGCTTCAGAACAGCATGAAAACTGTTACTATAAGACAATCAGAGATTTAAGAAATACTTGTTTACATATTGCATCCAGCCCCATGCCCTTAACAAGTTAAGCATTTAACGGACTCCAATGCTCTCTGCTTCCCAGCAAACAACTCCTGGGAACTCTGTGGTATGGATTGTTCTTAGCATTATGGTTACTGCAACCAAACATAACATGTCTTCAGGTCCTCCGCACGTCTTGTCAGCTCTACCTGTTTTAACAAGAGAATTGGAAGAACTTTGAACATATGATGGTCAAGAGAAATCATAAGATAAAAGATCTTTCCGTATTTTAGGAACTTCATACTGCTGGTGTCCTTACATTCCAGTCATGGCTAACTGAAGGATTGCTTTTACAAGTCAAGTTCTGAGGTGCAGATAGAAACAACAACAAAAAAATGTTCTGGTGTTGATTGGAGGGAACTTCAATGGTCATATTGTCTCTTTTCCCACTCAGAATGAGACTGTCACCACCACTAGACCCTGTCAGGAGAACCTGTAATGAAGGTTCACCACCTCTCTGGATAACATGCTTTAGTGTGTGTTATCATATCAGTGAAAAAGTTTTCCTTCATGAAGAAGATGAACCTCCCAATTCACAATGTGTAGCTGTCACTCCTTAAGTGTGTATAGCATATATCACGACCAAGAAAAATTTAAGTCTCTTTCGTTCATAATTCCCATGTGCACATTTGCAGACTACATGTAGACTATCCCTTTACCGGACTAAACAAGCCAATGTCTCTCAGCATTTTCTCACAGGCCATGTGCTCCTGATCACTGGCTTTCTCAGTAGTCCTCCAATGGTTCCAAAAGTCAGAATCCTGAAGTCCTGACTCCAAACTGCTGCATCTGTGCTTCTATATTAATAAAGTTTTTAAGCCAGGCATTGCAATGTCTTTCATGCAGGTCCATGGCCTGCCAGTGTGGTGCAAAACATTTAGGCACGTGCCCAGACTCCCTACATAGTCAACGGAGAGATACAGCCACCCCAACAGGTCTCTTGATAATAATCAAATGTGGAGTATTTACTTGTCCTGGCTGACTGTACCTGGAGCCTTCATGATCGAGTGGAGAAATTCAGTGCTCTTAAATGTTGAGAAGGGAGCTGTCTGGAGCCAGTTGATGGGAGATCATGCACAGGACTGCACCAGAAAATGTGTCCGACTCAGAAGTGCACAGTGGCTGCCTGGATCCCTGGGGAGCTGGGACACAAGGTCAGCCTCAGACAGTAGGTGTCTGACTGGAGAGGATGTATATGGCTCAAAATTGCTCAGTACAGGGGTTTCAGATGTAGCTGAACAGAAAAACACCAAACTCCACAATTCTAATGTGTTTTTTTTGTTTGTTTTTGGTTTTATGTTTATTTGCTTGGAGGGTGTTTTTGGTTTTGTTTTTGTTTTTCTTAGGTAAAGCTGATGAAATTTCTTAGTAAATCTATGAAGTATAGCCAGCCAAGTCTTTAAGACTACCTCCTTTCTTATGTATTCATGAAGCTATGTTCTTGTCTTCAGCATTTCTAAGCTAATAGAGTAATGAATATAGTCTCCAAGTTTAGGCACTTCTTCTCTGTTTGGCATTTTGGGGTGTGTTTCACATGGTGTTGCAAAATACTGACAATGTTCAAGCAGTCATGTTTCCCTCCTGTCACAAGCTGAATTATATACTGTTTTGCAGGTACTGGACACTGAAATCGTAATTTGAAATTCTCCTGAACATGTTCAATCTAGACAAAGCTGAAATTGTAGACATCCAAACCAAAAGCTAGGCTTTATTCAAATAAAGATGGTCTTCTACAGCTGTACTTCAGCTAAATAATCCTTCAGCTTCTTAACTGGTGGTGTATCACTTAGGACAAAATGCTACTTTGTGCATTTTTATTAGAAAAATATTTTATTTATTTTTTATATTTATTTTAAGAAGCTAAAAAATATTATCCTAATTTTTTTGAGCAATTAATTAGAATATTTTTAAGGTGAAAGTCCTTTACTTATGCTGAATAGTACATTGCAATGCAAATAAAAGATTGCAGGTATATTATACAAGTAGAGAAAAAATATGGAGGCTGAAAAGATTACAGGAGAGGTTGGAATTGGAGGTAATTTAATATGTATGCTCCATAAACCACATAATTTTTATTATGAATTTGTAATATATACAAAGGCTGTGGAAAGAGTAAGAAATGGTTTCACAAATATATTTAAAGCTTATATTGTTTCTCTACTTATTGACTAAATTAAACCATGTAATGGAATTTTTGCTTTCAGGAATTGGGCATATATTTTCATCTATCATTGGCCCATGAAAGATTTCCTTTTCTTGGTGCCTTCTCTACCTCTGTAGGTACCTTAAAGCTATGAGAAGGATTGTACAGTATAATATTAGCCTATATCTAGTATGAATAATCTGATAGAAACTGAGAGCCCAAAGTGGTAACCACCTGAGTGTTACAGCATCAAAACTGTACTGGTTAGTTACAATTTACCTGTCTTACAAACATTCTTATCTGCACTAACACTTATTTCTAGGTGTTTAAAACATATTCTGTTACTTCAAGCAAAGCTTACATAATTTGAACTTCAATCAAAATATTGTGGAGCTATATTCTGTGTGATCTTATCTAGATAAAGTAAACTGAAGCATTTAATGGTGTCTGATTAGAGAAACCTTCAAAGTCATCTGAAGCTTGATCTGTCCCTGCGCCTGGGCCATCTGGAGATGTGATTGTACCCATGCTGCCATGTACACAGCTTCAAAAGAGCCTCTCTGAAGGGACTACTTTTTTCCCATTCTCTAACAAGTTCCATATTATATCCAACATTTCTAAAATTTATCTGGCTAAGCCTTAAGAGTAGGATTTTTTAGTCCTGTATTCCTCCCATAAAATTTTTTCTTCAGATCCTTGGTGTTGGAATGCTTATCTTTTTTTTTCCCCTAATTTCGTGCCTAAATTTATTCATAGTCAATTTATACCCATTTGTTTTTGTGTCACCATGGTCTTTATCTTAAACAGTTGTTTTCCCTGCCTTATACTTACGTTTCTGAAATGCTTACAAAGAATGGGAGAAAAGACAGATGGCTATTGCTTAACCTGTAATTTGTATTAATTAGAATAATTAATCAGTTTTTTTGAGTTCAAGATGGTGCAATTCAGCAGGATTTGGTATCCTGCTAAAACTCCTTAGCAGAAAAGACAATGGAAGATTTTGAGTTTGTAAATAAATCATCAATCCTAGTAGTAAATGTTTGCTAATAATTGTTATTACTGAGCTGGACCACAACAATTCTACCAAGAGAAAGAAGTGATAAATTCGATGTTTGCAGTGCTTTACAGTGTGTTGCAAGGAAACCCTAATGTGCCACAGAGGCAGCTGCTAAACAGTTACTGCTTGGGGTTCCTTTTGTTCTGGTTCATTGAGGAACTCCTTTAAGGCTCTGCCTGTGTTACCATCTTGGCTTGGATTCTGAAGCAAAAACCTCCTGATTGTCTCTGTTATCGGTGTTTTTGCTCCCCAGACAGAGCAGTTCCAGAGGGATGAACTGCAGTCCTTGGAGACAGGGCAGAATGGAGGGGTGCATGCCTGAGCCACAGCTGGGCAATCACCTATGGGGGCTTCCATCCACAGCACCAGACCACAACCAGCCCAAAGCAAAACCTCCTGGTTCTGTAGGGTGGATGTCAGGACCTTAGGAAAACACACGTTGCTCCATTTCTGGTTTTAATAAATGGTAACTTAACCACTGTTCTAATTTTACATCTGTCTAATTAGACCTTCATTTTCCTTATTTAACATCGCACTCTGTCTAATTTCTTGACTACTACCTTTAGCTCTTAGACATCCACTCGCTATTACAGACACCAGTGTTTCCATGAGTGAGATGCAATAAGCTGCTTTGCTTAGAGAGAGCCCAGTTCCGGCATGGGCACGAGTCCAGCTTTCCCAGGCTATGCTGGCCCCATGCTTTGCCCCCAACATAGTGTTGAGTTGCCTCTTCTGTATCTATTTGGATCTTGTTCAGGTTTGCAAAGTTTGTTGTCTCTATTTTATTTTGTGTGGAAACAAACACAATTTTTTAAATGTAGAAAAAGCATTTTGCACAAATTTATACAGCATCAATAGCAAGCAAATAAGAAGTGATAAGTCCTTGCAGTTCCCAGTCTACAGATATTCTTCATAAAGCTGCCCCAAGTATTTCTCCTGATCCTCAGTAACCTGAATAAAACAGCCAAGGTTGATTGTGTGTTGATTGTCATTAAAACTTTTATAGCCATTTAAGTTAAACATTTTTACATCCTAGGTGTATTGATTTATTCATTACATTACTTCTGCTTTATGCCATCCTTGTTTCAGAGACACTGCAAAATGTTTTTAACTTCCGCTCATAAAATGTGCAGAAAGGAGACAGAAGACCATGGAATCATCATCTTCCCTCCCATGTACTGCTATCAGAGGGAAACAAGATTTCTCTGTATGCCCTTTACTACGGTTATATATTGGTATCTGCCTGGGGAAGATCAAAAAGCTTCAGTGGATTGGGCGTATAATATTAATGTCTACTCCTGTAATGACCTGGGAAACGTTTGATTGTGAGAGATTAATCTCATTGTGACCTTTGAAATTTGTAAAATTTTGCTTCTGAGGGAAGATTTGTACTACAAATCGTGCACTCTGTTGTTGAATGAAAAGTACTACATCCTTCATCCCGTTTCAGTTCTCTTGTTTTGCTCAGCTTTAATTTTATATGCATTTTTCTGTGCAGACAAAGATACACACAGTGCTACTGTTTAAGATACTGTAGTAATAGCCTCCCTGTAGATATATCTTTGAGTAGTTCAACAGTAAAGAATTCAGCGCACCACTTCCTCAGGAAGCATGCTTTAAATTATGAATAGCTGCTATTCAGGCAGCACTGTTCATTCTAGGCACTGAGTCAGTTAAGGATGGTGGAGTGGGAACTATAATGATTATAAAATCTGCAACTCTCTTCTTTTTGAATGCTTGTATGAGGACTGAACTTAGATTTTACATTTTAATCGCTCCCTTTGCCATGCTTTCCTGTGGTTTCTTTTAATGTAATTACCTTAAAAAAAAGGGCAAGGACAAAGCAAAACAAAATAGGCAAACAAACAAAAACCCAGACCATTACAAAACAGAAAAGACAAACAAACAATAAAAAAAAGAAACCAGAAAAAAATTAGAAGAAATTTTCACATGGAACAATGCTGACCATAAATAAGGCATCAACGAGTTTGACTTTGGCAGATAAAAATAATCCTCCATGATTTCCTAATATTTTGGCTGTCTGCCAGAGAGCCACAGTAGCTGTGAAACTGCTGACAATCTTCCAGCACAGAAGGGAGTGTGATTTGAAAATGACAAGTTTAATTATAAGTTTTACAGTACTTAAATACTTTTAACTAAGTAAGTTAAATGGGAAGAGGTGGTGTGAGGAAACTGAGTCACAGAGAAAGCTGAGTTCTACAGCAAATAAACACTAGGACACTCCTGTCAGGAAAATGTCGTCCAAACAGTGGAGGTAGAAACATGGTCTGCAAAGTCTAGCCAATGACTGATAGTTTAGAAATCAAGACTCTGATAGGCTACTTAATTTTTCTCCTTTGCCTCTATTTTTTCTTACATTAGATGATAAAGGAACCTAATTCAAAATATTCATGAGGATTTATGTATGACAAGTCATGTAGCCTCTTTGGTTCTCTGGCAGTACACCCTACCATCACTTTTACCTATGTGACCAGGAGTAGATCTGCCTGAAATGGTTGGATTCACCAAAGTCCTTGCCTAAGAGGGAAGAGAGAACAGAAAAGTAATTTAGAAAGCACTTCAAGGGCCAAGACTACCATTTGTATTATTAGAATGCAATCTGTGGTCCCTATGGGAAGCCTTTATCAAGATGAAACTTATAAAAATAAGACATAAATACATTGGTATTTCTTGTAATATGTTGCCTATAAATTACTATAACAGTCCTGGATAAGTTGTATTCTGGAAAAGTACCAGTCAAGCCCACCGGACTTTAAGTCCTCTATAAGGACTATGATAGGTATGAAAACTTGAGGGACTCCCATGGAGGCAAAAGGAATCCAGCAAAGACCTGGAGATTTGGAAGGTGTGAACCATTCAGTCAGAGTTACTGCCGTTCCTAAGTTGGATTCCTGTTAAAGAAAGGAAGAGGAAAGGAAGTAGAAGAGAAAAAAAAAACGGAGAAGAACAACAAGTTCAATTCTCTTCAAAACCCCTGAAAGGGATGCAGTCAGAGAATGGAGAAGACTACTCTATCAGCTGCCAAGGAGGTTGCAGGTCTGGTCTGGAAGGAATATTGCTGACACATGGCCCTCTACTGCCTCAGGTTGGTTTTATGTGATAGCTTTCAGGGTTCATCTGAAGTTTTTCACAGATGTCATGCCCTCTTAGCTCTTTCTGGTCTCATGAAAGAATGTCATGTGATGCAATCTACTTTTCTGACTTTACTACACATGCAATTCGGATAAAAAATGTGGCTGAGGCACTCCAACAGCCAGATAAACCAGTCTCTCAGGCAATATCCAGTCTGTACACCAGATTTTCTCTACTTCTTTTGTACATATCTGTACCAAACTTAACACAGGGGAATTAAACTCCCAGATGAGACTAAATGATGTCATCACATAAGTTAAGAATACCTTCACTGTTTCCTTATTTACTTTCAATTTTCTTAAGCAAGTGGTAAATGGCCATTAGTGTTTAGGAAAGAACTATGCATTTGAACTATCTGGAGTAGCTGAGCAAACAAAGGAAGATTTCTTCTAATTTACTGCTTTTCTTCTAACAATGATGTTTGTTTAACGACATACAGAAAGAATTCAACTTTAGTATAAAGTGACAAAGACTCATTAGGTAACAGGTAGTCTTAGTTTTGATAACACAGTGCTTGTTCATAACGAAACCAACAGTAAAGTCTCAAAAAACTCGTATCAGAGAGTTAAAAATTCCCCTCTGGGTTTAGTCAGACCAAGCACACAGAGTTGTAATGAGCAGAGCATCCTGTTTTGAATGGGAAAATTTTTAAATTGTCAGTAGACAAACCACATGTTTCTCTGTGGAGACCTAGGTCTTTCAGTCACATAACGAATAGGCATGAAACCAAGGGATGGATAATTTTTTCCTAAATCTGACCTCTTTCTAAACATATCAAGGAAGGGGAAAAATTCCTAAGGTAATAAACATGTCAAATGCTTGTTTGTAGCACAATGGGAGGAGCTTTTCTAAGGAGTGAGGACTGTCCTGCTGACTTTTGCTTCTTCTACCTGTATGTGACCTCGGGAGTATGTCCCTTTCACTTTGATGTTCACTGGTAGCACAGACCATATGATTTTCCATTAATGAATTCACTGATCCTGTGGGAACTCCTTCAGAATCTGGGCATATTTTTCTGTTTTACGCTGGCAAAGCCAAAAAAAAAAAAAGTGGCAACAACTTGGTCTATAAGCAAATCATCTAACATGCTAATTAGGGTTGTTCGATAACAATGATCTGCATAGGAGAGGGTGTGAATGAATGTGAATGATTAGGTGAGAATGCCTCTGGATTTTTAATGTGAGATGTTAATATATTGAGAAAAGTGAATAAAGACTAATTTAGCCATAAAACTACTTGGAGACCATTGCTGTGCCTGAGATCTCCTTTAGGTGTCTAAAATACAGTCCTTTGAATCCAAAGTCACCTGCAGGGGTGGCTCTTTTTGTAGTCTGTAGAGAATTAGAGACAATTAGAACCATTTTTCAGATTTGCCTACATTAAGTGCTTTGACTAGAGTGAGATGAAACCTTCTTAGGGTGTCTCTCACTCTCTTTTGACTGCAGAGACAGCATGGAATGACAGGCTCAAAGGGAGACATCTCTATTGTATGTATTAAAATATTAGATGAGACGAATTCTCCCCATGCCCACTCTCCAATCCTAAGTACCTGAAACCATATTTTCCCTTGTCTTCTTGCCCATTTTTCTACATATTCCACCATTTAATGATTGATTATATCATAGCAGCTGCAAAAATCATTTAGGAACAATACGCAGAGACAAATCTTGTCCTAAAAAATTAGAGCTGAGAAATAGATGGAAAGGATGGGGCTTGCGTATGGCTTTCAGGTTTCATATATTATTATTTTGAAATTAACTAGGCATTAATTATATATATTAACAGTCCCTGGAGTCTCTGTTAGCAGCTATGAAATAACTTTCCCAACTACAAGTCATTTTACCTCACAGACTAAGACCTATCCTATACAACTAATTTTGGGGAATTACAGCCCTGTGTTTTAGACAATGTTCCTGTCTGTTTTTTTTTTCTTCAGACATAAGGATGATGATTTCTAAATCTGAGTTAAACATTGGGTAGTTTGGTTGAAAAATATTTTTTTGAAAGTGTCGTTCAGTTTCAGGTAAAATCTTTCAATCTTAAAGTATAACAGTCCTGTGTAGATACACTTAAAAACCCTCAGCCACTTTGTTTTCCATTGAGAATCTTTCACTATAAAGACCAAATAATCACGTTGCTCAGCAGACAATGTCTTCTCTGTTTAAGGCATCAGACTGACAGGTACTAGTATGGGATGTTAACTTCAAAAACATAAAATAAGAGAGGAAGGTAGGTACTTTGGTAAGAAAATCTTTGGGTAGGCACATTTGGTATCACTTTTAAGTAGTTTAATATCTGTCTCTGGAGAGTTCCTTTTTTCCCTTCTCCTATGTCATTCATCCCTTCTTTTGTGTTTGTCCATATCCTCCCCTGGACTGTTGCTTCCAAAGCATCCAGACTTTTTTCTATTCAATGTCCTGCCTTTTCAGTACCTGTCCTGTTCCTTGCTGTCTACCTCTCTGGTCCTCCATGTATTTTTTGCTCAGAATAGTGTCTCTCTATCCTCTCATTTCTAATAAAGATTTTGTTCATTTTCTGTTTATTCTGTTTATTCTCTCATTCACTCTGGCTTCTTAAGGCTTGGAGCTGTCTCAGGAGAGTGCACTCCCATCACCCAAAGACCAGCTGGCACTGGGAGGTCTAGGAGTGCTCCCACTACAGTAGTAATGGGTATCCCATAGGTCTTAATTGTCATGGGCTTGGGAAGAAGTTCTTAATCTAAAGTCACTTCAGTTGTCACTAAAACGTTTACCCCAAGTCGCAGGTGTTTCCCTTGACTCTAGCTTGAGTGAGAGGAAGAGCAGGAGCACAGCACAGAGCAGGAGCACAACATGGACTCAGATGTAGCTGGCACAAGACCTCATCCTTCCTGCCATTAGCAAAA
This sequence comes from Chiroxiphia lanceolata, assembly GCF_009829145.1. NCBI lineage: Eukaryota > Metazoa > Chordata > Aves > Passeriformes > Pipridae > Chiroxiphia > Chiroxiphia lanceolata. The sequence goes on along the minus strand of NC_045638.1, from coordinate 78,314,187 downwards.
GGACTAATCTGACACAAATCTTTTGGAAAGTTCTTTCCTTTACACTGGTCTACTATGTGAGTTAATACTGTGGGAGGAAACATCCAGCTGGGACTGGGACTACTTACCTCCACATGGGACTTCACTGGGGCACGTAACTCACTTGGCTCCTTCTGCCTCATACACGGTTGTGCAACTGAGCACACTATTCACATAAAATAAGAGTTTTGATTTTTCCTTTGAATGATATAAGACCTTAGCCTAGTCATGTAGTTGAAATGCTCTACTTATAACCAAACAGCCTTATTTTTTGGATGTTTGATGCAGCAATAAAGCCTGAGGCAAATGGTTGGCAAGGACCTCTTGGCAGAATGTGTCTTTGTAAACAGAGAGGAAAGTAAGGCAACGACTGTCATATCACAAAGGGTTCCTGCAGAAATTGGTCTCTACACAACTGGCTTCATGGTCCTTCCTAGAGGACTTGTTTAAAATTGGTCTTAGTCCAAAAAAAGTGCCAATACTGAGAGCACAAACTGGGTCATCACTGAGAGTAAGATCTTGTTCCTACCCTACTCCCAGTAGTATAAAAGCACCAATCTTAACTTTGCTAGCAACAACTGACAAACTCTTAGGGGCTGTTGTGGCTTTTTTTGGTTGGTTAGATTTTGCTTTGTTTTGTTTTGTTGGTGGTGGTTTTGCTTGTTTGTTTGGTTTGTTTTGTTGTTGGTTTTTTTTTTTTTTTTTTTTTTTATGGTGTTGGTTTGGTTTAGTTTGGTTTTTTCTGCTGCATAACACAGAAGTCAGGTCCTGTGTCATTCAAACTTTCCACTGCTCAAAATCTAGCTACATGGCACCTTTACCACCCGTGTTCCAGACTGAGGATATGAGGACGGTCCTATCAGACAATAGGACGGGATGCCATTCCCAACCATGGAAACCCATCTCATTCCAACTGAGATACTCTAGGGTGTCTGAGGCCTCTTTACAGGCCTGGCAGGTATTCTGTGGCAATAATGTAGTGCATACAAGCAGTGTCTGGAGGCTACAGTGCATTAGGGCAACTGAGATGGTGATCAAGCCTATATTTAGCATTTGAAACACTCCCCCAGATGTTACAGATCCGTTTCAAATAAGGGAAATTACATTTATTTTCCATAATTGCAAAGAATGGTGAAAATTTTGAGTCAAGTGAACCTTTTATCTATTAACAATAGTTCACTGACGTACAAAGTTACACCTCATTGCGCAGAACGTGTCTATTTTTTTTTTTATCAATGCATTTGAAATGCTGTGGCTTCCTGTCCCAGTGTATGTGCAGCCTAATACAAACAAGAACGCCTATTGAGCATGACTCCTGAGGAAATCTGTGTTTGTAGTTTTGGGTAAAAATGTACTACGCAAACTGAAAGAGTTGATATCCTGAGCAAGGAAACAAGGAGATTTTGGATTCAGTTCTTGACTGTGCCTCAGGGGACAATGATAAGGCTTTGTGGAGGAGTGCAGAGCCACCTGCAAGCTCCTTTTGCGCCACTTGGTTTCTGGTTTAGCTGGTGCCTGGTCTAGCCCTTGGCACAGGTCTGTACAACCTGACTTTGCTCTATCCTCCCTCACAGTTTCCAGCAGCAGCAGTGACGTGAGTACTTTCTGACATAGGGTTGCCCTGGCCTTGACTTTCTGTCTGATATTAACAGCCAGAGCACAATGTGGGAGAGGCTGGGTTGGCGTTGAGCCACAGGAGAAGTCCCTGTGCTCTTGGCTGTCCACCAGCAAAGAGCTGTTGTGTTCTCTTGGCGTGGTGAGACAACCTCCATGCCAGTGTATTCTCCCATGGGATGAGTGGAGATATTTTACTGAATTCCTTCTTCTGATTTCATAGACTTTAGTGGAACACTATGTCAGACATTCCAGTGAGTTAATTTCCTTCCCCATGAAAGCAAAGTACTTGCTTGTTGGTAAACAGAGCATTTATAAAACGATGAGTTGATCAAATTACAGTTTTGTTAACTTCCACTATGGAACTGCTTGGGGAACAGTCGGTTCAATACACTTATTTCCCCCCAAAATACTTCAAGAAATTGAAGGTTTCCAACTTGTTGGAGAATTGAAGAACTTTTTTTTTAAACAAATATTAAAAATGATATTATTGTATTTGCAGCATTTTTCAATATTGTATAACTTGAAAACATTATAAAATATCCACCAGAACTAAGGGAATATTCTACAAAGTGTCTGATTTTCTTTCTGTTTCAGATTCATATATTTTAAAGGGCAAGGATGGAAGAGACAAGGAGAAGACAAAATCTGAATTATAGATGAAAAGTAAATTGTCCAAAATGAATGTTATACCAAAAATCTTGATAAGGAGTAAGCTTTCTAAGTGGAATCAAGAATCCATCATTAGCCTAATTAGAATCTGAATGTCTAAGTAAAATTTTTGTTGTTTCAGTTGCAATAGTGCTAACACTGTTAACAACACAGTTAGGGCTGGTGTATGCAAACTTTCTGGTGCTTTTCCCTGCTGTTATGCTCACCCATCCTCTTCCCTCCTCTTGCCACAGCCCCCTCAAGAGAATGGTAGAGGTTTTCAAGAAGTGATCAGTATCACGAGTTCTTTGAAGGGAGGAGTGTGAGACTGGTATTCCTCAACCTGGGATCTGCTTGAATTATCTTTATACGCTGTCTAAACCAAAATGTTTCTTTCTTTAATTCTAGTAATTGCCTATTTCATATTTTGCTTGCTTTTCTGTTCTATTATCCTTAAAAAATATTTTACTGGATACACATGGCTGCACTCCTACAGTGTCCAGTAATTTGCCACTACCATTTGTGTTTGCAGTCCTGGGCTTTTGGGTATGTCTCTGTTGGTATGCTATACTACATTTTTATTCTGGGATCCTATTCTAGGCAACTCATCCTACCCGAAATAACCACTCATTATCATTACGTATTAGCTAGGAGTAGGCATTTATTGCACTGCACCATTGCAAACAGCTAAACTAAAGCTGAAACAATTTAGGACATAGCTATGTGACCTCTAGACAATTGCTGTCACAGTTGTGACATGCTAAAATCAGCTCAAGCCAAGAAAACTGCGGACAAGTCCAGAGAATTTGTATCATTGGGTTAATACAAAGTGTGTGGCCTCTTACTAGTAATGGTAAACTCATTTCTACTCAGCCACAGGGCATAGATTTCACAAATTTTGGTTAGGAAGTTGATGTGAATGTTTTCTGAAAGTCAAGGATTCTTCCAAAGTACTACTTATGGAAACATTATGTTAGTCAAATAAGTAATAAAAAATATTGCATGAAAGAAACCTATAAACCTTGAAATTGTGTAAATATACAGTTTTAATTAGTTTATTTCTAAGGTTTCAATATTAAGAAACACTTATGGGTGGTCTGCATTGAAGGCTTAATCTTGTCCCAGCTTCAGCTGCTAAGTCAGAAGAGCATATCTCATTACAGATGCATATTGGAATTTTTACGGTCTAATCACTGACAGAAAACTTCATTATTACAAGTGTGATAAGTGAATGTATTAATCATCTGCCTCTTGACAAACTAAATTTAACCTTCAACCCATATTTTAACTTCAGTGATTCTCTAGACCATTTAATATTATTTTGTGGTTTGTTCTAGACATGTGAGCACAAATTCAACCCTTAACCGTATATGACCATTTCCTTTGCTTCTGCTTCACTTGGTATCCTTTTTTTTCTCTTTTGAGGAGGTGCTAGGATATAATTTTGGTGGCTTATCTAAACTTAGGCAGCCTTTTGTAAAAATTATAAGCCTATTAGCATTTCTACATCATCTTAACATGCTTCATAAGCATTTTGTGCTTTTTATATTAGCTGCAGTCTTTGACTCTCCAGGCAGTAGAATTTGGATTTTCAAGATACTGAATTAGGATTACAAAGTACCTAGTACTTGTATCCATTAGCACAAAAACTAAAACACAGTAAAGGTCTTCTAGTCTTTGGATGTTTAAAATAGTAAGCCTTAGCATGAGGAAATTTTACTAGTCTGATGCCACACAGGGCCACCTAGCCCAGGACATACAGTTATGACTGAACTGCTCATCGAGTTCTTATATGAGTAATTAACTCAGCATTCAGAGTCTACTTGGCAGCCTTGAGATTATGAAATGGTGGGTTTACAGGTGGATTTGTTTTCAAATATACACTTATAAAAATGTCAGAAAACACAGCTTTCTTCTGAGGTCTCAGGAGCCTCCTAGGAAGGTTCTGTATGTAAAGGCAGCACTGTTTCTTCAAAGGGTGTTGGGAAATTACATTTTATGGATCTGTATTGTTCCAGTTTTCTTGTTTCTGTGAGACCTATGGGAACACTCCTTTGGAGTGTAATTGTCCTTAAGCTTTTGTGAATTGTTTTAAAAGACCATTAAGTATCCAGCTACAACAGTTTTACACAACATGAGAAACTTTACTGAGCAAAGTTACTTGTCCTGATAAATATAACTCACCCTTGTAAAATCCCTGTTTTGAGACTGGCTGGTTGATCACTTTAGAAATAATTGCTTGACTTTGAAGGGGAGGGAGCATGATTGAAAAGGAGATTCATGATGCTACTTGATTTCAGCATTTTTTTTTTTTAGATCTTAATTGTATTTAATGAAATAAGACAGAGCAGACTCTTGAAAGTTTTCAAAATTGGAATTTATAGTACAATAAAATCACTCATGGATGAGCTTGTACCAAGCACAGGTAAAGTGATTTGAAACTGGTGATATTTTGAAGGTTTTATGTCAATATATCTTATGTTGATGGGATGAATTTGAGTGAATAATTAGCATGTCTTCTATTTGATGACATGCCATGCTATACACACTTGGCTTGTACATATTACTGCTTCTACCTAGAACACTAATGGTTTGCTACAAAAGAGTGGAAGAAAAATTATAAAGATACAAATGTTTTGCTTTCTCAGCCTATGTACATAGATATAGCACTTTCTGGATTGGAGTAGTAGTTTCTGGGACTCTTGATTTCCAGTATTAAATTACCTTCATAATTACACTACTTGCCCTATCTATGCTGATCTTTGATTTTAACCTATCCATTAAAAGTGGTCTTATTTCTAAGGACTTGGTAGTTTATAGATAAAAAACAGGTTGCTGATAGATGAACCTGAAAAACTAGAGTGCATTTAAATAACCTGGGGACAGGGTGTTAGTATTGAGTCCATAGTCAATGAACAGTCTTAATTCTCTTCTTAATGTTAAGTTCCCTCAGAGTAGCACTTGTGAGTAAATTTTTATCACTTTTAGCTAGCTAAATAAAGAGTTCCATTACAACTCACTCAATAATTATCCATCATGGAGCACCTGAGTACATCTCTGAATGGTACTTAGTCTCCTTATGAATACAACATATATATATATTCATAAAAATATAGAATCATAGAATGGTTTGGGTTGGAAGGGACCTTTAAAGCTCACATAATTCCAACCCCCCTGCCATGTGCAGGGACATCTCCAACTGGATCAGGTTGCTCAGAACCCTGTCCAACATGAATTTGAATGTTTCCAGGGATGGAGCATCTACCACCTCTCTGGGCAACCTGAAGGTGTTTCACCACCTTTCTTGTAAAAAAATTTCTTTCTTATATCTAATCTGAATCTATCCTCCTTTCATTTTAAGCCATTACTGTCATGTTCCACTCCTAAGTGGGAGGGAGCACTCAAGATCCATAGATGCTCATGGTCAAAAAAGAAAGGCAAAAGCCAGAAGGGTCTAAAAAATCTCACAAAGTTTTATCAGAAAATTACACTCAGCATGGAAATTTTTTGCCCCTCTCTTCTAATAGTAAAAGTAATAAAAGAATAAAAGAAAAGAGAGAAGAGGAGAAAGAGAGAGAGGCGAGGGCAGAGAGAGAGATCAGATAGGAGATGAAAGGAGATCACCAGTCCTGAGTTGAGGGTTCGTCCAGTAAACAGGGTTTCCAGGGTCCTGGGGTTGCTGCTTGACCTCTGGGGGTCATCTTTTTTATAGACAAGTTTTCCCCACCCTGGGGCCAGTTTTCTTGCTTTTCATGCAAATGCATACACAAACCACTCCCCTGGAGCTTTCTAGAAAGAGGTCAGATGACTTTGAGGGGATTTAGTGGTCTTTGTCCCTCTCTTATTCGCTCTGACTCCAGTCCTGCGCTTATGCTGTTCTGTATTGTGCGGTCTCCATGGACCAGAATAGGGAAGTTGGCCCCACACGAAGTGCTGCCTTACCTCCTTATGGCCCTCTTCTCCAGCCACAACCTGCTCTGACTTGCCCACTTGCACAATGGTTATTGATATTTGAGATATAGCAGCACACTAACTCCTCATTGCTCAGGCTTCTACAATTACCCATTTTCCTAATGCTACAGACCAGATTAAAAAATTTGTCCCCATCTTTCTTATAAGCCCCTTTTGAGCATTGAAAAACCATAATAAGGTCTTCCCAGAGCCTTCTTTTACCCAATCTAAACAATCCTAATGTCTCAGCCTTTCTTCACAGGAGAAGTGTTCCAGTCCTCTGATCATCTTTGCTGCCCATCTCTGGACTAGCTCCAACAGATTCATATCTTCTAAATATAGTTGGAAGGGAAAATTATAGGTCATCTAGTCCAATGTCCCACTCAAAGAAAGGTTGTTGTAACACTAGGTCATATATTCTTTCAGAATTGACTTCTGGTGGTCTGACTGTGGGCTAAAGCAAAAGAGAGTCAAAGAATAAAGATGATGACTGTGGCCAAAATATAAATTTTTGGCACAAGGGAGAATAACAAGAAAGATTATACTATAAGGGGAGTTGGTGTCGGTATTGTGAGTTATTCTGCATGAACTTTCAAACATCTTATTGTCTTTTTTCACCAGAATAAAGGTGTATATAGGTTTGTCTTCTGATACAGAAATGCACGGGGATATCTTCCTCTTCAGCAAACTAGCAGCAGCCTAATCCCCAATCAAGTAAAATAACAAATACTTTTAGATAAGGAGAATATGAATAGCAAATCATATGTAATGATGTAACAAATTGAAGACATTAAGAAAAGAAACTGTGCAAAATGAAATGGAAATATATTGACATCATAATAATTAAAGGATAGAAATATGAGAGAAATGTTCTCCTGAATTCTATTAATAAAAACTCACTTATTTTTTCATTAAATAACAGGGGTTTGTTGCTATTTATTTTTTTGTGCACCCTAATTTCATCTCAACATGCTACCCTGCTTGCCTTCAAGAAAAAAAAAGCAAACAAAAAAGTGCCTTAGAAATTCAATTTTGTATTACCTGTCATAGTAAGTGCTTCAACTTGCCTCATGTTCCAGAGGAAGTGCTAAATCATTTATTTAAATGGTAGAAACAAGAAATGGCCTTATTTAACAGAAGCTGTAATATATTAGCTTTATACTTTAGGTGGATAGTAAATCCAGCTAACGTAATCAAAGACTGTCAGTCCTACATATGGTTTGCTAAGAAGCCTAGGAATGAAACATAGAAGAATGACACTATTTTTCTCAATGGTAGTTGGAGTTTTCTGTCAGTTCAGGGGAGTGCTGTGTTAAACCTTCCTGCTAAAAGGTGATTTAAACACTTCACATCGTTTAAGTATGAAGTCACACAGCAGATGTTTGGTTGATTCACCTTTGTTCTTTCCCCCACTTGCTCCTACATGCCCAACAGTACAATAAGAAATAGTTAGGTTGAGCTATATTTTGAAATCAGGTTATCACTTCAACGTGTATTTACTCTGAAAAAAATGTATTTAGATATTCAGTAATTTGAGGAAAATGTGTATTTTTAATCCTATCTTTACAAAGGAAGGTCAAATTTCTAGGAAAATACCAGAATTTTTCCCTTGAAGTTTTCAAATATGTTCTCAGTTAATAACAAAGCAAAGCCATCTCCTGATTTAGTACAGTTATTGGAACTACAGCTCTCAAAAATGAAACTTGGAGCTAAACTATACTAACACTTGCATTTACTTACTAAACTGAATAATTGTATTTGCTCTTTTTTAATGTTGTATTATAACAATCTCAAAATTTCATTAATTCAAGACTGTTCTTCCTCCTATTTCTGTGAAGAACACGGAAACACCTTTATCTTCTAAAGATCAACTGGACCTTCTACAAATTTTCAGCATCATGCTGCTAGATTTTTTTTTCCAGAGGTCATTGTGCTACTTGCACTACAAAGGTAAGGTCTTTATTTACATATTCTTTCAGTCTAGCTAGTTCTAAAATGAAAACATTTCATTCATTTAGAACTGTTCATTTGCAGTAAAAAGACAAAATGGTAACTGAAAAATTCACTTAACTATTTTTTTCCCTACCTTGTGGAGGAAACAGGAATTTAGAAAGGTTGTGAAATTCTCATTATAAAGATTGAAATGTCATAGGATTACATTTCCAAAGTTGTTTAGATAACTGAATGTATAGTTATCTGCTCAGTATAACTACATGAATGTATGTATATCTAAGCATCTAAGTATCTTGAAATTTTGTCTCAGGATAAAATAAAAAATAAAACTTCGACCAAAATTTATTAAATTCTGTTAATTCCACTGTATTCAAGAACAGATATATGTGATGCTATAAACATATTTTCACATATGATGGGCATTCCAGGAAAAAGAAAGGAAATTAATTTAAAAAAATGTAAAAACTCTTAGTTGTTTTCAGTTCAAAAGCAGCTCTCTGCCTAATACAGTCTGAGACAACTCTCACAACAAATCATGAACAAGAAATGTGCCCTTCTTCAGTCTCTAAAATATCAATAGAAAAATAAAGTTTCTAACAACATATACCAACTTATACTTTTGTTGAAACAAATATATATGAAGAGAATGTACCATTTTACTTGACACAGATACCAATTATGCAATATAAGGTTACACTAGACTGCAGATAAGTATTTTCAGAGACTATAATGAAGAAGCAATCTGATTAAAATCATGGTTTGGATCGATTGACCTGAGTAGGTCTCCCCTGGTGATAGAAAACAACTTCTTACAACTACCTATAAATATTGAACATGACCTGACCTCATGCTTCTGTGTCTGAAAAAAACCACACAAGAAAACCTAAAACAACAGAAGACATTTAGTAGCATGTAGGAAAGAGTTGCACTGACTACTTTGGTGCAATTCTCACTTATTCACACTCAAGATAAAGCTCTGATCATGTCTAGGAAATGAATAGATTTTAAATGGCATTTTCGGATGTATTTCTGGATTTTGGGGAGGTGGGATTTGTGTCATGATGCAGCAAATCAAGCATTGATAAAGGGGTCTATTCTCAATGCAATTAGTGCCTCTCATTCTAATTCTAACAGTTGTTCCATCAATGCTTGTAGGAGGAAAATATATCTCTCTCCCTTGCTTCTTGTTCTTCACCTGATGGAAAATGACAATGCCATATGCTGGTAAAATATGCTGAGACACATTTCAATACGTTGAAAAATACATGAGGCTTCAAGACTATTTCCAGATTCCATTAATATATTACACTTTCACTGCATCGTAATAATGGACTGAATATTACACATGGAGGCAGGAGTCGCTATTTCTTATGAAATATGAAAAGGTGTGCAGTTTGCTCAATACCTGTGCTCTTATTTCTGAAGAAAAACTTTGGTTGAAGATCTCCAGTATGGAAGACAACCTGACCTCATTGTAACAACCCTACAAACCTAACGCAAAAGAAACCAATTACAGTAATTTGAACAAGATTAAACTCTTATGAAGGCAGACCTGTATATAATGACCATACTTGTTTTTCTCCCTCTGCATGAAGCTTTAGATCCATAGAGGGTGAAAATGTGCACATAAAATGCTTGTGCTGCTTTCTTTAAAAGTGCCCCTTAAAGGTTGATGCATTTCATAAGTTTCTTCAGAGTTCTGCATATTGATGTTCAGTTCAGACTGAGACTTATTATGCTGAACATCAACTTGCCGAATCCTATTATAGTGAAAACCTTGAGATAATGTTTAATAGCATGAAGTGAGACTGCTGTAGTGAAGTTAAATGATATATGCTTGGGGAAAATAAGTGATTCAGAAAGAATCTTGAAATCTTTAATCTTACACACGGTTTCTTAGAAGTATGTTTGTAGAGAACACTTTCTCTCCTTCAACTCTGAGACAAAAAAAATGAACAAAAGCAATATCAAAATGAAACAGCTATTTTTAGCTTGAGACATTTATTTTCTCCAAAAGACAGAATGTGCAATGAGTCATTCCAGCAGCTGGTGCTAAAGATGGGTTAGTCACATGCCTAGGAAATTCCTAGCTTGAGTACAAACACCAAAAGGTTTCTGAAGGAACTAAAACCATAAATGATGAATATATAAAGGTCCATGAGCAGTAGATATCATCTAGTCACATCACCTCCATCTTATCCTCTTTCATATGTGTGTCCGTGCTTTTAATCAGTGCTTCCTGAGTCTGTATAGTTAGCCGTGCATTGGATCAAGCTGAATTAAGGTTGGTTTACTAACAATAGCTTTAAGTAGTGTTTATATCTAACACTATATATTATCCTATAAACTCTGTGTGTCACTGATCCCAGAAAGTAAGGCAGTGTTCATCTTTTCTGCACATCTTCACTGTGTAGTGATTCTCTTTGGCATTAAGGCATTCTCTCTCTCTTGAGGAGAAAAGACAACACAGAAAGAATCCTGCCTTGTAGAATATACCACCTAAGGAGTCTTTCTGCTGTGCCTTTTGTAACCCGACATGCCTGTCCCCTATTGGCCTTTTTAGCCACCAGTGCGCTTGTGTCAAACGTGGGTAGGGTCCTTTCTCTAATCTTCGTTCGTGAAGCCCAGCCATGATACTGCAAAGACATTTTTCCTTTTCAGATTCTGAAATTCAGCTGGTCTTCCAATGAGGTCAGGAAGATGTAAATATTATGGATTGCTCCTTAGAAGTGCTTCCAGACTACTCATAAAGCTAAGAGAAGAAGGCTGATTGCAAAGATCAAATAGTAGCTTACTGTGCACAGCTGGCTGAGTAGTCGACTGATACTGAGTCAAATTATAATAGAATCCCAGAATCATAGAGTGGTTTGAGTTGGAAGGGACCTTAAAGATCATCTAGTTCCAATCCACTGATGTGGACAAGGACACTTTACGCTAGGTCAAATAGCTCAGAGCTCCATCCAGCCTGGCCTGGAACACTGCCCCAGATGGGGCACCCACAACTCTAGGCGACCCATGTCAGTTCTTCACCACCCTCACAGTTAAAGAATTTCTTCCTAATATATAATCTAAATCTACCCTATTTCAGTTTAAAGCCCTTACCCTTTGTCTTATCACTACAGGCCTTTGAAAAAAGTCCCTCTCCAGCCTTCTTGTAATACCCCTTCAGCTACCAGAAGGTGCTATATGGTCTCTGCTCAAAACCTTATCTTCTCCAGGCTGTCTTGATGGGAGAGGTGCTGCACCCCTGTGATCAGCTTAGAGGCCCTCCTCTGCACTCGCTGCAACAGCTCCACACCCTATTTATGTTGTAGGACCCCAGAGCTGGACATAGCACTTCAGGTGAGATCTCACCAGAGCAGAGTAGAAGTAGGGGAATCACCTCCCTCAATCTGCTGGCCACGCTGCTTTTGATGCAGCCCAGGATATGTCCTTCCAGCTGAACTCCTTTAATAAAATACAGTAGTTAGATACTAAGTGACATTTTCACTCTGCTTCAATAGCTTTGCCAGAACTTCTTGTATTTAACCTATGGCCTATGTTTGACCAGGAGAGATCATGACTCGTGTCATGGTGCCTCAGGTTAAATGATGTGGGGCAGCCTGACCCACAGAAGATAGCCCTGAGGCCTCTCGCATATGTTGTGAGCTGGCAATGCTAGCATCTAAACACGCTGATGGCTGGGGCTTAGTTACATATAATTGTAAGCACAAGAAACTGAGTAATTGGTAATGTTTATTTAAAATGTTTAAATTGTTGTAAATTATGATAAATTGCAATCAGGCAATGAGCTGTGATGTCTCAGTGACCCTGTTCCACAGGAAAAACATGAAATCATTGAGGAAATAACTCTAATTCTGGCCATAAGAGGGGTGGCTGTTGAAAGGACTGCAATTGGTCAGCTGGGTTGTCCAGTAGGCAGTTCTAAAAAGGAAAAAACAACAGCCTAATATTCATTATTTGCAATTGCTTTACCCTTTAAATTCAGTAAATTTTGTTATTTTTATTAGAATGAGTCCAAAAGAACCTAGTTCATTACAGCTGTGGAGGAGAGTGAAGCACTAAACAAAATATATTCATATGTCAGTATGAAAGACAGCTTCATCAGTACTTTACTCCACTAGTCTGTGCCTTGTCAATGTTTTATTTTATCCATGTGAAAGTTTTAACTTGAAAAGTATGATTATACTTTCTAGTAAAAACAGTGGAAAGTCTTAGTAAAGTGCACACAGTTTTATTATAACTTAGTCTACTTGAATTCTGGTTATTGTCGTTAATTTCTTCTGAGTTTACTCAGGTTTCAGCTGACCCAACTTTCCACAAGACCTTAATCTAGTTTTCTTTTTTTTCAGGAAGCTCACTTACAAGTATCTAGATGAAGAAGAGTTAGTGAGATGATTAAATTGTGATCCTGAAGTAAGAATCACTAAAATAATTCCTTGCATACACTTCAGGTACTCTATTATTATATTCCTTTCTATAGAAATTGAGCAAACGAATTCTACCTTGCTACTGGGACACTGTGCACATGCTTAGTTAGGGAAACTCATATGACAGGTTTAAGACTTTAACAGATATTTGTAAGTGAGGCGTCAGAGTCCAAAACCTCTGTCTCTTAGATTTGGCAGTAGTAAAAACAGTGGTTTGAAGTGGGCCAGAAACGTGTAAAGCTTAGGCAACGTGTTTTTATTGCACTATTTTAGGAAGAAATTCTTTACAGAGAGGGTAATCAGGCATTGGAATGGGCTGCCCAGGGAAGTGGTGGATTCTCCGTTCCTGAAGGTTTTTAAGATGAGACTGGATGTGGCACTTAGTGCCATGGTCTAGTAACCATGGTGGTAGTGGATCAAGGGTTGGACTTGATGATCTCAGAGGTCCTTTCCAACCCAGCTGATTCTATGATTCTATTTCAAAACTGTTCTTATTCTCTCACCATATTTTCCCATATCCTATGAAAACAAGCACCACTCCAGTGAGGAAACTTCACTTTATATTGTAATATTACATTTCTAAGCCTTTGTTATCTTCATTAATACCTTACAGGTTTATGTTAAGCTGTTTGAGTACTGATTCTACTCTATCTAGGTAATATCACAGAATTATGGAATGGTTTGGGTCAGAAGGGACCTTAAAGATCATGTAGTTCCAATCTCCCTGCCCCAGGCAGGAACACCTTCCATTAGACCAGGTTGCTTAAAGCTCCCTGCTAAGATTTCTTACAGTACTGGAAACTGGTAGACATTTAGTTATACACAAACATACCTTCTGTTCGGATATGTAATTTGGAAACGCAATTCACCTTTGTTCTGTGCTACAGGTCATCTGTACAGGTAAAGTGTAGAACTGTTATAGGAGCATCCAGGTGATACTGTTAACCTTTAATGTGTAATCCTGTTTGGGAAGATGGTTTATCATAACAGCTTCACACCATCTAATACTACTCAGACAAAGGACAACTCCAGAACATGTATAAAATCAAAGATGGTGTAACATAGTAGTCTAACCTGATGAATAATTATTTATAGTAGTTTTCATACTGAATTCATCTTTTGTTTGCTCGTGATGTTCTTTGAGTGTTTGTACTAATGTAAGTTAAGGCACAATGGGTCCATGATACTGCAAAATCTTTGAAATGAGCCATTGCCAGGTCAGTAACAACATCCAGCAAATCTGTAGTCATTAGTGATCAGCTATTGCTCTAACACAGCTTATCAATACAGAACCAGTTTTACCAACATGCAGGATACAGTATTGTGTTGCTTTTATCCTGGCCACCAGCTAAGCACCTACACAGCTGCTTGCTGACTGCCCACCCTGCCCACTGCCTCCATGGTATGAGGGAGAGAATAGGAAGAACAAGAGTGAGAAAACTTTTAGGTCAAGATAAAGACAGTTTAAAATTGAAGGAAAGAGAAAATCAAGGCAACACATAACTAATGCAAAGGCAATCACTCATCACCTCCCACAGGTAGACCAATGCCCAGTCAGACTCTGAGCAACAACTACGCTGGAAGACAACCCCCACACATCTTTTTTTTATTTATTGCTGGCCATGACATCATGTGGTATGGAATATCCCTTTGTCTGATTTAGATCAGTTGTTTCAGCTTTTGTCCCCTCTCAAATTCTTGGCCACCCCCTACGTAATTGCCTGTGGTGACAAAATGACAAAGAGAGAAGGCCTTACTGCTGAGTAAGCACTCATCAGTAACAGCCAGAACATTGGTGTGTAATCAACACTGTTTTAGTCACAAATCAAAAACAAAGAATCATATGGATATCTTTATAAAGATAATTGACTCCATCCCAGCAAGAACTAGTGCAAGTAAACAAGAGTGCTTAGTGTCCATCTATAGGAAATAGACTTAAATTCAATTAGTGAATGGACTGCAGAACTTAATTTTACAAAAGAAAGTGCAGATTATTTCTTGAATTATGCTACTTTTCTATTTTTCTGCTAGTTATGTAGATGACATCTGATCAGAGTGCCCAGTGCCTCCTGGCAGGCTCCTTGCATGTGGAGAATAGCATATGTGTCCCAGAGAGTAGGAGAGAAGCAACAGGAGTTGGTTTATGCTCCACAAGTGGTGTGGTTAGGAAACAGCTGGGTTATGCAATTGGTTCTGGGAACTAAAAAACATTTCTGAGTTTTGTGGTACAGATGTAGTCCAAAAACCCCCTTTATTTCCTCTAACACTGGCAGTGAATCAGCATAGATCCTGTGTTAGACTCAGATCTGGAGGACAATCTTATCCACAAGCTAAACTTCAGTGGAATGCCTTCATCCACAAGGCACTTAACCACCCAAATACTTTTAATGACCTAAAGTCGGTATTAACACTGACCTCTAGCTGAAACAAAGTATAAGTCAAAGTTTCTAAACAAGAAAAGGAAAAGGAGCTTCACAAGCTTGAAGAGTCAATGTAGTATGCTTAGACCTTGTTAAATACCTTCTCTTATAGCTTGACACAGCCCTACCCTTCATTAGCAGTTCTGCAGGTCTGTATTCCCTTGCACTGACTTTCTTTTCAAGAAGGATGAGCTGTTCCTGCAGCAGCTGTGATACAACTGTTGTGAATGTGAGGGTGTACAATGCATTCTGTTAACAGAGAGAGGAATTAGATATTACTGGAAGTCTTGGAGGAACTCTGTTTCATCCCTTTGTACAATTTCTACACAGCAGTTGACAGAGAACCATGGATTGTGTTTGCGAAGGCACTTCATGGTTTCCTGAATTTCTTCTTGCATGCTCAATCTGAATGCAAATCACACGTCTCTGCTTATTATAGGTACTATAAAATAGCTGTAAGTGTTGAAATTTATAACTGACTGAACCTGCTATGAATGATGTGTGCTTTATTGTCTTTTAGTGCACAGTTGCTGCAGTAAAGTTTGCAGTCCTGTTATTTTATAACATTTTACTATGCATATTAGAACAGCACTCTCACACTGGCATAGTTAAGAGTTGAAGTTTCCATTACAAACCTGTTTTCAGTCATAAAGATTCGCTGCTCTAACAGTGCATGAATTTTAGATCTTCACTTTCCTTAAAGCGTACAGATTGGTTAATTCAAAAGAATTCATTTATGAATACAAGACTGGGGTATTTTTTTGAATTTGTATTAATTTTTGATCTTGTATTTAAAAATGAAAGTGGCTTTAACTTAAACAAGGAAAACAACTGTTTACAGAAGCAGTTTAGTTAAATGAACTCTTTTTTGCTCTGTTTTAACAGAAAATAGCAGAGGTCCTACATGATACAAAGTCATGATGTAAAGTCCTAATGAACTGATGTAGACCTGCATTTTCAATGAGTCAGTCCAGTTGGTCAGTGGGTCTTCTGCCTTAATGAAGAGTACAGAACCAGTTTTATTATGACCTGAAGTCCATGTAGACAGAGTTTCCCCAAAAATTAGGTTTTTATGAATGCTAATTAAGGAAGAAATCCAGATTATATTTTTTAATAAACATGTTGCTTGCATGTAATATTTTGCCTCAGGAGACTTCATTACACTATACAAAGAAGGTTAAGAAAGGCTGTATATAGATTGCTGGTTAGTTAATTGGCAATATTGGATTTTAAGCTAGCCTATTTGTTTTGATTGTTTGGGTTTGTTTTGCTTTCATACCTCAAGCACTTTGAAAGAAGTTGTGAAGGTCAGAATTTCTAAACAGTAAATCTAAATGTGGCTGATACAGTTCTAGAAGGCTACAGAGACGAGCCCCATTCTTAGTAAAAATCTATGGAAAATATGTTGGAAAAAGAAGAGAATGGGTCAAGAGTGGAGGTCCATGCTCCAAGACATGTTCAGACACACTATCTTTGAAACTCGATGAGAAACCCTCACACTTCCTGCATGTGTGTTGTTTGAAGTCACGGGATGTTTTTGGGCTACCTGGAACTCTCACAGAGAGAGTTCTGTTGGCGGTCTGTTGAAGTTACAGGTTCACTATGGGCAGCATCAAAAATAGGTCACAATTCCACTGAGATGACAAATGAGGGTAAAAATAGAAAATAAGTAACTTACTTATACATGGAAAGGAGCACAAAAAGGCAACATTTCATTGCTCAAATGGCGGTGGGACATATGGATGCATAAGAATTGCAATAAACTCACGTCAAAATCATTGTTTAAATGTTTAGTTGACCAAATGTTTCCTAAGCTGAGAGAGACAGGGGTGGCACAGCCCTTACAGATCTTCTCCACCCTTGTGCAGAGCCTGTGTGCTGATTTGTGAGGTGGCCCTTCATCTCCATCCTCACCCTGGATCGATGAATGCGCATCAGAAAGGACATGTTTTGTTTAACAAGAAAATCCTCTGCGTTGTCTTCTGTGTAAATCAGCTTCCCTTGGACTTCCCCTTGAGTTACAGCATTTCTGGAGCTGCTGACAGCCCCTGGGGCAGAGTTAATCTGAGCTGAGGACAGCTGAAAAACTGTGCAGTTTCCATCTATGTAGGCATTTTAACTTTGCTCTAAATACTTTTCTCTTTTGAAAGGATGAATTAAGCAATGGTTTGTAGTGACAGAGGCATCTTCAAAATAAGTATTTGCTGATAAAGACAAGTATTTCAGCACCCATGTCACAGGGCGATCTGCAGAAGGAGGTTTGGGTAGTATCAAATTGGGTTGCAACTCATGTCCTGACTTAACCTCTTCAACTAGCATTTCTTATGCAGCATTGGAGGAGGTAGATCAAGTGTGCCTGCAGGAAACCCTGCACCGGGTAGGCAGTACTGGGGGTAGCAGAGCTGAACAGGAGCCACCAACCCTTTTCCATGCCACTTTACCTATTCCACCAGAACCAAATGATAGCGGAAACCATGCATTCAGGGCCACTGAGCGATGTGGTATTTTCCAGGATGTGCAGAAAGAGCTATTCCATTTATCATTGTGAATTCTTTGTTCATCTACATACACATCTGATCTGCTTTTAATGACACCTTCAGGAATCGAAAGTGGCACATGAACCATGACATTAGTACAATTTCTTGACCTTTCCACTTGTTTGGCATATAACACAATAAGAAGCAGTGATAATCTTCATGGTGCTTGTGAGATCCATATGGAACTTATTTTCTACCTACTTCAGCTGTGATCTGACAATGACAATGATCACAGTGTTGATGTAGTGGCAGTGTTATAACTGTGAAGGTCTAAGGATGTAAACAGTGCAAAAGTCTGGGGAGAGTGGTTACATCTTTTATCAGAGCTAGTAGATGTAGCTAAAAGTACAGATAAGCTTCCAGGCATGCAAGACTCAATACCGCATACAGACAGCTCTTTTCTCCATCTATGAGTAACTCTAATAAAAATAAAAAAGGCAGGCTCACTGTGCAACCTGTCTCTTTTCTGTCAGAGGTTAACGGTTCTAAAGGACACGGTAGTTTGGCTCAGACAGGCAGCAAGCTAGAGAAAAAGATTCTTGAGGATTA
The DNA here is from genome assembly GCF_009829145.1 of Chiroxiphia lanceolata. Lineage (NCBI taxonomy): Eukaryota > Metazoa > Chordata > Aves > Passeriformes > Pipridae > Chiroxiphia > Chiroxiphia lanceolata. The sequence goes on along the minus strand of NC_045638.1, from coordinate 78,296,064 downwards.
ATGTGTTTTTCACTGGTTGCTCTGGGGCAAACCCTCAGTGACTGTTGCTCCCTCTCTACATAAAAATCATCTGTGCAGGGAATGCTGAATTTCCCTCCAGTGCAGCTCAGGTGGAAAGACATATCTGTTAACGCAGCCTGAAAACAGTGGTACTGCCTTAGATACTGATGCTTTGGGATCAGCTTCCAGAGATGTTAGTATACAATTCTACAGCTCTGGCTCTCCCCCTACCTACCCCAGCTTTGGTTTGGACAAGGGAAGCCCTGTATGAATTCTGTGTTCTGCAACCCAACAGGCTCCAGCTTCAAGATATTTTCCCAGTTGTGATTTCTGCAGTGTGTATTCATTCAATTGCCATAATTTCTTCTACGGCTCTTCCACAAGACTCAGGTGTGGTCCTTTGTGGAAATCCCATGCTTAAATCCTGCTTCTCATGAAAAAATCTAATTAAATCAAAGCCAGCTAGACACTATCATGAATACAAAGTCTTCTGTGTGCTTAACACACCAGAGAAATACGATTACATCATTTACCCTATAATATCTGTTTTTAAAGAAACAGTGTAAAAATTATGCTGTTGTAGAAAAGCACCCCTTGGAAGAAAATCCTTTAGACGCCAAATATCTCTTCCTAAAAGCACAAATGAGTTAAACTTACTTCTCTACCCAAGATAAATTACTGCAACGATTAAACACAGCTCAGGAACCACTTTGCACATGGTGCTACTAAACGATGAATTAGAGACAAGTCAGCATGGACTGAAGAGAAAGTAAGATCCAAATTTGGAAAAAGGATGAAAAAATATCTAGAGAGTATTCTCACAGTGATACAGGTAGAAAACAGAGTAAATTAAAAGTAACAAGGGCAGTAAAATTTGCAAAGAGGAACTGCTGCATAAAGCCTGGTTTCTTAAAGCATCTGAATTTTAGCTCTAGCTGAATGTAATCTTGTAGTTCTAGTCTGATAGGGTATGGCTAAGAACATAAAATGAAACTTGAGGAAAAATGTGATGCTTGATCTGGGACTAAGCAAAACTTTTAATCAGGGTGGGCAGAACACTTGCACTTATGAGAGGTCTAGGGTACCATAACACTCAGAGACCTGCTTGTTTGGTTTTTTTAATTTCACTTTCCTGGCCATCAATGTTATTTTTGTTTGGTTTGGCTTTTCACATATACACACATATTTTTGTATTTTTTCCTGCACTGTTGCCTTGAAACGTGCTCTGCTGGACAATATCACACAGTGAATTTTGCTAAACGGGAAGGGATTGTTCCCACTTAATCCTGTCTTTACCTACCATTTTTGGCATGCCAGGTTAGAAGTGACAAAGCAACCGTAGGGGAGAGTTTAAGAAATACAAGGACTTCCTTCCTGAAAACATGGACAAAATATTAAACTTTTCTGTAGCTTTACAGATAAATATAAACTAAAATCCTGGATCCAAACCTTCTTCAATTTGGAGAAAATTCAGACCTCAAATTAAATTGTCAGATCTACTTTAATATTTTCATCAGGCAAGAAGAGACATTTTAGCTTGGAAGTGATATTGCTGGCAAAGATTGTCACTTCAGAATTACACAGAAGCTGAGCCAGAAGCTTTCAGGGTTTATATTTAGGAGTGCATTCTCCCTAAATGCTACTTTAGGTGCCTGGTGTGTTTTTTTGAGTTTCTGGACATCAGACATATCTGAAAAACTCCCCTTTCAGCAGGAAGAATTGCTTAATAAATTGCTGGTAACAGTAGATTCTTATTTTTTACATAGGTCAGTCACTGAAAAACAAAATGTAATTTTTGGCAAGTTTGTGACAGGAGGAAACATACTGTTTATTCATTGTAGAATACTTTTGACATTTACTAATAATATAATTTAGGTAAACTTTTCAATTAATTATGGGGGGTATGCTATAAACAGACATTTAAAAAAAAAGGGAAAGAATATTTACAAGACCGAATGTCTGGAAAAATACTTCATAAATGTGAAGTTAATAAGCTGTGGTAAAATGTCCCATGAGTAGCAGTGGTCACTGCTCAGCTCTTTGGTAAAATAGAAGTAGTCTCTGCAAAGTATTGCAAAATATACTTTAGGGAACAATTTTACAGTGGCCAGAAAAATGGAGTAGACAAACTAATAGGTCTTTTTCCTCTCCAGGTTCTATTAGAGTGTGGTTGGTTGAAGCAACTCTGAGAATGCTGTTACAAAATTTATATAGCCATTAAAACGTATACAAAGGTATAATGGAATCTAAATTTAAATGCTAAGAAACACCCAAAATATGTAGGTAAAAAATGTATTTGTGTGTAATGTTAAAAGTCCTGGTCATCCTATGACTTATAAGTCTCAAGAAGCTTCTGGTATTTTGCTGGGGAGTCAGTTCCAGCAACTGTTCAGAATTCTTTAGTAACTAACAGCAAAGTCTCATTGCAACCAGACTAAAACACTACCTTTTAATGCTTTGCTGTCTTTTTCAATTGGTACCTTTAGAGCTGTGGACTGAACAGAAACAAATAGTTTAAATATCACTCAAGTTTATATCTTCTTCAGGGCTCCTTAGTTAACAAATTGACTAGTACCTGTGCAAATGAGGTGATTTTTTAATGTAGGCATGACTGCCTTGATTGAGGTAAGGGTAAGACTGAGCTTTGTGTTGTTTTTGGCTGGGATAAAAATTTTCTTCATAGTAGCTTCTCACCCCACCCCACCAGCAAGGACGCTGCGGGTGCACAATGTGTTGGGAGGGGCACAGCTGAGACAGCTGACCTCAACTGACCCAAGGGATATTCCATACCATAGGTCTTCATGCTCAGCATGTAAAGCTGGGGGGGAGAAGCAGGAAGCGATGGGGACATTCAAAGTGATGGAGTTTTTTCTTCCCAAGTCATCTTTACACATGATGGAGTCTTGCTTTCCTGCTGATGGCTGAACACCTGCCTGCTCATGTGAAGTGGTAAATTAATTCCTTGTTTCCCTTTTGCTTCTCTTACCTATTAAACTGTTTTTTATCTCAACCCACAGATTTTCTCACTTTTTTCTTCTGGTTCTCTCCCCCATCCCACTGGGAGGGAGTGGGCAAGCAGCTGTGTGGGGCTGAGTTGCTGTCTGGGATTAAACCACGACACCCTGAACTGCATATGTGCCCGTGTGAGTAGTTTTGAGTTTGCTGCCTGTCTGGCTGACAGGTTATCTGTCCCTTTTGCAAGCATCCTATTTCATCAAAGCTCTGCCATTATGTGTAGGTTTGGCCTGGCTCTCTCTTACCAAGTCCAATCTGTCTTTTCCCCCCTCCTACTCTCTCAAGTGAGGGAAAAAAAACAAACCACAGGAAAACTGAAAGAAGTCGGAACAAAATGGAATTATATAAAAAATATATATTTACATATATATTTACAATTATATATACGATTTGAATATATTATACACACAACAGGGAGCTCCGGGGGCGGGGGGGTGGGGGGGAAAGGAAAAGGGAGGACGAAACAAGGATAAAAAACACTAAAAAAACCCCCCAAATATCCTCCAAATATCCTGTTAATAGAGAGCTAGGAAATAAATACAAAAAAAAATGAAATAAATACTTCCCTGAACGAGACAGCAGAACCGCGCGAAGCACCAACCAACTCCCCACGGCTCCTGAAGGGAACGGAGATAACGGCAGGTCGGAGCAGGCAGGCCCTGGCCTATACATGCAAAGACCGTCTGTAGAGAGACCTGTCGCCTTCAACCGGAAGAGAGAAGGGAGTGAGCTCTCTTATCTACATCTTATTTATATATTGTGTTACATTAAAAGACGATATGGAATACTTCCTTAGATTTCTGACCCCTGTTGCTAAGGAAGGCCTAAAAAATCCAAAAGCCAACCCTCTGTTCGTAACTTGAGATGCCTTGAATTGTCCGTGTGGAGGACCCCCGGTGTTTATATTGCACGACAATAGCTGAGCTACTGAGGTTATCACCAGATTACACCAGCAAAGTTTGCTTACACTTGATACTTTTCTCCAAAGAAATTTGGAAATGATGTGTTGAGGAGCTTTGAGGCACCCTTGGTTGTACCAATTACTTCTCCACTTTCTGTAATGGAGCATGTGGCTCTGCTGGGCAAACAACTCATACAGACACCTAATTCTGGTGTCCGTGTTTTGCACTGAGTCTCCCTGTTGTCATGCTTCAGTTTCACACTGGCTGTGTTCAGGCTAAGGGAAAAAAGTGCCTTCCTGGCTGCAGACCATAAAGACAGAGCTGAGTTCAATCCTTCTGGTGGTGCCCCTGTGGGGACCAAAAGTCAGCAGTTCAGGCAATTTTCCCCTCTGTCAGTAAGTCTTACAGGTATGAGTGGCAGGTTCACTACCTTTGAGTTATAGGGTCCCATAGGACTTCTCTCAGTGATGCATGAGGAGAAATGGAACCAAATCATACATATTCATAGATGTTCAAAACTTTGAGGGCTCTGGGGGTTGAGAATAACCAAACACCATTTTTGTGTTGATGTCAGCAGTTGCTACCCAGTAACCCAGCAATTTCTTTACAGTAATGAGACCAAGGAAAAGTTGAATTACCTGATAGCTCAGTCAGAGATGTCATATAGTTAATTAAAACAATGGTCCCCAACTTTCCTGACATGCTTAATGAAGGGAAAACAACTGAACTTGCCCCTGCTATGCCTTGTTCTGGTATGCCACAATGCCACCTGTGCCTTGTTCAAGAGCAAAATTCATTACGGTCATTCTTACAGGAAGCTTTACTTCATGGAAAGCAGTGTGAAAAGTATAATTTTGTCATCAGTAGTTATTATAAACAATACAGTTCCCCTCTGGGGAATGAAGCCTTGATGAAGGGAGGCATTGTGCATTGAAAATAGAAGGAATGGAGCAGATCTGTCATGCAAGACCACCGGCTCTATGCGAGCTATAGTGGAAATTCACTCAGCTTCAGTTTGCCTTTGGTTTCTGCGCTTCAGCTGGAAGAAGGTAATGGTTTTTAGACTATTATTCAGACTTCAGGATATATCAAGCTTGAGTACTTTGTGATATATGTTCATGATAAACCTATGTATTTACCATAAATCTTGTCAAAAAAGGCTGTTGCCTAACACCTTTTGTTATATAAAATATGCAAGGATACTCAAATGGACATAATCCTTAAAACTTTTAGTTTAGTTCTCAGTGTCAAGGAACTTTTGGTGCTCAGTTTGTGCTTACCTTTCTGTCACATATCAGTAGGGGAAGCTCTTTTGTCCCTCCTTCTGGTACCTAAACCACAAGTTCGGTAACATTTCAGTTCCCACTAGTTTGATGACTAGTCTTTAGTTTTCAGTTTTTCCCATTTATGTACTTGACCTCTGGCTTGAGGAGTCAGTAGCAAGATGCATCCCCCTTTATGATGCAGTTCACTATGTTAACTATATTCATATATTCATTCCATGTACTTGTTCTCAAGGAAACTGTGGTGGGTGTATTTATTTTTAGAAGTAAACAGTGACAAATATTCCCATATGAAGAATAATAAAAAAGGTGCTTCAGTTGAACCTAAATTTTGACTCACAGGGATAGATCCTTGCTTCCACTTTGAACTTCTAAAGTGGCAATTTAGAAGACAATTTAAGACAGTACAGAAAAGGATTTTCAATGGCCGCTATGTCTGTCACACATCTAATTGTCTATGACTTTTCTCTGGGAAAATGTTATGCCCCTAACTGGTCTTTAGTAGCTTTGAAAATATCCCCTTGCCTAGTTATGTGCCATATACACTGTGTGGAAATAATTCTCATTAACCCAAAGATGATTTACTTAGGTTAGCCTAAATGCAGCCATTTAAAAGGCACGCAGCTCGAAAGAGCACTGCCTGGTAAGACATTTCTGTAAAGCACTAGAGGCAGGGATGAATCCCACAGGAAAACCCATATAAGACAGAACACTGCTATTTGAATGGCAAAATGAGCAAAATTATTACTTTGAGGAAGCAATGGAAGTTGGTACTACAGTGTGTCAGAGAAAGGTTAAGTGATCTAAAGACTGCAGGCCTATTTAATTAAGTAAATAGATAATCAATCACAAAGAATAACAGTCTTAAATAACAGGCTTATAAGCATTGCAATTTTATTCCATGGATTCCAATGTTGTCCTATTTTCATTATGCAGAACTGGAGATTTTTACTGAGGAATCAATTCTCAGCAGGACAGCGGTTACAAGCTCCCGGCAATTTAAGGAAAAACATGTCCAGATGCTCAGAATGGGTTTGACACTTCAAGTGAAGAGACAGATACAGTGCCACCCAGTCCGTAGTGTGCCAAGCTCATGGATGATTCTGAAATTTTAAGTTCCAGAAGGTAACAAATATTCTTGGGACTTTTCATTGTTTTCTGAATTCTGTAACTGCTTCGTTCATATTTTCAGGCTGAAAGGTTGAAGCTTGCTTTATATGTTTTTAATCAAAAACTGAGCTTCTGCTATAATTGTGGAGCTCTTGTAGCTCAGTTCAAATTAAAATGCCAAACTGCAGAATCTCTGAGATAAGATCATGAGGGCTAATGAGAAAGTGAGCTGTTAATAAATTCCAGGAGGAGACACAACAATAAATTCAAGATGATAGGAGCCATTTTTAATGGAGATGTCCGAGATCTGATGCTAAATTCTGAAGTCTTCAACAGATTTATTATAACTCATGTACAACCCACAAATATTCATCCTCTGCATCCCATAATGATGCCACCTTTTCCATAATGATGGGTATCCAGAGGTTGGAGAAGGTGTCTGGGGCTCCTCCACCTACTGGTGTGCCTCACTGTTCCTTCTGGTGTGGGGATGAATATTAAATCACAAAATTTTACAGTAATGACATCATAAAGAATCAGACCTCAGACACACATCCTGTGATGATAGGATGGCAGAAAAGTTGTGTTAGGAAAGAATTAAAAATATGTGTACATAACCCTTATAGATGTTTCGGCTTCATTCTACCTTTTTACTTTCTGTAATTCCTGGTTACTTGGTTAGCCTGCTGTGCTGTTTGTCCAGTCTTAGACTGGTACTAAAGAAACTTTCTAACTCTAAACTGCTTTGGTAAAAGTTAATCTTCCTGGTCCTTCTCTGAACAGCATTGGAGAAGCACTGCTTGTTCTTCTGGAAGTAATGCTGTTAGACCTGTAATGTTGCTGATTTAGTCAAAGCAGATCATAAATTTTCTATGTAGGTCTCTGAAACTCTTCTCTTTGCGCTCCTGTGTATGCCAGATCTGCAATTCATCTATACAGTCTTAATTTTTTGTGTGGGAAATGGGACACAAACCTCCTTCCTAGTGCAAAGGGAGCAGGAAAGTTTTCTTTGTGAGAGTCCATGTGTCACTCCTATTATTGAATGTATGGCTGACATTTCAAAATGCATGACCAATTCTGGTTAATTTTTGACTGGACCACTTACATAAATAGTTGATGCCTAACATAAGGAATACAAAATTGGATCTTTGCCTTTTCTGAAATTTACAGAGAAAGTCTGATAAAAGTGGATTTAAATCTCAGCTCAATAACAGTAAAAAGCTGCAAATGCTTCACAAATTAAAATTCTTGTAAGTAAAATTTTTTTGCTAAAGTACAAAGCTGTTCAAAATGCCAACCTATAAAACAGTATCTAACGTAAACATTTTGCTGTACACTATTCAAATTGACTGTCTTGAAAGCTAGGCTGTCTTCCATTTGGAAGCTGTATGGACTAAGTTGTCTGTCCAGTAATACTTCTGGACAGATTTTCCATTTTTTCTCCTAGGTCATAGCATGCTGGGGAAAGAAAAAGAAAAAGAAAAAGAAAAAAAGAAAAAGAAAAAAAAGAAAAAGAAAAAGAAGAGAAAAGAAAAAAAAAGAAAAAGAAAAAAAAAAAAAAAAAAAAAGAAAAGAAAAAAAAAAAAAAAAAAAAAGAAAAAAAAAAAAAAGAAAAAAAAAAAAAAAAAAAAAAAGAAAAAAAAAAAAAAAAAAAAAAAAAAGAAAAAAAGAAAAAAAAGAAAAAAAAAAAAAAAAAAAAAAAAAAAAGAAAAAGAAAAAAAAAAAAAAAAAAGAAAAAAAAAAAAAAAAAAAAAAAAGAAAAAAGAAAAAAAAAAAAAAAAAAAAAAAAAAAAAAAAAAAAAAAAAAAAAAAAAAAAAAAAAAAACAAAAAAAAAAAAAAAAAAAAAAAAAAAAAAAAAAAAAAAAAAAAAAAAAAAAAAAAAAAAAAAAGAAAAAAAAAAAAAAAAAAAAAAAGAAAAAAAAGAAAAAAAAAAAAAAAAAAAAAAAAAAACAAAAAAAAGAAAAAAAAAAAAAAAAAAGAAAAAAAAAAAAAAAAAAAAAGAAAAAAAAAAAAAGAAGAAAAAGAAGGAAAAGAAAAGAAAAAGAAAAAGAAAAGAAAAAGAGAAAGAGAAATAAAAAGAGAAATAAAAAGAAAAAGAAAAAGAGAAATAAAAAGAGAAATAAAAAGAGAAATAAAAAGAGAAATAAAAAGAAGAGAAAGAAAAAGAAGAGAAAGAAAAAGAAAAGAAAGAAAAAGAAAAAGAAAAAGAGAGGAAAAAAGAAAAAGAAAAAAAAGACACTGACTGAAAATTATGCAATTTCAAAGCATAAGAAATACAGTTCTGTAGATCCAATAAGAGCAGTAGGGGCATCTTCTGTTTAATCTAAGTTGATTTTTCTCTCTCTGTTGTAAATCACACCTGATCCTGAGAAGAGCTGAAGTTTCATCCTCTCCTGTTCCTGGCAAAATTAATGGAAGTTATCCTGTTGTATTATGAGGGTTTTTGAGCTTCAACTGTATTGTATGTTCCAAAATAACTTAACTGGTACTGAAGACACTGGATCCCTGGTATCCCAGAAGAGTTACATTGCTGTGCCCTCTTTATCTACTTTATATCTCAGACTAAGCCTCCTGTTTCATCTCTCAGTAAATATCTAAACCCCTATCTGCTGTGAAATGAAATAAAACAGACATTGAACTACATGGATCATGACATATTTTTATAGAATGACTGTTCTAAAAGGGAAGAAAAAGAACTTTGCTTTTACCATGATATTACCAATACCTGATGCTGGAAGGTCTTAGTGCTCAGATCACCAGTCAAACCTGAGTATCTCCTAGAGCAGGATGCTTGCAGGTAATCAAGAAATTAATTACAATGCTATTAGGGAAACATTGTAACTCTAACTTTGCTAAGGTGATAAATAAACACCAGAATTTTAGAGTCCTTTTTTAAGAATGTAACTGGGGGAAAATATAAGAGTGGGTGGCAACAGGAAGACAAAACTTACAATTTTTTTATCATTATTTCCTCTGTCTTTTTAAAAACCTTGTCTTTCAGCATTTTGGGTTCTTCATAGTCTATTAAAAGCTATTTTTGGACTTGGGGAAGAAGGAGGTTGCATTTTTGTCCACTGATCCAACTCCATGGCCACTGTGCTGTTTCTGAGCTGAATCTTAAGCAGTAAGAAGCACCACAAGGTGGGACGCTGCTAAAATCTGTGGTAATCCCAGTATTTGGGTTTAAATCTCATGGGACCTGGTGAAGGGAAGGGGGAAGTGAAAAGAACATCTGCTCTAGTTTATACTTAATCATGGTCCAAACATCTGCTTGTCTACAGGGCTCTTTTAGAGTATTTCCCATGGCATGGGTTATTCAGAAGTAGGCAGCACACAACACAATTTTAATTCCTAATTTATCAAGTCAGCCACTAAGTCTTCCAACTTCTATTTTTAAAAACCTCCAACACTCTCACTAATTAGGACTTTCTTCTACCTCCAGCTGTTAATGGGCACAAAAATGGCCAATTTGAAATATGTCTAATCAGAGCACTGCCTGATTTTGTCCTCATACAACAGCTATTACCCTAAGGGACAAATTATGTCTTCAATTGCACAAACTCATCCTGTTCAGCAACAACTTGACAGTCCATCCATCAGAGGGAAAATATATATCGCAATTAGCTGCACAGGTTACATATTTATTCCTTTTTTTCTTAACCTTTATTTATTTTGCATATATGAATATACATGTGCAATTATTTATTTATTGTGAATTTAGTTTGTAGCTTATTTTTTACTCTAGCAGTGCTGTTTTCTTTGAGACACTTCCCTTTACATCTGTGTACAAGACTAACAGGAACCCTGAAGAAAACCACTCTCTTTAAACATGTTTCACAGAACATATACACATGAACCCAAGATACTCTGTAGTTGCAAATTAATCTCAGAATAACTGTGTTTATTGACTTTTAAAGTTTGATAATCTCTCCAGTGTGATCACAGGCTTCAGGTCCTCTGCCACAAAATTGTGCACCATCTCTTGTGGAGGTGCAGATTAAGCTTCATAGACTGCTCAGGCTAAGAGGACAGAGATAACAGCCAGGGTGGTGTGTGGATTATCCTCAGACCATGAATCCTGCCCATATTGTGGTTAAACGACATTTTGCAGCAGCAGAAGGATGTATTTTGGAGGAAGCGGTAGGGAAGGAGAAAGGAAAGCACCAGGGCTCACTTGTGGGTGGAGGTTGGGAAGGAGGGTTTGGAGCATTTGTGGTCTAAGGAAAGGTGCTGGAGGCACAAGTTATCCCTAAAATGAAGATGTGGAGAAGGAAAGGCAGGGTTGGCTTGTTTTGATCAACACTTATGCAAGAAACCCCATTTCACCTCTTATCTCAGTGTCTGCTGATACTCTTTTACTTGTTATGGACTATTAATTGATTAAATTTCTAATGCCTTCACAGAGGAAGGGAATGAGAAAACCAGTGCTTGGAGTTTGAATTTCTAGCAATTCTGAAGCTGATTTCAAAATACCTTGCATTAGGGTGGCAAAAGCTACTGAAAATGAGGGCAAACTGACTATCAGTTAACTTTGAGCTGCGTTCACTGAAAGAAAGCTTAATGTAGACTCCTCACACCAAAGAAGGTGACAATAACTAACACTTCACAGGCATTTAATTGCAATGTTCCTTTTTGTCTAGCTTTTGCCCTAGTGTTTTCCTAATACTGAACTACTTCTTACATCAACAAATTCAGCTTTCTAATCATTGTGATATGCTCTCTCTTCAGTGCTAGATTCACAGGTAATTTCAGGGTCACAGCCAGGTAAAAGGCAGTTGTATTTTAGCTTTGAAGATGTTAGTATATCAGACAGGGCAGGAGCTTTAATACAAACACCTGCTTCCAGAGATATCTGCAATTGGAACCAGGAGGTAATCTCCACAAGATAATATGTGTCTGGAGGTATAATGGTCCAGAGTCTCACTGGATATCAAACCCCATCTGGGTATCCAGCTCTATGACTGTTACCTAAGTGTGTAAGTGTCTTGCAAAGTTGGAACTGAGAAACCAAAAGTTTGTGGAATTAGGTGGGAGGGAAGGGGAGATGTGCATTGTTACTAGGTAATCCTGCTTTACCTTATAGGAATATTCCAGGATTTCAAAACATTTCTGTCCATGATGATCTTTTCCTTATTAATAGCATTACCTAGAATTTCATAGAAGTCTCACTGGTACTGTGAAAAATGTTGGACTTCTGGTGATCTACATACTAGACAAAAGGTTTGCATTATCTGACAAGCATATAAAACTGATTCTGCACCTTCAGCCATCTGACTGCTTTCAAGTCTTTTTAATGACTAAAATGGGGTCCATCCTTGTGGTTTCTGTTCAATCTACCAGTGCAATGATGGCTTGGTATGTAGGCAGAACTGCCACTAACTAGATGGATCAGTGACAGATTAAACACAATCCAGAAGTAACTATTCATGGTTTCCAGATGAAGATGAAGACAGCAGCCACCCTTTGCTCTTTGCTACATGTTTGCGGGAGAAATAGATTTGAATTGGTAAATGAGGAAAGACTGCGGTCTGAGCTGGTCTAGCCTCTCAGTTCAATGTTTGGAAGAGCTTTCCTAAGGTGGCTCATGATGAGCCACAGGCTTTGTCATCAGAGCTGTTTGTCGGGAAAAGTTACTTTCATCCTGATAGGGAGGGAAGAACAGTCAGGCAAGCAGCAACAGCATTAAAATGCAAAGTGTATTTAGCATAAGCTGTCAGATAGTGAAATACTGCTCTGTTGTTGCTCCTGACTGCAATTGCACTTGCCATGAATTTGTATTCCAGCTTGTAAATTAATCTATTAGTTATATTTCTGTCAAAACAGGAACCCAGTTAATGCAGATTGTAACTAACATATAGTATAGTTTTCTTTCATTTTTTTGTATAACAGAATTTTTTGTGATTTCAACCAATTAGCATTTGATCTTCTTTCATCTGTGACTTCAATAGGTGACCCTAATCCTTCATAAACCAATATAAAAGAATGTTAATATTTGTAGATAGAAAGAACTCCGCTCAGGATTTTTGGCTAAGAAAACATTTTCTTACTAGGAAAGAAATAATGTAAGTTACTTTTTTTTTTCAAAGAAACTGTCACTGAACAGAGTTATTCATAGAATATCAAGAACAATTTGACTGATAATCACTTTTCATTTGCTTGCAGATAAAGCAGCCGAGATGAAACTGCCTGAACTTTTGTCCTAATCCAAAGTTAAAAAAAAAAAAAATCCAGGTAATTTTTTATTCTGTTTTGCAGTTTCTGCTAATTCCAGATTTGTGATGTGGTTTGCATTTTGTGGCTCATTACAAAACCTGTTAAATCCATGGAATCCAGGAAAGGCCTCCAGTCCTGGGCAGGGGAGTAAAGCAATTGCAGTGGGTACCAACTCCAACTGATACCCTGCAAGTACTTATGTTTATTGTGACTCAGACCAACCATGGTGAAAAATGCTTTCTTCATTTGTTGATAGTCCTAGGCTTTTCAGAAATGTGGAAATGTCTGGTGGAAAGTGTTTGCACCATGTGCATGTGACAGTCTTCTTAATCGTGACTTCACTCAAGGATCAGGTTTTTCTGTTTTCAATCAGTTCTTAGCTCCCACTGAACTGGTATCTTAAGATTTCTCATGCCACCTGGTAAAGCATCCTAAGATTCTTAAGAAATCCTAAGATTTCTCTTGCTGCTACAGGGCTTTTAAAGTGCCTTGCATTTTCATTTGTCAGGAACAGCATTTATGCTAGAGATCTGCAGCCATGAGAAGTCCAGAGGAGAGCCTAAACCATCTGTTTTAAAGTATGGATGTGACAATTCTGTCTGTATTCTGCTGACAGTATTGTATGAATATAGGCTCTCTCCCTCAGTCTCTTTCCTTTATACTATTGATGTAGATATATATCCTGATATACCAATCCTCCACCATCAACAGAAGTGCATGAAACACACTAGATCACATGTTTCATGTATGTTTCTTACAATTTTTGATATAGATTGTGTGTAAATCAAGCTATACATGTACTCAGCTCCTGGGCCCCCAACATAAGAAGTACATGGCCCAGAGGAGGGCCATGGAGATGACCGGGTGGATGGAGCACCTCTCCCATGAAGATGGGCTGAGAGAGTTGAGTTTGTTCAGACTGAAGAGGAGAAGGCTCCAGGGAGACCTTATAGCAGCCTTCCTGTATCTAAAAGGGGCTACAAGAAAACTGGAGAGGGACTTCTTACAAGGACATGAAGTGATGGGTCCCTTTTTGCCAATTCTGATTCTCAAGCCACACCTGCCTGCAAAAGAGCTGGCAGGGGAGGGCAGCCTATGGCAATACTAATGGTGATGCCTAGTTTATTAGATATTGAAATACCTTTTCTATAATGAGATAGTTTGTATCTTCTATTTGAAGCATGGAAGTTTATGTCCCTTCATAATTTTTACACTGTACTAGTGCAATTTGGGGATTTTTTTTTTAATATTAATTCTAACTGTTCTTAAAAAAAAAAATCTTATTGGAGTCTTGATTTTGGCAATCTTTTTGTGGCTGTTCCCCAAGTTAAGCTGATGTCACAGAAACACCACTGTGTTCTAAAACTTTAGCATCTGTCACTTTTCTATGTGTGTCTTTCTGTGAATATGCTCATGATGTTAGAAAAAAGTGTCAAGCTGGGAGACTTTTTCAAAGAATCAACCAGGTTGGAAAAGACTGCTGAGATCATCAAGTCCAACCCATGACCCAACACCACCCTGTGAACTAGCCTATGGCACTAAGTGCCAAATCCAGTCTCATCCTAAATACCTCCAGGGATGATGACTCCACCACCTCCCTGGGCAGCCCACTCCAGTGTCTGATCATTCTCTCTATAAAGAATTTCTTTCTAATGTCTAACCTAAACTTCCCCTGGCACAGCTTAAGACTGTGCCCTCTTGTCCTACTGCTGGTTGCCTGGAAGAAGAGACTGACTCCCACCTTTCTCCAACCTCCTTTCAGGGAGATGTAGAGAGTGATGAGGTCTCCTCTGAGCCTCCTCTTCTCCAGGCTGAACAACCCCAGCTCCCTCAGTCGCTGCTCATAGGACTTGTGCTTGTGTCCCTTCACCAGCCTCGTTGCCCTTCTTTGGACACTCTTCAGCACCTCAATGTCCTTCTTAACCTGGGGGCCCAGAACTGGGCACAGTACTCAAGGTGTGGCCTAACTAGTGTTGAGTGCAGGGGAAGAATCACTTCCCTGGTCCTGTTGGCCTCACTGTTCCTGATCCAGGCCAGGATGCCATTGACCTTCTCGGTCACCTGGGTACACTGCTGGCTCCTGTTCAGCTTCCTGTTGATCAGAACTCCCAGGTCCCTTTCTACCTGGCTGCTCTCCAGCCACTCTGTGCCCAGCCTGTAGCGCTGCAGGGGGTTTTTATGGCCAAAGGGGAGGACCCGGCACTTGATCTTGTTAACAACACCATACCATGGGATTCAGCCCATTTATCCAGCCTGTCCAGGTCCCTCTGCAGAGCTCTCCTAACCTCCAGCAGATTGACACTCTGCCCCAACTTGGTTTCATCTGGAAATTTCCTAATGGTGCACTCAATCTCCTCATCCAGATGATCAATAAAGATATTAAAGACATTAAATAGAACTGGGCCCAACACTGATCCCTGGGGGACACCACTAGTGACTGGCTGCCAACCGGACACAGCACCTTTCACCACCACTCTCTGGGCCCGGCCCTCCAGCCAGTTCCTACTCCAGCACAGAGTGTCCCTGTCCAAGCCATGGGCTGTCAGCTTTTTCAGCAGTGCACTGTGGTGTCAAAGGCTTTGACATGAAGTTCATGTAGACTAAATCCACAGCCTTCCCCTCATCCACTAGGTGGGTCACCTGATCATAAAAGGAGATCAAGTTGGTCAGGCAGGACCTGTCCCTCCTAAACCTGTGCTGGCTGGGTCTGATCCCTTGTCCATCCTATAGTTGTTGTGTGATTGCACTTAGGATGATCTGCTCCATAACCTTGCCAGGCACTGAGGTCAGGCTGACAAGCCTGTAGTTTCCAGCATCCTCCTTGCAGCCTTTTTTGTGGATCAGTGTGACATTCATCAACTTGCAATCAACTGGGATCTCCCCAGTGAGCCAGGACTGGTGATAAATGATGGAGAGTGGCTTAGTGAGCTCTTCTGCCAGCTCTCTCATCACCCTAGGATGGATCCCATCTGGTCCCATAGACTTGTGAGGATCCAAGTAGTTTATCAGGTCACTAACTTCTTCCTCCTGGATAACAGGGGGGCTATTTGGTTCCCCATCGCTGTCTACCAGCCCAGTTGTCCTGAGGACAACATGTCTTGTTTTTGAAAACTGAGGCAAAGAGGGTGTTAAGTACCTCAGCCTTATCCTCATCTTTGACAACTATGTTCCCCCCCATGTCCAACAAAGAATGGAGGCTTTCCTTGCCCCTGCTTTTGCTATTGATGTATTTACAAAAACACTTTTTGTTGTCCTTAACAGAATTGGCCAGATTAAGTTCAAATTGTTCTTTTGCCCAAGTTTCTTTCTACATGACCTAACTACATTCCTAAACACTTCATAAATTACCTGCCCTTTTTTCCAAAAACTCTCTTTTTTCCCCTAATTTCCTGCAAAATCTGCCTGTTCAGCCAGGTTGGTCATCTTCCCCACTGGCTCACCTTCCGGCACATAGGGACAGCCTGCTCCTGCACCTTCAAGATTTCTTTCTTAAAGTATGTCCATCCTTCCTGAACCCCTTTGTTTTTAAGGGCTATTTCCCAAGGTACTCTCTGAACCAGCCTCCTCAATAGGCCAAAGTCTGCCCTCTGGAAGTCCAGGGTAGAGGTTTTGTGGATGCCCTTCCTTACTTCACTGAGTATTGAAAACTCTATCATTTCGTGGTCACGGTGCCCCAGATGGCCTCTGACCACCACATCTCCCACCAGCCCCTCTCTGTTTGTGAACAGAAAGTCTAATGGGGCCTCACTCCTGGTAGGTTCATTTATCAGCTGCAACAGGAAATTATCCTCCATACACTCTAGGAATCTCCTAAACTGCCTCTTCTCCGCTGTGTTGAGTTCCCAGCAGACATCCGGCAGGTTAAAGTCACCCACAAGAGCAAGGGCTGGTGATTTTGAAACCTCCACCAGCTGCTTGTAGAATAATTGATCACCCTCATCATCCTGGTTGGGTGGTCTATAACAGACTCCCACCAGGATGTTGGCCTTGTTGGCCTTCCCCCTGATTATGTTCCACAGATACTCAACCTTATCATCACTGACCTCAAGTTCTAGGGAGTCAAGAGACTCTCTAGCATATAGAGCCACCCCTCCAACGCTCCTACCTCACCTATCTCTTCTGAAGAGCTTGTAGCCATCCATGGCAGCACTCCAGGTGAGTTATCCCACCACATTTCCGTGATGGTGACTACATCATAGCTTTCCTGCTGCACAATACCTTCCAGCTCCTCTTGCTTGTTTCCCAAGCTGGGTGCATTGGTGTAGATGCACTTCAGCTGGGCTTTTGATTTCACTTCTGACTCTGGCTTTCCACCCTTAAGCTCATCTCTGAAGAGCCTTGTTTCAACTCCTTCATCCTACAAACTTAGTTTGAAGGCCTCTTAATCAGCCCTGCCAATTTATATGCTAGGGTTCTTTTGCCGTTGCTAGATAGATGAAGCCCATCCCACTCTAGCAGGCTTGCTACCGTAAATTTTTCCCCATGATAAAAAAACACAAAATTCCTCTAGTGGCACCAATCCTTTAGCCACCTATTGATAAAACGGGTTTTCCTACTCCTCATTTCTGTGTAGGTGCTTTTTAATCTTGAGTCTTGCACTTCCCAGCTCACAATGTATGGATCTAAAAGGGTAAATCCTTCACGAAGGACAAAAGCGTCACACAAGGTTTCTTGGTTTGGAACATGGAAAGTAGCCACAGGCTACCACTGTTTTATCAGTGTTTCCTTCTTTTTAAAAGTTGAATTTCAAAAAAGGACCTGAGACTATAAATTCACTTTTGTTGTTTCCTAGCTTCCTCTGTCTAAATAAACATGTCAATCAGCCTCAGATCCTCTGTTTCTATCTTTCATAGGCCTGTGAAAAGAACAAATGAAAGAAATTTCTCTCCTCTCCTCTCTCATTGACTTCCTCTGTTTTCTTGAGTCCTAGTCCACGGGGTATGTTTGGAAAGAAATTAAGAGTCCTGACATCTGCTTTTTAGAGATCTGAACCCTTTTAAACTAAATGTTCCCCGGGCCTCATGCACAGAACATTTTATATTAGCAGAAAACTAACTGAGATCAGTGCTTGGCATCATAATGATAGAGTCATAAAATGTTTTGGATTGGAAGGAGCCTTAAAGATCATCTAGTTCCACCCTCTCTGCCATAGGCAGGGACACCTCTAGGTTGTTCAGAGCGCCATACAACCTGGTCTTGAACACTTCCAGGGATGGAGCAGCCACAACTTCTCTGGGCAACCTGTTCCAGTGCCTCATCGCTCTCACAGTGAAGAAATAATGGTTCAGTTTGTTAAATGACCCTTAAATTAATTCCAGTGGTATTAATTTTGATTTCTTATTTGCAGAAAAGTGAGCAAAAAAAAAAAAAAAGGAAATCAGATACACAGACAGTTATAATCTGACTTACTTGCTAACAGATTTCTCTAAGCATTTTTCAGGTTCAAGTGGAGTATTCTGATCATTATCCTTCTTTTATGCAGTAGCACATTTTTCCATGAATTATGTATTTGCAGAAAGTACCTATGAGTCATGAACAGTGTGCTTAATAGTCAGACATTTCTTTTTCCTATAAATTGGATAATATGTAAATGAAACAAAGATTGTAAAATTTCATCATCAACCTATTTGGCTGTAGTTTATGGTCCCTCTACGATTCATGTGTAATTTTTTTATGCTGTTTTTTTACATGTCTTCTTGTATGCAGATTTTATTATATCAAGGTTCCTTTCTAGCTCCTTATGGAGCACTATCAAGATTTCACTTCAGAACTGCTTATACAGGCAAAACTTGACTTTACCAAGAGATTTCCTTGAGTGAGGCGCACTCATAGTACTTCATTTACCTCTACAAGAAGTTAGAGGGGGGATGGAAGAATTTCGTTACTTTCAAGAGAAGCAACTCTGAGACAATGTGATTAACAAGTGCTTAAAGAACACATTTAACACTGTAATAAAATGTTTTTACACCAAAAGATATCTGTGTCCTAGAACAAATTAGCTGACAACTTGTTCCCTTCCCAGATCTGTGTGCTGACTTTGTACTTCTGCTAATTTTGTTTCCACTGTAACTGCAAAATATATTTCATATTGTAGAGCCTCTAATTAGTATATTGAGACTAGAGACCTTTTGTCTTCTCTTTAGCCCTTTTGAGCTTCAACTACACTTTCGGATTAGTATGTCCATTTTTTGCTTCTGTCTATAAAACTCTCTTAATATAAAATTAAATATATATTAGAAATCTGAAAGAAGAAAATTTGGAGCCAATGTGGGATAAGAGCAGTTAAAAGGATCTTTTTTTCATTTTGATGCCTATAACCTGAAGAACTGCAAGGAAGTTGCAAGCCCACATTTCCAAGTCCACACTTGTGTGTTCAGTACGTTCAGTACTGGCAACAGACTGGAAATAGCAGATGTTCCAGAGATGTGTCTAAAAATTCTTTAGCAGAGGGATACAAGACAAATAGCATAAAGGATGAGGTCTTGTTCTAGCATCTGAAGTGTGGAAATCCACATCTTAATGTTCTGATAACTCGATGGTCTTTATAAGTAGCTGATTCTGGGCTTTAGAAACTCCTTATAGCAATGAATTTTTTAAATATACATTTTATGGGAAACAAAAGCAATCTTTTTTACCAGCTTTGAATTTCTCACTCTCTAAATACAAGCTTCCTTATGCTACAAGACAGAGAGCAGAAGCAGTTGAAGGTGCTTTGGTATTCCATGTCTCGTTTCCATGCTGAATTCCAAACAGTTTTGGTAAATAGATACAGGTTAACTTTGAAGTTAAAGACTCTCCCAAAGTGACTCCCCTTGTTACTAAACTATATCCAAAACAAATTTTGTTTTGATGTGTTATGTTTACATTTTTTGCTTTTCAACTTATTTATCCTGCTGGTAGAACTGAATCAAACTATTAAATTAAATTTCCCTTTGATTCAGTGGGCACAGGTGACATCTAAAGTCTGCACGGCATCCTGCCAGAGGAGGTTTGTACCTTGAAGTTTTCTCTTGCAGGGGCACAATAGTACTTTGCTCTCCTTCCCAATGAAACAACATAGCATTGCCTCCCCTTGCCCAAAGAACAAAAAAATGTTCTTTTGTACATTCTACTCTTCTTTGTACTTGAATTAAAAATCAGTTGAAGTTGCCTGAGTGGCAGCAGCTTCAAGACAAGAGCATCTTGCTGGCTATAAAACAGCATGCAGAGCACTGCTGGAAATCTCTCCACCCCACTGTGAGTCTTTCTGAGAATTTTTTACTGGTTCCCCACACTAAGACTGGTAGCTTTTTTTTCAGTAAAGGCTAGTTTTAGTGGTACCTTCTGTAAAGTGAAGCCACAAGACTCCTTTCAATAAACCACTGAACAGCTTTTATGTACCTTTTAATTTCTATCTTTTTCAACAGGAGTTGACACCAGTGATGGCCAAACTTGCTGTTGTTCAGACATTATTGGCTATGTCCCCAGCACTCCTAATGGTTACTGAGGTGTCGTTCAGTTCCAAAGGAATCTAGGGCTCATCTATTGCTTTAAAATTGGTCAGCTATTATAATTGCACAACTGACTTATCAGGGACTGTAACAGTCTTCAAAGACAATTAATAGGACCAGTAAGGACTAAAAGACATTGACTGCTGCACACTTGGTGGAAAACTTTCACTATGTGGAAACCAGCACGGATCACAGCACTGGGATTGGGATGGATCTCAGTTCCTGAAATCCAGAACTGGGTTCCAATGAAACTTTATCCATTATACACTTAGGTTCCTAAATCTTTTCCTTTGAATATACTTCCAAAACTTTCTAATCACTCCACATTTACATACAGGAATCCATCATAAAGTCCTATCTCCTCCCAGCTATGTTTATAAAATGGTGGGAGCCATTAAACTATTTAAAAACAATGTGCAAATGCTTAATAGGAATGGGTTTTTGGGTAATGGACCCTATATGAAGAGTCACCTGTCTTGTAGCCCCAAAGAAAAAGGGAAATTCTGATACATTCCTGTGTAAAGCAATTCCAGTTGCTTCTGCTGACTACCTGGGTATTGCAGATTGCTTTTCTGAGGTATTCTGTTCATAATAACAGCAACCATTGGGTTTCCCATTGGTTCCAGTCATATAAAACATTTGTGCTATGATATCCAACTTACGGGCAAGGAAAACCATGCTGCAGCTTGGTCTGAAGTCTATTTATCTTCCCAAATAAAGTGAGCCAATACAACCACAAGAAAACATGGTGGTTGGAACTATGGCAGAATCTGCAATCTCTCTGAGATCCTAAAAAATTAAATATACCAGTTAGGCTTATTAAGATCTTACCCTTGAGACAGTCTATCACTTTTTTCTTCCACTGATGTGATGACTTTACTTCAGGCTGATGGTTGAGGTCAGGAAGCCAGAAGAGATGATACTGCAATGGCTGCCTGGCTCTTCAGTGAGTCTTTTAGGATGGCTGAACCAAGGCTTCTAACACAGAAAATGAAACTTTTCAAGAGTTCTTATTATTAGAAAATGTGAGGTTAAAATTAAGTCTGAGACTGAAAAAAAGTACCTCTTAACTAACTGGAGCTGCACCAACTTCAATTTTTTTCCATATTGCTTATTGAAAAGTGCCCAAAGAGTTAATGTACCTTTTTAAAGCAACTATTACAGGCAACATTTTATCACTTTTTTCTTATTCGTTCTGCTAAGATATTCACCTGAAACTCATTCTTCCAGCTATTTGTAGCTCCCTGACTTGAAAATTGTTCAGTACATGATTTTTTTCTGCTAATTTTACATTGTCCCTCTTTGCTGAAATGTGAAAGAGAGCTACCAGCAGAAACTATTATTGTAGCTTTCCCCTCCAACTTCAGAACATAATTGTTATTCTTTTAGTTTTTCTGGGTGCTATGGAAACTCTTAATTGACTTTTAATTAATGGTCAAGCTAAATACAACTGAATATTGTTTAGCTGGCATATACACCTTTAGGATTTACACACCACCACTAACCCATTTCAAACTGAGCATGCTAAAGATTATGCAGAGTTATTCAGAAAAAAGGAAAGCTCAGGAGGGCAAAAGTTGCAGTCACATGCTTCCTGGGAACTTATCAAACAGAAACAAAGTCTATTAAAAAAAGCCAAGGTTATTCCTTTGCCCAGGCTAATCTGTTGTGCTCTGACAGATCAAAACTTGAAGGTACAAACACAATTTTGGAACAAAGAACTGCCGAAAGCCATGCATTCGCAAAAGTGGAGCCGGCAAAGCAGGGAAGGTCAGCAGACTGGGCTTAGCTTTAGATGTGTGTTTTTAGAGTACTTCCTCACATTCAGTTTCTTATTTAAAAATATATCTGTAACCATGGAATTTTTGCATGAAAGGACATTGTTTCAAAGCTTTACATAATTTGAGTTCCTCTCCCTCTGATCTTTCTGTTGGCTGCTTACAAAGAAATCCATAATAAATTATCACTGGAGTAACCAGGAAAAGGCAAGAATGCCAACGATACATTTTGACATTTACAGTATCTCATATATTTCATCCTGATATCCTGAGATCTCAAAAAATTTCAAGCATTTTCATATAGACCACCTACAAAACTGTACCCACAAAGCAAATACTGAAATACTTATGCATTCAGAAGCTGTGAATGCTGTTCAGGATACCGGATCCAGACTTACAGAAAAATTCCTCTGCATAAGCCTGCTCCCTCCTGCCTTTTTTATTCAGAAGCCATCCGATATGGGTAAAGTGAGGGTTCTTGTATTTTGGCCACATGGCGAACACTCAACCTGTTAAGTGACAGGTTTGGGTTGAAGAACCTGACCAGTTTGATAGAAGGAGTTTAGTCAGCTTTAAAGAGCCTGCTTATGGTTAATGGCAATGAAAAGAACCAATAACATGAAGTTACGTTCCACATGTTATTTGTTTTTAAGCTGCAAGATTCAATGCTTCTGAATAGTATTCATCACAGGCAAATGCTCTCTGTATGGTTACTCAGCCACAGCAAACTAAATTTTCAAGAGAGATTTATGAAAGCTCTACTCTCATTAAAAGAATTTCAGTGGATGGCTAGACACTCTTTGTGTTTGTGAACCTCCCCCTCTAAGTTCTGCATGGCCATATGGTGGCTCAGTAGCATGGTGTAGGACCAAGAATTGTACTTCTCACACTCTTTGTATCCTCTTTTCCTCAACCATATAACTTCTCTATCACCTTTAACTCCTCTGCAACTTCATCAGGGATGATTCACTTCTGTAGCTTTTCTAAAGAGTGAGACTGCATTTACGGGTACATATATATACAAACATATATATAAATATGTATATAGAGATAGATATAGATATATACATTAGCATAGCCCAGTATCTCAAATGTGTTTTGCTTCATAAAGCTCTTAGGAACTTAAAGGAGTCTGGGCATTACTTGTAGAGTCCAGTGGAGTATACAAAAAACAGACCTAAGGGGTTGATCATACCTTGGAAAGTCTTTCTGATGATCGTAGAAATTTCTTTTTGAACCTTCATGGACAGGGGACTCAGATGTATTAACTTCTATGAAATTGTCTATGAGTTTCTTCTATGGTAACATTTCAGAAGTGTTTTTTATTATCAAAGAGCCTGAATACCCAGCCTATGTCTGTTATTTTCTACACTATTTTAATTGTTTTCATTACATAGGTCAGGTTAATCTGCCAGTGAATGATTATTAATATAGTTTGATGTCGTCTTTTGCGGTGTGAATTTTGATTTCATGACATGCCAACTTCCCTGGAATTACTCTCAATTTAAACTGGAGAAAAAGGAAATAGGAATGAATCAAAAGTTTTTATGGACCAAAGAGATTTTCTTTGATTTTCATGGGACATGCTTATATATTCATAGGCAGAATTGGCTGTGCAGCAATCATCTGGGATTTTGCAACCCTCACACTACTTGAATACAGAAAATGAGAAAGAAGTTTCTGCAACTCAAATAGGTCTCATTACTAAGTGATGCATGAACACTCTCATGTGCACAGGCTGCAGCACCTAGGAGATATGAAAAATTAAGAATGGCATAAAATTAACACAGAGCTTGCTGTTCCTGTATCTCTTAGGATGTAATTTAATGATTAATTCTCCTGAGTATAGACTTTGTCAACTGATCAATGCAAATGAAAGCTGTTGACTGGCTAATACCTGCAGTGATGGTTTGATAAGTGGATGGAGCTAGAAAGTCTTAAGTACCAGAAGTAAAACTTGATTACATTAACACAGACTCTTTTTGCTTCACTCAAAGGAAGTCTAGTGTGCCTGTGGAAAACAGGAAACACACTCACTGCAACAGGTATCCTGTGCAACCCCGGTTAAATCAATAGGGTTTGATGGGACACCAACCCATGTTCAGTATACCCCTGTATCTTCTGTAAACTGTCTTATCCATTACCTCCTATGTGAGAATATAACTTTCTGTACCTTTCCCCATATATCTTCCCTCTACCTTGTTTCTGATAGTCTAAAATTTTCAATTTGGACTCAGAGCAGGCAATCATAAGGATTATGGTATCTAAATCTCTTTCACTGATATGTCGAGAAACATGCAGCAAGTAACTCAATTTTCCTATCTGAAAATATCTGCATGTTGTTTTCTGTTTGTATGGCGCAGTGCTGTTTAAAGAATTTATTAATCAGTAAATTTGCGTATACAATGTCATCATGATACATATTGACTTGAAATCCTTAAAACTTAAGTATGGTACTGGACCTCATTTAACAAAAAAAAAAACAAAACCAAAGCCCAGCGAAATAAGGGGAGGTCCAAACATAATATTAGGAAGCACTTCTTTACTTAGAGGGTGAACAAACACAGGGACAGGCTTCCTGGAGAGGTGATCGATGCCCTGAGCTTGTCAGTGTTTAAGAAGCATTTGTGCATGCTTTTTTTTAATAACACGTTTTTATGTTTGATCAGCCCTGAAGTGGTCAGGTAGTTGGATTAGATGATTGTTCTGGATCTCTTCCAGCTGGAACTATTCTATTCCATTCTATTCAATAAGTTTCATGCAAGGTCAGCTACTGACCTTTTGCCCCCAGCTGCTGATTTTAAGTTGATCTGAGAGCTCTTGGTGAATCTTCATTAGGAAATTTTCTTGATTAACATTGATTTGTTGGTCAGTGTTGCTCTTGCCCTTTATCAGTTTGTCTCTATCAGTTGGTGCTACTCTGCATCTCCAGCTGCTTATTTCTCATTCCACTGTTTTCTGTTTTTCTTCTGTGATCTTTATAGTCTTAAATTGCACTCATATACGTTTCACAGTTTTCCATATATTACACTATGTTTATTTCATGGACTATTACTTGCATAAGCTTTCAAATTACTCTATGGATTAAAATCTCTTTTGGATGAAGACTGCAGTAAGGCATACTCATTTGGGAAGTCTTATCAGGTATTATCAACTTATACACATCCCATTTTTTAAAGTCTTCTTTGCTTTTAGACCCTTAATAAAAAACTGCATCCCTTATTTTTTTGTGCTTAGGAGAATGAGGATGAATTTTAAATGAACTGTAAAGATGGAATAGAATTAGGAGCAGAAAATGTAAAAGACCTTTTGACTGACAGTATATGCTCAAAAGTGCAAAAAGTAGAGCACAATATGCTGTAGTGTAGTGTGGTGTGGTATATAACTATCTCATGAAAAATCTGTTCTGCTGAGAAATGGCATCCTATTGATGTCAGCTTTATCATATATACTGAGATTACTCCTAAACTGGGCAACTTGCTGAGAAGCAGAAATGATTGCCCGATGCATATGTTTCCTTCTTGCTACAAGAATTTTGTGCAAGCATCATAAGCATTTAGATGTCATCTATGATGGAATTCTCAGAGCAGACCAAAACATACTATCTTGGGCTCAGTGACCTCATCAGCTGTAACCTGAAAGCTTGTTCCACTTATATTTGGCTACATACATAAGTCGGGATACAACTGCCTGACATCATGGGATGGATGGACAGCACTACCAGCAGCACTGTACAGTCCTTTGTGAACTTGGCTGTTTTTTCCAACAGCTGAAGACCGAAAAGGGATTTTAAATACATCTAAGGTTTTTTCAAAGCTACCTTAGCAATGCAATCTATGTTGGAAAAACGTCTGGCACATGTGATTATTACTGTTGGATGGGTCACTGGAGCACTTGACACAAATCTGCATCCAAAAAGTCAACCCAAACAGTGCCTAACAGCTGCAAAGCAAATAGTAAGCTAGTTCTGACAGGAAATTACATGACAGGAAATCATAAAGAGCTGTTCTGATGCTGACATCTTCTACATCTGCTTCTGAAACTCTTTCCAAGAATTATCATATTAGGAAGAACAGAAAACTTTATATTTTTTCATCTTGCTCTGATCAAATTCCTATTTTAAGTGATATAAAAGTTGTTTCAATTAACAGTTACTTAAATAAGAAACAGAGATTGTGTTAGGTATCATAGACTCAGCAGCAAGATAGCTCTTGTGAAAGTTTATTGTTAAGCAAAATTAGGTTACTTCATATAAAAATCCCATAGTTCTGTGTCAAGGCTGATTAATTGCATGCATAGCCTGTCAAAAACCATATATGCACAGGTGGAGGCAGTTTCTGGAAAAGTACTAGTTATAGGGAACTAATCAAGACCACAGATCAAAGATTTTGAAGGCATATGTCAATTCTTAGATTTACATGCTCTGTGTTTTTGTGTTGATGTGACTGTCAAAAAGGTGCATGATTTGAGTAGCCTATTGCCATTTTAGACAAGCTAGGACAAATGGGGTTCAGCATCTTGGTGATAACCTGGAACAATACCTAGATACTTGATCCAGGCAGCAATCTCCCAACTACATGACTTCATTAACTTCTCTATCTGCTTGATGTTGATGAATGTTGTGGGTTTGGACTATATTTGCTGTAAGTCACATCAAAGACTTTAAGGAAGAGGAGAGCCTGACAGTAGCTGGCTTTGTCTTCTCTTAGACATCCAGGCTGAGTGGTGCTGTTGTGGAAAGAAAAGACTTCCGGAATCGCAATGTCATACTGGGTAAAGTGCAGAAAAACAAGCACCATTTTTATGGCTTGGAAACTTCTGGAAGTGTATCCAAGGCAATATCTAAAGATCTGAGCATTTTTTACAGATTTGGTGACAGCACTTGATATAGTGAGCCAACCTAGATTTTAGAGCATCACGGTAAGATGGTCCTAGCCAAGAAAATTTTGCTCCGTTTTGAGATAGAGAGTTCTGTGCTGGTAAATCTGGAACAGACCTTTCCAATATAATAATAACTCAGCAGTAATTAAAAAAAATAATCAGTTAATTATGTAAAGATTTAGAAATTATTGTGGATTGATTTCTAGTACCAAAATCCAGTTTGAGAATGTTCAAAGTCCTTTCTATATTCTCTTTTACTAAAACTGTTTTGAGTCCACATGGGCTCTTACAAAACACTGACAAGTTTTTCGAAGATCCAGCTCAGCAGATATTTTTGATTATTTCAGCAAGCCACATCAGGCACTCCAAGTAACACTTGTAAACCACACAGTTATGAAATTCTTTTTGCTTACCTTGTTTCAGTCACTATCAGTGAGTAAAAACTGTATATATGAGGATTTTTTTTTTAAGGAAGATCTACTTAAACTACAGATAGATTATGTTTTTGGGAACCAATTGTGTAAGCTTTACAAGCACACACACTAATGGGTAGTATAGTCCCAAACATTCCCTCCAGCATAAATATTGGCAAGATCTAACCAATTTATTATATAATAAAATTTTCATTTACATATACACATTTGCATTATGTTTACTTGTATCATATTGATAAATATATTATGATCCTGCTGTAGTCAAAACAAGATAAAGGCCAGTTTTTGAGATGTCTTCAAGGTCCACAGAATGTTCTCATATTGTCATTGGCTGTTACTTCACTGACTAAGTTTCCTGGCAGCTTCAAAATAAACAAAACAAGTTCTCATATTGCACAGAGAAGTTATGGCCATTGAAAAGTAATGTTTATATGAATATAGTAAAAAGATTCATGCCAACAGTTTCTTTTACACTTCCTGATTTGGCTGTTCTCACAGTGTTGAATGCGTTACATTTATGATCTTATAGCACCAAAAAGCGCATTAGACACTTTCCAAAATGCCTGAGTTCATGGTTGTTTTGACTTCAAGACAAAAAAAGTTGTTCAGATATTTAGATATGAGGAGTTGCTATATAAAGAACCCAGCTGGTCAATAAAATGATTGCATATGATTTTATTTTTTAATAAAAACTTTTCTTAGATTTTATTGAAACAAAGATATAAACTCAAGAGCCAAATGTAGTTTAAGAAAATCAAGAGATATGTTTGTTTCTTCAGAGAATTATCTCAGAATATGTAGGCTTAAGTCATGCTTTTTAAACACCAGGATGTTTGAGATTATTAAGAGAGGATTATACAAAATACTTAGCCAGATGCCTTTCCCAGACTATTTAACACAGGAGTTCCAGCGTCATTTTTGTCCTCATAGTAAATATTTTGTAACCAAGGGTAATGTCATTGAGGAAGAAGTAGGCTACTGAGTCAAGTGTGCCTGCAATGATCACAAACATTTTCCAGTAAAATTTACAGTACTACCCAGAATACGCATTGACGATTGTCATCCTGTTCTGCAATGCTCCAGCATATTCTTCCATATATTTATAATATTGCTATACTATGCACTGAGTCTTCTTCTTTTATCTGAATATTCTTTGCTGTCTTTTAAGTGGCATAAGATTAAAGGAGCTCCTTTTTAGATAACTGAGCTCCCCCTTGCAAGGCTTCAATTCATTGTAGGACAGCTACCTGGGCTATTCTATCTCATTCATCAGAAGCACAGGAGAGATTCATCTTAACTAACTGTAGACATTCCTACTAATAGCTATAGCTGAGTTGGTGTCTCTAGTGTGTTCATAATGACTGGAGGGAAATGGTAATCTGTGGTGTGCATCAGCCGGTCCATTCTAAATATCTACTCAGGACAAAATCCATCACAGAAACACTAGAGATGTTAATTTCTTCACTGATTATGAGAAGAGCCTAAGGCCTCTACATATCTGAATTCAAGATATTGGCAGTCACTTAGATGTCCCTTGGAGTATATTGTCAACAGATAGTTTGTTCTACTGCTTAGGGTAAAGTGGTACTCACTATGAACATCTTCAGCTGACAGGAAAACCTCCTGTGTAGCATACAACACTGGTCTTTCAGAGTGATAGATGCATTGGGTTTGATTGACAAAGAAGGCTGTGAGAAGGATTTTGGTTGGAGAAGTGCTTTAAGGAAAATATGCAAATGTAATTTCTAGTTACATGTATGAGAAAACTCTCAGCTAGCCATATTTTGCTTGGCTTTGGATATTCTTCAGTAACCCAAAATAAGGATAACCTTAATTTTCAGAGTGCTGTGAGTTTCAATTATCTTGTCTAAAATATCTAATTAATATTTAGGCAAAAGCAGCCTGACATTTTGAAATATACCAAGCATCTAAAGCTCCTTCACAATTCAATGGTACTTGTTAGCCAGAGTCTCTAATAGCCAGGCAAAGGAGAGATTTAAGAACTAATTTTAGGCACTGAAGACAGAGTCTGGACCATAAGAATCTGTAGCATTTCTAAACTAACACAGCTATCTAGGATGAGAGATATTAAGTGACCACAATCAGAACTGATTAAGAAATCCAGGGCTTTCAGAGAGACTCAGTCAGCTTTCTGGCCTTTTGACAATGGGAACTAATTTTCAGCTATTTCACCATAAACATGTCTAAGAGCAGAGCTAAGAATCAGTAAGAGCTGTAGCCATGGAACTATAAAGGATACCATACCTGTAGTATTCTATAGTAACATATTTAAAAAAAAAAAAAAAGATAACATTACCTGAAGTTGACAAAATTATTCAAGAGCTTTCCTGGACTAATATAAAGCTTTAAAAAATGCAAATTATTTACAACTAAATTTTGCCGACCCACTGTCTTGCACAGAATCTAGAATACAATCTTGCACAGGTCTAGAATTCGGGTTTACTTAGTAGATTAAAAGTGTTTCAATGCATCCCTAAGCACTGCTATAATAAAGACTGAATTATAAATATGTATTTTGTGAGGGTTTTTTATGAGCTTATATGAGAATTTTTGAATTCCATCTTACCAGTGTCCTATTCACAATGACTACAATGTGCTTTAGCATGGCCTCAGGGAGGTGTCTATTTATGGTTCATTAATAAGGGCTGTTTTCCAAAGAGCTATCTGTTATATAATTACAAAGAACTCTAAAAAATGATCTCCCAATTTCTGTGACAGGGTTGTTCAATGTTTCCTGATGGCATTAGAACACATGAAAACATCTGTGCAGCCTTAGCTCCTTGCCTAATTAGGCAGATCTTGTATATTTGCTTTTTCTGAAACTATGCAAACACATTTTTAAATTTCATTATATTATTTGTAATCTGTTGAGTTTAGGGGTGAGATGTAAATTACAGTGGTTAACCCTTTTTCTATGTGCAGATAGATTGCTTTTCTCCCTCTTTTATATGTCTGTGAGTGCCATGCTGGGTGTTGTCTGAGGGACCTTGGGATGTAACTATGCCCGGTATATCAGCAAGTGTAATAATACGCAGCAGGAGCAACACCT
The DNA here is from genome assembly GCF_009829145.1 of Chiroxiphia lanceolata. NCBI lineage: Eukaryota > Metazoa > Chordata > Aves > Passeriformes > Pipridae > Chiroxiphia > Chiroxiphia lanceolata. The sequence goes on along the minus strand of NC_045638.1, from coordinate 78,265,887 downwards.
GAGAGAAAAAATTTCTTTCTTTTCAAATCTGCATCACATCTGAGAAAAGAAGGAGACATGACAGTCCTGTGGCTGGGCAGGAGCCTGCTCGGTACACTGGGTAAGTGGAGGTACATCCTGCTGATCTTAACTAGTACAAAGCACTCAATTATCTGTGTGACTTTGAGCAAGGTGCTGGATACCTTTGCCAGTCCATCAAACATTAATGCCAATATATAATTATTCAGCCTACTGTGAAAGGGTAGTTCTGTTTGTAATGGGCTTTGAGTTTCTGGAATACAAGCTGCCTAGCAAATGCAAAATATTATGATGGCTCTGAAGTTGAATTGTATATCAAACCATGTAAGAGAAAAAACCCTGCTGGAGACTGCAGAGAGCCTCCAAATATGCATTTCTATGTGTGTTTTCCAGGAGCATTTATTGCTTGAAAGTTCCACGTACAGGTGTAAGGAGCAACAGGGTGACCAGATCTTGTGTTGTTTCTGCTAGTAGCTGATAGGATTACCCATAAAGAAGAAACTATCTCTTGTTTTTCCTAGCTTTCCCCCAATCTCACAGTGTAGTCCTTAGTAATGGAAAATCAACATGAATATCACCACATTGTGTTTTCCTTTTCAGCTCTGCAAAACAAATGCTTAATAATAATATACTCTTTTCAGATCATGTCATAACATGTAATGAACTGCTCCATAGTAACCATTATTATCATAATGAATGAGCTGTGTTCTGAGTCCTTACTGCACAAGTAGGAAAAGAAGCATTTTTATTAAACCTTTATATATAAATTTATGTATAGGGGCTTAATATGTGGGTAATAGATATTTCAGTAAATAAAAGATTATTATAGACTTGATCAGGACAGTATTTTGCCAACTATCATTTATTTATGTACATGATGTACTTATAACCATTTGGTACACGTACAGCTTAGACCTGTTGCAAGCTCTTAACAGCTATTAATTATTATAAATAATTTATAAATCTAATGATGTATGGTTTTTATCATATGTTTCTTCTTGGTTGTGTGTTCAATATGTTCAGCATCTAATTTAATTTTTAGCTTCTCTTGGTTTATGACAACATGATCTTTCCCTGATAGCTTTCCTTTGACAGCACCAATACATGCACTTGCTTGTTCATGTGTGAATACTATTTGATAAGTCTCTATATTCATATGCTGTCATTCTGCAGCAGTAAAATAAACTACTATCCTTTTCAGACATGGGTAGAATGAGATCAGAGCCTTTCTTTTCACAGGAAGATAAAGCAAATTGCCAAAGGATACTATTGCTGTGGTTTTGGATCATTGTGAACTGAGCTGATGAGGAAGTAATTAAAGACAGGAAAAAACAATCCCACTGAATCCATTTCATACAAATTGCAGGAATCAGAAAAGCTTTTCCTATGTATGAGCCTGATTTAAAAGCTCTGAGCAGTGAGGAGTAAAAAGACTTTATTTGTGAGAAATGCACAAAATGGATTAGTCTGAACAGACATTAGCTACTGGAGACGGGAAACTATGATTCACCTCTATTGTGTAGTAAGTGTTTTGGGAGTTAGATACTGAAGACTTTCCAGATTTATTCACAGAATCTGAATAATAAAGAAGAATCTTATTATGTTTGAAATATGTTAAATATTTCTTATTTACGTTTCCTTCGGGGATTTAAGGCCAGCACTGCACCCTTCCCAACTCAAAAAGAAGGCAAAAAGATGAGAGTGGCACAGGTTTAAAAAGAAGGCCTCATTCCCTGCACACTGGGAGTAGACAGGAAGGGATAGTGCTACTTATTAAGGACTACATAATAATTCTTCAACACGACTTTTAGGGACATACACGTGATTTGCTGTGAGTAAAAGTCAAGCATCTGCATCTGAACATGCCCATTGCCTAAGGATCTGTTCCGAGGCTCAGACACACACAGCCAGTGCTACTACTGCTTTTATGTGTGTTTGCAGAGTCCTCCACAGATACACAGGGAGGACTAATGTAACACTGACCAGCACACAGGGTAGGATTTTACCAAGAAGACTGAGAGAAGGAGCAGGGGGTGATAGATATGGGTTTCAGCAATTTTCAGTGTAGTTAAGCTATGTATAGGAGTCCACTTCCCCCTAAACAGCTTACACAGGAAAATATAGGTTGCCTCAAGGTTTGCTACTTCCAGGGTAAAGATAAAGGAAGCTCCGGTGTAACGGGAAGTGCAAAAGATTAGTAGTTACCTCTCTCCTTGCCTTCCACCACCACAGATGACTGTGGATTAAACAATGGAGTCAAGTTTCCAGTGGAGCTGGTACAGGAGCTTAATTGACCTGTTAGTAGGGTCTTCCATATGCTTTTCATTCTTGCCAGTACCCTCAACCACACTATTCTTTGATATGGCGAAAGGGCTACTTCCAAGGGGCTGCCTGGGTACAGCCACCCAATGTTGGAAGCTTTGAGAGGTCACTCTGTGGACACAAGCTAGTTCAGTCTATTAATCTCAGGGCTAAAGAAAGACCTTGGACATGTTTAATTTACTGATACATGTGCACACTCTGTGCTTACCATCAATGAGTAAGGCCCCTCCGTAACCTCTCAAGTTGGGAAGGATGGAGCAGACTGTCACCTTGGCTCTCCCAGTTCCGGGTGGCTTTGGCAATGAGGGTGCTATGCACGGTTGCATAAGGAGGATCCTCACCTGCCTCTTTACTCCCTCATTAGGGACTGTTGGACTTGTCAGTCTCACTAGCAAGATATGATTGTATAAGAGTAATGAGAGCAGAGAAAAAGCTCCTGGCCATCACCAAGCTAACACTAATCAATGAAAAACTGATGAGCAAAATGTTTTGTAACAGAAGATATTGAGTGGATTAATTTAATTAAAGTGGCATTTAGCTAAAAATTTTTGGAAAAAAGCAGTGCAAACCCAGGCATAGTTGTGGTGATTCCAGGTGAGGGAAGTCAAGGGGCAGAATGCCACACTGTCATGCAAAGATACCCATAATAGCATAGAGATTACATAGCTGAGGAAGTACAAGTGAGGAATACAGCTGTGACATTGATGGGGCACTGCATGACAGCACAAGGTTGCACCAGACAGGGAAAATGGAGGTGCAGAATGCAGCTACTGCTGTCCTCTCCAGCAGAGGAAGAATGTGGGTAGAAGAGGCAGTCCACCATGAGAGGACCAGATTGCTTCAGTTCATGATTTCATCAGAGCCTCAGTGTGTGGACAAACCCCTGGGCATCTCCAGTTTCAAGATTTGTAAAAGCACAAAAGTACGAAGTAAATTAATATCTGGAGATGAACAGCACTAAGTATTCTAACAGTGTTTAGTGTGAGGATCTCAATACCATGGATACTCATCACTATTCAGAAACAGTGAGATGGTATTTTATGCTTAGATTTTTTCTTGAACAACCAAATAGCAAAATCTAAAGACTGATTAAATAATGAAATCTAAGGCTCAATAACTCAGAACAACATCACAAATAAGCACCTATTTACGATCCTAGTCCAACAAGTAATTTTTCTTCTTGTTTTAAAGTTTCCATTCTGCTTGTACATGATACTGGCAAATAAATTTGATAAGAAAATATGAAATCAAGCCTATATAATACAGGATATCCTATACATGGTAAATAATGTTAATTACAAAATATCTGTACTTTACAAGATCACCTACAATCACAATTTTCCCCTCAATTTCTGCATTTGGACTCCTGTAGATCCCTGGTCTGGGAACCTTGTAGTACTGTGGCAAGACCCATTAAGTAAATCAAGATCAAGCCCAGTGATATTTCATTTAAAGGATTAAGTTCTTTCTATCTCTTACAGGGATCCTAGGTAATTAGCTTTCATTATATTCTAAATTCCCAAATATCTAGACCAAAGTGATGTGACTGTCAACACACATAAAAAAGAACAGAGGGCCTTATCCTAGTGAAGGTTACATATAGCTCCAAAACTTCTTGCTACTTTTGCTGTAAGCAGGAAGAAAAGTAGACAGCAGTTGTTCCCTTCTGTCCTGAAACAAGGGCAGGAGAAAGCATGTGGTGAAAGATTTTATTTATGTAGTCCATGCAGAAAGGACTGGCTTGTAGTCCACCACTGCTGCCAGAGGTGGGCACAGAGAAAGTCCATAAAGTCTAACATACCATTGCTGCTCTGGTTGCTGTTACTGCAGTAACTTCAAGAAACACCTGCCGTACATCAACACCTCACAGTGTCAGGCTCTGTACTAACCTGGGACAAAGGATGATCCTTCCAACTGAGTTTTACCATTCAAAAGCACAATAAAATATTCTTTATGCTAACACTCCCAGATCCATACTGATCTGAATCACAACACAAGAGATTGGCACCTGAGACAAGCTAATCTCTTCAGCAATGTGAGTGCCACCTGAATCTTTAATTTGTCTTTGCTTACTGCTCTTCTGGCTCACGTGGCTGCCAGTGATCTGCAAGGCCGTTTCTGCAGGTTGCTGCTAGTGGACCTATCTATTCCCAGTTATCTGTACTTTCATTCTGTTTGTTTGGTTTTTCAAATGTGTCCTCCTAATCACTCCCCATTCCTCCTAGATGGGTTTCACTCTCTCAATTGAAACAGGTTCTCCAGTGTTCTGGATATTTCTGACACCTGGAAATTGGCAAAAAAGTAGAGATTTAAAAAATGTCATGTAGTTGCCTCCTGCATTATAAGTAATCGTCAACTCTTTTTTCAAGGTAATCGGTGATGAGAGAATTTATACTTCATGTAATTAACTGGGTATGTTTTATGGAACTAAGGCTGGGCATCTGAAAAAAAGTACATTAGCAGTGATTCTGCTTCCACTGAAATGGGCCTATCTAGTGCTCAGAATTTTATTTGCCTAGAAAAAGCACAGGTGTTAGAAGGACGTGAAATGACAGTGATGTAAAATATGTAGGAAAATATTCTGAGTTCAGTTGAGGGGTAATGTAATAGTAAAAAAAGCAGGTAAACTGAATACTTTGTGCACACAAAATATATTGCTTCAAATTAATAGCATAGCACAGACATAGATGACAATGAGCACAGCCATGTATTTGTCTTTGTCATAACTGTACATTGAATACTAAATTAACTCAAAACCCAAAACGAGTTGGGGACGTAGAAAGCTTGTGTCTGTGGTCAGTGCAGGAGTGCTGGTGTAGAGCTAGAGTAACATAGTAAGAACCAGGGACTGTGATTGAATCAATTGTCCTGAGATGCTGATACAAGAACTTTATGAGTTCTCATAAAGACAATAATTTATTTACTTTTGTGTGAGTCTCTGAGTAAAGACAAAGAAATGCAGTGAAGTTGTAAGTGTAGAAGCTTTGATGCTGCAAAACTGTAGCCTGATCCTGTAGTGTTAATTAGAAAAAATAATGATAAAATCTCCCAACTATTGAAAGATGATGCAAGAAGCAATATCTGATTCTCCTGTTTGTATTCCCTGTTGAATTCTGATGTTATTCATGTTTACTTTACATATAAACTGAGATAAGGTCAAGATAGTCTACTTAGACCATAGACAGTCCTGTCTTACCTCCATTTGTGTAAGCAGAATCTGGACCTCTAATAGCAGCAAGGAAGAAGCTATCTGGGAAGAAATGATAAAATACAAAGGAAGACTATGATTTTCCTAAGTGGAACCAGACTTCATCTGTGAAGATGTCACTGCTTGACACAGTGCGGACAGATGCTTTTGTCTATGGATTGATCTCACTAGAAATCTCACTAGAAGGGGGTAGAGGTCAGGATTCAAAATGTAAATAGTGAAGGAAATTATCTTTTTCTCTCATCCTACAGAAATGAATGAGAACGTCTTCAAAACCTGACAAGAGTGAGTGGGATCCTGCTTGGCTCAAGGGCAGTAAGCAAGCTTCAGCACGGTTGGTTGCAGAGCAATGACACAAACACGGTACAGGGACCAGATGCCCTCTGGATTTTAAAAAAATATTTGAAGTTTTCAGGGTTTGTTTTGAAAAAGCAAAACAAGCCATGAAACATAAGGAACTCTCTCAGCCTAGATGTCGTAACAAGCAAAGAATTGTGCAGGTACGAACAAACTGTGTTGGCAGTCAATTAGGGGGGTGGAATCAGCTCCCTTAACTCCAGGTGTCCAAAGCACCTTGTTTCAGGTAATCTCAGTTTCCTTTAGGGTGTCTGTAGAGTCAGAGAGGGAGGACTGTTCAAAATACCACAAATTGCTCTCTGGATATACTTTTCTTTTTTCACTGACTAAAGCAGCTCAGACAGCCACTTTGGACCAGACACCCAACTCAAGATGCATGGAGTTAGATAAGTCTTTAGTAACCCAAAGCGTACCAGAATCTTACCTGTCAAAGAGGATCACAGAGTCATGTTCCACATCAGGCTTGCAGCTATCATCAGGACCTCCAGTCTTTCTCTGTGACAGTGACTGGACAAACCAGCTCACAATGTCACCCTGCAGTGAGACAGTTTTACCAGTTCAGAAGCAAGTTTCTACAGCTGCTTGAAAGCTGGTCAGCCCAGACTCCTTGCGTTGGTGCTCAAAATGAGTAAGTTGGTGGTGTTTTGAGTGGGTGGTAAAGTCATTGCACTAAGAGTTTACCAGAGCTCGTAGAAATTGCTAACATCTGGAAAAGGAGATCTGAAAAATGGATTCTAAATATAAAATCTGGTTTTACATGGACAGCTCTTCCATCAGGCCCCACAGTACATGCTCTTCACATCCCCTGAACATCAGTGAGTATTCTATTTATCTGATTCACCATTTTAAATTGTGGGCTTCTGATACCAACTTCATAATACACTTTAAGTATTATGAATGAAAGATCCAGATGTGGTTGCACTCACTGTTATTCTTTAATCCTCCGAGAAGTTTGCTGAAATGATGGCAGGTTACTTTTGGCTGTTTTTTGACTTAATTTTCCTGTGTGCACATGTGATGTTGACTACAATATCTATATGATCAAAATTAGTAACCATTATGCATTATTTGTTTTATCACCACCTTGAACATATAAATCAGAAGCTGAGTGGTGAGCACTGGCTGCCATGATCTTGGATGTGTGAAGATCAAGTATAGCAAGGATTTACTTAGGAGTCCAACACCTCATTAAATGAGGGACTGGACAAAGGCAGAATAAAAAAGCCATGAGGCTGAAAATAAAGAAAGTATTTCACAAGTTTGCCCATACTCCAGGGAATAGCTCTAGCTCAAAACATAAAAGGGATGCTTTGATTTACAAGCATTTGGCATGCTTGTTCAATTTACAGTCATTAAATATGCAAAAATTAAGAAAATATTCTGGAAGCTTTATTAAGCATTCTACCTACTCTAGTAAGGCATATCTTGGTTTGAACTCAGTTGAGAGAGAGGTTCTCAGGCTTTACCAAAGGCACAAAATGTAGCAATTATATGCAAAATATAATTACAATCATCAGCACTGAGAAACAGACCCTTGCACTTCTGACACTTAGTTGCCTTTTTCTTGATTTTTGAGCCTTTTGTGTTAAGTTATAATAATTTCTGCTGCATTTCTTTTGGCAGAATCAAGCAGGGCCTTAGCTGCTCCAGCAACAAGCTACTACTACCAGCCAGGAAAACCCTCTACCTTCAGTTCGGCCTGTGGACTCTGTGCAATGCGAGGAGACAGGTACGTAAGCAAGGAATTTTCAGAGAAAAGAGTGAGTTGAACCCGAGGTGTCTAATAGGAGCAGACCCCTCACAAAGTCCTACAATTTAAAAGTAGCAGATATCCATTTGCGCTTGGCATTCCCAGTCAGTGCATCCAGGTCAACCCTTTAACGTGAAGGACCTCAAAGCCTATTGCTTATGTGGTGCATAGATGTGGTCTGTGTCCTCTCTTCTTTCCATCATCTATGCTGGAGTGTGATTGGACAAAAAATTTACTTGCCTGTGTTACATGAGAACAGAAAGGGCACTGACAATGTTTAGCCTAAAATGGGGTCAATAGCAGAGCCTGTGATGGGAGCTGTGGGCAGTTCAGCAGAAATACATTGTTGGTGGGCTGGAACAAGCACACGGACATGCACATAAGCACCTAATGGGTGTTGCTGTCTGTTTAGGTCCCAGGTTACTGTAAAGTCAGGCTGTAGTTGTGCAGGGGGCTTGAGAACTGAAATGGTCTTTAGGTAGTCCAACATGTCTCCAGAGAGATCTGAATCTACCATGGTGTGGTTCTCTAGTTTCCCAGAACTTTTCTAGAGCAGAGAGAAAAACACATCATTTGAGGGAGAATGGGGATTTACAATGATGCAAGAACTTGAAACACCTTTTTTTTTCCTCCAAAAGCACTGAAACACAACAGCCAAGTAGGTCCTACAAAAAACTTTGTTCGTGGTGAGAAAGTTGTATGACTCTACATGTTATGGGTTTGTTCTTGAAGCTGAAGTGGGTTTTGTAACAAAGCATGTTGACCTGTGCCAGGCTTTGCACAGGTTGGGAAGTAATGCAGCCACAGTCATAATCACCGCTTCCCTCCCAGGGGAATTCTGTGCATGCTTGTGAAATGCTACCTAGGGGATGTTGCTGGCTGGGAAAGTGTGAGAATACAGCAATGGACAAAGCTGTTTTCTTCATTCTATGTGCAGAATGTTCTCGTTTCTTGTTTACAGTGCCATAAATTATTTTGTAGTTGGACCTTTGTTCTGGGTGTAGCTTAGCCTTGAGCTGGGTTTGCTTGTTTGTTTCCATTCCTGCTTCATTTCCTCTGCCTGCTTCCCAGAATGACTAACACTGTCTGTGCTGCTTCCTTTGTCTCCACAGCTTCCCCTCAGAGCTCTATCATGGACATGGACAACTGCTGTGCTGATCCTCCGTGTTTTGCCAAAAGTGATCTGCTCAGAAGCAAGCAGCATGGGAAAGTCTGCTAACAGCATCTGAGAGGTGACTACTTCATAGAATCATGGAATTGTTTAGGTTGGGAAAGATCTTTGAGATCATTGAGTATAAACATTAAGCCTGCACTGCCAAGCCCCCCCACTTAACCATGTCCCTGAGTGCTACATCCACACATCTTTTAAATATCTCCAGGGATGGGGACTCCACCATTTCCCTGGGCAACAGACTTTTATTTTTTGTTAAGAAAATGCAAATCTTGTTAGGGTTTCCTTTCTTTCTATTGCATTACATGAGCAAAGCAAGATGCATGTGCAACAAAGAGAAAGAGGTCCTGTGTTACCTGATGGTGTGGTTTGATGCCGGCAACTAACTCCCACACACCTGCTCGCTCAGTGCCTCCAGAGGGATGGGAGAGAGAATCAGAAGGGTAAGAGTGAGAAAACTCATTCATTGAGATAAAGGCAGTTTAGGAGGTAAAGTAAAAGCTGTGGATGAAAACAAAGTGAAACAAGGAATTCATTCATCCCTTCCCATGTCCAGGCAGGTGTTCAGCCATCTCTGGGAAAGCAGGGCTCCATCGTGCCTAACAGCTTTTGAGAATACAGACTCCATCACTCTGAATGTACCCCACTTACTTCTTCTTCCCCCAGCTTTATATGCTGAGCATTACACCATATGGCCTGAGATATCCCTATGGTCAGCTGGGGTCAGCTGTCCTGGCTATGTCCCCTCACAACTCCTTGTGTATCTCCAGACTCCTCACCGGTGGGGTGAGGTGAGGAGCAGAAAAAGCCTTGACTGTGTAAGCAGTGTTCAGCAGTAAGTAAAACATCCCTCTATTATCAACACTGTTTCCAGCACAAATTCAAAAACCAGCCCCATAGTAGGTACTACGAAGAAAATTAACTCTGTCCCAGCTAAAACCAGCACACCTAGTGTAATTTCTGATGGCTTAATATGAGTGTGGGAGATATAAAGTGGCAGCAGCCTTCTTTTGATCATTCATATTCATTGAAAATGCATTTTCATTTTTTTCACTTTGTCTTATGTTTTGCAGGTCTGTGCCAACCTTTTTACTCTCCCATAATTGATATGATACATCTTCTCAGATGACAACTCACTTTATCCTTTCAAGCCTGTTAAGCCTCCTTGCAGACCTCCACCACAGCGCTTCAGACTCTGCAGCACCTTAGCTGCCTCTGCAGCTGCTGGCAGCCTCCGAGCTTAACTTCTGGTTCATAGGTTTTCACCTCTTCTCAGAAAGTAAAGACACCCCCCCTAGCACAGGAATGGCTTCATGTGCTAATGTGTGCCCATGCACTGCAAGCGTGGTGAGCTGATTGGCTTGAGTGAAAAGGGTTGAACTATTTCCCTTGTTTACTACTGTTTTCTTGTATTTTGCAAGTTTAAGTGAAAATGAACTTGAACTGAATCCCACTGTGGTTGGTGAAAGAATTCCTGCTAATTTCAATGGATGTGGGAGATTGACCCTGAAACATACAGTTCCTCAGGATACTTACCTTGACCAGCTTTGCACTTCAAGTTATCTCACTGATTTCAGGCAAGTATTTCAAGGCTTTGCTGAATCCATTGGAAGCTCACAGAGACCATACTTCAAATCTTTTGTGGCAATGGAGCGATGACAACTCAAAATGCAGCAAAGTAATGGGAAAAGCAAGAGTTCTGTTCCTTAACAAGAATGATTCAACAAAACCAAAATGAGTCAATGTAAGTTTGCGAGTGGATTTAATACACGTTCTACCAAGCCTAGAACATGTTTTGAAATGTACAAATTTTGCCAAAAGATAATGTTTTATCTCTGTTTTATTGCTTTGATATAAATTAAGATGTTGATAGTATTACTCTGGACTGTTACCTGTATCTTCAAAACCATGGAAAATATAGTGCTAGTGGAGTGGTTGTACCAAGGCTTGGGACATCAGTTGAGACTCAGAGGACGTGGATCATTCTACAGCTTCATCATGGACATCCTAAGTGCCCTGTGTCAGCTACTGCATCTCATTTCCTCATTTATAAAGTATGAATTGCTGTGACTCTCTGTTTGAGAGAATGCTATCAGCATAATGCCTTTTCACGATTATGAGACACCTGATAGTGACTAAAAGCACTTATATGAATAGATGAAACCTGTTGAGACACACAGATGGACAAAAATAAAGAGGGAGAATCTGAACACAGGAAATTGTTTTCTGCTGAATTACACTGTAACAAGTTTGATATTACACACACCACCCCAACACACAAATACATATATTTTGTACATCCTTTAATAGGAATCCTTCTGAATATACACATCTTCTGAATAAACAATATTTCAGGATATTCTCCCTGCACAATCTCAGACATTACTCATTGGTGAAAAGCATGTGAGCCAGGAATTTTCCCAGCTTGTCAGCTTTCTGGGAAGCTGAAGTCAGGCCCTATTGCTGGGCAGGGCTGGCAGATGCAGGCTGCTGCCCAAGATGGCACCAACTGCAGTGTGCTCCCGCTGTGCTGCTGCTCTGGGAACCAATGTGCAATCATGTCTTTCATGAAGGATGGTGGAAGGAAAGCAGAAATAACATTGCCCTACTGAGATGTGTGAGACACATAAGAGGGGCCATAAAAAGGCAGGTGTGTCTGTGTGTCTGACCTGACTGTCTACTAGCAATACATTTATTCTTTTGTAGAGCAGATTAATGAAATAAGGTTTTAAACTATGTTAAGTGGCTAGGGACTGCTATTTATTTAAATAAAAGAGTAATCAAACACTCTGACTTTCTCTGTGCTACAGAATGAAATGGGTTTGGGACAATCTTTTGGCCAGAGGACAGGGGATATTGTGGTTTATCTCCTCATGGTTCAAATCTCTCCTCTGTCAGAATAGGGTGGCCTCATCCATCCATCCATCCATCCATCCATCCATCCATCCATCCATCCATCCATCCATCCGTTCATGCATTAGGAAACACTTCCTGGCACTTGCCATCTCAAAACTCAGTCTGAACTTGGCCAGGGAAAGGACTAGCAGGTCTAAACCAAAACTATTCCACGGAACATGTTTGTGACCAAACTCTGGCTGGTTGCAGAGCAGGACTTAGGCCTGCATTCGGTTTTTTTTTTCCTTATTCTAGAATAGATATATTGGGTAGGTAATTGGTAGGGATGGTTGCTCTGTTCTCTGTGGCATTCCTCATATAGAAAGGGTGTGGTCAGTACATAACTGTAGTGAAAAATCTTCATCTCAGCATAGAATAATAAGTAATAAGAAAGATGGCAGGTGTTTGCCCCCTCCGTGGTGTTATCTCCTTAAACATATTCCTGTCCGAGATGTCAGGTGGATTCAATTCAGTCCTATGGTAACAACTGGTGCATAAAAAATTGTAATGTAAAGGTTCTGCAGTTCCCATTTTTATGGAGCTAAAACCAGAAACTGCCTGAAATTGTAGGAGTGGTTCTCACTTTTCTATACATGTTCTTCATTTCTAACCTAAGTACCAGGGCACTAAGAGATGATATTTTGTGGAACTAAAAAGTATTTTATATTATTTACAGAAAGCTTTATGGCTCCCTCTGAGTCTGGCTTTATTGAATTTGTGATGAGAACTCATGACTTTAATACCAAAAGGATGTGAAGGCAAGTTGAAATTATTTTTAAATGTCCTTAAACTTTCATAACATAAATATTTGCAAGTTTCTTGGCATGTACAATATTCATGAAATGAGATAATGCCAAATACTGAGGTATCACTACAGATATGGAAAGTTAGTTAGCCACAAATAGGGTTTCCACTATATAGACATTATATAAAACAAAATGTGACCCAGACACAGAATTATTACAGAATCACAGCATAGTCAGGGTTGGAAGAGACCTCTAGAGATCGTCTAGTCAAAAACTCCCTGCCAAAGCAGGTTCACCCAGAGGAGGTTGCACAGGATCACCTCCAGGCAGGTTTTGAAGATCTCCAGCAAGACTCTGCAACTTCTCTAGGTAGCTGTGAGGAATTGGATTTTTTTAATGGCCTTGAAACATTGCTACTGTAGCAAACTGTGCAAAGAATCCTATTGCCAGGATATTGAATATAAAGGCTGAGGGGAGGAGGCCGTAGCACACAACCTGTTAGATTTGTGGATGCCCCAGAGCAAGTCTCTGGGTGTGTGATGCTTATCTCCTAAGAGCAAGGCCATGTCAAAGGAGGCCCTCTGTGCACACACCGACCCCAGAGAAGGCCTCACTCTTAGCAGGAGTGCCTCTGGAGCACATCCGCCTCCCAGCCTAAGTGACTGTGCAAACCCATCACCTCCAGCCTCTGAAAAACCATCATAAAACAGCATGTGTGTCCCTCCCCCCCCACCACGAAGAAGGTACCAGAAGGGTTTTTGAGGGTATATAAATTCACCACACTGTATGTTTCAGGGACTTCTTTCCCCCATCACTCTCCGACAGACCAAGACACCAGGGGCAAGAATCAAGTTCCTTCCCAACCAAAGTGTTCTAAAATAAACCTTATATATATATATGTATACATATGTACACCTGTAAACACTGATATATACTCATCTAGTATTGATTTACTTTAATTCACCCCAATGGATTTATTGGCAGAAAAAAAAGTTACTTCTGCCTTGTAGGGCAGATTGTTCCATGGCTCTGTCATTCTCCCAGTAAGGAAGTTTTTCCTCTTCACTGAGGTGGAACTTCTGTTTCAGTTTCTGCCCATTTCCCCTTGTCCTGTCGTTGGGCACCACAGAAGAGAGTCTGGCCCCATCCCCTTGACACTCGCCTTTAAGATATTTGTAAGCATGGATAAAATCCCTCTCAGTCATCTGTTCTCCAGGCTAAACGTGCCCAGGTCCCTCAGCCTTTCCTCATAAGAGAGATGCTCCAGTCCCCTAAATTGTCTTTGTAGCCCTCCGCTGGACCCACTGTAGTAGTTCCTTGTCTTTTTTGAACTGGGGACCCCAGAGAGCTGCACACACTATCCCAGATGTGGACTTATCAGGGTAAAGTAGAGGGGCAAGATCACGTCCCTTGACCTGCTGGCAATGCACCCCAGGATACCATTGGCCTTATTGCCTACAGGGGACCTGCTGGCTCATGGTCAGTTTGTTGTCCATCAGGATCTTCAGGTCCTTCTCTGCAGAGCTGCTTTCCAACAAGTCAGCCCATACTGGTTCATGGGGTTATTCCTCCCCAGGTGCAGGGCTCTGCATTTGTCTGTGTTGAACTGCCTTGGGTTCCTCTCCGCCCAACTCTCCAACCTGCCCAGGTCTCACTGAATGGCAGCACAGCACTCTGGGGTATCAGTCACTCCTCCCAGTTCTGTATCATCAACAAACTTGCTGGGGGTGCACTCTGTCCTCACATCCAGGTTACTGATGAATAAGTCGAACAGCTTATTCAGTTTAGGTAAGGCTGTACAGCCTGCTGACCATGTTTCTGATTGCTGATTTTATTACTGTATAGGTCTGTTAAAATGCTCTAGTATGGAGGCACAGGAGCTTAATTAAATACTGGAAGGCAAATGAAAAGGCTGGGTAAAAATTACTTGTATTTTAAACAATGAGTGCACTGTGATGTAGGGCTCTTTTATGTATCAGTCAGCAACAGGGATAAGGAAAATTAATACTTATTGATTTAAAATCAACTACAACTTTAAATTATAAAATAAATTTTAAGATAATAATAAAATTTAAGCAGACTGGAAAGTAATGGCTGTTATCCTTCCAGGCCTAAGTGCAATATCTTGCTTATATGAAATCCAGTTGCCAGTTATAAACTGTATAGTGCAATGTAGGTTCCTAGTACTGGAACATTACTGGAACATTACTAGAAAGTTGCCCAAGTGTTTTATTCAGTGTCAAACAATATGTTAATAATGTACTTAAATGCTAGTGCATTTCATGAGATTATGATTTAATTTATTACCTAATTAAATTGAGAAAATTAAGGTGGAAGAAGCAAATACAAAAAAGGGCAAAGAAGGTGAGATTTCAATGTAAATGTAGCTGTAGCAATGATTTAGGGCTGCAAAGAAGGCATACATGATGTAATCCATACTCCTTTTCATAAAGTTAAGTATAAATACATATGGTTATACCTAAAAAAGGTAGCATCTGGACAACTCATTTCATAGATAATGTGGAGCGAGAGAACACCTCTGGCTTGCTCTAAAGAAGTTCTTCAGGAAAATTAGTTTTTGAGGTGTCTGTACTGGAACCAGTGTCATTTAATACCTTCATTAATGACAAAGATGAAGGGACGAAGAAGATGAAAGATGAGTGCATACTTGGCAAATCTACAGATGGCACCAAGCTGAGCGGTACAGTTGACACACCTGAAGGATGGGTTGCCACCCAGAGGGACTTGCACAAGCTTGAGAAATGGGCATATGGGAATCTCATACAGTTTAACAAGACTAAGTGCTGCACCTGGTTTGGGGAAACCCCCAATGTCAATATAGGCTGGGGGATGAAAGGATTGTGAGCAGCCCTGCTTAGGCTGGACACGAGCCAGCAACGCACACTTGCAGCTTTAAAGCACCATGCCCTGGGCTGGATCAAAAGCAGTGTGGCCAGCAGGATGAGGGAGGTGATTCTGCCCCTCTACTCCGCTCTGGTGAGACCCCACCTAGAGTACTGCAACCAACTCTGGGGTCCCCAGCACAGGAAGGATATCAACGTGTTGGAGTAAGTCTGAAGGTGGGTCACAAAGATGATTAGAGGGATGGAGCACCTCTCCTACAAGGAAAGGCTAGGAGAATTTGGATTTTTCTGCCTGGAAAAGGGAAGACTTTGCAGTGATCTTGTTGTGGCCTTCCAGTACTTGAAGGAAACCTGCAAGAAAGATGGAGAGAGACTATTTACAGGGGCATGTAGTCACAGAACAAAGAGGAATGGCTTCAAACTGAGAGTGTAGGTTTAGATTAGATATGAGAAAAAAACTTTTCAGAATTATTTTTTCCATTACAAATAATGTATGTGAGTTTCTAAAATTAGCCTAGCTGTTCAGCAAAACAGCTTAAGTTCCTCAGACCATGGAGAACCTATCCCTTTTTATATGACTGATTCACACATTGTAGTCATTCTTCTTTGCAAGGCTACAATGTGTTTTATTTCTCTCTGGTGGGATTATATACTATAATATAAGATTTGGAGTACAACATTTCAGTTTAAGTAAAACACTCTCTTCACTGAATCATTATAATCAAGCTTTTTTTCTGTGGTTAAATTATGATTCTGCTAGCAGCTTCCTGTTCTATTTTATTATTATAAAAAGAATAATTTCCTATTAAAATGAGATTAAAAGAATAAAAAAAAATATGGTTTACTTAGGAATTCAGCTGCATCAGAATGCATTCATTTTTGACAATTTGTTCCTGAACACGTAGTTTGGCTGTTTAGATGGCTTATCCACATGTGAAGTTTGCAGCCACGTAGGTACTTCATATCAGTCCTGTAGGTAGAAACACGATATCACAGGAAATACATTTCCTCTGTAGCAGCATTTTTACAGAGAAACCCACTTAAACATGAGAGCACGTTTTAGAAACTGAGTACTTAACTTTCTTCAGAGGAATATTTTCAAATTTAGATTTTTTTTTCTTAATCATCATTTTGGTAACTAAAAATACAGTAAGTTTTTAAAAGCACCTAAACACCACAAAGTTTTTAAGTAAAGCATTTGATCAACTCTAATTATGTAGCCTTAGGCAAATACTTAATAGTTCTTGTGTTAGATTATGTAGCAAGAAGGTGGTCCCCACACGTAGAAAAGCCCTCAGAATCGGCGTGGGGGACCCCAATTACATCCCAAGTGGATGCTCCTTGGGCATTGAAGGAGAGCAACCAACTCCCTAAAAGTTTGTTCCCCACCATGAAGGACCCAATGTTCCCGTCATAGATATGAGCCCCAATTCACCCCTCTGGGTTGCTCTGGGGAGCCTCAGCCCGTGGGCTGGAGCACCCCATCATCACAAGACAAGGGAGAGAGTTGCCATCACCCCACAGACAAAGGGGTTGCTGTCATGGATATGAGGATCACCATGGTAGGCAACGGCAGGGTGTTTCAGGTTTGCAGGGGACTTATGGAGAAATGGAGAAAAGGGGAATCAAGGTGTTTTGGAGAGAGGTGAGTGGGAAAACAGTAGGATAAGGGGACACAATGTACAAACATGGGCTGGACAGGTCAGCTGCCTGGCTGTGCCCTGTATGTGACCAGCGCAGTCTGTCCTGGTGTCTGACCATACATGACATTTCTAGCCATTTTTCCAGGCAAAGGGCTCTGTCCTCTCTGCAGGGAGTCTCAGTGTGACCCTGGGGTGAGACCAGGGGCAGGAGGCTGGAGGTGACAGTGTCTGGAAAGACTGAGTTGGATGCTGGAGGGACCAGAGGGTCCAAATGTGAGGGATTGTGGGGTCTAGATGCCAGCTGAGACCCACCTCTGTGTGTTTTTGGCACATCAGAGAGATACCCTTAGCAACTGCAGGGTTGCAGCCTCGGAGGCTTGTATGTCCAAGTTCGAGCAGCGGGGGAGACTGGGAACCCAGGGCAGCTATTGAGATGAGTGTCTAAGCCCAGCTGCTGGAGGAATCCACCTTGTAGGATCATATTCCCCGGTAAGGGACATTAAGCCTGAACTGCCAGGCAGGGAGACAGGATGAGGCCATTGGTGCTGTTTGTGTCGTTTGGAGTTCTGTGTTCTCCGTCTCTGTTGATCTGTGTGGCCAGCTAGGTATATATGTATATGTGTAGTGTATATGTGTTCTCTACGTATACATGCCTCACTGTTACCTGGATCTGGGGATATGGAGATGTGGAGGCCTTCCCTCTGTCGGGTCTCAGGATTTAGCAACCCCCTTAACATCACGTGTGGCTTCACCTACCCGTAAATACTAATAACAAGGCGGTAGTCTGCTCCTCTCGTGTACAATCAAAGGTTAAATTAAAGAAGTTGTCCTTAAACAATAGTTTACTGAGACCAGAAATCTGGTGTTCAGTGGACTCAAACCATTCTATGATTCTGTGATTGTGTGGTCTCTGATATGGGCTGAGATGTGAGGCCAGGCAGTTCAGGTGAATAAGGAAGTTGCCTGGTTTCCAGGAGCAGGAACACAGAGCCAATCTCAGTGAGGTCACTTGAAAACCCAGGTAGTGGAGATGCATCTGCAGGAGGCTGTGCAAGTAGTCATACTGAACCATGAGAAAGTTATGGCTATTTTTTATACAAATTGAAACCCTAAGTCGTGATAATTTCCTTATCTGTGTGTGCTGTTGTTTTGTAAGTTAGTACAAATGCTTGTCTTGAGAATGACTGTAATTGCTGGAAAACAAAGCTGAAATCCTAGATGGTGACTCCTGGGTCAATGCAGCTTTGACATTTATCAGAGATTTTTTTCTATCTGTACCTAAGGTGTACAAATGTGACTTCCTCCAGACAATAGGGAATGATTCTTGGGACTGAAAACATCAGACTTAGACAATGACCAATTTTCAGTTTCTTTTTTCCTTGACAGAAGAGGGTTATTTTATATTTCATATTTCTACCCATGTCTTGCTGCCGGAATGGCAACAACATTACTGACATGTGAGATGGATAGATGTGATGGATTACTCGAGCAACAGAGCCTGTGTGGTGAGAATACCAACAACCTGCAGAGAGAGAGAAAACAAATAGAGCAGTAACCAGCAGATGGCTGGGATGCAAATCTTTGAGAAATGTTTGTCAAACACCAAACAAAAGCTCTAGAGGGTCATTTTAAAGATGCATTTTATGCATTGTTTGTTGCTTGTTCAAAGACTTGACACATCTCTTTCTCTGTGAAGGCAGGTTGCAGAAAAAGCTAGCAAGCAGTTATATGTGAGACTTGACCCATGGATTCTGATTTAATTTGGTAATCAATGTCTAATGGGTGTTGGACATTCAGTGATGTAAGAATAAGTGTTAAAATTAAAGGTCAAGTGATTTCCTGTTTCTTGTGTTTTCATAATACTGTAGGGTGTATTGCCCTGTCTTTGCATTCCTCAAGTTTCTTGCAGAACACAAAGATAATTTCTGGCCCTCACAACATGAAGACCCTGGCCCTACAGCATCTCTTTGATTTTCCATACTCACAATTCTTTCTCTGTATTTCTCACAGGCACTATTTTTCAAACTTATAACAGTATGTTTAGACATGCTGTTAGATTAGTCTGTTGTGGTTTGCTTATTTAATTACAGAGCCTGGAGAAATCCAGACCCATGAAACTTTTGGTTCTTCAGTCTAAACTACAAACTAAAGCAAGGTGAAGGGGCTGACTGATAGACCATCCTGAAGACAAATGCAGCTAGGGTAAAGTAAGCAATATATTCAGCTTACTGGTAAGTAGATATTGCACCTGGGAAAGGTACTCTGCAGCACATGCCACATGCTGTTTGGACAAGACAAAAAATAGAAAAGGTATGGGGACTGTGGGTCTTTTATGCACCTAGTGATCTTACATATAGTGGTGCAATACTGTAATATTCAATTATATGCACAGGCAAGGAAATGCTTGAGAGGCAAGGACTCTCATGTAGCCATCACATTTTATAAGAAGGACTTTAACAATTTAGAGTAATTTCATACCACCCTGCAGGTTTTTGATGGAATGTCTTAAAGAGCAAATGCTTTGCTCCAAAGCCATGCTCACAGTCTTTGTCCTGACTTCCCAGAATCTGTACATCCCGTGGGAGCAGGTCACCAAAGCTTTCTCTGCTGTGGCAGTGTGGTGTTGTCTGTCTTCTCTCCTGGCATCAGCTACTCAAGCCTATGAACAGCATACAGGTTATAGCACCTAAAGGCCTCAGGTATTAGCATTCACACAGAGGTGTTTTACAGGATAGGTGTTTCTGTCCATTCATTAAAAAAAAAAAAAAAAAAGATAGAATACACCAGTTTCAGAGTCTTTGGTACTTTTTTTTTTTTTCAGAGGGGAACATGGTATGAATTTCAGCAGTTCTTTTCCTCATGACTGCTCATGACTGCCAGATTTTTGAGTTTAGAAGGTTAAAATGGGTTAGTAAAAGTGGCACAAGGTTAATCTCCTCATCCCTATCCTGCAGTAGAGCAACTGGACTCACTGTGCTGAGTAGTGCTGACTGCTGCAACTTGAGTGGGTCCATCCTCGTGGCTGCACTTTTTTTGCATGCGTGTGCAGTTCGTTGAAGTCACAGTGATATATTACTTTTGCAGCTTTGTCAGTTTGGGGAGTTTCCATGATATTCTTGGTATTGCAGGTGAGGGTTGCCCACCAGGCCCTCCAGCCTCCAGCTGCACAGTTTGACCACTCACAGACAGCAGCAGAGGCATCCGGCACTGCTGGAAGCAGCAAGGGCTCCATGTTGAGCTCGTATGGCCACAGCAAAACTCACAGCTGGTTGAAAGCAGACTAATCTGTTGAAATGTAAATTGTGATATCCTTGGATTTAGATCACCTTGTAGGAAGAGACAGGGGCTGCTTCGCACCAGTGGCTGACGGGAATGAAGCTTATGTAGTCACAAAATCTTAGCTCATGGTACTGATGATACCACGATAGGTATGATCAGATTCATTGTTAGAGGATGGTATATGACCCTTACAGACAGAGAGACTATATAGTGACAGTGATTTAGTGTCTCAGAGTCCAGATGCATAGAGCTCACTGAAATCAATACCTGTTAGTTGTCTGACCACCTCTGAAGATCCAGGCCAGTGTACTCGAATGCTTCATCAGCACAGCAAGCAGAGCTTTTCCTCTGAAAAACAAGAACAGAGTCTCCCACTGAGTATCTAATAATGCCTCATTATGCCTGCTGACTTTACATAAAAGGTGTTCAGACCATCTGCAGGTGGACAGCAGCAAAAATCTTAGCAGAGCTGCCTAGAAAACACAGTGTTGGTTTTCAGTCCATTGGATGCTGCTGTTTCACATCAATGCTGCTTTCGCTTCCCCTTATTACAGCAGTGATAAACTGTCAGGCTTATCAGCAAGTTCTTGTTGAAGGTGGGACTTGAATGTGCATTTAAAAATCTCTTTTTTCAATCCCACTCTAAAGTTATCTACCAGCATAAATTTTAATCATTGTTATCTCAAGAGGAAATGCTATAGTGCAATTAATGGCTCAAATAACTGTGCTCAGTATGCGATTTGGCTAGCAGTCACAGCTCCTGTTAACTATATGATCGTTGTTGTGGCTTGCATTGGAAAATCATGTTGTTACCATTTCAAGATAATCAGTATTAACTCTGTGAATTCAGAGGCTGAGCAGGGCAGAGTCACATACACCAGAGTAGCTGTGTGTGACATACTGCATTGCAGCAAGACAGCTAATAACAGTGCAGCAGAGCACATTAGCTGTCAAACAACACACAGCGCCGTGGAGAACAGACTGACACCATGTCATACTTTGTAATCATGCATATGCTGGGGGATTTTTTAAGAGTTGAGGCATATTTCTAACAGGGATGCTAACATAATGAGTAGTCAAATATATTTCTTTGACTCCTATTATTTGCAAAATATTATCACTGCTGTTTGTAGATGTCAGTGAGATAAATCTCTATCTGTTAGAGTGCACTGTTTGATGGCACATCCCACTCGGGACAGAGAATGATGTTGCAGGAACTATATCCCATTTTAAAACAAAATCCAGCAGCAAGAGTTATAGAGCCACAATATTTTAGGATGATAATATCGTTTCTGGGAGGATATTTCCAGTCATATAAATGAGAGTTAGACATCTGTTTTCCCAGGGAATTACAGATGAAGTTTGGCACTCAGATATCAGCTGTGCCTCTGGAATAAATGGAAATTTCACTGGATGGTTGTCATTGTTTTAGGGGTCACTGTTTTGCCTCATAATTGAGGATGCAAGCAGCGGAGAGAGCATGAGAGCAAGACCTACTCCTATGTATAAAAAACTGCAGACCACACTACACTTTCCCATGTCTTTGCAGATGATTTGGGAACTCCCTGTTCAGTCAAGTTTCCTGGACTTTCCAACTGGCCAGTGCATAGTAAGGGGGGGTGGGGTGGGAAGAAAGCTAAGTCAAGTGTGATGGATGCCCAAGTACCCACACTGATCTATGCCCAGTTTTCAGCACTTTTCAGATTATGAGGTGATCTGCACCTGTACCTTTTGCTTTGCACCATTTCCTTACATCGCAATGTCCGTAAATCCCAAGAAGTGGAGGTTTGTTCCTCCCTAGGGCACGTCACTGCAGCCTATTAGTAATTACAGGTACAAAAGGACAGGCTAATAAATTGCTCCCAGACAAAATATCTCTTAGTCTGTTCATAAAAATCTGTTCTAAGCAGCTATCCTTCCACTTTCTACACATCCAAATCATCTAGAAATGCACTGCTAAATAAGATTAAACAAAGGCTGACAATTGCTTTACTGTACAGGTGTACAGTAGCATATATTTGGTGTTACTTGGGAGAAAAATCTGATAATTTTCTATGCACACATGGAGAAAAATGTTCAGAATACCTTCAAAAGTATTAACAAAAGATGCCATTTTATAAATGGGAAGTGAATCAGGTTTCAGACTTTTGCAGATTTTATTTTATTATGGTAAATAAATAAAAGAGCTTTCAAAATTTGCACCAAAATTTTGAAATTGATTTTTAAGAGCTCCCATAAATTACTCAGGGATCCAAAGAAAGAATCAGAAAATTTTATCATGAGCAGTTCAGCCAAGGTTTAGTGAATTCACAAGGGCATAGATAACAAAACCAGCCTCATTTATTGTACACAAGAATAGCTAAGGAGAAAACCAAAGAAAGAAAATCATCTTTCTTTGTTATATATACCAATACATTGTTACATTATATATATACAAATTAAGTATACCAAATTTTAATGCAAACATAGAAAAGAGACAGTAGCTGCCTGGTTGGCTTCTGAGTTTACTGCTGACTCAGAAATGTATTATTATGGAGAGGAATTTGACTGATCTATAGTCTATATGGTCTTTTAAACTTGATCATGAAGCAAAACAAACATGACACATGGGAAGTTTGATGTCTTTACAGGTGGTTTATGAATGGAAAATGTTAATAATAAAACAAAACAAAGAGCAACAGAAACCACAAAGATTTTATTTTACTATTTATTGACCTTGAAGTTATTTAGTTCCAACTTTCTCCAAATTCTCCTTTTGTCAGAGATAAATACAGGAAAATCCAGGTTCATAGAGAGCTTTTTGAGAAAAATGAGGAGTACATGATGATTGTTTGCCCAAATTCATAACCTTAAATATAGTGGGGGTTTTTTCAATAAATTGCCTTTCTGTTTTATTTTGAAAATACAGACTTTGCATCTTTGCATTCATAACTTCTATGAAGATAATGATATTTTTATTAAGGTGATTCCTAAGTCAATTAGTCTTTTTCAAACAACTTTTGGGTTATGGCTAATTTGTAAGTGGTTCTCTTCACTATTTCTTCAACTGTGCAACAGTTATAAGCCAACATGATGCTTGTTGCGCTCCTGAAGAATACAAAAGTGAAATTAATTCCATACAAGGAACCAAAGCAGTGGCAATTTATTGCCATGAATAAATTGATCATGATATCCCCAGCAGTATATCTCAAAGTATGATCAAGGAGACTTGCTTTTTATGCTACTGCTGCCATTTCCATCTTTGCAATGGGCTCCTGTAGCACCTATGAATATCTTGTCTCTAATTATTTCATTTTGTTTACATGGCAACCTGTTAATCAAAATATATTCTGCTCCATGTTCAGAGAGCTTGTCTTCAAGATCTCAGTTGCTGACCAGTTAAAAAATCTCCTGTAAAGTACATGTGAGAGGAAATACTACATTAAATAAAAAATCTGGAAGTGAACAAACTACCCTTTATTTAACACTATTGATTGCCTGAAATGTTGAGCTGTAGGACTCTGTACCCCTTATTTTAGCCCCAGAATGAGGTTGTTTTATCTTTCTTTTAACTATCTTTGAAATTTTGATTTGAAGAGAAAACAATATAGCTCAACTAGGAAACATCCCTTTCCCACCAGTAGCCTTGGAAATTTTTTCACCAAGTAGTTAACAAAATGAAAAATAATAAGATAATATTATCTTTCTTCAAAGTTATTTGACAAACGAATTACATCAAAGAAGGATTTTCTGCAGAAGATAATCAGTTTCTGGGCTGACTGGTTGTTGGCAGACATTTTTGTGCTGTCTTGGGGGTCAGTTTTGGCTCAGGCTTAACCAGCTAATGTCAGCCTGGACTGGAGCATGAAATACCATAATGGTCTGAGAATAGTCTGGCTCCATCTTCTCTGTAACATCACATCAGGTAAGTGTAGGTAACAATAAGGTCATCTGCTCTCCATTCTTTTTTCCAGGGTGAACAGTCTCAGCTCACTTGGCCTCTCCTTGTATGACAGATACTCCAAGACATAAATCAGCTTTATGGCCCTTTACTGGAGTCATCCGAGAATGTTCATGTCTTTCTTGTTCTGGGGAAAACTCTTCTCGTACTAGTAATTCTTCATATCACATCAATCTTCCCTTCCCTTCCCTTCCCTTCCCTTCCCTTCCCTTCCCTTCCCTTCCCTTCCCTTCCCTTCCCTTCCCTTCCCTTCCCTTCCCTTCCCTTCCCTTCCCTTCCCTTCCCTTCCCTTCCCTTCCCTTCCCTTCCCTTCCCTTCCCTTCCCTTCCCTTCCCTTCCCTTCCCTTCCCTTCCCTTCCCTTCCCTTCCCTTCCCTTCCCTTCCCTTCCCTTCCCTTCCCTTCCCTTCCCTTCCCTTCCCTTCCCTTCCCTTCCCTTCCCTTCCCTTCCCTTCCCTTCCCTTCCTTTCCCTTTCCCTGCCCATAGGCTGAAGCCACTTGTGATCTTTGGGAACTGAAATCAGCACAGAATGTAGATTTTTTTGCATTTCCTCTCACTTTCAAGAGTTGCACTCTGCAAAGCTTAGGCAGAATTACCACACCAATAGATCACATCTAAGCATTGGCTGAACAGGTGAAGGATTTGTGTGTTCACCATCAATTGATCTCTGCTGTCATAGGCCTGAAAAGTAAGATTTACAGCAAATGCAAAATAATTAGCATCATTTTTTAAAAAATCTCACGGGACTAATTTTGGAAATGGTCTTGGCTTTTACTCTTTTGCTCATAGAGAAAGAGTGTGATTATTAGTCACTTGGCTGTTCTTTTAATTTATTAATTTCTTCTGTTCTTGTTTACACAGAGCCTTGACAAGGTTCACTTTCCACTTGCTCTGGTTTGAAACAGGTGCTGAATAGTTACCTGTAACAGAGACAATCCATGTCCCCTATGTACTTCTGCAAGTTGCTTTTCTGGACACACATAAAACAAAGCATCCACAGGTTAATTTTTTCCATGCATAAAAGAGTGTTAATCATTATGAACTAATGTGATTTTAATGGGAATATCATAAGTACTCCTATGCAAATTCTATTTTAATACAACCATTAATTGTACTGTGATTTCATCAGAGAGAGCTTGCGATGCAACATTACAGCTGGTGCACTGAGATGATGTGACCTTTGATGCAGACCTGTGTTATTGACAGGATCTGCCTGTATAAGCCTTGGAAACAGAGTGGGGGCAAGCAGTCTGGAAGGGGGGATGTACAGACAAAATTTGGTTCTCTACTCTTGTTGCTTTTAATCCAACTGAAGGCTACTAGAGGATGACTGGCCAATATCTGCGATGGAGAAACCTAGTTTACAAATAGTTTAAGACAAGAATTCCTATTTCCCACAAAGAACAAGACCTTTGCCTCCATTGACTACCATGACTTATTCCTTTACACTCACTTATCTCTACTTGCACTTTTAGCCATTACTTGTAGTATTTCCAAAAGACAGAGACAGAAGAATAGACCTTCCCGTTTCAGCAAGAAATGTAGAAATTCCCTCTGCAGCATTGCTGAAACAGCACAAAAATAAGTGTTTGGACAGGTGTTTTGAAGCTGACATGCTTTGCCACACTGCTACTAAAAACTTTCTACTGAAGTGGTCTTCTCACACTTCCCCAACATATGGTTTATCAATCATAGAACGGCACTGACCTTCAAAGAGAAGGGAGAGAGGGGTATTAATTCTTCACAGCTACTCTTAGACACAGGTGGTTGTTCTGACTTTGTGCAAGTCACCTTTGTCAAAGGAGAAGGGAAAGACTCGTGTTCAGGTCACTGGATACAAGTAGAAATCAGACTCCCTCCTAGATGTATTCTATCCTGTCAGCAGGAATTTAAAAAAACCCCCAACTCAAACCTCTCCTTCTTAGGCAGTAACCTGGTTAATAAGTAGTCTTCCAAAGTAGACCTTTTTGAGGGGATTTTGGGTGGTCAAAGGTGCTACTTTGTATAGAAAGGGTTTAAAGGTAGGTTGAAAACAAATGGGACTGATGCTGGCTCATTATAAAAATATTGGAGTAATATTTCTGCAATGTGAGTAAGAGTAATTTGAACCCTAAGAATTTTCTGGCAGGAATTAGTATAAATCAGTTATAATTAAAAATAGGTCAGAGTTTACAAGAAATTTCTTAAACTTCTAAAGACTGAAACTTTGGTACAGTTTTCCAAAGCTCCTTCAACTTTGGAGAGAAAGTCAACTCTTTTTAAGGTAGAGTTTGTTCGAGATAATGGAAAGAAACTTATAACTTGGCTGAATGTAACATCAACAGACTGGGCTGAGTGATGCAGGAAGACTTTTTGGTTTATATTCTTATAGTCATCATCTTAGCAAGTGCCTTTGGGGCAAGACTTGGCAGCCTACATGGGAAGATTATGAGGGAATTGCTATTTTTCATCCAGTCAATTTTGCCTCTTGTTTCTGCCATTTAATTTCCACTTCTCATCCAAAGTGATACCTGTGATCAGGTTTTGTTGTTCTTGTTTTCAATCAGGATGAACACAGGCAATAAACACCTGAGATAATCCCACAGCTGTTAGCAATTGGATTTCTTTTTCCTTTAGGAAAGCCTTACAGCTACTGAATTGGAATCAGAAATGCATTTGGAAGTCAAACAGTCTCCTGACTGATGCACATTCCTGTTTTTAAGATGAGACTCCCATCCCCCAGAGCAATGAGAACTACGTGCAACTCATACAAAACTTGAACCTTCACTTGTGGCTGTTTTCCTATAAAATGTTTTCAGAGTAAATTCACTCTGCAGCATAGATCTCTATTACACATTTATTCCAATTGTTAGATGCATTGTCAGGAGGATAATAAGGATTGTGGGGACAGGGAAGATTTATCTGGATAGGAAAAATCACATTGTGTTCAGACTCCCTGTAGAGCTTTTATTGACTCTGCTGCCAGCAGATATTAGCACAATGCAAAACTGTTAAATATGAACCCAGCACTTCCCACTATTTAAGTGGTTCAAATAATTAGCAGTTCTTAGCCTTTCCGTTTACATCTTTTAACCAGCTGGCAGACTCATTTTCAAAAATGTATCTATGTGGATTTGTTTGCCTTCCCTTTAACACTTTTGAATTCAAAGGCTTCTACTGGGCAGTCAATAACTTGGATAAATATCTTATCTAGTGCAACATCTTCAGAAGAATAATAAAGGCATTAAGTTACTGCCTCTTCACAAAATTACAGATGCCACATTTAATATGTAAATTAATTTATTCATTTACATTCAGTCACATAACTGCTGTACCTGCAGAGGTTTACATTATATGGTAGCAGGAATACAATAAATTACTTTCCAATTCTCTTTCAATTGAATTTCTTTCCACTGATGATAGAGAGACCTGAAGGTATTCAATCCTATCTTAACTTCAGTACCTAAAAGTATATCGAAAGTTCTCAGTGTTTGCTATCAGGTGTGAGGCAATGCACCCCTTCAGAAACCTGGTATGCAGCACAAAATGAAAAGAAAGTGAAAAGATGGGGCTAAAACTCCAAAGTGTATTACTGTGTATTTCACAGCCAGGTTTTGGAACTAGGGAGGGCTACAGGAGTGGTTTCTGTGAGAAGCTGACAGAAGCTTCCCCTATGTCCGACAGAGCCAATGCCAGCTGGTTTCAAGATGGACCCATCACTGGCCGAGGCTGAGCCAACCAGCAAAGGTGGTAGGGACTCTGAGATAACAGATTTAAAAAGGGAAAAAGTTTTTGTGCAGAAGTAATTGCAGCAAGAGAAGAGAGGAGTGGCCCTGCACCATGAGGTACCCACACTGGAGCACTTAGTGTGAAGAACTGTAGCCTGTGGGAAGGACTCATATTGGAGAAGTTCTTGGTGGACTGTGTCCCATGGGAGGGACTCCACACTGGAGGAGGGGAAGGCGTCCTGCCCTGAGGAAGAAGTAGCAGTAGACATAACGTGCTGAGCTGACGGTAACCCCCAGTCCCCAGCTCTCTGAACAGCTGAGGGGTAGAGAATTGGGAACAAGGTTAAGCCACGGAAGGGGTGGGGGGAAGGTGTTTTTAAAATTTGTTTCACTTCTCATTATCCTACTCTGATTTTTATTAGTAATAAATTCAACTTACTTCTCTCAGGGTTTGCCCATAATGGTAACTGGTGAGTGATCTCTCCCTATCCTTATCTCATCTCATGATCATTTCATCATAATTTTCTCTCCCCTCTCCAGTTGCAGAGGTGAATGATAAGAGATAGAGAGGCTTTGGTGGGCACCTGGCATCCAGCCAGGGTCAGCTCACCACATACATCATCATGTTCTCACCTTTATTTCATAACCCAAAGGCTTTTACTTCAAGACATGGGTGATACAGGAGTAAATTGCTTCTGTGTGTTCTTGGGTGTTTCATTATATTGTATATGAGCACCACATTCTCTCCATTGGTTTATACAGGGCAATAAAAGATTTTCGTTCTGCAATCTTCTTCTTGTCTAGCTGAATGATACTCTAGTTTCACAGTAGAAGAGACTCAGAATTTCAAAGACGTGGGAAAAATAGTGGTGGAGAGGAGGTACATGGTATGTGTAAGCTATCTGCCTGAGGGCAAGAATTGGTTCAGACAGTGTGGGACTTTGAGAAAACAAATGAGAAATGGGACTCTAAAATATTCTTAAAAAAGGAAATACAGGTGTGACTCTGCCAAAAGCCGATCTACCAGCCAGCTCAACTTCCTTTTCTTGTTTGCATAAGTCCACTTTCCCCAAAAAGCAAACATAGTAGGGTCAAAGAGAACAACATACGCTTTGGCTGTGCCATGCAAAGACTGAAGATCCAGCATTAAGTGTGCTGGTAATTCTTTATTAGTTTTGATTTATGTATTGCCTCCTGTGAGACTCTTGAGTCTGCTACTTGACTTCAGAGCATTGCACCCATGAGCTTTCAGGGACCACTTTGCTTAATCTGTTTTGGAATTACAGGTGACCCCAGGGTATAAAAAGGTAGACATTAATTGGTAGTTGTAATCACCACACAGCTGAAGTTTAACCCTGTAAAAGTTGCTGCCTTCAAATCCTCTGACCTTGGTATCATTGTATGCTCCCAGGCACAAGGTCTTTACACTGGTAGCTGTTGAAAATCAATCTCAATTCCCTTCCCTAAAGATGGAAGAGCTGTTGCTAAAGGTCACTGAGAGTTAGCAGCTGCTTTTCACTGCTGGAGTTTTGAAGAGGAGTTTTAAAAAGCAAACACTGGTTTGGGAATTGTACACAGGTTCAAGTTGTTTGGGTTGATGTTTCAAATATGATGCTTAATTTTTGGCATCCCCATCTGAGGAGATTTTGTGTCATTGTACATAGTCGTCTTTACCTCTCCTAAGCTTTTTTGAGAGTTATCCATAGAGCTGTGCATTTTGTGGGTTCTTGTTCCAGGCAATGAAACTGAGTGAGACTGATGTTCACATTACTTTGGTCTAATAAATTATCTGTGAATACTTGATCAAACCAAAGACCTGAATTAATGAGAATATTTTCTTCTATTTAATTTAACCAAATCAGACTCAGAACCAGAACAGCTTAAGAAAAAAAAAAGTCACAGGGATAAATAAGCACAATTGACATCCAGGTAGTGTAAATGTGTGCCAGTGTATCTATGTTTGTGCTTTCTGCTGGGTATAATAAGCAGTGATTGAGTTAAAGTTTTATGTCTTTGTTGGTCTCTGGATGATTCAAATTTTAGAAAGATAAATTATTTTTTTTAAAAAAACCCAAAAACTACCAAAAGAAGAAAACCAGTACACATGTTTAAACATAGAATTCATAATGGAAAATTCTAGCGGTCCCTACTACTGAGCTAAATCCCCGTATTTCCTCCGTGTCTTTGGCAAATCTTGAATCCCTTTTCCCTCTGGAACATGGGCATAGTAACAGCTATTTTTCTAATTCACAGTGAATTTGAGGCTTCCATAATATTTTTTTTTAATGTCTTTCTAACACCCACAACTGCTGAAGCAGGCTGTCAACAATATCTTGAAAATAAATGACTACTCTTGTCTTCTGGGGTTTTTTTGATATTTAATTTCTTCTTCAAAGTCTGAGTTGCCCAATGGCAAATTATAACCCTGCCTAGATAATTCTGTATTTTCCTCTTCTTCACAAATTTTTAGTATGACAATTATTAATTTGGATGACTGTTATTTATAATCACTGGCATCAGTCTTGAATACACAGATTACAGGGTTAAAGCAAAATAGGGTTAAAATGTAGTTGTGCTCTCCAGGATATTCATAAATCCTTTTCAGTCTGTGTTTGATGACAAATACTTGAAGGAAATACCCTAAGACCCTGAAAATGGTTTTAAATGAGATACTGCAATTTT
Organism: Chiroxiphia lanceolata; assembly: GCF_009829145.1. NCBI lineage: Eukaryota > Metazoa > Chordata > Aves > Passeriformes > Pipridae > Chiroxiphia > Chiroxiphia lanceolata. Next base: position 78,235,306 of record NC_045638.1, on the reverse strand, counting down.
ATATTTTAATCAGCCACAGCAAATTATTGCTAGCATTAACTATTTGCCACAACTGACATATTTAAACAAAAAAGCTTCACTGAAATGTTATTCTAGCCATGCTGCCACTGTGCTTTCTCAGAATTATAATAAATTATTTGACTAATAGGGTGAGATGCAGTCTTCCAAATATAGATTTTCTTCCCAGTAGGGCTTAGGACTCTGTAGACCTTATTTCACATCTGCTGGTCCCAGCTGCATGTCTCAGATACCACAGAGCATCTGAGAAACGTGCTGCTGAATATCAGCGTTCAGGCAACTGAATTCCACTCGCTATGTGTCTTATCTATCAGTTGATCTGTCCTGGGGGAAGGAAGGTAGAAAAAGAGGAAGAGAATAAAAATTGGTTACCATTTTCGTAAGTGGTACAATTTTAAAAGGTTTTTAAATGAAAAATAATTTCTGAAAACTAAGTTCTCAGACAGTCCTAATTTTTCTGTGCATCAGGACTATGTGGAATTCTTAGAGAGTCACTTAAATGGTTGGGAGGAAGTTCTGGAGCCCTCTTGTCCAACCTCTTTGTCAAAATAGGATTGCTGCTGATACTAGACAATGACTATGTGGCTTTACTGAGCTGAGTCTTGAAAGCCTCCAAGGATGGAAGTTTGAAAGACACTCTAGGCAGCTTGTGCCAGGGCTGCGCTGCTGCTGCAAAACAAATTTTCCTCATGTCCAGGCAGAATACTTCAAGCCAGGAACTGTGACTGTTGCTCCTTGTTACACCACCTGATACCAAGAAGGGTTTCACTCTGCTGCTTCTATAAGTCTCCTTCAAGCAGCTGTTAACAACTGCTAGCTTTTCCCTCACTCTCCTCTTCACCAGATCAAATAAGCCCATCTTCCTCAGCCCTTCCCTGTGGTCCATGAGATCTAGGACTTCTCAGCATCTTTTACTCTCTCCAGTTTCTCAATATCTTTCTTGAACTAGGGGGGCTAAATGTAGACATGGGATTCCTGGTGTTGCCTTATCAGTGGTGAATGTGAGGATCACCACCTTCTCTTCAGCTTATGACAGTCACCCTAATGTATCTCAGGATGCAGTTTGCATTATTTGCACTGAGATCATGGCTGCTACTCAGCTGGTCATTTCCCAGATGGTACTGGTGAACAGGATTAGTCCACCTAGGCACAGAGATTTGCACTTCCCACTATTAAACCCCATGTGATTTCTGCTGGCCTGGCTCTCAGGATTCAGCTGGACTAAGGCTCTGTAAGACGCTGTCTTCACAGTCTCTTCCTTTTTTTCATCTCCAATGTCATTTACAGATTTGCTGAGGTTCTCCATATACTTTTCCCTATACAGGATAACACCAAAGACATTAAACAAGACTGCCTTGGTATCAAGCTTACAGTCTTGCAGAGAATTCACAATTGTTATCTGGTCTACATTATTACCTTGTCAATAGTTTGTTGTTTGTTCACATGTATCAGATTACATTGGCACTGCATATTCTTAAATTCAATAGACTTCTCAAAAATTGTTTAGGTCTAAGTGCTGGGAACATAAGCTTTCTGCAGAAAGCAAAGACAGCTGGCTGAACTCAGTAACTTTGAAAGAATAGAGAAAAAACTAGTTTAAATGTGGACTTAGGTACAACATTTTTGTGATTACATGTCATATTATTTGTGAAATTTATGGCTCGTACAGTCTCTGGATAATGCACAGATTCCTAAAGTCAGATACTTAACAGATGTCTAATATAGAATCTGTATTTTAATACTGAAATCAGTAAAGGAAGATAGGAACAGAGAATCACACCTCCCGCCACACACATCTTTCTCCAGCAGGTACTTCATCCCACCTCAGAGGCACCTTTGACTCTTACAGTGGGATTCATCTCACCTGTTGTCACATGTCTGCAGTGCACATATTAAGCATCCTGTTAAAATTGCTATAGGGAAACAAGCATTTTCAGGGCATAAGCCACTTTAGGTTGTCTGTTTCTCTCTCTTGTGATGTTCTTATTGCTGATTTAAATGTGGATGGTTATGTTATGGACATCTACAGATGAGTCAACTGAATCTCACCTTTGTTAACTCTAGAGGGATTCCATGGTTTACACAAATTCCAAACTTACATGCCTAAATGTAGTTTCAAAAAATATGTTCCTTCTTTGTGCTCTGCAATGAAGTGCAGAAATTGAAGCCCTTACTGATTTCTCAACCTCAGGTCAAGTAAACTTCATCTGTTGTAATCAAATGTCTCATCTAAATGCTTTGTAGCTATTTAGAAGATCCACCTTTGCTGTAGCAATTTATGTTCTACATTTTGGCCATTGTAAGAATGGGATTGTCTCCAAACATCAGAGTTATCCCTCCTCCTGTACAGTCATGATGAGAGGACACCTCCGGAGATTATCAAAATGCAGCCTAGAAAGACATGCAGTGCTGTTATCCAAACTAGTGAGCTAATAGTAGTTGAAACTGCAGGTGACAAAAAGAAAAGACTTTGAGAGAATTAGAGAAGAAAGCATTCAGAAGGAACCTTTAGAGGGATGACAGAACTCAATAAAATACAGTATCCATACAGAAAATAAAATGAACTTGTCTTCTACTCAGTTAGGCAAGACTGACTCCATCACAGTGCATAAGCCACTTACATAGCTGTCATTTAATATTAGAACCTTTGCACAGTATTTAATTTCTTGTAATTCTACAGAATGAATAGAGAGCATGAATCACTGATATTAACAGGATTTAAGAAGATACCCACTGGTATTGCCATATGGGAAGAATAATAGTCTGTCTATAAAAATAATACAGTACAATGCCATTAGTAGCATTGACTAACTACGACATCATAGAATCACAGAGTATGCTGAGTTGGAAGGGAGCCATCAGGATCATTGAGTCCAACTTCTGGCCCTGCGCAGGACACCCCAAGAGTTCACACCATGTGCCTGAAAGCATTGTCCAAATGCTTCTTGAAACCTGTTGGGCTTGGTGCTGTGACCACTTCCCTGTGGAGGCTGTTCCAGTGCTCAACCAGCTTCTGGATGAAAAACTTTTTCCTAATATCTAACCTAAACCTCCCCTGACTCAGCTTCGTGCTGTTTCCTTGAGTCTTTACTTTTTCCCAGGGAGTATGAAAAGAAAATATACTTCCTGTTACTTGGGATCTACTATCCTGAAAAATTCCCTTCTATTTGATGTGGAACTTCTTTTGCAATCCTCAGCAATGTGCTAGCACAGAACCTGAGATAATCCTGAGAGCACTCAGAGGTCTTTTTGTATTATGGAACCACAACTTTGAACTTCGGTGGGGAAACAGGATCCTTCACAAGGCAACGCCAGACACTAGGTAGAAATCATAATTTGTATGAAATACAACTATTTTCTACTGTTTCATACTCTGTTCATTACAGAGAATCCCTAGTCTGGGAATTGGACAGTTGCCCAATTGATCTCAGTGGGAATTTGTGCAGTGAAAAAAAAGATAGTTTATGTGATGTTGTATGTGATAAAGTTCCTTAATGAAATCATATTTTTATTGGCAATAAAACACACCCTTCCTGGTGTAGTAGAATTCTGTATGTTCTATGGAAGGCTCTGATGTGCACTGCTCAGATAGTATTTCTTCTCTGGCAAGCTGTTGAAACCTGCCTCAAAATCCAAAGCGGTAATGTATGCTTTTGGCAAATAATATGGTAGTTAAAGTTTCTACCTCTTTTAAAGACTGTATAAGACTTAACAGCATATTTCTTCTGACTGCAGAGTTTTAAGAATCACTTGCTGACTGCAGAACGGCATTACTTAAAAAAAAATTTGAGAAATTGGCACTATTTACAGTGCAGCCAGCAGGGGTGGCAGGTAACATTTAATTACATATTTAAGTGCCTACATGTTCTGCTATGAACACTCAAACAAGAAAAAATATCACATTTTATTAATAACACTAATCCCCGGTCTGGCTATTGTTCCTCATGGCAGGTGGTGTTGCTGGGATCAAAAAGCTGTAATCAAAAGGGAATTAAAGCAAGATTGATCATTTTCTGAACATACTTTTTCCAGCTTGCAGGATTTTACAGTTTTTTCAGAATTGCCTCACTTTGTGCCATTGCAATTCCATGCAATGGCATAATTTCCTGCAGTTGCAGCTCTCTCCTTAGACATTGGAATTTAATTTTATTTTTATATGTGCCCCTCTCTTTTAAGGAACCAACCTGACTTCCTTCCTTCCTTCCTTCCCTCCCTCCCTCCTTCCTTCTTCTGTAAACAGCTACCAATAAGCTTGAGTTTAGCTAAATCAATTAATTATTAAAATTACCTAATTTGTGATCAAGAATTTACTTCCAACTACAAAAATATAAAGTTGAACAAGCTCCACGATGCGCTGTTAGGGGACAAGGTGATGCTGCCTTCCCTCAGCCAGCTTTTCCTAACAGCTCAAAGAACTGATTCGGGGTTTTTTTTCAGCTAATTTTAATCCAGATACTTGCATGGTCTAGCTCACTTCATAACTATGTAAGTGTTAGCAGTAGTGGAGGTGAAGCAGAAGGAGTTAAAGTCCACTAGACTGATATCAAAGATACTGGAACTTAGCTTTTTGGATGAAGCACAGATTGTCCTAAGTCAAAGTGACAACATTACCAAACCTCATTTCCTTCAAGAAATTAACTTAAGCATGCACACACAAGCTTTGCTGAAATTCAGTCATGAGCATGTCTCTTTGAGATTCAGAGACTGAAGCTGTAGTCTCTAGACATGCTCAGATCCATGAAACCAAACCAGAATTAACAACACCCAAATTAACCTGTTTTCCAGCTTATGATGAATTTTCTTCTCATCTTCCAACTTTTGGACCCTTCTACCCCTGTGGTACTTCTCTTTTTCTTTAAAGCTATACTTGAATCCAAATCATTTTAACTGCAGAAAACCGATGCTTTATATATTCTGTATATAAATAGTGTATTTCTATTTCTACTTCATTGTGGAACAATTTTTGCAAGTAGTCTTTCTGGTTAATGTTGTTTTCTGTCTCCAAAACTGCGCAGGTAGTATTTTTAAGCTCACTTATGATACTGTCTATAATTTAAAAAAATGTTTTGAGAAATAAACTATAACACAAACTGTGTTTAGTGTTTGGAATCTGTCTCTGTTTACTAGATCAAAAGAAAATTAATCCAGAGTTTCCCTACAGTAGGAAAGCAGCATTAATTAAACACTATCTTCTATATTGTGCTGCTAAGAAATGCAGTATTAGAAATAAGATGCCACAGTAACTGTCTTGCAGTTTAATTCCCGCATTTGTTTATCTGCAATCTAGGATTTCTTTGCCACACTTAGAAGCACAGAGAAGATTTTTGAGAGGGCAAAAGCAAAATTTATAACATGCTCCTTGACTCATTCCACAAGTGATAAGGTCTGTGATACCTGAATGTCATGGGGAGTTAATCATCACAGCTTTTGGTCATTGCACAGTTCCCATCAGGCTTACTGCACTATGGCTTTCTCAGCCTAATATCTCTTCTCAAATTGATATTGCTCATCCTGTCCACGTTATCCTGTTGAATTATTTCTCTGGGCTTTGTAGTGATGCATCACACACTTCAGTGGCCTCAACATTGAGTAAATGAACATATTAGGAATCTACAAAAATTCTGAATTTCAAAGGTGATTTTTAATATTTATTTTGTCTTTAACGTGACTGGAAAATTGTAATCAACTAGACTAGACAGCTTCTAGATAAATATTTTTTAATTATTATTTTTCTGAAACCAGAATCAGCATATTTATGTCTCTTAAAAAAAATAAAAATCTTGTGAGTGCTAGCTTTCTGTCAGTATGCCTGCAATATCTAAAGTTTTTATTGGCACCCATGGCCCATGAATGAGCATTGGTAGATGCCAATGAGGTTACACTGAGCAAGTTCACAGCAGGGACAGTAGGTGCAATCAGGGCTTGCAAATCACCTATTGCAAATCAGCACAAGTTGGAAATGAACCTGTTAAAAATCAACTGTTTTTCTCAGACAAGAGGTTTTAAGTGATATTTTATCATAAACCTCTCAGGAAAGCTTCTACAGAAAATAAATATTTGTGAGGAGGGTATCAACATTTCTAAGTTTCACTTATTCCAAATAATATCACGCATCAGGAAAGCTGGGGAAAGAGAAGCCCAGATTTACATTCATTTTTGAATGTGGGCTCTTAGAATGTTTTTCTAGCTTGTGGCAATATCACTTCGATGCATGTAAATAAACACTCAGCACAAGCTGAAAACTTTGGCTTCAGTGAAGCATGGCTATTCTGAATTGCACAGAGAGGTTTGCACTGCCATTTCACCAAAGTAATTTTCTTGTGGTCAAGATCTAATGAAAAATAATAAGCAGGATTAAAACAGAAAGAATAACTGGTTTTTTGTGGACCAGAATCAGTTAACTTGTGAATCCAATGGGAAAAGAAAAACTAACATGGAGATGGGGTGAAATGAAATCTTACTTCTGAACACTACATGATATGGAGGGATCTGGAAAAAGTGGAGCCAACTGATTGTGTTGGATTAGAAATAATAGTTAGAAATACCAAGCTGTGAGTTGTAAACATGTACCCAAAATAAGCTTGGGAACTGGGATTTTACTGTAGAATTCTCTCTAGAAACAATTTTAATAATCCATGGCATGAATGACATGATATATGACATTGTATACCTGAATAGAATTAGCACTCTACAAGCGTAATAAATCCATCTGCTATCCTCTCCAAAGGAAAGAGGAATTTGTATAGTCTCCTCTGCTTCATTCCATCCATTTCAGCAGAATTCCAAACAACATTTGGGCATGGTAGATTTCCCAGCCACTTGTACATTCTCTTGTAATAATTCTTTTAGGGGAACTTAGTCTTCCTGTTATTAGTTGCAATGTACTTTATAATTACCGATTGCTTCAAACTGTCCTAAACGTTCAGAATTAAGAGACAGGAAGTTTATGTTTTCTGCAGTTTTTATGACTTTTTTGTTACATTGCATCCTGCCATTCAGTCATCACTGAAAAAAACCAGAAAGTATTGTTTGACAATAGGGGAGAGGAATTTGCAGTGATCTATCATTTATGTTTAGTTTCATCACATTTTAGTGTGAAGTAATGGATGATATAATTATCATGGTCAGTATAGTTGGCAAACACTGCCTTGGAATAGGCAGTGTGAATAAACAACATTGTATCACTCATTTTGTTCAATGAGGAAAATTATTTATTTTCAATGCAATAGTGTGCTTGTGCTTAAATTTACCTTACTGTCTACGAAGCGTCCTAATGTATCTGCATCCTGGTCTTACAAATGTTATATCAATACCATATTTAACTTGTATAACTGTATTTAACACGATATACCAGTTCAGACCTGTATAGCTATAGCATGTAAAACCACCGTGTTAGAAGTAAGAGGTGGGGAGCCTTTACACAATCAAGTAGGAACAGTCGATCTAGATGACCTTTATCCACCTCACCCGGGGAGATGTGTGTTTAGTTACCAGTGATGACTCAGGCCAATTATAAAGCTTTCAATCAACAAATGTGTCTAATGGGACAAGCCTTCAACCTTCAACAAAAGCAAGATTTAAAGTAACCCATCTGTATTACCTTGTGTGAGATGCTCTCCCCATGCCTCACCAGTCGCTACCACTTGTAGTACCACTTTCTAATTAGCTGTATGTATCAGGAACTGAAGCCACAGCACTTGCACTGAACTGAGCTCTCGGATGATTTGCCAACAGAGGACTTGTTTCTCTCTGTTCTCCTTTCCTGACCTGGTTTAGATGTTTCTGTTATGGTCAGGGAAGCTGGCCTCCATGGACTTGTTTCTCTTCTGTGACTCTCAGAGGATGAAAGGCTGGGCCAGAGATGTCTTACCAGGCATCTTAACATTGCTAGGTTTCTAGCAATGGTTCAGTTAATTTTCCAGTGTTAATAACTAATAAGCAATGGACAATCATGATACCAAACTGAAGCAAACACTCTTGAAGCCAGAATAACCTTCTTGCTGCTTTTAGAGGAAAGAAGGCTCATATTCATCATTCATCCTCCGTGTGTCTTTTCCCATTTTGTCAAGAGAAGACTGCTGTATTGCATATTGGATAACTGTTTTAAGCTTTCCTCTATCCGCAGGTTGTGACCTTACAAACCTGAGACTAATTATCACGTTAGATGAAAATGATAGTGCTAGAGGGTTTCCAAGGAGTAACAGCTCAAGGTGTTGCCGCTTGCAAGTGAAATGAGGTAAGGCGGATGTTCAGGCTTTCATGCAGTTCACCATTTCTTTAAGATCTTCAGCTTTGCTAGTTTCTTGAGACAGTAAGACCTCTGGGTTCTTCTAACAGATATCTGAGGTCAACAGTAATGCTTAATTCAAAGACCTTTGCAGAGGTGTATGTAACATTTCCTCTTGTTCATTGAATTTCTCTATCAAAGGCACATTTCTTTGATGTCTTATAGGTTTAAACACCCAAAGAGAAGGCATGGCTGTTGACAGTCTTTCAAGACTTGTGCAGAAGAAGCCAAACTGCAAAATTCATAAAAGGAAATTCAGCTGAAATTTCAACGAACTATGACTAAAAACCTTCAGTAACAGCACTAGCGCTGTACACACTTCTCAGAATTCCTTGTGTGCATAATGGAATCCTGGAAGAGGAAGACCAGAAGGGTCTTGCATAGTACTTGTGTTAAAAGTCATCAGTGATTTCAAAGAAAGATAGAAAATGTACCTGTAGTGTAAGAATATTTTTCTTTGCCTGCTGATGAATTTTATCTTGATGGAAGAGGATTTAAACTCTTTTCTCCTGTTTTTAAATTTAGAGTTATGGAAAAGTTTATATACATGTATATGAAAATATATATATTTAATATATATTTTATTTATATATATGCATGTATGGCTATATTTATGCATACACAGATATGTTCCCAACATGCATTTGATCAGAGGATTGTTCCATTTTTTTATTAAATAAAGGAGAAGCAGCTGCTTGGAACAAAATGTAGTTAAAGAAATTATTCAGAAAACTTCCTGAGACCAGAAAATCACTACAACTTAAGAGTAATTTATCACACAGTACTGTAAAGCAAGTTTCTCAGTTATTCAGTACCTTATCAGGTCCTCTACATATAGGAAAGTTCATAAGGTCTTTGGCAGTTTTCAAGGACCACACAGATAATTTGTTTTTTCCTGAACCATGTAGCCTCCATGAATTTTCTCTGAGTTAAAGATTTTGGCATGGTCTTTTTAAATTCCCAGCATTTATCTATAGGCAACTTTTTGCTTATTTTATGCTGTTATATCATCACAAACTTACACAGGTTTCTAGAGAGTAAGTAACACTCTTGTCTGTTTGCCTTCACTTTGATAAGCTAAATAAATGTCATGTTGCTTCTTTGGTCAAACCAGTTGTCGAGTGTTTACGTGTATGTCCCTGAAGATTAGCATCATTGGGTAACAGACACTGTAGTTTGTGTAATGTTAAATCTGGTTTACTGTCAGAATGCAGTGGAAAAGGCAAGAGGTGTCAGTGGGAATAACAGTTCACTTAGCAGATGCCTCACAAACATAGTTCATAGATGGGTTATCACTTTGAGACCTGATAGGTGGGTTGTCACTTTGCCAACTTGTAGCCACTTGATTATTCAGTAGTGGTCCTACATGAATATTCAATATAGTAGTCTAAAAGCAAACTGCTCTCTTTAAACATGTCACCCACAAGAAGACTCCTTTAGCATGCACATAAAAATCACTCTAAACATGAGTGTTTTTTTAATGTACAGATTGTGTGTCCATATGAGCTCTGCTCTATTCAAGGAATACTCTTTGGTCTCTGTTTCTCAATAAGCACTGGCATGAGGGTCAAAGAATAGCAGTTTAGTATTTGATAAAAGTTGCATGCTTGTCAGAATCATTAAGAAGAACTTATATACTCAGATAAAAAAAAAGATCCTGATGCTGACCAGAGCTCAGTGCAGTCAGCTATGATATTAAAATGCAAGGATTAGCTTTTATTTGCTCCTTGAACTAGCTTTATGTAGAAGGACTTTTCAAGGGATACTTCCATTTTGATTAGTAAAATTGCTGACTTAGTTGGCATTGTTGAATCCTGAAGATTTCAGGTATGCAGTAGCTGCATTTCCCAGTGAAACTAATTTGCTTACCTTTTCTTGTCAGGGTCTTAATTTGGACCCAAGTGTCTTTATTTTAATTGAAAAAACAATTAGTCTTTTTCACGCAAGTCTACGTGGCTTATCTTCATTTAATTATCAGTTATGTAATTGGTGTTCAGATACAGTTTAACTGGGAAAATTGCAGCATTTTGCCTATGTGGGGTTATTTGAATACTGAAACTGCAGCTTCCTATAACGCAATCATTTCCTTGGGGGCACACAAATCCTTGCCTGACCTTTTGAAATAAATTAGCAACAGAATCCAAGGGTTGGTAATTTGATGTAAAGGTTGCAATGAATGCCATCTGTCGGTTATCAGAATGGTTTAATGAAGGCCTCTTACCTCAGGTGCTCTATGATTTCCAGAGGATGCTCTGGGGGCTGTGCTGCAGCCCAGCCTGTATATTCTGGTAAAGCTGGACAATTTGCTTTCCTATGACTTAATGAGAGAATCTATCTGGAAGCTGCAAAATACTACAGTCTCCAATTTTGCCATGATTTATGAGAGATTACCCTGTGATGGCTTGCTGAATGGTGTTAGCGGATGCTGAACCTGGTAGCCTGGTGGAGGCTGATGCAATTGCTCTCCCATGATGGTCCTCGCATCCCTGGCAGTGACCATCCCTCTGTCTGTGGGGTGATGGGGACCTTCTACTGTTGGCTTGTGGCCATGGGTACCCCCTGCCCCTGAGACTCTACAGGACAGCCAGGAGAGAGGGCGCTGGCAGCTCCATTGTTCTGGTGAGGTGACTGGGGCTCTCTCCCATGCCAGTGTGTCCATCTGCTCCTTCTTGTGTGCAGGTAGAAGCCTTTAATCATATAAGCTAACAAACTGTGTCCATGTTACTAATGAACCAGACATTTACCACACCTTGGGGGAAAAATCGTCACACATGAATGTGTGGCCCTTCTCTCCACTCAACCTAAGATATGTGGCTCTGTTTGGTCATTGAATTACTGTTCTGCTTATCCTGCTGGACAAGCGTGGGTCTTAGAGCTCAAAACCCTGCCTACCTTGGCAGGGAGAAGGGCATGGTCGTCATGGACTGGAGAGTCTTCCATGAGCCACAGCCCTCAGTGGAGGTCTGAGAGTTTGTCAGACTTTTCTCTCTCCACACAATTTGTCAAAGCTAATGCCTCCCTCTTCCTCTACATAAAGTCTAGTAAATAGATCTGAGTCTCCATCTTTGGAGAAATTCAAAACTCAAATGGACATGACCAACCACCAAGCACCATGCTGTAGGTGACCCTGCTTGGAAGAGAAGGCTGAACAAGACTGTCTCCAGAAGTCCCTTCCCCCCTCAGCCAGTCTGGGATTCTTCAATATAAAATGGTTTTCCATTTCTCTTTCTTCATATACTAGATGCAAGTAGAAATAGAGTGTTACCAAATCAAATGAATTTGTTTATTCTCTGACAAAAGGTGATGACAATGACAGTGCATAGAAAGATTTGACAGAATTGCATTGATATGAAGGGTGGTTCTCTGGACCACCTTCATCTCAGAAAGGGTAAATTGATTTCAGACTGAACTGAGAAAGCTTATCTCAGTGCACCCACAACTTGAGATGATACTCTCCAAACTCAAATACAAAACAAAAAAGTTAAGATGTCTGCTCTTATTACTTTTCTAAGAAAATGCAATGAATAAAAGTTATGGGTTTTTTCTTATGTCAAAAAATTGACCCTTTGTGTCAAAATATTTGAAGGTACTCAGTCCTTTTTATCCTATTTGCTTTGTACTAGTTCTGAAACTGAAATTCTTTCAACTGAAGTAGAAATCTTTTGTCAGCTTGAAATTGGAGCATCAAACACTGTAACTGTTATTATGTAACTATTTCCATTTTTATTAAAACATGTCTGTGCCACAGCAACTTCCTATAAGGAGTACATAAATGAGGTTTTGAAACTCAGTTTCAAAATCAGGTATACAAACTCAGCTTTAAAATATATTTTTGCTACAAGAATTGAGACCAAATCTTAAATCAATTGTAGAATATTTAGAATAAACCTAGAATATTTCCCTCCTACTTTTCATGGGAGGACATTTGCTGGTTCAGAAATCCATTTCTAGAAGAAGTATTTGGAACTAGGTGATCTGAAAGGTCCCTTCCAACCCAGGCCATCTATGATCCTTTGAAAAGAAATGCAAAATTGAATTTGCGCTTTAACACTTAAAGCAGATTTTCATGGCTCATCAATGAATGACCAAATAAACTATGAATTTCAGCATATTTGACAAGACTGTCATAAACTAAGTTTCAAGTTCCTAGAATGAGAGACCGGAATACTAATTTCTACATTAGCTGCTGTGCTGGAGTCCCCAGGAGAATAAGTACAAATTGGGCATCTGTTGAATATACCTTACAGCAGTATGTATGGGCAATGCACATTGGAAAAGAGGAAGGGAATCTTATGAATTTGCAGAAAAGTATTTTATAGCTGTTGCAGATCTTAAATCAGCTAGAGGAAGATTCTGTGTTCTTCCAAACTGGGAAGATGAATGTTTAAAAACCCCATTATTTTTAGAAAAAGGTAACGGTGAGTTTCCGAATGACCTTGGGAACCACACACTTTTAACCAGCTGAAGAGATGCAGTGCTGCTTCCATGTTTCAGATTTATAAATCCTTTCACTCATGTGAGCACAAAGACAAACTGATGTTAAGTAGCCATTAGTTGTAGAGGTACATGGCAATGGCAGGTGGGAGGAGCTTTATGCCATCCTTAAACACTTTGCAATTGCTGAGCTGCTGTCTACGCAGTATTCAGTGCATTTCTGAAGGGCAAAAAATATCTCTTCCATCCATTAGGTATGTTCCCTGTTCCCTGTACACAAGATAACTGCTTCCCTTTGTTAGAAAATTTCTCTTCTGACTGCCTTGGAAAAAAGAAAAAGGAAAGTATTTGTATTAATTTTTCTTCTGAGTAACAAGTACCAAACCACAGGTGATAAATATGCTGAATGGCTGACTATTTCAGGTCAGTGGCATTACCATACAGAAAAAGGTGCTCATGCATAAGGACAGGCTCCAACCTGGGTCCCCAGATTGCTGTATTTCCCTTGTCAGACAGGGGATCTAACCACCTGAAGAATTAATTGGCAAAAATTTCATATCCTTTTTCAGTACAAGACCCAGTGAAGGTCTATGGCAACTTCAGCTTAACACAAGAATCTTAAATTGAAAATTAGTTACCAAAGCTATGAAACTTATGTTCCAGATGCAATACAGTAAAATCTGCTTCTGGCAAAGCTGAGGTAAATGCCACACTCACAAGCACAGCTCAAATTTGGCCACCTCAAGAGGTTTGGGCTCCTCCAGCTGCCCTGAACACATTGGATTGCTTAGCTCTGCCCTTGCTCAGGTGAGGTGCAGATCTCTGCACCAGGTTCCTTTGCCAGTAAGGAGTAGCTACAGTAAGACAAGTGAGGACATCTCTGCTGGAGCCAAGCCAAGTCTGCAGGGGCTGGAGATCAGCACCAAAAATGGGTGTGCACCCTAATCCAGTTATAAGAAATGCTGTGCTGCTGTCACCGTGCTGCTGCTTCACAAGGAAGCTGTCAGCTCTGCCGGCTCGGGGGCTCAAACTCCATTATCCCAAAATTGCACTTTGGTCCTTCCCTGATGCTCCTGGGAATGACTGTTAAAATTCGAAAGGAGACCTTATGATTAGTATTGGATGGTGTCATTTGTGGAAATGTCTTCAGTAAATCACAGGTTTTGACTCACCTGAATTATGAATAATCACTCAGAGTATCTTTCAAAAGCAGTATTTATTTTTTTCATCAAGATAAGACACATTACATACTGCATAAAGTAAAAAGTACTGCCAGGAAAGCTGCATTTAACTGAGATAACAAAAAAAATATACATAGATTGCACTTGAGAAAGTAGACTCTATCCCAGAAGAATATAGTAAATAAAAAGCTAACAAGTGGTTTGAAATTAGGACTCTTTCTGAATTGCCTTTGAAAATATATTTATTCTGGAGGGTTCCAATTCCACCAATAAAACTGAACCAGATTAGGTTTCTTAATAGCTTTGCTCTTTAAGTTAAAATAATATGTAAACAACATAATTATTACATGGACAAAAGAGGAGAAAAAAGTATTGAGAAACACCTCTGCAATTTCTGCTAATAAATAAAAAGGGAAAAATTTGCTGGTATTTGGTTTCACCAGAGTCACTGAAGCTCAGGGCTAGGGCCCTGGGGACTCTTTCTTAGTTCACATGTATGCTAGCACACTCACACTGCAAAACAAAGCCCATCTTTGACCCTCCTGCAGTGGCTGGGAGCACGCTGTCTGTATGGCAGCTTGAAGCAGTGAATGGTTCCATTAATTACTAAGTGTCCTTGGAGTAATACTTTAAGTTTTGTGACAAGTTTAGCCTATATCTAAGAAAGTAAACCCATCATCAGGCAAGAGGATTTTTTTATCTTTATCTGAATTTTTCTGCTGGACCCTGGTATCCACTGCTGCCTTTATCTAATTCAGTTAGCTGAACTATCAACTGTTCAGGCTTTAGAAGGAATTTTCACACTATCGACCTCTGTGTATCACTTATGTCCAAATCAGATTTCTAACCTTTCTATACAGTCAAAAGAGAAAGAAAACTCCACACTGGGCTATTTCAACCTTGGGGCTAAGGCAAATTATGGGAGAGCCTCTCCCAAATGCCCGTAGGGGTAACTCAGGCTCACAGATGTGGCTGGATCCCCCAGATTAGGAGGCATAAACACCCCTCACAACACGTGGCTGTTGGGGTGGTACTGAGTGAGCAGGCAGTGGTGTATGGGACACGCCTGGTGCAGTGGGTGCCTGCTGCACAGTTTTCCCTGGGGATGTGAATTAAGGACCACTCAGAGCACAAAGCCTTGTGAAACTGATGTTTCCTACAACCAATGCTAACTAGAAGTCAGGCGTAATTCAGTCAGGGATATACATTGGAGTACAACTGTCTCAAAAACAATCCATACTGCCAAGGTCTCGCATGCAAATTTCTTCCAAACTTAGCTAAAAATTATGGAAGGGCTGGGTCAATCTTGTTATTAAGCTAGAGACAGAAAAAGTATGAGATGTTCTTTAAATAGCCCTGAACTACAAAATAAAGCTGGTAATCTTTGGTTACAGGATTTTTCTTTAATGTGAATTGCTTTGAAAAATGATGAATCACTTCCCAAGTAAGCATTCAGGAGCATTTTTAAATAGACATCTGGGAGCCAGAGAGGAAAAATTAATATAAATAACAAACCTCCAAACTTTCTGAATCTCAAAGGCTAAAGTACAGGAAAGAAAGTAACACAACATTTCTAAGGGATCTTTCAGCAAAGTTTTGCTAAAATTACAAAAAAAAAAAAATCACAAAATACTTGAGCTGATGAAGAGGGTAAGTCAGAATATTAGAGCACTTTTGTAACAAACCTGTAGAGTGCTAAAATATACTGGTTTGAAAGCCTTATACTACTTTATATCACTGGCCAGTTTCCACTAATTATAACACACTATTGTCAAACTACTTCACTCTTTCAGAGAGACAGAAAGACACGAGGCAACATGGATGATTCAATGCAGCCTATGTCTACTATTAGATATAAAACCTCAGCCACCCTATTCCCTCTGTTACATTCATGATCAAAACTCCAATTCTTCACCAGACTTGTATCTATGTGTATTTTTGTACTTTTGGAGCAGCATTTAAAAATCCTTAAAGCTAGTTTGGAAGGATTTTTTTTCCTTTTTTAGTTAGAGCACTTTCATAATATTTTAAAAGCCATAGGAAGTTATGCTGTAGCTTTTAAAGTGCTAATTTTATTATGAGGTGGTGTTTAATAATATTCTTCTGCAAATTAACTAATTATGCACATTTTCCATGACAGACAGACATTGCTTAATGAGTTAATGTGCTTCAGAAAAAGGCAGTCAAAAAATTCACTGTCAACAGTTTAACCATGGCAATACACAGAGCTGGAATGAGACAACTAACCTCAGATAACTAAAATTAATGCGTATATGACAAAGTTATAATAATCCATATTTAAAACAAACAAACAAACAAGCAAACCCCAAACCAAATAATGATAATTAAATCTCAAACACAGTTTTGTTTCTCAGTAACACAACTGCAAAACAAATCAATATTTTCAACAAACAAGTGCCTTATCTTCATCTCCTCCATCTCCTCAAACTGCTGTGAAGAGGATACAAGAGGAGGGCTGTCTCCCTTTTTGTGTAGAGGGGACTCCTCCTGGGCAACTGTGGGCCACTCTGGGCAAAGGGTAGGAGTCCAGACCAGGTAGGTAGTGACCAGAATCAGTCCCAGCCTACAGGGATTCACCTGGGGACTGGGTTGGAGCTCCCTCCTGCAGAAGCGCCTGGGCAATGGCTCCCATGGAGTCACCAGGGGAAAAGCACCAGCCTCCACACCCCCCTACCACCATCAGTGTCCTGGCTTATGCAAAGCTAATTTCAGCACATGATTTGCTCGAGTACAAACAGTGAGATTTGACTTTACTATTTCATGTAGCGGTGGATTTTCTGTATTCTGTCTCACTCTGTTGGGTCAGAATGCTGGGAAGTTCCCCCTGAGAGTGGGGCAAATTTTGCAGTCATACAGGCTCAAATTCTCTCTTCATTTATACCCACAAAACCCTACTGACTACCAGGAGAGCCAAGGAGGTAGAAATGGCAGCAGAATTTGAGTGTAGGAACTGGTGAGTGAGAAGCAAACACAAAGATATTTCGACCTACAACTCCCTGAAAGGAGGTTGTAGCCAGGTGGGGGTTGATCTCTTCTCTCAGGCAGCTACCAGTAGGACAAGAGGGCATGGTCTTAAGCTCTGCCAGGGGAGGTTTAGGTTGGATATTAGGAAGAAATTCTTTACAGGGAGGGTAATCAGGCATTGGAATGGGCTGTGCAGGGAAGTGGTGGATTCTCTGTCCCTGGAGGTTTTTAAGAGGAGACTGGATGTGGCACTTAGTGCCATGGTCTAGTAACCATGGTGGTAGTGGATCAAGGGCTGGACTTGATGATCTCAGAGGTCCTTTCCAACCCAGCTGATTCTATGATTCTATGATTCATTGCCAGCTACAACAAATACCTATGCACCTGGTGTTTAATTTCAGTGTGCATTGTGTGCCTAAGGCCTTCAATTGAGCTTTTAAAATCTCAACCCTTAGAATCTAGCTACAGATAACCATAATCTTATATTCTTGGATGCTGATATATAAACCTATGATATACCTGTTTAGTTGCCATGGCACTAATCAGCACAGCTATGCTGAAACAGAGAGATCATGTTTGCTAATTGCAAAGGCAGGCTAGTAGCAAATTTCAAATGATTAGCAAGTAAAGGTCCTCAGAGCAATCCTGCTTAAAAGTAAACATCCGGTAAAATGCAAATGTTTGTTTGTTTCTTTCTTCCTCTCTCTTTCTTTCTTTTTTTTTCCTCCTTTATTTTTTTTTTTTTTTTATCGGGGTGGTCTTGAACTGCAGATGCAATCACAACGCTCATGGTGATCCAGCTGTATATCAACTAAGGCCATGTTGTTCCTGATTCTGCCTTTTCTTCTGGTATGCCCAGCCTCAGGGATGAATTTCAGCACCTGGGAGGATCAACAGAAATGCGTTGATTAGAAAACACTGTTGGAGATCTGAGGATGAGAGTACTGGGGCCCTGAGGGCACCAACAGTCCTTAATGGCCCTGACCAGCATTAATTTGAATACATTTTTGTTTTACTTCCAGATTTTTCTTTGCACTCTTTGACATCTTGTTGTACTGTTTGTCCTGGAGCTTTGACAGACTGGATTATTTTCTACATCAGGTATCTTTATATCACGCAGTCTCCTAACCATATCCAGAGTTGCTCCTTTGCATGTGAATTATCAAGCATATTTCCTTTGGCTCATCTTTGCAGTCCCATACATATTTGAGTTGCTCTGCCCCTTCTCTCCATTGTATAATATTTCTCCTCTAAAGAACAAGTAATTTTTTTTTGTGCAATTTGAAATTTTTGAAGCACATATCATTAGAATTGGCTCAAAAATTAAATACTCGTGGAAGACAAAAGGAGATGACGGAGCTTGCACAAAATATGTGCGAGATCTCATCGAGTTTCTGTGGAATCTGACTTCTGCTGGCTTATATTAAAAATCTCTGCCTCAACCTAAATGATTTCTGAAGAATTTACTGTGAATAATCTTAAACAAACAAGTAAACAAAATTATTTCCTAGGTAAGTATACATCATACAAGAGGCTTCTGAAAAAAATCTAGATAGGCAAGATAGAGACCCCTAAGAAAGGAGGTTGTAGGTCACAAACAAAAAAAAAAAAAGAGAAAAATGAGAAAGAGGCACAAGTTGCAACCAAAAGAATCCTATTTGAGTATAAGGAAGAAAATACTGAGTGTTTAAAACGTTGGAGCAGGTTGTCTATGGAGGCTTTAGAAACTTTGAAGACAGACAGAATTAACAGGATGAGACCCTGAGCAACCTCATCTAGCTTGTAAATTCTCCCTGCTTTTAATTGGTGATTGGGCTAGATGACCCTCAGAGATGCCTTCCAACCTGTATTGTTATATGAACCTATGATTCCCTGAAACTGATCTTGTGAATATATGCATAAGACCCATAATGTTGCATCCTATCTAATCTTCTGTGGTAGTGTATGTAAACCATGGACTGGAAAAGCTGAGGAGGATGGTAGTTTGCAGGGGCATGCTTTGTGAGCCCACCACTGGAGCCTGAGTTGCTGTGTAAGACATCATACCCACACTAGCATGGGGGCATAGGTTGAGGAGAGAAGATCTGTTTTGTTTCATTAGTTTGCTGTTCGTGGCCTACAGTAGTTTAACAAAAGATATATTCATTTATAATTTCAGTCCTGAAGCTTAAGTTTGGATTAGGCACAATGAATGAGTTAAGATTAAGAACACCCTAAATCTCCTACAGCATTTTATTTCCCAAATCTCACAGCACATTGCCCAGAGAGATATGCATAATTATCAAACTTGCATAGATGGAGAATCCAAAACTGATTTGCTTGAGGCTTTGCAACACATCAGCAGAAAAACTGCCAGTGGTATTACCAGATCCTTTCCATTTTGAAATCACTTATTTACTGATGGGGAGCAGGACATGGAGATAGCAAGGTTACAGCTCCACAGCTGGCGGTAAGCCGGTGGGTAGGTTCAGCTCAGTGTGGCCTCAAGCCCTTTAGTCCAGAAACCATGCACTGGTAAGGTACTAGAGCTAGCATGTCTCACCTCTTGGCAGGCTGATGTGACTCATGCTAGCTTGGCCAAGTAACTGCTAGATCAGCTAGATTTCTCTTTCTTGTTCAAAAAGATGGAGAGACATCTGTTAAGTGTATGACCTACCAAAGTCACTGGACAAATGGGAAGTGGGACCGAGACATCTTTTGCACCTCAACCTCTGAAACACTCACACTTCTGCCTTAAATAACAGGTCCCCTAACTAGCTGATCATACTGTTACTCAACAATCCTTTTTTTTCTTTACAATGTACTTTCTGTACTTTGACATTGTAACACCATACAAGCATTGAGATAGTTTGGAAAAGACAGAGACTGCATACCATATTAACAAAGTATTAGCATTTTCAACAGAATTAGAAAATCCCCAGAAGTAAATGTGAATGACTTGCCAAAGGAGAACCATAGATGCTGTGCAGAGTAGTTGGGGAAGGGCAGACAGGTTAGCAACCTTTGGGATGATACCATATGTTCTCTACCATTAATGTCTTGAGGCTAGAAAAGTCACGGGATATAACAAAAGTGATAAGTGCTGAACACAGTCTATTATTTTGTCCTCCCTTTTGTGATAAAATTTATATTTAGCCTATGTAATACTGAGAGGAAGAACTGTGCCTAGGCAAGGTATAGACCTGCTGCTTTATTGTGTTGAAATAATCTTTCAAATTATTTGAAACATTTACTGCATCAATATATGCAATAAATCCTGATGGACACCAGGACAATATGCTGTACCACACAGTTACCCAAAACACAAAGGAATTGAACCCAATCAGGTTGCTGCAATTACTACAGAGATAAAAATAGACCACAGCTTCGAAGATACTTTTTTAAAGAAAACATATTTTTAAAATCAAGTACAAATGCTGACACTGAACTCATGATAAAATTCCTTATTTAAAGAAGCATTTCAGCAAAATCTGACAAATCCAGATGACTGGCACTTTGCAAGGTCATGGGTAGCTAGACCTGATTTTTCCAATTGAGAGCAAATGAAAGTAGGCAATGGGATGAGAGCAAAGATGTGGACTGTATTTAAGTTAATAGACCATTTGACAGCTTGGGAACTTTCCCTGTGTTTTTTATTAAGAAGCATGAGCACAGTATATGGGCTTTGCTGCTAAGAAAATGAACTGGCAGACACTTCACCAATAGGAAAGCAGTGATTGAACACAGCTGAAATTATAGAATCATAGAATCGTTTAGGCTGGGAGAGACCTCTGAGACCATCAGGTCCAACTCTTAACCCAGCACTGCCAAGTCAACCACTAAATTGTGTCCTCTAATGCCACATCCACATGCTTTTTGAACACATCCAGCGATGGTGACCACTTCCCTGGGCAGCCTGTTTCAATCTTTGACCACCCTTGCGGTGAAGAAATTTTCCCTCATATCCAATCTAAACCTCCCTGGTGAAACGTGAGGACTATTTCGTCTTTTCCTGACACTTGTTAACTGTGAGAAGAGACCAACCCCCACCTTGCTACAACCTCCTTTCAAGTAGTTGAAGAGAGTGATAAGGTCCCCCCTGAGACTCCTTTTCTCCAGAATGAACAACCCCAGCTCCCTCAGCTGCTCCTCATCAGGCCTGTGCTCCAGACCCTTCACCAGCATTACTGTCCTTCTCTGGACTTGCTCCAGCACCTCAATGTCTTTCCTGTAGTGCGGAGCCCAAAACTGAACACAGGATTCGAGATGCAGCCTCACCAGCACCACGTACAGAGGGACAATCACTGCCCTGTTCCTGCTGGTCACACCACTGCTGATACAGTCCATGGTGCCATTGGCCTTCTTGGCCACCTGGGCAGTCTTGGCTCATGTTCAGCTGCTGTTGACCAACACCCCCAGCTCTTTTCCCTTTGGGTAGCTTTCCAGACGCTCTGCCTCCAGCCTGTAGCACTGCCTGAGGTTGGTGTGACCCAAGTGCAGGACCTGACACTTGGCCTTGTTGAATCTCATACAGTTGGCCTCAGCCCATCAATCCAGCCTGTCCAGATCCCTCTGTAGAACTGTTTTAACAGCTGATCACAGAACTGATATTCAAAACTCTCTGTCTCATATCTACCTAATAGTTTTATTTTCAGCTAAATATAAGAGAATTGAAAATTCCCTGGAAGGAAAGGCCATTTCTGGTGAGCACAGTAGGTGAAAGAAAACTCTTTATTCTGAAAATAGCTGCTGTTTATTCATCATGTGGTCAGGTCCTTAAAGGTGAGGAGCTACTGAATTAATGGAAACGGTTAAAAGAAATCCTGTTCAGGAAACTTTATTGTTCCTTTTTAGATGGGATCAGTAGCTGTAAGAAAATATAGATATGACAAGGTCTGGAATGCTCAAAAGATTTTTTTTTGTGTGGGTGGAAAAGAAGAATAACCTTGCAGTTTTCAAATTAAAGAATCAACGTCTGTCACTACTCATCAAACTGTGGTGCCTCAGCTCTTCAGATTGGCTCACAAAGAGCATATAACTACAGCCATATCCCTCTCATCAAACACTGAATAAATTATGATCATAAAACTATTAAAACAATTAAAATCAAGACAGATTATTTAGCTTCTGAGGTGGATTTGTTGTTTATAGGTAATATAAAAAAAGGGGAACAGGGCAGTTTTTTTGCAGAAATCCCCGTAAGAGCACACCAATATACTGGATGGCATTTTACTTTGTAGATATGCCTGAGCATTTGAGAAGTTTCAAGGTGAGATGACTGTAGCCACTGCACAACTTCCCTTCGGAGTGGTGCTGTAGGAAATATAAAAAAAAATGCTTACAAAAATTTCCTTGCCAGCAATCTTGTTCATTGATCATGTATTGAATTTGGATGCCAGCTTTTGAAAGCCTCTTTAAATGGGAGAGCAAAGCCATCGCAAAACCCGGGATCTGGAACCTGAAGCCAGAAGACATGGAAGTGGAATTAGGGCACACTTGTTTAAGTCAGGCCAACTCATCACCTCGACAGCTCTCCAAGGAACTCTGGGGTTTCCAGCCTGTTTGAGGGTTGCCTTTCCAGGAGGTGTACAGTACCAACTTGGGTCATGCTCTGGGGGCAGCAGGTTGCTCTCAGTTGTCCTGTGGAGCACAGGAGGTCAGGCTGATGGCCCCTATCATCTCAGCAGGTCTGTAAGAACACTTCAAGATCAGGGGCTGAGAAGAGCAGAGTGGCGATGACTGCCAGGAAAAGGACCCAGCTGGAGATAACCTGTTCACCCTGACCCATACCTGGCATGTCTCCAGTAGAAGCAACAACAAAGCAGCAGCTCCAGAGAATGAGTCACCTGAAACACCCACCTCTGGTAAGTCTATCTTTGGTAACTTGGAAAGGAGCCCAAGCTTGGACTTGCAGCTTTAGATGGGGTAGAGCCAGATGAACCATCCTTTCAGCATTTGCTGAGGTCCTAACCAGGTATCATTGACCTTTGAAGTCAGGCAACATTTAGCCACGACAATCCATGATGGCTGACTTTTATTGTACTAAAAAGCAAAGAGTGATAGGAAATACAGGCAATACTTAAAAAAGAGGGGGTACCCAGTTCCTCATAGCCATTTTTTTACTTAACATACTTTACTTATAGGAAAAATAGTGATACTCTTTTTAATTTCTTAACCAGTAGTTCAAACACCAATGGAAATATCAAGCCTCAGACAAAATTCAGGGGTTTTTTTCTTTCTGATTAGCTTAAGAAGACACAGATATTCAATAACATGACTATGACTTACCAAATATCTAATTAGCTCCATATTCTAGTGACAGAAGATGGTGAACAACTATGGATGCTATTTTAGATAGTGAAACTTGTACTTTGCAGAACTTATTTTAAAATTCTGCTGTGCAGCATTATCTAATCTCCTTCTGCACATCTAAAAATACCATCATTCTAGCATGCAAACCAAATTATATTTGTCTGAGATTCATAAAAGAGGAAGCATCAAAAGTGCAAAACATTCATCACAGATCCAAGTTCTGATAGACATAAAAAATCTTACTCTTCAATTTTGAAAGTATCTAATCCAAAGGTCACACACAGTTTAGCTGTGCTTTGAGTATAAGAAACCAAGCATTATGGGAATGTGGTTCATAATTTAGCATAAGGACCTTTAGTAGGAACAGAGCCTAAAACAATGACATAGACCAAAGATGTATTCTTTCTTACCAGAGATAATTACAGGGTGTTTAGGGACAAGAAAAAAGAGTTGGTTTGCTGATCAGTGGTAGCATGCAAACTAAGGGATTACTAAGTGTAGATGGGATTATTATTTCTATTTTTTTTATTTGTATGAATACAAAGAAAGATGGGAAACATTAACTGGCTTAAAGTGAGGTATCTGAAGCAGTTGCTAAAGCTATGATGTTTTGACATATGTGACACCAACAGACCTTAACTTTTGGTGATCTTGTCAGGAATTATGTGTGTATTATGCTCCAGCTGTTGTTTCATCACTAACCAGATACAGGTGTTCCTCCTAAGAAATTGCCTCTCTGTCCAAACAGGTATCACAGAATGTCTCAGATGCTTAACTCCCAGATGTCAACCCAAGAACTTTCATTTTCATTTAGTAAAAAATGAACCTTTGTCTCTCACTGCACTTCTGTGCTCTCTCTGCTCATCCCATGACCTAGCAGTCATTTCTGACTCATTCTGTTTCCTGTATTTGCATTCCAAATAAATCCCATTGCTGCTTCTTGTATAATATTCTATGAATTAACTCTTTTTGTCTGGCTAATTCTGTGCGTTTATTATCATAACAACCGTTTATCTCCTTTATACATGTACTATCAACTCCAGGACATACAACAATCAGACTATGGTCTCATATTCCTTGCACACTGCTTTGATGATTCTAGCTCTTTTTATCCGTTAGCAAATTCCCTTTGTTGTGTCAGCAGCATTTGGATCATTTTTTGACCAGTTATCTTATGTTTCCCTGTGTAAGGACAGAGTGAGAATTGTCGTCTGCTCTCTCAAGTGTCTCCTAAAGCTTTGCTTCTCATTTCTCTGAAAAATAAAGGAAAAAAAAAAAAAGAAAAAAGCCCCCCACAACACCAAATTGTATTAGTTACATTTCTTAACTCCATTGTAGCAACTCCTCTGTCTTACTGAAGTCCATGTCACTTTTTATTTTCTCTCCTGCTTCCCTGTTCTTTTCTCCCCTATAATATTCCCTCTGTTTTGTTTTTTCTTTACATCGTTGGGTTCAGCTAAAGTTGTTTCTATGTCCCAGCAACTTGTGCCAAGATACAGTATTGTGCACTCTGGAATGCCTTCTGCATCTCTCAGGACACCCAAAGGTTATGAAATTGCCACCCTAACACTAATCTAAACCTTGTCTCTGAGAATTAATTGAATGTATGTTCTGTGAAGGCAACAGACAAGCTGGAGTCACATAAAACTAGAATGGACGCATAATGCTTCAAAAAGGGGCTGGTGAGGGGGTGTAGGGAAGAAGCAACCTCATAGACAGTGAAAAACACATCAGTCTTTTCAGGAGAGAAAAATAAGTAGGTAAAAGATGCAATCAGCTTTCACTACTTTGCTTTTTTCCTTATATGCTTTTTAGCTGTGTTGCTCAGCACTGTGTTTGTGGAGGTTTATGCACTCTGACAAATTCTGGTTGCTACCTTAAGAGCACTTATTCCCTACGGAAACTCATTTCACATCTCATCAGTTACAACAATGAGATGGGGAAACTGATTTCTTGTTTCTCTGAGGTATATGCATGCTGGCTGGCTAAGACAGCTGTAGCTGCAGCTGAACTGAGTTCTGGCCCCGAGTTTCCCCACACCTCCTCTGGGCTGAGTGATCTCCAGGTTTAGAGCCCACCTCTCTTTAAAGAGCAGCTCCAGGCATTTCCAAAGAAATGTGGTGCAATGAAAAATATGCTTTCATTTCAAGACCCCTTTAGAAAGTTAAGACAGCAGTAGACCTGAGCATTTGATTAAGGTGTGTTGCATCTATTTCCATGTGTTGCTTTGTCTTTCCCCTGCAGGGAGCCCTACAACATAATTCAGTATCACTTATGGTAGACTGTGCCCAGGAGACATTTTCAGACACTGCCAGGACTTGGCCTGTTTGGTTTGAATGGTCTGTGATACTATGTGGTAAGTCATGAGTCTTTGTCCAGAGTATTTGCTCTGGTCTCAAGCAAACCCAGAAGCCATGGAAAACCACAGAGCATCACAAGACTCCTGCAAAACAGAACAAACAAAACAAACACCCAAAAACCCCCACCTATAAAACTATCTGTTTACCCAAGTTATGAACCTGTTTATTTCTGGAAACAGAGTATTTTGGTAAAGTCATGGCAAACTTCCAGGCCATAAAAAAGACTTGAGATCTCATGATTAACATTCCCCAGGGCAATAAAAAAAAGTTACCCCTTACTGTGGCATTCTCATGTTCTCATTTTCCTGCTGTTGCATCACTTCTTACAATTGGACAAGATAGAAAAGATCTGTACATTCCATCCAGGGAACTGGAGCAGCACTCTTGGCTTGGGGAAATTAAAGGCTACACGTGATAGCTATTAGTCCTGAGAGGCTAGGCTAGGAGGGAGTGCTCGGTGATGAGTACAGTGTGAGGCTTTGAACAGGAACTAAGGGGGAACTAAAAAACATTAAAAGCATAAGGAGAATATAACTTTGGAATCTCTCTGCACTAGAAGCCTCTCTGTCAACCAACACTGGACTTTAGGGTCCTCACAGCTGCCAGCGTGCAGCTATTCCAATACTGGCCATGAAGCCAAAAAGGAGCCCATCCCTTCTGGAAAATTTGCCTGCCTGTCCTTCTTGCCCAGAAATACTGGGTAGCTCAGAAATTCCACTCAACTTTTAAGTGATCTCCAGACAAGTTTTTACTGTTGAGGACAACCATATTCATGTGCAGGACAAACAACTCTTGTGGGTTCCGGAGCTCAGTAGATAAAGCCCCAGAATAGCTGTTAGGGAAAATCAGCCTGGCAAGAGAAGTGATCTGGGATCTGCAGGACTCCGTTTCAGCTACTACAAACATCTGCTTTGCTCCACTACCTAATACTTCCTTCTGGTGTCTTCTGGCCTTTGTTCTCCTGCAGCAGTAGGCAGAGATTTTTAACCAAATTAACAGTGCTAGGAATTTCATAAAGTGTGAAGCTCTGTCCCTCGTTATGCAACTAAAGGTTCTTTGGTTAAGGTTAATAGGTTTCAAACTGGCTTTTAAGAGAGTAAACTGTCTCCATGGTTCTAAAACTGGCATATTGAGAGGCCCTTCCTCAGGGCCTTTACTGCCAGGTATTTAAGTAAAATTAGAGTTAAGTGTCAAAGGATAATAAGAATAAAACTGATTAACTATGCATGCCTAATAATAATAATAGAGTGGAAAACATTTTGGACTAAAATTAACGAACACATCTTTAGTATGTGATACATGAATTTATCTGCATGACTTCCACTCGCATTAATGGGAGACACTTGGCTAAATTTCTGACCAGTGAGCTGCTAATTCATGCCTAGGGTTAAGTTTAAATTTAAACTTACAAAGGCCATTTAATGTTAGAGATGAAACACTGTCTTGAATTCATACAGTTTTTGGAGAAAAAAAAGAATGGGAAAATAAAGTAGCAGTGATGTATTAGTGTGAATGCTGAATTTCCTGAATTTAGTGATTAGTTTGGTGCGGTCACAAGTCATGACGTCCTGGTTCTGAGCAATACTTGGCAGCTTCCAAACACCTGATAAGAAGTAAATGTTTGATAACATGTTTATAATCAGCATTTTTTTATTAGCTGCTGTCAACAGTTGGCTTAAATTCTGATACAGGTGTAACCCAGAATTCCTTAGTTTATATTTTACTTCTAGTTCTTTCAGAACTCTTCTGAATTATGCACAGCTCATATTTAAGTATTGAAATTCCATATAGATTTACTGTGAAAAAAATATGATGCCTTTTTTCCATTTTAAGTTAGTTTCCTTTCAATCTCTCTCTTGTTTTTTTCTTAAGGAAGAGATTATTTAGGAAGACCTGATATTCCTTTAACTAGTGTTCATTATTTTCTACCTTTCACTGTGTTCTCTCTTATTCTGAGTTTTGTTTCTAAGTGATATCATGCAAAACTTGTGAGCCATTTTCTTTACAAATGTCTTTGATCTGTATCTTCCCCTGTATCTCTCTTGATGTATGTTAACTGCTTCTATATAACTTTTCTAGTCCTACCTGTACCATTATAAGCACCAATGGTCAAAACCCAGTATAAGCACCCCACCAATTTATCCAGGCTACAATACCTGCTATGTTATTACCCCTTCATCTCCATTCCTGCAGAAGACTGTCACTTGTCATTTTCCTATCACTGCACTAAACAGCTGTTTTCCTGAAGCTCTTCGCAGTGACTCACTACTCAACTTTTAGCATAACTTCCACCCCTTATTTCTTCCTCCTCCCTTCACACACCTAGTGTTTTATGAATAGATAGTTTAGACCATTCGTTCTAATGCTTGCTGCTTTTATAACCTGCATTTACAAGTAGTTACCTAGGCTTTCTGAAATTCCTCACAGCCTTCTCTGCTGTTACGGTGTTATCTCCTGTGCTAGCTGTCATTTTTTCCACCTGTTTGTTCACCTCCATTCAGACTGATCATACATGAAATAACACTTAGTCTATGTGCTGGGGGCACCTCATGTAGCCCTTTCCTATTTAGAAAATTGTTCATCTCTTCCACCTCTTTGCTTTTTATCTCTTAACCAGCTTATAACCCCTGTCTGATCTTGTCTGGTTGACTGTTTGCTCACTGAAGAAGGTTCCAGGTCTTTTAGCATTCTTGTTGTAGCGCTGTATAAATATTTATTCATATATAAGGCATTCCAAGTTCATTTTATCAGCTCATAGTCATCTAGGTGTCATAAACCTATTAATTTTTTTTCCAATTAACTTTTCTACCATTGAGATAAGGCTTTCTGCTCTGTAATTACCAGGGTCATTCCCTGCATCTTTTTTAAAATTAGAGAAAATATTAACTATTCTCTAGTCCTAGCTGATGTGGAGTATGCTGTATGCCACAGTTAATTGTGAGAAAATATCGCTTACCTTGGAAAAGAGTAACCACATTGCTCACAGTGCAGCAAAGGTCTGACCTTCAACGACCCTCTGCTATTGCAGCCCTGGGTCTCCCAAGATAATGCCTTAATGTTACGAGTCCACATCACATCCAGGTTTAAAGTCCATAAAGTTTATTTTCACTTGGGACTTAAGCCAAGTGGTAAATCAGGCTCTTAACAAGAGATATGTGTCAGAAATTAAGTCAACATGGCATGCAGCTTCCCTATGTTCAGACTGTTAAAAGGCTGCTACCAAGTAACTTTGCTAGATATCTTCACTTTAGTCAACATTGTTCATGTCTTGATCTGAAAATATCGATTTAGAGGCAAGAATATAAAATGCTCTTTCCTTGTGTTTTCCCTCTCTAAATGTGTTCTGAACAGATTAAAAATAAACATAATGGACATCGTTCCTATACAAAAATTTTGCCTTCCTAAAAAATTGCTGAGTTGGAGAAAAGATAAGGCTGAATGATTCAGCTGTTTCCTACAGGTAATAAGTCTGGAAGGGAAGAGAGTTTGCAAGGGACTTACTTATAATTTCCAAATGTGGGCATAAGTTTAAAGCAAGAGGAAGTGCAGTCAAATGTCTCAAGGAACACACGTCTCTATGCTACTAAAAAGACTATTTCCAGAGGTATATATATCCACTTTGTATCAGTTCTCTGACGGGAAAAATCGGTCCAATATGAGCCTCATTCTTGCAACGAAATTCACTAGGATGCTGTGGTAGCATCCACTCAGAGGTGGCAAAAGTTCTCTCTAATTGCTTCTAAATTAACTTACCCATAAACACCTGCTAACACCCCTTTGTCACACATACATAAACTCCTTCCACTCTGTTCATTCAGCACTTCCAAATGCATATCACTGGGTGATGTTGCGGCATTAAAGACATCAATATTAAACACTTAAAATTAGGCCTTCCTGCGTGTTGACTCTGTGTGTGTCTCTGTCTCTATGCCTTATTGCAGTGGAAGGTACAAATGATGCTCCATGAGGTACCAGGCTGGTATCTTGCATGGACAGCAATAGAGATGCTGTTATCTATGTTTTCACTTTAAAGCTACCTGAACCTGTCTTAAAGCCTAAGCAGGTCTTTCATCTCAGGAAGAGTGGTAAGTACAGAAGGCATTCACTCAAATACTGTAGTGTCTTTCAAATGATGGCATCTTCGCCTATGACCCTTCACTGCGTCAGTAATTTTTGCCCATTGATTTTTGCACTGCAGATACAACATGATAATCAATATAAGCATGTTAATATAGCATGATATAGCATAATGATAATATAACATGATATAGCATGGATCAATATTAACGTGATAGTCAATTAACAAGCAGCACACATGGCTTGGAGAAAAGACTTCAGAATCCATGGAAGCAATAAATACCCAAAAGAAGTAACAAAGAAAGAATGAAAATACCTCATGATATTTCTTCACTGTTTTCCCTGACATGCACATGCAAGATTTCCAGTTTGGAGTCCCACAGCCACAGTTTCCTCCACAGCGCTGGACAAGGAGGCAGCGGGGGAAGAAAACTACATTTGTCAGCTTCAGTTCCTCCCTTAAATTGACAGAGTAGTTTCTCGGGGTGCAGCTGTAACGTTTCACGTCATCATTCAACCTGTCCAAGTCAACTGCAATGCAAAAGAAGTTTCATTAGTGAGGTTTGAGTGGGTCATTCCTCTGGTTTATACTGCTCCCTAGGTAGTAAATAACACAAAGTTATGGGACACTGTTTGAAAAATAGGTGAAATGTAGTAGTGATTTCTGAAAAGATAAACATAAACCTACCAATTTTAAATCATTACAGGTGGCCATCTAGGCAGTCACCCTGCTCCCACTGATTCCCATAGCAAAGCTCACACCAACTATAAAGGTGAATGGAAGGCTTGAAGTAAAACAGTGGCCCAAAAGCTGAAGACTAGTCATTTTATTTGCTTTATCACTGATCTGTTGGATCCCCGGGCAAGAGATTCCACCTCTGCTACTCTCTTCCCTCCTCTGTTTATACCTGACTGACGCAGACGATAAGATCTATTTTGTTACTATGAGCATAACTTCTTTTGCCTAACTGCAGGCATAGAAAAGGCAAACACTTTAAACAAGACCCTTTCTGTGGTCAGTAGAGAAACTGGGGAGTGATTCATCCCTTCCTCACAAGAGCATTTAGGACAGGCTACATGACTTGCTTTCTCAAGTTGCCTGTTTGTATTGTTTATGGACAGAGTTTAGATAACTCACTTTTAGATGGAGAAACCAATCTAAGCAATATTAATTTCAGCTGGTAAATGTTACTATAATAGGCATAAAAATAAATACAATTAAAACTAATGAGGTTCGTTGAATGCCAGTAGTTGGTTGATGTTTAAGTGCCTGGTATCTCTGTGAGATCTGTCATGTAAACAAGCAGTAAAGCCAGTCATAAAAATAACTTATAGACTATCAGCTGTGACTTTAAGTGCTGTTTCCAGCTTTTCCTTATAAAGCTAAAACAAAACAAATAACCCCTTCTATAAATACATATTCCACACTTGTAACACATACAAAAGCAACAAATTTAATGAGTTCTATTTCTGAAGAAGTTTTTGATTTGTTTTTCCTTCCTTTTCTGCTTTCTTCTTTCTTTAGGATTCTATCCACCAACTAAGTGTTCAAAAGCTCAATAATTCATTCAGGACTGGAGGACAAGTGAACTTGTGTTGAGTTCAACTCCAAACAGCATTTGCTAACAGAAACATCAACAGGAAAACAGAGATGGCTGAAATGAGAACTGAGATAACAGTGTAGTATTTGTGAACATACCAGATTTTCATGGGCACATATAATAGGTCAACATAATTTCTGGTCCTGAGAGCACCTCTACCTGTGCTTTAATAAAAATATGTGAAAACTTACAACAAAGACACTTCATACCTTCTGTGATTCAGTCCTTGTCAACATCACAAAGTAAGTAGTGGAAAAAGCTGTGACTTGTAAATATCATGTACCTTTACATTCTGACCTGGAGATATTCACAAGGCAGATAAGCAAGGGGCAAGGGTACATAAATGTCAGGAGTGCTATTATAGAAAATCATAGCAGATTCACTTTCCTGGTAAGGTGTTATCTCAGTCAATGGGAATTCAGCAGATAAATTGCAATTTTATAGCAACTGTGATACATGTCACCATGAAATCTCAGTGGTTCTCTCCAGAGAGTTAGCATCTCTCCAAAAGAGGTATAGATCATTCTCTTGATATAAGCACAAAATCAATGGGGTTGGTGGTATACTTATGCACTGGGAGAAAAATACACTGTGAATGTCCTTATCCAGGACTTACAAGTCCAGGGAATATTGACTTCTTTGTTTTAATAGATGGTATTTTTTTTCCACTGTCATTCTCCAAAGCCACCCCTTCTCACAGCAAGACCTCAGGCTAATTCTCTTCACAGGGAAGTGTTTCCCACTCCTCTAAACGTTTGCCACCAGCTTTGCTAACTGGTAAAGCAAAGCACTATTTGGCTACTATTCATTTCAGTCAATAGATGTGAAGGAAAAATCTCCCAAAGGAAGAAGAGGGTTGAAAATTTTCTGTCTTTATGATTAATGAGATTTCTTGAGGGGAAAGCCTGGATCATTCACACTTTAACACTACAGCAATCCAGGGGAATGGATACTAATATGAGCAGACTCCTATTGGGTAGTCCAGGCTGACCATGGACTATGATGGCATCTGCTGATGGTACTGATGGAGCTGGAATAAAATGCTCAAAGGCTTAATTTAGACTTAATTTAGCTGAGGTAACATAAGAAACAAGGCTTCCAGTAACAAACTGGTTAGTAAAGAGGGCCCATGAACTGACATCTGTGTCTAGAAGATGGTTGGAAGACTGAATAAAATTTACTCTATCACAGATGACATTTCCCCTCAGGCTCAACACTCCTCCTTCCTGTATTGAGCTAATACCTATTAGCACTGCTGTATTATCAAAACAGAAATGAGTCCTTGTAATGAGACTAGCAGAGAGGGAAAGCACCGACATGTAAAGGACCTGCGTGGGGGGTGTTTTCCTGCAGAGGGCATATTATATCCATCACAATGTTACACTATTAGCTTCAATACTTAACTGCTCAATTTAAATGACAACGGTTGACCTGACAAAGGGCTTTCACTGGAAGGAAGGCTTTGCTCACTGCCTTCAAACGCCTACTTCTGATGCCTTTAGGAAGTCTTTACAGGGTCGCAGGCTGTAGCTGACTCAGGACTGTGGGAAGCTGTTGATTTGCTTGAAGCATAGGAGGGAATAACCAGATAATTAGCAAAATTTTCTTTCTCTATGCAGTATGAAGGAATAAGCAGTTTTCAATGAGGGCTCAACACTTTCTCTGGGTACACTTTTCAGGAATTCTGAAATCAAGTAGTAGCAATACGCATTTTATCTAGTGTATTTTTTCTGTATTTGAAAAACCTACGGGAAAATTTCCAATGCAAAATTGCATGAATTCTCCTTGTTATCTACTCAAGGTATTCTGATCATGATTATTATCAGGTTTTGGGACCACCAGATCCCAGAGTTATCAGTTAAATTGCTATATTTTAGGTATCAGAGTCCATCTTAAAATGGACAAAAATAATAGCAGAAAGGTCTTATTTTAGTGATTTAGAAAACATGAAAATAAATAAGTTCAAGCAGAGAAGAACAGCCTAAATAAACAGTTTAGGACATACACAAGTCATCCTCTATTAAAATCCATTTGGAGGGAAACACCTATACCTACGCGCTTTTTTACTCTGCTCCACAGAACTCCAGTGCTTAGTGGGATAAGGTGAGCATGCATACTCCATGAATAACGTATACTGTACTCTGGTAGCATCATACTGACACATGAGAACAGTTCCCATTGCCTAATTACCTTTAGATCATGGTTTATTGCCCCCTAACAAAAGAATACATTTAATTCTGAACAATTCTCTCTGCTGAAAGCTTCAATACATATTTTTCCCTATCTTAGGATTGTTTTACTGTCTGGAGCCAGTCCATTCCCTCATCCATATAACAATGAGATTTTACAGTGCAGTCAGTTTCATGCATCACTTCACTGCTGTGACTAAAATGTAACTGAGCCTTGGTGTGATTGGTGTGAAATCCAACTGCTTTACTTGTCAAGGACTGAAACCACTGGATTCCTTAATTTAAAACTAGAACTAAAAGATTCTTTAGACTGGATGCAAATAACTTTCAAGTATTATTACAGAATGTCTGCATCAGAGATTTAACTTAAAGGTAAGGCAGACATAAAGAGATGCATCGAAGCACTAAGATCATAGAATACCAGAATCATAGAATCAACTGGGTTGGAAGGGACCTCCAAGATCATCAAGTCCAACCCTTGACCCACTACCATCGTGGTTACTAGACCATGGCACTAAGTGCCACATGCAGTCTCATCTTAAAAACCTCCAGGGACGGAGAACCCACCACTTCCCTGGGCAGCCCATTCCAATGCCTGATTACCCACTCTGTAAAGAATTTCTTCCTAATATCCAACCTAAACCCCCCCGGCACAGCTTAAGACCATGCCCTCTTGTCTTACTGATAGCTGCCTGGGAGAAGAGATCAACTCCCACCTGGCTACAACCTCCTTTCAGGGAGTTGTAGAGAGTGATGAGGTCTCCCCTGAGCCTCCTCTTCTCCAGGTTGAACAGTCCCAGCTCCCTCAGCCTCTCCTCACAGGACTTGTGCTCAAGTCCCTTCACCAGCCTCATTGCTCTTCTCTGGACCTGCTCCAGCACCTCAATATCCTTCCTGAACTGAGGGGCCCAGAGCTGGACAACAGTACTCCAGGTGTGGCTTCACCAGTGCTGAGTACAGGGGAAGAATCACTTCCCTGGATCTGCTGGCCACACCATTCCTGATCCAGGCCAGGATACCATTGGCCTTCTTGGCCACCTGGGCACACTGCTGGCTCATATTCATCTTCCCGTCAATCCAAACTCCCAGGTCTCTCTTTGTCTGGCTGCTCTCCAGCCACTCTGTCCCCAGCCTGCAGTGCTGCAGGGAGTTGTTCTGGCCAAAGGGCAGAACCCAGCACTTGGCCTTGTTGAACCTCATCCTGTTGGAATCAGCTCAACTCTCCAGTCTGTCCAGGTCCCTCTGCAGAGCCCTCCTGCCTTCCAGCTGATTGACACCCCCCCCCAGCTTGGTGTCACCTGCAAATTTGCTAATAGTGGACTCAACCCCCTCATCTAGATCATCAGTAAAGATATTAAACAGAACTGGGCCCAACAATGATCCCTGGGGGACACCACTAGTGACCGGCCATCAACTGGATGCAGCACCGTTCCCCATCACTCTCTGGGCCTGGCCCTCCAGTCAGTTCCTGACCCAGCACAGAGTGTCCCTGTCCAAGCCGTTGGCTGCCAGCTTTTTCAGGAGAATGCTGTGTGAGACAGTGTCAAAGGCTTTGCTGAAGTCCAGGTAGACACATTCACAGCCTTCCCCTCATCCACCAGGCGGGTCACCTGGTCATAAAAGGAGATCAGGTTGGTCAGACAGGACCTACCCTTCCTAAACCCGTGTTGACTGGGTCTGATCCCATGTCTCTCCTGTAGGTGCTGTGTGATTGCACTTAGGATGATCTGCTCCATAACCTTGCCAGGCACTGAGGTCAGGCTGACAGGCCTGTAGTTTCCTGGGTCCTCCTTCTGGCCCTTTTTGTGGATCGGTGTGACATTCGCCAACTTCCAATCATCTGGGACCTCCCCAGTGAGACAGGACTGTTGGTAGATGACGGACAGCGGCTTGGTGACCTCTTCTGCCAGCTCCCTCATCATCCTTGGGTGGACCCCATCTGGTCCCATAGACTTGTGAGGATCCAATAAAGAATGGAGGTTTCCTTTGCCCCTCCTTTTGCTATTACTGTATCTTGATGTATCTTGTATCAAGGTGGATACTTGAGGCCCTGTGTTTGCCCCTCCTTCCCTTTAAATCCTATGCTTAAAACCATCCTCATTTCACATAGCTCTTGGGCATGTGTTTACTTTGAAATATTGATCTTAATCAGAGGTGAGCACTGGAATCAGAGACTGCAGTTAATACCATGTTTTATTCAGAAAAAGACAGGCCTTAAAGATTGAGGAGAAAAGCTATGCTGCTGGTCACTGATTAATTTTAAGAAGACAAGAGGTCTGTTAGGGTTGCTTTTAACACTTTATCTGTTCGACATTCACATATGGTCCTAACATTGTTATATCTGCACATTTTACACTTTTTTTCATGCATCAGTCACAGAGCAGAGCTGAGGTGTAAGAGATGGTAGTCACCTTGTTATGGTATTCCTATAACACATGTCAAGGCCATCTACAAGTAAAGTGAGGAGGATTTGGGCAGGTGCAGACTAGTCAATCTCATCTCAGCCCATGGTAAAATTAAGGGGTAAATCCTCCTTGGAAGCAATGCCCAGGCAGATGAAAGACAAGAGGGTGACTGGGAACATCCAGAATAGATTTACCAAGAGAAAATTGTCATGGATCATCTTGAGAGTTTGCTGAGACAACTGTCTTGCTGGATGAGGCAAAAGCAGCAGAGGTGTCTGCTGTTTTTTTCACAGTGATCCATAGAATATTTGCAGCCAAACTGCTAAGATCTAATGGTTTACAAAATCAGTAGATATCTGGAGCATCCAAGAGACTTGAGCAAAATGGTCAGCAATTCCAAGTACAACTGCTGGTTGATTACTATGTATGTTCCCCAGGGGATAATGCTGGAGTCAATACTTCTAAATATCTTTGCTAACTCTCTACACAATCCATCCACATGCTGCAAGAATGCCTTTCAGAAGGATCTCAGCATGTTGGAGAAACGTGCTGGTAAGAACATCATAAGATTCAGTGATTACAAATGGAAATTCTTGCACCTGACATGGATAACCCTATCCATTGATCCAGACTGGGGACACATGGACTAAGCTGAAGCTTTGCAGAAAAAGCCTTGGTATCTGGTTAGACAGCAAGTTGAATATGAGTCAGCTGTTTGCCTTGCAGGACCAGGCTCCACACTAAACTGCATTAGGAAGAATGTAGTAGGATGCTGAGGGAGATGGATATTCCCATTCATTCTGCTCTTGTGAACCTGCATCTGAAGTACTGTGTCCCATTTTGAGCCCACTCCAGCAGAAGGATGAACAAACTAGGAGTTCGGTGAAGGATGACCATGATGGTTAAGGTGCTGGTCCAAAACAGCCAGTGAGGCTGAGGAAAGGAGATTCTTTAGTCTGGAATAAATACTAAAGAGGGTTCTAATGATTATATCTAGTTATTTAAAAGGGGCTACAGGGAGGATGGAGCCAGGTACTTTTTGGATGTTCACAGCAAAAACAAAAGTGAAAAAAATCTCGAGTTGCAGCAAGGGATATTTGAGTTCTATAAAAGAGTAAGCACCATGAAGGTAGTCAAACACTGGGACAAGTTATCCAAAAGCTTGAGGAATCATTCTAGTTGGAAACATTAAAAACTTAACTAGAGAACTTCAAAGATAGTCTTGCAGTGGGCAGAGGTTTGGATGAGAATGCCCTTTTAACCAAAATTATTCTATTATCTATTAATATCAACCTATGATTGATATTAAACTGCC
Organism: Chiroxiphia lanceolata; assembly: GCF_009829145.1. NCBI lineage: Eukaryota > Metazoa > Chordata > Aves > Passeriformes > Pipridae > Chiroxiphia > Chiroxiphia lanceolata. The sequence continues at coordinate 78,198,163 of NC_045638.1, read as the reverse complement.
ATGGTGGTTTGTGTCTGCTTTCCTTCCTGAAAAGGTATTGACATCACTATCTATACGGACAGATAAAGTTTAAAAATTTGATCTTTTTGTCTGTTGTGATAGCAATGTGGATGTGTGAAACCAGATTTCAGCATGACACTCACCAAAATATGCTGTTGACAGGTGATGTCAACCTGTATGTTGACAAGATGTTGAAATACCTAACTCTCACTGAAGGGATTTGTATTATACAATGAACAGGTGGAGAGATTTCCCAGAACAGGTGGAGAAATTTCCTAGCCACTGACTATCCTCCCCTGGATATCAAGCATAAATCTACATCTCCTTGGGCCTCCTCCCAAAGGTATGTAAACAAGTGCCAATTCTGTCAACATTTCTAGCTCTTGTGTTCTTTTTGGCAACTAAAAAGATGTAATCATGAAAGGGGACTGTACTTGTTAGCTTGCCCCTGTTCATATTTCGTGCATCAGCAAGGGATGGAATTGCAGTGTGTCTGGAGTATCGTGTGTCAAGTGGGAATCCAGAGCTCAGTTATAGTTTGACTCTCATCCTTTTTCATGTGTGGTTTAGAGTTCATAACAAAGGTTATTGTGCTACAGTTTTAATTTTGACTCTTGGCTTTAAAAAAAATTCCTCCTATAGAGAATGGAATTTCTCAGAGACCTATAAGTGTATTGAATCCTTTCTCCCTAGCATTCATGCTTCACTAGCATAAAGGTGTGTGTCAGGATTGTGTCAGATAGACTTAGAGGCACTGTACAAGCAAAGACATTCAGAGCAGTGCTGTAGCTGAGTGAAGGTATGGTGTGGTTAAACTTGAGTTGGCAAGTACACAAATAAGCTGAAGACGGACATTTTACAAGGGCATATAGTGACAGGACAAGGGGAAATGGCTTCATACCGAAAGAGGATAGGTTTAGATTAGATATTAGGAAGAAATTAAATTCTTTACTGTGAGGATAGTGAGGCACTGGAACAGGTTGCTCAGAGAAGCTGTGGATGCCACATCCCTTGAGGTGTTCAAGGGTTGGATGGGGTCTTGAGCAACTTGGTCTGGTAGAAGGTGTCTCTGCCCATGAGGGGCATTGGAAGTAGATGATCTTTAAGGTCCCTTCCAACAGAAACCATTCTATGATTCTATCATCTCAACAATGTAACAATGAATATTGAGATTATCAACATAGTAATATCCTCAGAAGTGTGTAGATATATATATATATAAAATATATATACACTATATATATAAAGTATATGTATACCATATATATATGTATATATATACATTATACCAAATGGAATATTATTTCCCAGTTGCATCTTCTACTGGTTAAATAATCTAAATGCACCGACACTGATTAAATTATTCTTCTCCATACCAAATATCGACCAAATCCTGTAGCTTTTAGATTTCAACACTTATGGCTTATGGTTTTGACTATTCCACTGCACATGCTTAATGATACCACAATAATCAATTTGTTAAATATACCTGGAAAGTTTGGGAGCTATTCAAGTCTTTCTTGTGGGAGCTGGGGAAAAGATGTTTCAATTTGCATTTACTACAGAATTGCAACACCAAGACAAACTTCCTCAATACGGTAACTGTTATTTCAGAGGAATGAGAGATCAGAATTTCAGGGGGCTTATAAATGCTTGCGTGAAACAATATATATACATAGGTACCCAATATATAGGCCTATTATGGACTGGTAAACCAATAATCAGCTGTTCTATGGGTCAAGTAGCAAAAGCAGGCCAAACCATTTGACATAGCTTCATTGAAATCAATAGAATTGAGCAGCTTAATCCAGTAATAAATAATATGCTACAAGTTACACTAACATTTTAAAAAAAGATTTAGTAAGAAAAGCTTTCACTGCAGTGACTGACAATGACCAACAATTGTGCCACATAACACATGAGGGAAAATCTCATTTTTCACAGAGGCTGCAGATCTGAATTAGATCTAAAATGAGTGAATGTGTGCAGTTTGCATGCAACAGACAACTTAATTCCCATCTGAAGAAGAGTGGGAGAAATATTCTGGTTTTTAAGCACAGGGAATACTCTAAATTAGCAGCTGTTTGAGAAGGTATTCCATCTACTTGGAATATTCACATTTACCATGAATGAGCGAGCATTTGTGACACCTGCACTCCCTGTCTGGTGAACTGAAACTTGCTGGCAGCCATCCCAGAACCTTTCAAGGAAGAGTATATGGACATTTGCAGTGATTTACTGGCCACTGTTTGCAACCCCCTGAGAAATTACATTCCTGAGTTAAAATTCTAGCTTCTTGTTAGACCACTGTAAGTAGTGACAATTCAGAACTATTGTTAAGGACATGGTGAAACTTGCCTGATGTTGGTAACCTGTTTGGCAATGGATAGCAGAAAACATTCCATGAAAACCTGTGGTGTCACCTCACTGTTCTTCCAGACCAGTGTTCTGCCACCAAGTGTTTATTTATTTAACTGGTAAAGCCATCACTGCAGACAGATATTATTGCAAGAGTGTCCCACCTGATTAAGTTCCTCTGATAGCCAAAGGCTTCTTGCATACTATTTCCAAAAAAAAAAAATGAGCTCAGAGGCATGTGTAGTCTTAATTACCAGAATGTATCTATCTACATGTGTTCCTGCTTCCTAGGTTTATTTATGGGAAAACAAAACAAAACAAAACAAAACAACCCATTCTTTTCTAAAGATGGCCACTTTCTTTAGGTACCATCTCCATGACATTTGGATTTACTTTTATGATGAGAAACTGTGAACTTGTTCTTTTTCCTTTCTTTCTTCATTTGTACACAAACCATTTCACAGGCAGTGGTCTTTTTTTAATTATAAAGCTTTTTTCAATGGGAGGTAAAACATTAGAAAGAACAAACAAAGACAAATGCAGACAACAACGTGGGAAAAGTTAAATAACATTTGATAGTTAGAAATGTTTACAACAGTATACTCTTAGAAGCTCTTCTAATATTATTAAACAGATAAATTGATGCTTTCAAAACTTTACACTAGGATGCAGAGGCTTCCTTCAAACATGTCTTAGCACTCCTTATGACTCTCTAAAAAAATAGAAACTTATTTGTCAAGAAGTTCAACACAATAGCAGAGCATGGCTGTTTATGTTTTTACATCTACCTGTGTCCTTGACAAGAGCAGTATTAAATAGCCCAATATCCAGTGATATCTTTTTACAGATGTTTAATATTTGTAATAATCAAATTACTATGACACTGAAGTCAACACATATTGCAGGAATGCAAAAGGAATAATTTAAAAAGATGTACTTTGTTTGCTATGTCCTGCCTTTTCTCTTAAGAGTCTAGGACGAGCACAAGGCTGAATATTCATGCTTTCAATTTCTAAAATGCAGCAATTGATAGCAAACCTTTTTGATTATATTTACAGCTGCAGAGGTTATTTGAAACATCTATCAAATTTTCATGTAGGTGTACACCATAGTTTATAGCTTATATAAGGCCCCTCACTTAAGGATTGTGAAAATGTGAATGTATGTCTTCCCCTTTTTTTATTGTCCTTTTCTGCCAGTTTGGGTTTCACTGCAATTTCATACTCAGCCTTTACTGGAGTGGTTAACAGCAAACCTCACTGAACATATATAGGATTAAATTTCAAACTTCATTTGGTTATTAGTGAGACACACCTGATACCAATATCTCACTTCAACCATGTAAATAGAAAGAAAGGTACTTAACTAATTAGAATTGCATCAGTATTGTAGAGGTTTGAGATCAGATTTTGTAGATTGAATGGAGTTATCATATATTTGGATTTAATCCACAACTTTAAGGTACTTGAAAGAGGTATCCAGGGAGGGATCAATTTGCACATGTATATATTGATGTTTACAAATACACAGAGTCATAGGATCCTCAAGGCTGGAAAAGAACTCCAGCATCATAAATTCAACTATAAACCCAGCACTGCCATAATCACCATTAAAATATATCCCCAAATGCAACATCCACACACTTTTTGAACACTTCCAGGGATGATGACTCCACCACTTCCCTGGGCCACGTGTTCCAATGTCTAACCACCTTTTCTGTGAAAATTTTTGTCCTAATTTCCTGTCTAAATCTCCTGTGGTGCAGCTTGAGGCCATTTCTTCTTGTCCTGTCACTTGTAACCTGTGAGAAGAGACTGACCCCCACTTCACTACAACCTCCTTTCAGGTAGTTGTAGTGCCATTCTCTGGACTTGCTCCAGCACCTCAATGTCTTTCTTGTAGTGCGGGGCCCAGAACTGAACGCAGGATTCGAGGTGCAGCCTCACCAGTGCTGAGTACAGGGGAATGATCACTGCCCTGGTCCTGCTGGCCACACTACTGCTGATACAGGCCAGGATGCCATTGGCTTTCTTGTCACCTGGGCACACTGCTGGCTCATGTTCAGCTACTGTTGACCAACAGTCCCAGGTCCTTTTCCACTGGGCAACTTTCCAGTCACTCTTCTCCCAGCCTGTAGCACTGCATGAGGTTGTCGCGACTGAAGTGCAGGACCCGGCATTTGGCCTTGTCGAACCTCATACAATTGGTTGTAGCCCAATGATCCAGCAACGATAGGAAGGAGCAAAGAAGATGGAGCCAGAGTCTACTTTGAAAGGACAAGAGGTTTTGGACTCAAATTTTAACATAGGAAAATCTATTCAAATGTTGAAAATAACAATTTTATTTTTTTTTTTTAATTTTGTTCACAGGGTGGTCCGGAGACATTGTGCAGCCTTCATTCTTGGAGGTATTCAAAACCTGACTTGACATGGTCATGAGCAACCTTGTATTGATGACCCTGCCTTGAGTACTGAGGTTGAACTAAACAAATTCTTGACGGGCCTTCCCACTTCATCTATTCCCTGATTCTGTGAGATTTCATTTTATTCTTAAATACTATCCTCTTATTTGCTTGACCTTGACACTTAAATTTGGAAATTATTAATTGCCAAATTAAGAAAATATACCATTTAAATGTAATTTACTACATGTTCCTGTAATCAGAATTACTATTTAGAAACAATGCCTCAAGCTCAATTTTGTGCCATGATTTGGTCTGGGCAGAAAGTTGGATAGGGGTGAAATTAATAGTGATTAATTTATACCATTTATACGGCATGTTCTGAAAATGCTGTGAAAGAAAGGCAGAGATTACATCAAATAGTTCTTACCTGCCTCAGGGCTGTTCTAACTTAGGATTAAAAATAAAACCCAGGCTGAAAGCAGAAACAGATAGGTATCTGAAATAAATGATGATATAATCTATTGCTCTCTTTGCTGCAAGGTTATCCCAGTGCCTATCAACATTCCTCAGAGATCCACAGTGTCTGTGTTTAAAAGCCACCAAGTATTTCTAACTGAAAGACTTGTTAAAACTATTCCCTACTCTTGACATCATCCAAGAACAGGCCTTTAATCTTGTCAGAAGTTTATGCCTAAATAAAAATTTTTAACTAAAATTTTAAAGGATTTGATTGCGGTGAGGTACTTTTGTCCTGCTAACAGTCAGAGAATTTGGCCTTTAGCTTGAAGACAAAAGGAAAATTGTTATAAAACTTTTCTTCCTTTTCCTGTAACCAAACCAACACCACCAAAAAAAATCAAGTATATTAAAATATAAATCAAGTATATTAAAATAATAATTGGAACATTAATTTGTTTACAGTGGTGGTCTGCTATGCAAGAAGCTGAATTATATTTGTACTAAGTGGAAAAACTTTCATGCATCTGAATTTTCTGAGCAGTACCAGATCAGATTGATATCTCTAGACTACATCAATAAAACACAAAGTCCTATTTTATATTTATGTGGTCATTTAAATATATGGGATAATAGGCCAAATATGATCTGAGAGTGAAATGAAATCTGGAGAGCAGAACCAGTACAGGGTCCAGGTTTCTAATCGGCTTCTATTAAAATCAGAACAGGCCCTTGATTTCTTTTTTATATGGTGCCAAATCCAGCCTGGGAACAAGGGACAATACAGATCATTTTCCACAGACCCTCACAGAGATCAAACCACTCTCTAAAGTAATGCACTGGAACTTAAGTGAAGTTTTTAACAAACACGGGCTGTTGTGGTTGCCTGAAATTTCTGACATGCCAAAAGGGAGCAAAGTAAAGGGGATCACATTCACTGGATATCTGCTCAGGCTGTTATCACAGATTCCTTTGAGGTGCTGAGCCCAGAAACAGAGAAGGTCAATGTATCTTGGAAACTGTAAGCCAGTACTGTATCTTCTAATACACTGTACATGCCTGAGGTCATCCTCCTCAAGGACAACAGCCATGGGACAGCCCACATTTGTCTCTTACTCTCCAAGTCAAGGTGGCCACATGAATGGTAGGCAGCTTCTCCAGATCCTGGTTCATGCCCAGCAATGACCAGGCTGACAATTTAGCAATATGGTGACTGGATTTCAGGGCCTGGGAACACTCCTTGACGCTATTTTCCATAATACAGATGCAGTCTATATATCTCTTTTATGATCAAAGCTTCATCATTTTGATAGCAAGTAAGTTACAAATATAGAACTACAATTCTCTCTCTATCCTTAGCATATGCTTAATGTATGTGAGAATGGGATTTGAGACATAAATAAATGCTAGATTGCACACAATTGGAACTGTGATTTGGGCATTATAAAGTTATAAAGAAGAATGCATATGAGTACACAACTTGAAAATGGAAGACAATATTAACAGGAGAAATCAAATGAAATACTTCAGATCTTCTGTGAAAACTACAGTGATTGTCATCTTGGAGAACCCTAACAGACCTCCTAGATCTATATTGCACCACATGAAGGGCAATTTCATCAGGCCCTTCAGTGTATGGTTACCCCAGAGCACGACTGTCTCTTCTCAATAGTGTTTCTTTATCACTATGGGTTTGTACTGCTAGCTTAACGTCCCTTTGCTTTACCATTTGCTGGATGATTTGAACTAACAGAAGGAAACAAGAAACATAACCCAGAAATGTGTGCTTTGCTCAGTTATAGACAAGGACGTTAAACCATAATAATGCTCCCCGCCAACAGTGAGATGTTCACATTCTGAAAAAAACAGCTGCATATACAGGTGTCTGCACCAGATGCTTCCCTAAGCACAATGTGATAAAAGTGATTATTCCTCACTCAACAGAGAACAGTCCCTAAGCAGGGTATTTAAAGAAGAGTGATAACGCAGGTAATTAGGAGCCCCATGCTTTACACACAAAGCAATTTTAAGAGGGTGAAGCTGAGAACCATCTGTCTTTATATGTGGGCCTATGTTTTATCTGTGAATTCATCATAATGATGAGCAGTTTTCAGTCTGATTTCTCAAGCAAGATTCTACCTAGAAATTGTTTAAGGATAAATAACTTCTCCCTAGTTGTAATAGGTGGTACCTTGCCCTGCGACTCCAATGGGAACATGGGCATCAGAATGTAATACCTAGCCAATGGACATTTCTATAAGGAGTGAAGGAATACCCTGGTCTTGCCTCAAAGTATGTATATAATGACTTTTCCTACCTTTGGACTTCCTGTCATGGTAGCTCCTGCCTCGATAATGGTGGCCACTGTCTGTGTATAGATTCTCAAGATCTTCTTGCCAGGAGTCCGGGTTAAAATGTTTCAGCAGATCCTCCACCGTGTCGAATGCAGCAATGGTTTGATCCAGTGCTTCTGCCGTGAGCGTAGCATCAGTCACTGATGGAGAGGGATAGGATACCCCCTAAGAGTGACATATATCTCAGTGCACTTTGAATAAGTTACAACACCACTTAAAACAAATGAAAACAGTTGCTGAGAAACTTGTCTCATTATTGAGTGAAACAGCTACTTCGGGCCATCTTTTGAAGTCTTTACCTGGGCCAGGTTTTGTTATACCTGTGTTTTCTTTTTGTAAGGAGAAGAGACACCAAGGAACTCCCAAACAAATCCCAGAGGAGATTCAGGGAGCAAAAGCACTGCCACTGGTGGGCTGTCAGCATTTACATCCACTTGTCAAAGGGGATGATGGTTTGCACATTTACAAAAGCGTAATGAAAATGTCTTTTGAAACCACTGTTATGGCCATGGACATAGAATGGAGAGGCCAGCTTTGTCAGTTATTTGATAAGAGGCAGATCAGAAACCACAGCAGAGAAAGACAAAGACAATAAGTCCACTGGACTATCTTTCTCTGGTCAACTTGGGCAACAAATTTGGCTTGGTTGAAGACTTGAAAAAATGACCCTTTATTCCCTAAAATTAAATGTATTTCAATACACCAACTGACATTTTTTACCAAAAAATACAACTTACTAATCAAACAGAAAAAATATGATACTTTGATCTTAGGGGTGCTGGTGGATAAGAGGCCTGACATGAGTTGGTAACATGTGTTTGCAGCCCCAAAAGCCGATTGTATCCCGGGCTGCATCAAAAGCAGCGTGGCAGCAGGGTGAGGGGGAAACCTGCCCCTCTACTCCACTCTCGTGAGGCTCCACCTAGAATACTGCATCCAGCTCTAGAGTCCCTAGCATCAAGGAAGGGCATCAACCAGTTGGAGCAAGTTCAGAGGAGAGCTACCAAGATGATTAAAGGGATGGAGGAAAGGCTAAGAGAACTGGAATTGTTCAGCCATGAGAAGGCATCAGGGTGACCTAATTTTGGTCTTCCAATACCTGAAGGGACCTTACAGGAAAGACAGAGAGAGATTTTTTACAAGGGCATGTAGTGATAGGACAAGGGGGAATGGCTTAAAATAAAAGAGGGGAGGTTTAGGTTAGATATTAAAAAGAAATTCTTTACTGTGAGGGTGGTGAGACACCGGAACGGGTTACTGAGAGAGGCTGTGGATGCCCCATCTCTGACAGTGTTCACTGTTAAGTGGAGGGAGCTGTGAGCAAGCTGGTCTAGTGGAAGGCATCCCTGCACACAGCTGAGGTGGAACGAGATGATCTTTAAGGTCCCTTCCAACCCAAGTTATTCTATGCTTCTATGTTCTCAGCAATGTAACAATGGATGTTTGGATTGCCAACATATTAATATCCTCACAATTGTATCAAATAATATTATTTCCCATCAGTAAGGGCCAAGCACCATTCTCTGAGTGTTCCCACTGAACCTGTGGTACAACTTAACTTTGAGAGAAAGATTGTAGCAATTTCAGTTTTCCAGGAGAGGACTTCAAACATTTTTAAAAATCATTATTTAGAATTACAATATCCACTATCCCAACATCACTTTTTCCCTAGTCCAAGCACAAAGTCAAATAGTATGCAAATATTATGTAAAATATTTGCAAGAAAAACTATTAAAGCAGATGTCTTACTTTTTGAAGGACCACAATCAAAATACATTATTTTGTCCAAGAAGAAGTATAGTAAAGCACGAGAGTTGTTTGGTCTTACATGTTAAAACATTGGGGGAAAAACCCTAGAAAACTCTTGTCTTATGAAAACACAGCTCTGAAGTAACGCAGCAGAAATATGCTATTTAAAATTAATGGCTTCCCAAAATATTTTTTTTGCCTCATATCCTAGTTAAGTTAAACTATTAATCTTTGTGATTAACTTCACTCAGTTGGGTAGTAATGGAAAGGTCAACTCATTTGAGTAAATTCACTCATTTTTTTGCAGGACTGTGTCCTTCAATTCCTATTATAATAATTTTAAAGTATATATGTCTTTTAAAATAAAACAGTTGTCTCTAATGGTAAGATATATCACAAAATTAACAATCTTTGATATTTTACTGCATTTATTTGCTGAAAGTATGGACAGTCCAAATTATTAAAAACCAGAAAGAGAAGAAATAGAAAACATAACAATAGTGCAGTCAAGAAAGCACAGCTGCGCTTTACTGCTTACGACCAACAACCCAAGAAGTTTCAGAGGGCCCACTTGTGACTGCAATGCCTCTCTAGTGCCATGCTAAGTAAGACACAGTGCAGATGCCTGTAAAAATTCATGTCCCCTAAAAGGGAAGACATACCTCAAAGCCTCTCTCCTGACTTCTAAGTGGCTTGGAATAGAGACCGCCAGAGAGATGGAAGTCCCAGGAGCTGAAAAGCTCCAGTTGAAAAGCTCACCAGCAAAGTGAATACAGCATTGTTATCTAAAGCAGTGTTGCAGGAGAGACTATGCAGTGGCCAGCATCATGCAGTGTGCTAACACAGCCTTTTGGGCTACAAAAGGAAAAGGCATCCAAATGCTTTCTTACTAAGAGGAACTCGGTGGGGCTAATGGTAGCCCAACAGGGAAACATCAGACCCTGATTGCCTTTCAAAAGCGAGGGAGATGGTACAAGGAGACTGAAGAAACAGCACATAAAAATCAGGCCACAGGTCTGTGGCTTACTCAATGCAAGAGATTTTTTTTTCGCATGTTCAACTATACATTTCATTACAGAAATGCAGGTCAGTGAATGTGCAAGGCATTTCAAACTGAGACAGCTTTTCTTTTCATATAAAAGCTCCTACTCAAGAGATTTGTGCAACTTAGTTCAAACATAGAGGAAAGCTTAACGTTTTCTCAGTGACAGCCAAATAAAGAGGAATTATTTCAACAGCTCAGATAGCCTCCTGACACCATGTGACAGGCCCAAAAGCAACTTCAAAGCTGCCAACACAACTGCCTTTTTTTTTTTGTTCTGCCAAGAATGAGGTGCTGGCTTTAGGAGAGTTTGTGCTCATTGTAATCTGTCTTCTGATACTGCATCCAAAGAGGGAGCAAGAAGAAGAGTGAAATGCAAGAAGCAATGAAGAGCAAAGATTTACCACATTTTGTATCTGTTTTGCATTTCTTAAAAGCACTGAATACATTTTTAATTTAATGGAACACAAAGGTATCTTTTTTTTTGTCAGTGCTCTTGCCCCTAATTTCTATTCCCCCATTCTTTTCTCTTTCCTATCTCTATTGTGAACCTGACAGACAGTCCAATGTGCATCACAGTTTTTTTGTTGGACATAAAATTACTTCAGAAATAATGGAAACTAAACTAATAAGGAGTGATTTTGTTTCCTTTTTATTTTTTTTTCTGGGTTTCCCATGATGGGTTAAAGGCAGAAGTATTTGTTTCAGCTTTCTGAGGAAAAAAAACAAACCAAAAACCAAACAAAACATACCTCTGTAATATGATCTCCAACATGGAATTTGCTCACTCTGAAATTTTCATTCTAAGAGTTGTAATGTGTCTAGATCCTAAAATGAGTCCTTGAGTTGCTTGTGGGTTGGAGAGAGCAATCTTTGAGCATCAGCAGAATTGTATGTCATCAAGACTTACAGGTCTGAGTTTGTCTTTCTGCTCCTCAAGACCAGAGTAGAACCCCTGAATCTTTCTCTCCTGAAGAACTTGGGTGTTCTCAGACTTTTTCCTTGTGTGAAAAATTGCTCAATCTCCCTACCTTATTTTCCCTGAGGATAAAAAGGACTTGCAGGTGCAACACACATCCAAGTTGAAGAAAATACGTTTTATGAGATAGGGAATGGTGCGGGAAAACCAGTAAAACTGAGGTTCTGCTTCTAGTTGAGCTGTAGGTTTCCAGGTGACCTTGGGCATCAGCTTGCTACCTGTAACATTTGTACTGAATTTCCCTACCTGTAACATGGTAACAATTTTTCAGAAAAAAAGATGTGGAAGATAAACTTAATTTTTCAGTATGAAAAGGATACTGGATTTTGGTTTGGTATATCGTGCATTTTATGATGTTAAGGATGTAAACTAACATGGCGTATACCATATCATTGATCTCATTTTCATAGTCATCTGCTGAGGGAGCCCTAGGCTTACATTTTCAAACATCAGCCTACCATATTTTTAAACAAAATATTCCATCATATAGATTTTTTTTTCCCCAAGCCCATAATAGAATGAAAAATGAGTTTATGTCTTTCAGTGAAACTGTTTTACCATCTCCTGCTTGGCACATCTAGTAGATCTCAGCCCTGCTAACATTACTCCTCAAGACTTTCAGCACAATTAGTTCCAGGCAATCAATGCATCGTATCATGAAGGACAAGTTTCATTTGCAAACTCAAGGGTAAACATAAGTAAGACTAGCTTAACAGCTTCTAATTTTGGCAGTACAGAATTTTCTCTCTACTCACTGCCTAGATTGGACACTGGTCGGTAGAATTTGCCTATATTTTATTTACTGCTCCTTCACTGACTACTTCTGGCAGCTATTGTAACAAAGGTGCTATCATTAAGCTCTCTTCCATGAATGCTCCAAACATTGGTCTCAAATCTGCTTTTAGCGTTTATCCCTACCTCGTGTTTTAAGAGGAGTTAACAAGAGCTGTGACATGGTGCTGCCTAGGCAGCAGAGCACACAGAAGAGGACTGGCTGTATTATGAATTCTGATGCTACACTGCTGTTCCCAGGTGTTGGGAAAGAGAGGACAGATTTTTTGTCAATGACACAAATCAAATGCAATGAAGAGAAAAATAAAATTTTATACTGGATTACGTGTTATTCTTATTTTTTCTGTTTTATTTTTCTTTGAGTTGCATTTCACTGCTGAATGCAGAGACTTCAGATATAATATTTTATTGGAAATGCTTTAAAAAAAATTCTCAGTATTCACATTGAAAAGCTAGATCTATGTTCCTACTGTTTTAATTATAGTTTTCTGTTTAGGTCAAGACATTCTACAATTAAAAAATTTAAGTTTATATCCTGTATTTTCATATTGGCAGAATGAGTTTGAAAGCAAGAAATGTTTCCCAATGGCTATCTCATGTGATTACAACAGTTGATGGCATATCCTGAATCTTTTATCTCTAAAACCATACTGATTGACTCCAATGTGAATTGGAAAAACACTTCTTTCGTTCTATTCCAAAAGTGAATACATGGTTTCTCCATGCAGGTGCCATTTTTGTGAGTTGGATTCAAGCCATCCTATCAATCCATCCGTGCACAAAATAGTGAAAAATTACTTACTGAGACAGAGCTTGTGACTGACTCCCAGTTGGTTTCTGAGGCTGCATGCTGGAAATCATCCTAAGGGGAAAAACCCACAGGAAAAATCACTGTTAAGGCAATATCCAAAATTAACTACAGAACCTAGGAAATATTTCAGCATTCAACCTCTGTCACTTTTTCTAACCCTCTTTATTGCAAGAGTCTCTTGCTATGTGTCATTCCTAAATAATGTTATTTCCATTAAGGTTCCTCCCTTTTCATTGTGTATAAACTAACTCCTTGCAAGCTTGCTGGGACAAGAATAGGTGGTATAATAATAATAATAATAATAACAATAATAACAATAATAACAATAATACCACCACCAATATGATAATTGCTGCTTTGCATAGCAGGACTCACTGTGGTCTAGGACATAATATTTATATTCTTTATATTAAACACCATCTCTGTATGTCTATAATCAGAGCATCAATGCCATTGCCAAACTGATCTGTTCTGGAAAGAATGTGGACATGCCAATACCCTGGAATTACTTAGTCAAGGTGAAAAGCAGAGTAATCTAATCCATTTGAAAAGTAGTCCTAACATGACTGTATTGCTTTTGGTGCTTGAGCTGAACAGGAGTTGCTCATCTGTACAGGAATGGCACTATGTTCTTTACACCAAAAAACACAGCCGCAGTACATTCATAGTAGAAGTGTCACTGCACCAAACCTCTGGGCATTTATGATTAATTTGAGCACAGGGAGGGGTTTCATCTCCTCCGCCTCTGGACATCTATAAAGCCAACCTCTAAGTGAGTTGTTCTTGTTTCCATTTCCAGTCAACAAAACCTGGCATTTTCAGGGTGAAAATCATCTGATAAACTGTTTTAGAAACTTAATTTGGAATGACATTGCACCCTAAAAAAGCATTTTTGTCTCCATTGTCTCTGTAAAAGGGACATGGGAGGATGAGCTTAGATATCGATGTCAAAACTGTAGATGTTGACATGTGGGCACCTAAATCCCAATCCATTTGTCTGACCAGTGATGAGAAATCACTACTTATATAATGAAGAAGCCATTTCTTTAATGTTTTGGCGGTTTTACACATTTCCAACTGGAATAACTAAACCATGAAAAATGGAAAAAAAGGCAGCATTACAGAATGGCCATTAAACACACACATGCAGTGAATAGCTAATGATCAACATGATTATGCAGGTAAGGAAAGTGGACTTAAGTGACAGCATACAGAGATTTTAATTTCTAATAATCAAATTTATAACGAAAAGATTTAAAGAAGATGGATCAATGCCTGGGCTCACAATTTTGTCCCAACACAGTATCTCCTAAGCTTTTTTTTAAGCTAGCAACTGAAGGGGGAAGTGGAAGGTAGTTGCTCAGTTGATGCTCACTAGACTTGATCCTGCATTGGACCATACATATATGCAAATATTATTTCTTAGGAATGGAAAACAGAAAATTGATCTCATAATCTGCTGATTCATCAATAAAATTTTCCTTTACTCAAGAGGGAACTGCTGTCAGATCCAGAATCAATACACATGGCTTTTTAATGTTTTTCATTTGCTATAGAAAAATATTCAAATATCTCAAAAGTCACAAGATTGTGTATTCAATATTGCTAGTGTTTCTTTTTAAAATGTTCCTTTCTGTCAAATCTGAAACAGCAAAACTGTAGTGATTTCTTCAGTATTTAAGATTAGTAGAAATTAAGAAACCCCCTTCACTAAGTGACCTTGAAACTGCAGGGCTATTAAAAGGCCTTAAGTGGTCATTTTTGTCTAAGAATACAGAAGCAAAATATTTTACGTACACTACCTCAAAGCAGATTTTTTTTTCTTGAAAACAATAAAAAGATCTGCAAAAGCTATGATCAGGTCATAAATAATTCTGAATGTGGCTACCTTGGCCACATTCTCTACACATTTAGTTGCCCAGTTCTTGACAAGCCACGACTTAAATTAAGTAAAAATGGATTTGAAAATCTCATGAATCCTCTGGTAATGGCTGCTAGTTGCAAAATTTGGAAATCATTTCCTCTCAGTCATTAGCTTGCATTTAGCACTTCCAGAAAAAGAACTAAAGTGGCATTGTGTTCTGCGGCATTATTTAAACAGGAACAATTTTTCTCATTGAATGTTTGGAGAAGACTGTAGACAACAAGTAATTTTGTGTTCAAAGTGATAGTCCCATTGTGTTATCTAACTGTAGATATCAAAAATATTTCTTTAGTCTGATTCTTTGAGTTGGTTGACGCCAGGAAACCCCTCCAAAATCCTGAGACAGACATGTGTACCACCTGCTTCTTGGATCTCAAACCTTATGACTGCACATTTTGACTCTGTGATTATATTCAATCTGCATAAACTATTCACAACCCTATGGCTTTTTTCCACCATCAATCAAAGCAGCTGCAGCCATTCTTGGCTTCTTGGAGCTTTCAACCTCTACAGTTTGAAGATTTTATTATCTATGGTTTCTGCTTGCAGCTATTTCAAGTAATGATATTAAAGTAGTTCTCATCATTACAAAAGTCTCCGCTCTTTTCTCACTATTGTCCATAGTACAACATGAAGGACAAATCTATTTTCAGTGCTATCTATTCAATTTATACTATCTTGTTTATGAAAATTTGCCTATGATCACTTTGGCTGTTGTTTTCTTCATTACTTAACACTAAAATTTTTAGTCAAAACATTAAAAAAAAACAAAACCAAAAACCCCCAAACCCAAAAAACATAATCTCCACATCTTTTCTAACCTAATACTGGAAAAACAGGTTTGGCTACGTCACCCTGAAAACAGTGCTTCTATTCTTGTATGTGTCAAGGTAACATAACAGTACTGCATGAGACTTCAACAAAGTATTGCATTAACTATTCTACAAGCAGCAAAATTACAGGCAAAACAACAGGACTACCAATCACCTTCTGATGTTAGCTACTTCTACTGAAGAAAAACGACTTCTAAACCTCAGCTTCCAAAATTACACTTCATCAAGACAAATACTGAGTCAGTCCTTCGAGTTAAATATGTATGGACATTGATATATTGTTCTTGGCTCTGTTTCAGACAAAGAAAAGCTACTCTCTCCTTCACAGACTGACTTTGTCTATAGCCTGTCTCCCACCATTGATCACCAATAAGTGACAAGGAGTCACAGGGAATACTCTGTGTTTCACCTAGAGCTTTCCCAACTGGAGATCATGAGGCAAAATCACAGCTATTGATATATGAGACTGCAGAGCCAGGTAGCACTGGTTGCTGAGGAAGATGATTTGCAGCCTGGGGGTCCATGACCTGCAGCAGCACAAGCTCTGCTGGGTTGAAGCCATCGGAATTGGCGGGAGCTGTAGGAACAGACAGGCATCAGGAAAACACCAGGGATGAGGATGAGAAGCTTGCCAGTTTGAGAAGCATATTGTCCATGACTCACTTTGCTGTACCACCCATGTGGCAAAACGTGAGTCCTTCCAGCCATGCTGGATTACTGCCTGGTCCTCAAATTAAAAGCAAGAAACACTTTCTCATATTTCTGTGATTCTTTACTTTTTACATAGTTTATCTCTACAGACCAGTCTTTTGGCATCTTGGTACATGACATCTATGAGGCAGGATGCCTGGGATAGTCTACAACTGCCACAGGACAGGCACAGCACACTGGCAGCTCTCTCCAGGGGAAAGAAGCAACCCCATATCTCTATGAACTTCTTTCTAAACTCCTTCTCTTAATCTGCAGGTCTGTGAGGTGAGTGGACAAGGTTTGGTAAGAGATTGTTTATCTGACAAAACAACTATAAACTACGGCTAGTGAAAGCTGAGGTGATACTCTCCGCTTCAAGGAGTGGGAAAGGTTCTCAAAAGAGTTGTGATTAAGCATCCCTGATCCTAAGACAGCATCCTTAAATGATGCTTAGGCCCTACTGGTTCAAGAAGGTCCTCTCCTGAAGGAGCAACCTTCTCTACTGCGATCTTCTACTCAGATAAGTAAGGGGTGAAGGGCAAAAATGAAGGCATGTTCTTGGGGCAAGTAAACATGAGAAAAAGGAAGAATGAAGCAAACTAAGGAAAAATTAAGACAGAGAAGCTGAAGTGTTCGGCTCTGCCTGTGGTCATCCTATTTGTGGTATTTAGACATCATAAACTATAAACCAAAGAGAAGCAGTTTCTAGAAATTTGCAGAAGAACAGAGTTAAGGGATGAACTGAGGCACACAGCAGATCCTGAAAAAACCCAAATTGGGGTGAAATGGGGCACATTCAAAAAGGTCCAGTACAGAAACAAAAAGTTGTGAACTCTCCATAGAGTGTAAGAATTAGAGACTAAGGACAATGGAAGGTCTGTAAAGAAAAACTAGAGTAAATTACAACTTGAAGAAAAAAAAAGGCAAAATTATCCTACTGTTTAGACTAATAAAAGGAAACTCAATCATACTTGTTTTTGAATAATGGTCAACATTCAGAGCTACTTGCAAACAAGTAGCTGATAAACTTGTATTTGTTGATAGTAATAACAAATTATAATAATCTGGAAATATTTCTTTTCTTTTTCCTGCAATAAGCAATAGTACCAATATTTTCTCTAAGAATTGAATTTATATATATTACATTTTATATAAAAAGCGACAGGTATTTCAAGCAAAAAAACCCCAAACTCAGAACCTAGTTTGTAACAGAAATGGGGTTAGGTAGGTTAGAAGCAAAAGAAAAGTCATAGTTCCATTCAAAAATTGCTGTGACACATACTCAAGTTTGTACACTTCAACATATTAATTATAATTTCTCATGTAGCATTTTAGTACAGTCCAATTTCTATTCTTAAATATAAATAAAAATCATAGAGATGTACACTTTGAAGTATCTTTTTCTTTTACCATACTTTCATTTCATCACATTGCTAGGCCTTAGTTTAATATTAGAATGGCATTTATTAGCACTTCTCCTAAGGATGCAGTAAGATACCTACAGCAGGCTACTCACTAGGGCACCAGATGCTGCATTTTTCTTACAATAATGGTCAAACTGCTCTGTTCAGCTCTGGTGACAAGACATCAAAATAAAAGGTTCTGAATTCGGAAAGCATGCAACAATGATGGTTTGTAATCTGGGAATCATGCCTTACAATGAAACATTTAGTGGAGGCCAGTGTCTTTCAAGAAAGTCTGATGTAACTTGACCTTGTCTCTCCAGACAATAACGTACAGTCAGCTGCAAGAGGCAATGTCAACCAATGTCATTAAGCTCTATCACTTGGCAGTGCAAGCATTAACAAATTCAGGCAGCTGTAATCTGAAGGTAGTAATATCCAAAGTGGAAGTATGAGCAAATTTTACCACTGATGGCAACTGTAACTGAAACAGATAAGAAATTAACAAATTACTTTAATCGTATTGAATTTTCTATTTTTTTATGTAGTCCCATAAAAGCAGGCCATCAATGACAACAGCATTTTAAAGTCAGTAACAAAAGGTCAGACATCCACCAAAGTGTCTGATCCTAAATGTGATAGCATGATTCTTGCACTTTAAAAAAAGACATAAATTGAGTTTTTGAAGCCCAGTTGCCATAAGTTATGACTAAGTTAATACTTGTGTAAGACAACATATAAAATCACTCTCGATTTGTTCTGACACATTTACTAGCTATAACTGAGTGAGAAGCATAAGATACTTAAAATTTCAAAAGTTTAAGGTTGCAATAGCGTTTTTGGTTAACTGAAGTTTGATACATTTATTTATGAAAAGTTGAGGTAAACCATAAGAATAGGAGTATATTTAATAACAGTTATATTTGGTAAATACTTCTCTTCATCCTTCACCTATCTCTGGAAATAGGCATTGCTGGATGCATACTGTAAGAATGTCCAAGACATTGACATTTAAATGATCTGTCTAAAAGGTCAGATAACACTGCTCAAATGAGACGATGGTTATGCCTTTGAAAAATCAGATGTCATCTAACACTACTATGTCTATAAGCATCCTGTTTGCTACACAAACCCACAAGAAAGTGTGCAAGACTTTACTGCCATGCTGTGCAAATTGTGCATTGCCTTTATTTTCTCCATCACAGAGGCCTGTCCTCATATCTCCATGTACAAGGAATTTGCTAATAGCTAATCTGGTGTATACTGCAGTTAAACAATTATAAACAAAATACGAATCAAGTAACATTCACTGTAAATATTCTGCAATTCCTCCTTTGCCATTTTTATCTGAATGGAAAATTTTACTTCTGCAATTAAACGCTGGGACACAAAACTTGAAAGGCCCTTCCAGGCTGTCACTTCCAAAACCCTCAGATTTTTTGGCTGTTTCCAAGCTAAATTTATCTTTATTGCACTTATGTAAGTATCAGCTTTATCCTTTTCTTCTTCTCCCAAGTTTGCTTCCTGCAGTAATTCTGAAGAGATGTTATATCTCCTCTCAGCATACATTTTATTATGCTAAGCAAGCCAAGTCGTCTTGGCCCTCAGTAAGAAATGTCCTCTTCTCCCCCAATTGTCCCTGAACTCAGTCCAAGAGAAATGGGATTGCTCCATACTATGGAGACCAAAACCATACAAAGTATTCCAGAAAAGATACAGCTACAGTCTAATTGGTCCTGTGCCTAGTACACTGAGAAATTTTCTTCACCCCTCTTCACTAACCAGTGAGATGACATCTAACAGCAAATACTTTTGCTATTAATCTCTACATGAACGACCTCTTTACTCATTTTTGAGCCGTTACATTTTACTGCAAATCAATTCTTTGCTGCTCAAGGTCAACCAGTTCTCCTCTTCAATACTCTGATTTTCCCATTCATTAGCAATGCACTTCAGTTCTGTGGGTGCTGCAAAACCCATTAAAATGCTACTCTGCAGGTTGTACTCTGGTTGCTAAAACATCCCAAAATAAAAATGACCATAAGACCAACCCTTTAGAAATTCCCATTAGTGAGTTCTCTCAGGATGGATACTCCCTTCTGCATTACAGTGCACTGCTTCCCCTTTGACTGCTATGTGTCCATCTTCTGCAGCATAAGCATTCCCTGTGTTACACTGGGTGAGATGCTCCTCTGAAGTCCAATTATATTTGCTAGACAGCTTTTCCTTCCTTTTCAGGCTATCTTCCAGTCTGGAATGAGTTTCTTTTATAAAGAGATGGGTTCTTTTTCTCTGTTTTCCTGCATCTTTAACCACCTTTTCTGCTGACAAGTGCCCTGTAAGCTTTCTAGGTCAGATTAACCAGCCTGCAGGGTGCCTGGGCCACTCTCCTGTCATTGATGCTATAGACTGCCACTGCATTCACCATTTCCACGTGAGCCCTGGCTCACCTTATCGCTATCCAGGGATGAAATCCAGGTGCTTTAAGCTTATACTACATCTGATCCCTACTCCCTTTAAATTACTATTGTATAGAAAGAAGACTTGCTTTCAGCAGTGACCCTTTGTGACTTATGGTCTGCAGTGCCCATCTTTTGGCAGTGACACTGGAGAGTTCCAAAGGCAACTGGGCTCCTTGCTCACCCTGGTTCAGTGTTTAAGCACACCTGGGCCATGGTGCCGTCCTATTTGGCAGGGCTTGCTGGTCCCTATGTGATGCCCCATGCCAGCTCTGCCAGGTCAGTGGGGAGCGGACATCCAGAGGGGTCCTGTTCAGTGCAGTGCTGCTGTCGGAGAGCTGCCACGTAGATAAGAGCTTGGGAGCAGTGATCTCAGGAGCCAAAACCTTGCTGCCAGGTCAAAGTCCAGCGCCCTTGTGAGGACTTCGGTCCATGCTGACTGGCAGAGTTTTGGAAGCGGCCTCTCTGGTAACAGGTGAGTCCGCCCTGAGCAAAACTGAAAAAACTGATACTTCACTTTCCTGATAGCGTCCAGGTTGGACAAAACTCTTTCAGAGTTAACAGAAGGCAGAGACAGCTGGTTATTTCAGGTCCTCCTTCTTGGTATGACATACCAAATGGGAAAGTAATGAAAGGCCCCAGTATAAGGGATAGAAAGAAAAAATATTAATGACAGAAAATCTCCTAGGAGCAAGCTATTAATTTTCTGATTTCTTTCCACTTCAGTTTCTACACATTTTTTATAGATTTAAGCACGGTCTATAATCAGTGAAAAATAATCATTAACAAATACAGCCTAATTTCATTTAATATTCCAAGATTTCCATTGTTCTACTAGGAGGATCTGCTAAGTGCAGACACGCACACTTACTTTTGCAGACATGATTTGGGAGAAACGTGAAAGCACTAATAATAATAATGAAAAACTCTAATGGAGCTAAGCAAATTTAATTCCAAAGCTGAGGACACAGTGTAAAAAGGTACCAGCAAGGGACATTAGCTATCCTAGCAGCAATCCCAGCCTATTGATTTTTTGCGAAGGATCCATTTGTTTTTGAGCTCTCTCTAAGAGGATGCTGTTTAATTCTGCAGTAAGCATGCAGCAGGAGCACGTGTTACATTTCACAAATAATGCAAAACAAAGCAATTTGTTCACCCTCCTTTTTTGACGGGAAGGTATTGCATTTTCTTGGACAACAAAAAAAGGACTGCTATACAAACTTTCTAAGATGATCTGTAATTATAAAAATAACAAGAATACGTGATCTTTGAAGAATACAAGAACCATTTTCTCTTAGCTTTTCCAGGTTTTTGATGGGATCAAAATCAGCTGATTTACTGCAAACAGCACAGGATACTGCTTACTGGGGATTTCATTTAACTTGAGCTTGATCAAACAGCTAGATTAAGGAAAAAACAAAAGTATCCAGACCCAGATCTATTCTTAAAAAAACACCATTGCTGTTTAAGCTAAATACAAGTACCTTAGGAACTGTTATGCTTCTCATTTCTCTTATGCATAATTCTTACAAATAGCAATTTTAAGTGACACTATGAATGAAGACCAGGTAAAAACACCTTACGTTTGCTACCTTCTTGTAAACAATCTAACTAAATCA
Organism: Chiroxiphia lanceolata; assembly: GCF_009829145.1. Taxonomy (NCBI): domain Eukaryota; kingdom Metazoa; phylum Chordata; class Aves; order Passeriformes; family Pipridae; genus Chiroxiphia; species Chiroxiphia lanceolata. Next base: position 78,176,290 of record NC_045638.1, on the reverse strand, counting down.
TGCTAATCAGTTTTGGGATCAGCTTACCAAAAAACAGCATTAAAAATCCTTCTAAACACAGAAGTGAGACCACAGTCTCAGGACCAGGAAGGTGTGTTCTGGGTCAGAATTAGAGTGTGACATTTTATTTGAATTCTGACTGAATACAACCATAACCAAATAGACTAAGGATGTCTGTAGAATTGTAATAGGCTAAATATTTCCAAGCAATAAAAGGAAGAAGAATAGTTTACTTCACTTTTATACTAATGACCTGGAAAATGTGACAGAAATTGAAGCTGGAAAAAAAATTAAAATTGGAAAAAAAATCAAAAGAAGTTGTAAACACCATTTAATATAAAGGAACATGCTAGGACTACCAGAGGTCAGAAGCAGTGGCAGGAAAGAAAAATAAGCTTTCATTTAAAAGAATGGAAATGGAGAAAAAGGTACAAGCCATAAACTCTATTTAATGGCACATATGGACTCAGAAAGGAACTCATGCCAAGAGCCTGGATGGAACAAAGGAAAAAACCCATGAAATTAATCTGAAATGTGACACAGTGGCATAGCATGCAGGGTGACACATAGAGATCTTCCCCAGGGCACAAAGATATGCTCTCCTCATAGCAAGGGGATACCCACCACCACAAATCACCAAGGGGATACTCAGAAAAAAGCAAGGTTTGTGGGTAAAAGCAGCTCCTCTGGAAACCAAAGCTGGGTATTCTTCAGACAAGAGGTACAGCCAGTTAGTTCAACTTACGTGGGTGTGATATCAGTATCAATAAAATTGCAGGAGGTAGCTTCATATGCCATCATGGAAATGCCAAGTTTACACCAAACCTGTGCCATCCTGGCCTTGCAGCGCTGGTCTGCAACAGTCAGGTTTTTTGGCTATCCACCTCCATCAGCAATGCAGGCTTATGAGAAGAAAACAGAGGGAGAGTGCTCTTGCACATTCCATCAGAAAGACTTTATTTTGTGGTTCAAAAAGGTCTGAGTCTTTCCTGAACACCAAACTTACAGACTGTTGAATTGATGGTTTTAGCACAGCCCTCCTGGCTACCCTGTCCACCTTTGACTAAACCTCCAGGATGAGCACTGCACCAGCAGAATACCAGCACCCATGCAATCCTCCAGATTTCAGCTGCTGGCAGTACAAGTGTTGTCTCTGCTTTTAATCTATTTCTTAACACACCCGGAAAATGCACCTGAACCAGCACTGAACTAGGACTGTCAGCACACAAAGTTGCTGCTAAGGTGGGAAAGTAGAGTGTTTCCTTTCACACATTTCTGATGGAGATAAACTACGTATACAGAGAGCAGAGTGTCCTATTTTCTGCTGCCTTACATTATCTGACCTGATTTTTTTTTTTTTTGTCGTTTCATGGCTTAATAATACTAATTTCTCTGTATAAACTCATGCATATGCAAAAAGAGGTGGAAGGCCTTAATGAGAACATGACTGATATATTCAGGCTCTTTGCTAACCATCAGCATAAGATAAGCACACAAGACCTTGTGTTCACCATGCCTGCCTAGAGGAGAAGCATCTCAGAGCTAATATGCACATGTAGTACAATGTACATTTTGAAACAGGATCTCATTTCCAGTCAGGGGCAAAAGTTTCACCTCATCTGTAAAAAACAGCAATTGTTTCGTGTTTGGTTTAGGTTTCCATACCTACACAGCATTCACAATTTCTGTTCACTTCTGGAGAAAGCAAGCCTAGTTCCATCGCTAGTGGTCTCTTCAGCATGCAACACAAACCATACAGAGTAGTCAGACTACCTGTCCTCATAGTGCCCAGGTTCTTTCAAGAATTTTTTTTTGTTTCAAGTTTATTGGCCAGACCTTGGTGTGAGATAAGTTTCTGTGGCCTTGAGGTCTTTTTTTATGCTGCCTTACAGCAGTGGAAAGATTAGCCTCACACCTTCTAGGCTGTTTTCCCAAGTTTAAGGGTTTGTTTGTTATTTTCATTTTTTTTCCCTCAAACTTAATATTCTCTTTCAAAATGACCTGTAAGTCTGCAACCATTGAACCCCAGGGCTCACAAATGCCATTAACTCTGTCATTCATGGTGCTGTCAGGAGTGATAAGAAAACGAAAGAGAAGATCACCTCCGTGTAAGAACTTTTGGGCTACATCTTTATTAGTAATAAAATGAGGTATAGATTGATCAGATACAGTATGACTCATGTCCTCAGATGTAACTATTACCCTGCAAAACAGAGTGGCCACAATAAACTGCACACTGGAAACAGCCCGAGGCCTGTGATGGCTCCAAACTAGCCATGCTAAAAATGTGAGAGGGCAAACAACCTTGTGCCTATGCCCTGGCTCACATCCATCTTGTTTAATAGTCTCTGCTGGCAATTGTGGATACACAGCCTTCTTTATTAGAGGGTCTGATCCTGCAAGAGCTTGTATTTAGGCTTCATTATATGACTGATGGTTGGACAACAGTGGTGTTTAGACTCAGGTATATGCAATGAGACACCGTGGTGCCTGATTCCTACAGTCCAAAGGAAACTTTCATTACAGTGTTTGTTACCACATATGACCTAAAAAATACATCAGGACAAAAATATTGATTAAAAGGAAGCACTGTTATAGCTGCCCAGATCAGAAGTATTATTAAAAGAAAAGGCTTCTGCAGGTTAAGAAAGGGACCTGGAAAATAAGTTTTATCTGCCATAAAACATAATTTTGTACAATTAAAATATATCCCCAAAGAAAAAACTATTAAAGTGAAAAAAACCTGTTGTCAAGGGTCACAGAAAAATTGGATCTTATTTGATTCTGCCGAAAATGATTTAAAAAGAAGATACATAAATTCCACAGACCTAAAAATTATTTTTAGCTTCCAGTGCTACAGATGAGTTGCAAAATCTGACCCTATTGCTACAGGCTCAGACCTTCTCTAATTAAGCTCTGACTAGTCATCAAACTGACAATTGATGAAAACAGAACTGCATTTTTCTTGGTATTAAAAAAAGAGGAGGTGTGATAGATCCTTTTTTTTTTTCCTTTTTTTGGCATGGAATGTATGCTCAAGATCAGTTCAACATGGAGACTAACCTGTGGGTTGAGAAATAGCGAGGGGTTTATAGGCAAAGAATCATGGTAACAACACAGTCTCTGGACAGGAGGAGGTGTTCAGCTCAGTAGCACAAAGCTCAGCACCAGGTGGTAGGTTATTTTATGTAACCTGGTCATTCAGACAAAAATTTTCTAGCAAGATTTTTCCTATCAAGTCTAAAATGTCAGGAACCCTGCAACTAATAAAAGATGTGTGTGTGAATATGCACATGTAAGGAAAAACCAGAAACACTCTGGCATGTCTGTCATCTGTGTTATTTTGAGGACATGCATGGACTTTATCGACTGCTCAGAGCAAAAGAGAAGGTTGTAAATTTAATAAAGATGTGTGCATAAAAAACACAAGTCAGATTTATACAGTGCCGTGACTGTCTTTGGAAATGTGGTATATAGTGTGAAGGTTACTGGAGCCAGAACCAATGTGCTGAGCAAACAACAGCAGCAGCCTGTAAGCTTACCAGTTTCCCCAACAAGGAAGGAAGGACCTTCTCTGATGATCTGTGCCTGGAACTGCAGAATCAGAATAAAACTAAGAATTGTTAATAGGAAGTGTAGAGGTTCAAAGAGTTCCAGTTATGATACCACCCAAGGAGGAGTGGAGGGATGAGAATAGCTACCAGCTTTCTTCCACCCACCAGACCAGTGGCTCAGTGTGGTCTGAAGCTGATTTTTATTCTTTCATCTTTCTGGTTTGGAACCTGGGATTACTGTACTCCATTTTGTAGTAATGAAATTTCTTAAACTAGACAGGACCTCAAATAAGTCTGACAGGCACAGGAAAAGCGAGCATCCAAATAAAAGAGGACAGCAGAAGACCCCTTTGTTCATTGCTCTTAGTTTGGCCGTGAAGCCCACCCCATCGGCACAGTGTCCCAGACTGGAAGCTGGAACACCACCATCTGCTTCTGTACTGTCTTTTAGAAGTTAATCTTGTGGCATTTTACAAAGGCTTGTTGTGCCTGTCTTTGAGGTGGGAAGATCTCAGGCTGTGAGAAGGTGTAAGAGCAAGCAGTGGTGGAGGCTAGCCTGGAGCTGTGGCTGTAAGGCCAGAACCCTCCCTGAGGTCATGATGCTGCATCCAAACCTGTGGACAATGCAACAGCAGGCACAGACATCTTCAGTGGGAACATGGAAAAATCAAAAATATTATCATAACCCAGCAAGATAAAGTTCACTCTGGAAAGAGGTAACCTAATGTGCTTCCAAATGACATGCGGTGGAAGGAGGAACATAGGAAACATGGGAACTCAAAGAGGGACTGAGCTGACAGAGGAAAACACATTAAAAGACACATTCCCAATGTCAGGGCAGCCAGGCTGGCCACTGCCATACAGACCTGCCTAAGCAGGGTACCCTGGCAGGCAACCCACAGCACAATTCTGGTGATGCTTGAACCACCAGATTCAGTTCCCTTCATTACCATAGAGGCATTGTAGAAAGCTAGGAAAATCTGGTGGAATTTTGAAAAGAACATCAAAAACTCTGAGAGGACTAGATAGCCTGGATTTTTTGGAAAGATTAAAAGCTAAATACAGACATCATTGGGTGGGTGATACGCACTAAGTGGAATGCAAAGAAGCGTAAGAGCACCCTGCAAATATCTGAAGGAGATATACACCCACAACAAAGAGAACAGAATTCTTTATCATAAATTAGGAAGGAATATAATTGCAGGCAATGGTATGGTATGGTATTAAATAAAGGAAAATTAAAAATGATTATCAAAGAAAAAAATATCTTTGCAACAGAGATTTATTAGTCTATGGTTAAATGTCCCATAAGGTATGTTCCTATGCCTGTTAAATTTAAAAATGATACCAAATGATCAAGCAACAAATTTAAAATAAAGACAATTCTTGTCCTGAGGGGAAAAATGGGCTCAGTGACCCCACATCTTAAAGGTTTACCTGCATTAGGCATTACTAAGTAAAATCAAAAAAAAAAGGGCCTAAACTAACCCTAAATTTAGATTCAGAAATCTTAAAATGATCAGTATCATTTGATCCAGAGCTGTAAGTAGTTTACAGCAGTTACAGCTGTTGCAACAAACAAGGCAAAGATTTATTATGTAAGCAATTAAACACCCATTATACACAATACACTGTGTTCTCTGGCTTGCCAAGAATGACAAAAACACATTGAACAGTGCTAAGGTTGAAACAGACCCTGCAACCCAAACTTGGCTGGAACAAGTATAAGAACAGGATTGCGCTGCCAGGCTTTGTAAGATAGTGCTGACACACAGTCAAATAAATAGTATTAGTGGAATATAGAACATGAAGTTACACCTCAGAGATCCCCTCTACGCACAAAACTGTGAAGACATGCAATTCTTGTTTTGATTTTAAAGACGACTTGCAACCAACACCTGCTGTGATGGGTTTTCACAAGTTCCTCTCTGCAGCTTGGAGGTCTAGCATGTTTCAAGGCACCAGTCACTTCCCCTGGAAGCCTGTCAGAAGAAAATACCAAAAGAAGACTGACTTCTTACTCCAACATGGCTGGTACACTTCAGTTAAGCTGCACCTTGGGCTTTTGTGGAAAATCTAGAGCAGAGACTGCTCAACAGGAACAGGGCCTGGGAAGAACAGGCCATTTCCTCTTCCCTTGTGGCCATGGTGGTAGGGCAGACCAGCCTTGCCACACTGAAGAACCAGGAGTTAATTAACACCTCTTTAAAGCATTGTAATACAATCTCGGTGTCTAATAAACCTTTTTACAGAATGAAACATGGCATCTTTCTTCTCCCAACAAATCTGTCATTTTAAATAGATTTCTGGAAAACACCCCACACTGTTACAAAACCAAAATAAAAGTTATATTCTTCATATATTATGATCATTTCACATGCTAGCATTCTACAACTGTTACTGAAGTGGAATTGAAGGGCAGGATATGGATTTACAGAGACAACATTACATCCCCAAGTCAAAAATCTAAAATAGTCAGCTAATGCGATGGACAGGTTAAAGAGTGCTATTAAAAAAAGTTTGACATTGTAAACTCACCTCATGTTTATACACACTGATGTGTTGTTTAGGGTTAACTTAGGTGACAATGGTTGGATTTAACCCTCCTTTTTAGTGTAATGTAAGAAAGGATCACAGGATCGAGAGAGATCTACCAGCAGCACTGATGGAGTGTTTATGGCATTTTCAGTTTGTTACTGTACTTCCCATCTCTCCTTCTGGTACCTTCCTAATGGGCAACTCTAAGCAGACAAATTAGCTATGAGGTCTTTTTACGTCTTCTGAGAGGAGCTGTCTAAAGTCTATGATAGTTCTGTTTCTTGTACAGTGTCAAAACATCAGGTCCAAGCTATTTATATTTTCTTCTTGTTGGCACAGACATGGGAAGCAAAGTCAGGTCATGGGGTGGCCTTTGCCCTCTCCCAGGTTATGCTCATTATGGCACAGAAAATGTACCCTTCCATTTAATGCATTACAATTTTCAGTGCTGGATCCACCCTAACTTTCTGCTACCTACATATATTTAATGTTAACTAAAAATATTGCATTATGGAGACCACGAAAAAGCTGTCAAATACACATGGTAAGTAGCATTAAAGATTTTAAGACTGGCAAGCTCTAAAAAAAGCTTGAAATAATAAATCGATTTGCCCAGAGTGGTTTTAATACAAAGTATCTTCAATATCCTCCATCCATTTTCTAATCACCTATCATTCACAAGACTACCAGATTGTTAGGAATCATTGATTTGTTTCCCTAATTAACAAAGATTAATTAAGATTTTCCAACAAGTCTGGGGATGAGTTTAATCTCCTACCTGTCCAGTAGCACAATTTTACCAAAAGCAAAGTAATCCATGAATTCTGGCTCTCTAGATGTCCACTTGTTGTGTACTCTGTATTTTTATTAAAAAGAGATTGCTTGACTGCAACTGACATTTGAAGAACAGAGAAATGATTAACTCTCATATGGAATTTTTTTATGTATCCACATATATTAGGACCAAAACTTGAATATGAACCAGGAAGCAGCATGGGCAGTTGCTATGATACTGTGATTCCCTTCATGCATTTAATTAAAATATTGAAGTCACTATTTTGCCAGGTTTACACACTTCCCAAAAAACGCAACATTCCCGTGGCTCTTATCTGCTATTCTTACATGCTACGTAGTTGCTTGATCTCATTGCTAATATGATTGTGTGATTCCTGGAATCTGCTTCTCCTGTATTTTGCAAGAAATCGTGTTGATACTGAATGAGGCTTTTGAGCCTGTGATTATTTTTGTCTAACGTGCTTAACCCTCTCGTACTGCACATGATGAACTTCTTCTGTTGTTGTCTTCAGTACCTCTAATTTACCTTGGAAAAGTAGAAATTTCCCCTGGATCACTGATTTCCGCAGGAATTCTTTAAACAGGTAAGTACTGTCTGCAGGAAATACAGTTCTTCAAAATCTAAAGCTGTCGTAAATGAACAATGCCTCTAAGTCTTGTTAGAATCATTTATTTGGGACAGGATATTGGATTTGAAAATAGCACACTTGTGTTTGTACAATGCTTTGAACATGCATTTTCATGCATTGAACAATGCTACATTTTCTCATCCTTGGCCATCACCACGCTTTTGGTGAATTCTCATACAATGTATAACACAAGACTTGGTAAAAGATATAGTGTTTTCAGCAGGAATTGGGCATTAACAGAACTGCTGCTATGCTAAGGCAGATCGATGACAAATTCCTGCAAAGGAACTACATTTAACTGAGCTGTCAACAAATCAGGGTTGGAGGAGAGCAAATGGTCAGTTCTCCCTCATGCTGTTCAAACAACAAAACTGCCAGGCACACATGCTTGCAGCTGAGAAAACACAGGCATTAAGGTCTATTTTCCTTTCTGATTAAAACAACTGTTTTATCAGTTGAAGTCCTGACAGCTTCCAGGAGCTTCTGTCTGCTTACTGGGTCCTGCTGCTTATGGTCTGCTATCTTCCTGTATCTTCCTTCCTAGCTCAATTTCTCACCCATGTTCCCAGCTGACTTTTTTCACTTTTGAAACATACTTAAACCCAGTCCTATTACTTCTCAAGTTCACAGTCAGAGGTTTTGCCAAAAGAGGCTGATCTAGCGAAATGGCCTTACTTTTGTCTTTCTTTCTACCTGATCCATATCTGCCCTTCCTCCCATCCTAGACACAGTCTTTCTTATTTCGGGTTCACTGACTGTTCAAAATCTCACATTCATTTTCCTCTTTTTCTTCCTAACTATACCACCACAACTCTTAAGCACAAATCTTTCATTGCCTTCATTCCCTTGTTAAAAATATTTCCTAAGTTGCCATTCACCCTTCTAGAGTCCAACTGAAACTGCTTTCATGTGACTGTAATGAATAAGTGACACGTGGACATCTTACTGCTAAAGAGGAAAAGCTTCTTTCATTATGTACTTGCCAAGTTTGATATTGTTAGTCACACCCTCTCTGTCCTTTCGTTCTGTAATTTTCCTTTCAGCTTTCAAGAATATTTGCTTGTTTGGGGCTTCACCTTCCTCTCTGACCATAGCGGTTTGGTGTTTCTGCTGCCTTCTCTCTCTCTGTGGACTTGCTTGTTCTACTGCGTGTGTTTACCTCATCCACAAAACCTTTCATTTATGAACTTGGACTATACTTAACTCTCCTCCTTTGTTACTGCCATGGTTTCATTGCCATTCCTGAATGATCCTATGTAAGTCCTTCCCTCTAGTACATGAAGTATCCTCTGATGCCAAGCTGGAAGGTGATTCCTCTTCTCCCTGAAACCTACTTCAGTTCACCACTCTCTTATCAGTGTCATCTCTGACTTTCAAATGGCTTTAAAAATTAGGACACAAGACATGAAGACTCCTAATGAAGTTTAAAATTCAGAGAGTCACATAGCAGAAGGATTGGGATCAATCTTTGTGTCTGAGATAAGAGTAAACATGGAAGGGGCATCAGACCATCAGAAGAGACCTGCCAAGAGAAGGACTACATTAGACCACAGTCTAGGGAACACTGGGGGAAGATGCAGACTGGGACAACTGACTGTGAAGTGCTGGGTCAGGTCAGGCTTGGCTACTCTGGTCACAGCCCCCAAGCTCCCTGCAGCTCATATGCTGTGTTCATCTGGTGGGTCTCACACTTGAAAACCCACAAGGTTTTCCACCTTGGAGGAAAGGAGATGGGGCAGGCAAGACTTAGGAGTTAGGCAGTAGAGGTTTAGGGTTTTGGAAGGTGTGACAGTATGCTAAAGGGAGAAAAAGCTCTTGGTTAGATGCAAATGGCGGAATGAATCTTTTAATTAGGAACTTTGACTGTCCCTGGAGCAGCCAATGCTGCCTGAGAAACTGATTGTCCAGATATGCCTGCCTTCTCAACACAGGAATACCCTTTCCTTATTGCCAAGCTATCTGACTCCCACTTTTGCTTTCTTTGTGTCCTTCACTATATTTTGTTCTGCTCTGAGTGCTGGGATAACCAGAGTGTCCCTGACTACCACACTGCTTCATTTGTCTACCACACTACCTTTTTTTCTTCCTCAAATCTTGCTGAAGGACAGGTTAGGGCCTATGAATTAAGCAGTAGATTGAAGATTGCTAGATTCTCAGGAATCCTCATTAAACGGAAAGTGTTTCCCCTCCCCATATAAATTTCTGTGAAGATGTTCCATGACTCAAGATGCACTGAGACATAATCAATCTTTTTAACACACTGTCATTTTATGTTGCTTTTTAAAAATGTTAACACCTTTCAAAGTAAAGAAATAAAATAAAATTGTGCATACATAATCTCCTAAATTCTCTGCTTATGTAAAGTTGGGGAAGGAATGTTAAAGATTTTGAGCAAGTTTTATCTAATTAAAAACTAGGACTTAATTACTTCTTTCCTAAAAGATGAGCCTCTGGCTGATAATTTTACGAGGATGGTATGCCTTGAGCAAAACACAGAAAATAGTCTTCTACCCAAACTTAAGAAAAAAGAAGTTTCATCATATAGATTGTTACGAGTTTTGCACATGGGTTGTATTTATAAAAAATCTTTGCTGTCTAGCATAGGCAGGCAATCAAAACTGAAATCAGAGAAAGTAGCAGCTGAACTAGGAAAACATCCACGTGTAAATTCTTGCTTCTACATTCTGAGGTCTATTTCATATTCAACCACTTTATTAACCAAGACATTCCCCTCCACCCCATTCCTTTCCTTTTGTACCCCCAGCAATTTAAGGAGATTCTTTCTGTGGATTATCTAATAGCAGGGAAGGTATTCATGCACCATTATCACTTCTCCTGTCACATGAGATATATTATACAGGGTTTCAGGCAGAATATTTTGTCTTGGATATAGAAATGAATTACCTATCTATTCTGTGAATGAGGTGACAAACCAGAAACACAGCAGCAAAGACTCATGAAGCTTCCAGCTTAGAATTAAACATTTCTTATGATCTTTATGAATCTGTACTCACAATGGTGGCTGAATCTTCATGATCATGTTAACTCTTACAAGGGTGTTTATTTATTGACTTATTTAAAAAAAAACTGAAGCCTGCTGCTGCACTACCTGTGCAAATAAAAGTAGAAAAATACGAGGAGCCTTAATTCAGACTGATGTCAGCGAGTACAAGTATCAGCATCAGGTTCTTATTTAGCCCATTTTCATTTTCTGATTGTTCTTCCAATTTTGTTTGTTTTATTGTGAATTTAGAATTGTCATTGTTAGTTTAGAATTGTTATTGTTAGTTTAACTGTGGTCTCTTATCCCACTTTGTTACCAATGCTCCTTTTTTGATCACAAGAGTAGTGACCTACAGCCTGCGTGTTCAGCAGAAAGCTATTTCTCTGTAAAATTCCACAGGATGGATTGAAACCTGAAGTTCCCCCCTCCTCCATTCCTCTAATTTGCTTATAGCTCCTTAATTAAAAAAAAAAAAAGAGTCAATTCAAACAAGACAAAATTACTCAGGATTTAACACACTGATACACATTTTGACACGTAAGTTTATTCTGGGACAAATGCGCTTATGTTCTCCTGTTTAGTACCACTTGTCCACCACTGTTTGTTTACAATTCCAAAATAAGTTTGGAAATAAGACTGTCCTTAATGCCACGTGATGCTTCCTAGTCATGAATTGTATTAAAAAGGAAAGGAAGGTAAAAGCACATATATACACACACATATATATCTATATCTATATCTATCTATCTATCTATCTATATATGTAAAAAGATGTACAGGTAAATATATTTTTTAACCTTACATCTTTATATAAATGCAGGTTTATGCAAATACATATACATAAGTTCCTTGTTTGTAGCCCTTCTTTACAATAATGATTTTAGCCAAAGTTCCAAAATATGGATTTCATTTAGGATTAACCAAACAATTAGTAAGGCAATAGCAATTTACTGTTATAAAAATTTAAAAATTGTGCCTTTTACAATACACTTAAAATAATGTTTGTAAATAGCAAATGGAATCCAAGATTTTCTAACTGTCTCAGTAAAATGTAATTAGATGCAGGATTGGGAATTTTAATTCCAAACATTCACCTTTAATGTTGGAACACGGTCCTGAATGAGTTCCTAGACTGTTTCAGTAAATGTCCATGCTAACGAGGTTGTAAAACATGGGATCCAATCTTGTTAACATTCCCTTCTGAATAATGACATTGGAAGAACTCAACTTCAGAAGGAAAAAGGGGATTATATAAAATGATTATTTTTCTTCCTCTGTTTCATGTTTCACTGTTGTGAATGACTATGTCCTTAGAGTAAGAAATTATATAACGAGAGAGGTAAAAATACTGGAATAACTCAATGCCTTCTATATTACAATTTGAGTTTCTAAGGCAACTCAACCAAGAAAAGCATGAAAAAATACCAAGAAATAAGGGCTTTAAGTGATAATGGCAGGGAGGAATTTCAAACAAATTTGGAGTCAAGTGAGGCTCATGACTAATAGCTGTTCAGGGCTTGCTCCAGACCCTTTTTGCTTTAGGTCTGTGAAGCTTAAAGAAAGAGGCAATTTTTAAAGAGGAAATGTTTCAAGGGAAACATTTCTCTGTGCAGATATGCAGGCTAAGCCAGCCAACTGCACAGCTACAACTGGGGGCTTTGAATGTGAAGTGCCTGTGGAGACCAGCCACCAGCTGTGCATATCTACCTCCTCCGGTAACGTCACACAGCACCGAGGAGTGACTTTTTCCAGACAGGAACACTTTTGACTCTTATGCAACTTAGGATCAGCAGTGGGCAGTGGGGTGCACTCAGCATACTAATAAACTCCTGATGTCAGATCCACCCTAAATCTCCCACTCCAGGGAGTGAAGAACTTCATGAGCAAAGAGCAGATCAGGGACAGGCAGCAGGCAGCAGCATGTTGGACCTGCCCCTTGTCTCCAAAACCATCATCACTGCTCCCCCTCCAGCCTTCCTAGTCCCTCGGACCCACAGAGGGGAGGGTAGAGGTGGAGGTGCCAAGAGGAAGAGGATGAGGGAAGAGGAGGAGGAAGAAGGTGGAGCGAGCCAGCCTTGGCAAGCCAAAGTTGCTAAATGCTGTGTTCAGGTGGTCAGACTTTATTTCACAGATTTGCTCTCCTGGTCCTTTGTCCTCTATCTTATATTGGGACAGTTAATTACTCACATGCATGCATACAGTTTTCAACCTTATACTGCTAAAGATCATCCTTATATTTTTTTTAGACTAATTTTCCAGAGTCACTCAGAGTTGTAATCCCACTGTCCTGAGCGACCGAGCCCTTTCATGGGTTGCTTACTTTCCATACCTTGTTTCACAAAGGCAAACGTGATATAAGTGATACAAGTCTAATTTATGTCTTTTTTAGAAAAATAATCCCTTTTTCTTTCTCTAAATGGTACTGAAATGTGAAGTTAATACAAGCACGCAAAGATAATGAAGAGTGTTTCTGCTAAGGTCTGTGCTGCCTCATTTGTGCCTCATGCAGGGTGCTGAACTAAGTAAAAACTTGATCTGTATCAAATGTAGTGAACTTAACTGACTTCCTTGAAGATTTATAAATGAGAGGCCAGTGAGCCAGGCTGTGAGGTTGCTTGCAGAAATTCACCCAGTCATTCTGGCACCATGCACAGGAGATGCAGCTGATCAATAAATTCCAAATCGCTTGATTTCATTTTCTCTGGAAAATTATCAATCAGAGTCTATGCAAAAAAACAACTGCCATGCAGATCCAAACTCCAAACATAAGAAAAACAAGGGAGTAAAAGATTTGCACGTATCTCGGGCACCATTTTCCAAGAAATCCCTCAGAAGTAACTCTGTCTCAGAGTAGGTTATATAAGAAAGAAAAAAAAGCAACGTAAAAGTCCTTCATTTCATCTTATACAAAATACCATATGTTTTTGCATGCTTCATTAATGTTTCCTGGTTTACTGTCTAGAAACACACAGTGAGTTCAACCTTCAGGGGTCAGCAGTGCTCAGCACATCTATGAACTGAGCTCTGACTGTGGAGACTATCGAATAAGGGCTGACTCTGCTGAATATTAATCCTGCAGTTTTACTTTGGACCATATGGATTCTGAAGACCAGCTAAGTACATATCATTCCCCATCTTGCAAGTACCACTAATCACCTGTACAGTGCTCTTCTCAGAAATAAAATAGTATTTCATTCAGAGAGTGCACATGGAGATTATTCTTGTAAATAGATTTGCTAGACTGCAACATTCTCTGTTTACTCATAGTTTCGAAATTAGATAAATACAGTAGCCTTTTCTGAGCTTTCTAGTGCAGAAAGTCCTGTGTCTTATGAGTGATAATATTCACTTTCTTGAAAGCCTGTCTGACTATCAGACTATCTGCACACAGTTTGGAATTAAACTCACTAAATGCAGCAGTTTCTGTGGCTGCACTGAAATGCAAGCAGTATAAAAGAGAGGCTGCTGCTTCACTGTTTCATTTTTATGCCCAGTGGCTTTTCATAGCCTGTTCTGTCTGAATTTGAGTATTAGTAGATTACCTTTAAATTAGAGTAAATTAGAGCTCAGGATTTTACTTACAGTGTCATACCTTACTCCACTAGAAGCCTAACAATTTAAATGTAAGGGAGCACAATCTTCATAGTTTTACTCTGTCTCGAGAATGTGCTGCTTATGGACTCTTTTTAGCATACTTAGGCACACATGCATGCAAAGCCAAGAGGTTGAAGTGAAATGACTCAAACAATGGATCTCTCCTGTTACAGCATTATTGCTATTCCAGGCTTTCTTATTCTTGTTAAATGACAGCGGATTGAATAAAAAGGGATAAGAAATGGGATGGATATGAAAATACAATGATGACAGTACAATAAATTAATGCTTACCATTTCCTGAGTGTTTGCAAAATCTGTCTCTTTCGAGCTACACTGCACCAAAAGCATTATAATATTAATCAGGACAATACAAAGGAATATATATTTGTATCAAAATCTACTTAGAGCAATGATCATTCTTGCTCCCTAAAAACAAAACCAAAATACAAAAAAAAAAAAAGGAGGATGTTTTTGTCTCATTGAAACAGTACACAATACACTGCTAATGCTTCTGCATATACAAAGAGGTGTGTTTATATCTGGTTAAAAATACAGCCTGAGCCTTAGCACATTGTCTTGCATGTACAATTTCATTGCATGCAGAATAAACTACTCTATCTAACTGAGAATCACAGCCTTAACCCCTCAGTGTACTTTTATTTGACCTCAAATGAGCATAAAAAAGGAGTTCATAGAGCAGCTATTTCTTTGCTATTTCTGCACCATCTCTCAAGGCACTGGCAGTGCAGCCTCAGTGTAGAATATGTTAGTGCTTCTGAAACATGTTATTAGAGTAAATCTTGAACTGAACTTGACTTTGTTTTATATTTAATGACAGGATGTCAAAAATACTTTCATCTGTATTAATATAGTTGCTGTAACGAAAATACTTTAAGTCATTTATTGTTTTGATCCCATGCAGTCAGTCACACCATCCAGTCTAAGTACTGATTCTCATGTACACCGCAATCTGTCCCTCACCCCTGTCACACCTAGGTGACTTACCACAAGGGAGTAACATATCTTGAATCCAGGTTTAGCCACAAAATAGTCATCAGATTTGAAGGTTATCTTTATGTGATTTGTTCTTGATGTTATTCTTGGAGGTATTTCCTTGTGTCCACACCACCGTCCTCTTATAACTGTGCTGGTCTCTGATACATCTTCCACTTCCACAAAGTCATACCTGAAAACCAGTAGGAAGAATTAGTTTTTGCTAACTCTGGTTACAGAGGGTGGTTGCAAATTAATGGGAAGGAGCACAGCTGGAGACACAAAGACAACTGTCCCCTGTTCTCCACTCCAAAACATCAGACTAAATATTTCAAATGGTGGGCATGCTTGTGCAGCACAAAATACACTAAGCTGAAAGCTACTGCCTCAGTATTCAAATGAGTGATTTCTGGGCTCCTGGAACATGATAGACAGTATTTTCTAACACATTAAAATAGCAATGAGAGGCACTTGCATGTGCTTAGTATACAGTAAGCATACGCATTGTGTTTCATGTGGTGGGTAAATAATTTAGAAACCTGATAAAATATTATTTAAGGCAGGCTGCCCAAGTTGAGCAGCTGCAAGCACTCGTGTACTTTCTGGTGGTCACCCAAATCCCTACAGCAGCAGACAAGGATACCGCCTGCTGTGTCAGTCACAGGGCTGGAGTTGTGTGGTCACTGTGCCAGGAGCAAAGGGAGATGCTGGAAGGACACAGAGCAGTGCATGCTGCTGAAAGGTGCTTTTTAGCACCTTCCTTGTAGGTGGTACAGCGTTCCTGTAGGTGGTTTGGAAAGTCTTATATCAAACTTTCAAGCAGAAAAGTATGCTGGCTCTCTGTGTGCTGTGGTGGGGACTCTGTTGCTCACATGGATGCTGTTACCAGGGAAAATGCAACAGCATGTCTTGTCCTGTGCAAGGTCACAACTTAGCCAGGCACCTGGGGCACAGCAGTGGCACCCTGAGCCCAAAGAGGGATCTGACAGGAGCAGCAGGCATTAACCCCTAGCAATAAGGGGATACAGTAGCAGCACTCGCTGCCCCAGCATTTGTATTCACTCGCTTGGGTCATTTATTGAATTGATTTATTGATCTGGAGAATAAAGAAGGCAGAGAATAAAGTTCTGATTTTACTACATCTATAACAAAAACAGTTTCTCAGTATCAGTGAAGCCAGAATTAGGCTCCACACATTGCAGCCGGTGAGAGAGAGGTGATGACAAGAGGGGCAGGTTGAGTGCCATCCTCACGGTGCAATTGAGCCTCAAAACTTTGGGGATCTTTACCAGGAAAGCTTTCTATTATCAGACTGCCTCCCTCAAAGAGGGAGTTTAAGATAGTTAACCGATTCTTGCTTGCAATGCGCTCGTCCCTGCCCTGGGCCTGTGGGCCAAGCACCCTCCTCCCTGCCCAGTTGTGGGAGCTGTAAATAACAGACCTGCTTTTCTTTTCTGCTGAGAGCCCATGAGAAAAAAACCGTAAGTACTATGCGGTTTGAGAATATCAGCACTGCTTCTTTTATTTTCACCAATCCCAAATTGCACAGAACAGAAAATAACAGATTCACCATGACCAAATCACTTCCATCTGCCCAAACTCTGCTGAAATATTCTTTTTTTGTAACACGCCAAAATTTAGTTGCAGGCAGAGGTAGACTTGCCTCAATCTCTCCCCACCCCCCCATCCTCAGCTCCCACTCCCTCATGGTGATGGATGTTGTACCAGCAGAGGTCTGTGCTGCCCACAAGAGTATCCACCATTGCCCCCCAGGCAGCAAGGCAGCCGTGAATGCCTATTGTAACATAGGGGGTTGCAGTGTTCAGCATGAGATAACCTTGTAAGCTTTGGTGAAAGCTGTCCTGACTGGCCCCCCCACTCTTTGAGGCCAGAAGCCAGAATAACTGGTAGCAAAAACAGTGAAAATCCATGGACTTTTAAGGATTATTTCTGCTTTCAACAACAGAGGCTTTGTTGCAACAATCATGGAAGTAGGTATATTCTCGGTTGTTTCTGTGCATCCAAGGAGCCTCAGAGGCTGGGTAATTTAATTGCTTTTCAGAATCATCTCTTATCAAGTGCCTGTGGAAATGCTAACAGCACTTCTAGAAAATTCTGTAAAACCTTGAATATTTACCCTCCTTCTTCAGAAGCTCAGAAGAAATATAGCTCTGCTAAAATATACCTTTTCATTCTGCAGCCTGAATGAATTTCAATCAGTTCAGTCTTAATAGTATGCAAATTAAAATAATTAGCATTAATGAAAAATCTAAAGAAAACACTAGGATGTTTCTGGAGAAAAAAAGCATAAGGTCAAAAGCAAATACAAAAGCAAGGTAATGTGCAGAGGTCCTAAATTACTTGTCCAGTATGCACAGCCTTCAAGCATATGCTCAGCTCTAAGCATTCATTTCAATTAAAACACGCCTGGTTGTCTCTCTAAAGCAGCACTGCAGGGATTGTCAGGGACTGAAGTTGCAGAAAGGATCTAGTGTTGAAAAATATATTGAGCATTAGCAAAAAATCTAACTGCACACAGTACTTAATAGGTTTAAAGACATCACAAGCTGTCTGTCCAAGAAATTCCTCACTCTGAAAGTAATACTACCGAAATAAAGGTCTTCCAGAAACTAGGAAAAGCTTTATTGCAGGAAAGGATGTGATATTTCTCCAGCTTCTATAGACAATTTTGATGATTTAAAGTCTTGGCTTCTCTCTGCATCCTAAATTAGCTGCTCTGGAAAAAGCAGGTAGACTGTCTTCCAAGATGGTCTCCAAATCCATAATGCCAGTAACAGTTTGACTTTCCCTCTCTGTGCCACCACCTTTACTGGCTTTTGACAGAGAATACTTTATCTTTTTTTCCACAGTAAATTAGCCCTCTGTTTCAAAGTTGCAATGCTTTAAGGTCAGCCACAGTTTATCCACTATGTAAATATTAACAGGCTGCTTCTGTGTGCATTAGGCTCTGAATCTGGGAAAGCATTTGGGGTACCGGGAGGTAACTATTGTTACTGAATCTGCTGCTGATCTTGGACCAATAGCACCAGAGCATAGCAGACCTGCCAAGGAGCAGGGAAGGAGAGCCAGTTTTAGGCTGCATTCTTTTATTACTAAATCAAAAACAAACCCGCAGGAATGGTTCTCTTTATTGGTGATGCAGAAAGTCTAACAAAGAAAAAAGAGGGAAAAAAATACACCCTGTAAAACCCCTGCAGAGCTGTCAAACCCTATGAACACAAATTAATTGACAAAGAAGATAAGATAAGAAGAGGCTGGATGTACGGAAACCCTAACAACCCAGTTCTCTGCACAGATAAGCTGTAAGTAACAACATGATCAAGTAGAGTTGGAAACTGAGACTTAAGCATTTTATGTAAGTAGCATCACAGCAATCTGCCTTTTGGAGCACACAGGAATCTTGAGCCTGCTCTCTCCCACAGAACAGATAGACAAATAAAAGAAATATAAACAAAAACTCAATAGATTTACACTGTTTTAGTGAATTTTAGAAAGAGCACCTCTGTACTCTGCTAATGCCAAGCAGTTTATCCACCTAGGTTAATCGCCAGATCAACTGAGCTTAAGGTCACTTTTGCTTAAAAGGGGAACCAAAGCAACTGGGATATAGTACAGTATACATAAACAGATAATTAAATATATAAGTATGCATCAGTACACTGATGTTTGTGGACTATATTTAAAGGTTTTAAAAGAAACTGTACCAGTGAAGAGTAGCAATAAAGACAAGCAAGTAATTTGAAGAACATACTTATATTTTTAATGCATTTTATTTGTTCCTCACATCCCAATATAAAGACTTACCTATTTACTCACACCTCCCAGAGCCTTCCACCTACTGAAAAAGATGTTTTTTGCCTGGCTGAAACATGACAGAGGTGATAGAGGACAAAATCCTATTAAAGTAGTATCTATGTTGTTAGGTTGTTGGATTTGAGCATACGAGTACCTTGTGCTTAAAATATTATAGAAGGATTAAAACCTGCCAAAACTGCTTCAGGTCCAGGAAAGCTCAGTTTATTTATAAACTTAAAAACCAATTTCAGTCAAAAGGGGATACTTGGAGGTCTGTCCTTCATGCAAGGACAACCTAGACCTGGCCAGAGATGCTCAGGTTTTGGTCTGCAGTCTCATGCCAGTGAGTTTGAAGGTGGTGTTAAGGAGACCTTTGCAAACTTCTACTTGCCACTCACCTGCAGATATCATTTTCAGGTTCCTCTAGTCCAAACTGGTTATCAAAAGCCAGATGGATCCTGGTGCTCTCTGGGGAGTGGAGCCGCCACGTGAGTAGGAGGTTCCTGGGGTAGCTGCTGGGGAAGCGAGGACTGTGGATGCAGCCATTCCCTGCCACGCTGATGGTCTCTTCTTTTCGGTACAAGTCTGTGAGGTGATTGCTCTCTGTTAGTAGTCACAACTTGTAGAAATTAGTATGTTGTTCCAGTTACAGGAAGGCAAAAAACACAACAGGTTATATAACACAACAAATATTATTAGCATTTAAAGTCATTAAAAAGTTGGGTCTAGAAGCAGTTTCATCAGATAGGAAGTACAGTGTATTTTCTCTTAATTCAATCCCATATAAACAGTAAGAACAACAGAACTCAAGTATACGGACTCTTTATTTTACAAGAAATATATCATTATTTTTACATTTATATTGATTATATAATTTCATTCTCACCATTTTGGTTTTAAAACAGAATTAAACTTTAATAAAAGCTGCAAACTTGAGAACAATGAAGTAAGACAGACTGAAGTAAAAAAGACAAACAACCCTGCTTCCCAAATTTGGTGCTTTGGGGAGAAATGCCCTCTGAACAAAAGTACCAATAAAGAGCTGCAAGAAAGTGCATACGAGTGAATTCAAGTTTGTTTACTGTGCTTAAGTATTTCCTCCCAAAAACATTTGTTAGGCCACGTTTTCATTTTATTTATATGGTGTGAATCATTTGCTGCTAATGGATGATTAACACAGCCAGCTATTCCATGCTTATACTGATGTAACTGAGGTCAGATTCTGTCCCAACAACCACCTTACTGAGTAACTTCAAGACAAATAGCCAAGTCTTTATTTAATTAAAATTCCAGAGCTTCTGCCTGAGCAAATATTCAATTGTTCCTAAAATTTTACTTCTACTGAGGTAAAGCCTCTGCTGCTGTAAATCCCTGGCTCCAAGGATAACAGGAACTGTGGCAAGACTCAGCTCTCTAAAAGTCAAAATGCCTTCTCAGTTGCACCATGCACTTGCATTGTCCAACTGTTTCTGATACTAGAATTTGGCTCCCAGCATCAAAGAACTGCAAACAACCATTTTTCTGTGCCTCGACAACTTCAGTGTGGGAAATTTTGAGGATCAGAAGGCTCCAAGACAACATGCAGATCACAGCAGGTTTCAGTTCCCAGTCATGGAATCACAGAATCACAGAATATACTGTGGAAGAGTCCCACAAGGATCATGAGTCCAGTTCTTAGCCCTGGACAGGACCATTCCCAAGAGTCACACCATGTACCCGAGAGTATTGTCCAAATGCTTCTTGAACTCTGTCAGGCTTGGTGCTGTGACCACTTCCCAGGGGAGCCAAGACACTCAGCTCTGAGCCTCCACCAGCGGGACAGCTATCTGTGTTCCTTCCCTAGGTGATGTGTGGAAATCTAGGGCTCAGTTCAGTCACTCACAGAGAGATGCTAACCACCTTGAAGACATAGTACATTTTCCTGTCTGGCCTCCATGAGGACAAGGAGGTCCAGCAGCACTTCCAGCAGCACATCCAGCAGCCCCCAGCAAAGGTCCAGTGGAAGCTGTAGTGTCTCACAAAGTCACCTGCATGTGGGCAATCTGAGCCCCTTCTCAACACAGACTGTAGGAGTTACACACAGTCAGTCACCCAACTGCATTGACCAAATTTCTACTTACTACATGAGCTTGGACACCGCTTTCATGTAAACACTTAAACTCTGGTGTCTTTATCTTGAACTGAACATCACTCCAGTCCTCTGCTGAATGCCAGATCAACCTCTAGTTCCACTACAGGCAACAGAAATAGAAAATTGGTGCCTTCTCCTGAATTTGGCTGATGAGGAAGAGCAAGTTGGGGAAAAGTATCTCCCATCACGTTGCTCTGTGAATGTTGGAAATACAAAACCAAAGTAAGCAACCAGTGGCAGCCATCTGTCACACACAGTAATCTAAGTTTTCACTCTCAAAATAAAATCTAACATTTGACTGAAGTTTTCCAAGTTCTTCATATAAAATAAATATATTTTTTTCATAGAACACTCATTAAAAACAGGAACCCAGAGAAATGGTACAAACTTCATGGTAAGTACATCTATTTTTTTCAGGTTGCTTTTCACTGGTTCCTTGCTGTAAATACTTCCCTGCAGGCAGCTGTAAGCAAAGTGTGGTTGCATGTCAGCAGTTCATTGTACTCTTCTGACAGGGCAATAATTCTAGCCTCCAAACAACCTGAAACTTGGATGATAAAAGTCTTCATTTCCTGTAAAACTATCTCCAAAGACCTAATTGTAACATCATTCTAAGATGCTTTCACACTGAGCCACCCTTTCTAAGCAAATACAGACCTAGCTCTCAAAGTGCAGACCTAGCCAGTTTTGTTTTGTTCTATTTTGACCAAATAATTTGCATTGGAAAAGTGACAATTTGGTGAAAATAAAGACCACCCACCTATTAATTTTGTTGCAATTTTCATCAGGGACATCTATGCTGTAATCTGTTTTTCATTTTATTTTATTCTAAAAAAAAAGAGGAAAAAGACAACTGTGGGTTTTTTTCCCCCTAATTTGGAATGAAACAAAATGTCCAGCCAACACTACTGAGTTCCTACTAAAATGCTGAGGACCTTTGGACTTTAAAAACACCCAGTCCACCGAGAGGAAAAGATATTTCACAGGACTACGTGCAAAATGTCCAAGAAAAGGGATAAAAATAAAACAGTTTTGATGATAACAAATTCCACAGTTTTTAGTGAAGCAACCATTCCCTAAGTCAGAACAAAAGTTACTGCAGTAAAACATGGTATAGCTCATCCTATGCCTCAGAGTTCTTTACTCTTCTTTCTTGGACAGCAAACTCTTGCCATTTTCCCTCTATCACCATGCATTTCACTATGTAGGTCAATGTGATTCATGCTTCTGAGGGAAAGGTTTCCTTTTCCCAGACAGTCCTCGCACAGGCTTTACCCTGCTGAGATTCTGGGGGACAGTATCTCTAAAATGTGCTCATACATATACCCCCCAAAAAAACATCTGTGCACTTAAGTCAGCACACCAGCTGAGAATGCACACTACTGCGCTCTTGTACACCAAAAAGATAGGGTCTGTGATGGCTCTTAATTTAACTTAAACTCTGAATTTCACAGGCTGTGGTGCTCTGCCAGGAAGTCAATCACACCTGACCAAGACTAATGATGAAATGTCATGGCTGGAGCAGCTCTGCAGTATCCGAGTTGAACAGGTACATGAAGCAATAGAGCTGCACGTTACAAAGCTTAAAAATCAAAGCACAATAACTTATTATTTCTATCATGGTAATACAGGAATTATAAAGTTATCATAGAGGAAAGGTTGGAGAGAATCATGGGAAGGAAATTCTCACTATAGTAAAGTAAGAGATATCCAAATATTGCACTCTGACGATATGCCTTTTCCACAAGGGAAGAACGTATGTTTCATGAGAAAGGTCATAAATACTGTTTCTATAGCCCCACATGAGATGAAATCTAAAGCTACTCAGTGCCTTCACTTGACACTGGAGCAAACTCTTCAGGAGCTGGATTCCCTCTCACCTCCCTCACTTTGTGCTAGATTACGACCTGAAGTGGTGTGGCCAGCACTGGAACCAAATATGCTAAAATTTTCTAAGGGGATTTTCACTGGGATTTCACAGAGTTATCTGGCTTAGAAGACACAGGAACACAGTCAACATAAACTCGCTCTCACGAGGTTGGCCTCTCATGAATCATCAAGCATCTGGGAAACAGCTTAAGGAGATGTGAGCAACTCCTGTACTTCTTGTATCAACAAAGATATGGGACTAAAATAAGACTTTTCCAAGCAGACAAGCATTGCCCTCATCAGATACACTGGGGGAAGTCACGGAAATCACACAGAAGGCAAGGGGAAAGTCAGGATAAAAAAAACTTGAGAAAAGGTACAAGCAAAGGAAAAGACAGTGTGTCTTTCAAGGCAGTGAACTGTCCCATGTTGCAATGCAATGTAATGAAGTATTACACAGTATCCTGAATGTCACATACTAACTGTATTCCATAATGCTTTATGGGAGTAAATAAAAGATGACAGCGTATAATACACTGCCTGTCACATTTACTAAAAAAACATTTAAAATCATTTCACAATGAATAAAAGCAGGTGTTAAGTTACAAGGCAAAAAGGCCATTTGGGCCACACACAGAAGGAGGATATTCTTGATGGCCCGAGCCACAAAGACATCCTTTCCTCCTGAGGGAGGAAAACTATCTCATGAGGAAGATGAGTGGGAAGGAATCTGGAAGACATTCTTTTAGGTGAGGCAATTCCCTGAAGAGTCTGAACTGACTGGAAAGAAGCTTGCTCTGTATTTTATTTATCTGAACTAATCTCTCATTTTTTGCCTCATAATTCTTTCCCAATCACTAATTTTAAACATAATGACATACATGATAGTCCAGCTGTCGAAGTCAGAGGAGCTGTCATTTAAACACTTAAGGCAGCTGCATTTTCCAAAGTGCTTGCCTTCCTCTCCCTGCATGGAGGGCAGC
Source organism: Chiroxiphia lanceolata (assembly GCF_009829145.1). NCBI lineage: Eukaryota > Metazoa > Chordata > Aves > Passeriformes > Pipridae > Chiroxiphia > Chiroxiphia lanceolata. Next base: position 78,152,382 of record NC_045638.1, on the reverse strand, counting down.
TGGGTGTCAGACTGGGAACTGGGAAGTACACTACAATATTCAAAAAACTGTGCTTGTCTCAAGACTGTCCCCACCATGGGTGCCCAGCACATCCAATGTTTCCCCACCCCAGCTAGGCCATGCAGCATGAGCGAGATTTAGAAGCACAAATTTCATCCTGTGTTTTCTCTGGATGCCTGCATTTGCTTGCAAGCTTTAGCAATGTATTGACACATTCCTCTTGAAGCTACTCCTAGTCATGACATGCCTACTACCGAAAGAAGTTTGCTTGTATCATTATCATTGAACAGATAGTGGATTCCTTCACTAAAACAATAATAATATTATTTTTTAAAAAGGCAATTTCTACTTGCTAATAGCTAATCTGGCATCTGTTCTACAATATATTCAGCAAGGAGAGTCTATAAGCATCAATTCCTTTAGAAAGAAGAAGAATTCAGAGAATGGCCTTGTCTAAGGACCTAACCAACTATATGGAATACTTAATTCCATTTTTCTAAGGTTTCTGGAATTTCAGCCTCACTTCTTGCGTATAAGTTTGCTGCTGTCTTTCTTCCCCTTGCAGAAGTGGTTGGTCAACCAACTTTGATACAGTGGTAAAGGCTGAAAAGATACCGTACTCTGACTTGGTTTATGACAATTAATTCCATACAGAGCAAACTGATGAGCTCATCCTCTGCTACAGCTAAGGAGAGAGTTGCTGGGAACCACGATGAGGTTCATTTTACTACTCACGAAAGTATTTGTTATTTCAGGAAAGGACCTTGGGAGTTTGCACATGGGAGTTTTCCAGATATAACTCTTCTCCCTCATGGCTGCTGTCTTCAAAACAAATACAGCAGTCAGTGGTTTGCCACTAGTTCTTAAATGAATGAAATAACCTTCGGTGAGAATAATAGCTCTTCAGTTCCCTCAGTTGAAAATTAGCCTGATCTAAATAGCTGAATCCACAGAGAAGCAAAGAACAGTAAAACATTTTTGAATCCAGGCCACAAATCAGTTCATCTCGGGAACAGGCATGCCAAGCAAGCTGTATTTATGGCAGCCTGTTAGATAGTCATTGGCTTTTTTTAATTCCCCCACCCTCCTGTAATAAGCAGAAACTTTAGTTGTTATCCATAAGGCTCTGTGTAAATCAGATGAAAAGATCAGAATTCATGGTTGAAACAGTGTATTCCATAGCTTGTCATAGCTTGTTGGGCAGATATAAAACTGTAAGGTCATTTTCCTTGTTAGAAACATGTGGATTTGTTTTTTTTTTTTTTTTTTAGTTGGTGTGTGTGTTTGTTTGTTTGCTATGGATATAAACAACAAAATGAATCCTAGTCAGTGAAGAATATAGTACGATATAGTAGTACTAGAAGAATATAGTACTAGTAGCAGCACCAGTCTTAGACATCTTGGTCCTTTTAAGGACAGAGGCCTAACACGCCTAGGTCAGCTCTGCTCCCATCATGATTCACTATCAGTTCAAGAAGGCAGACCAAGGCAGGGAAAGGATTGGGATGGTCAGTAATAAAACAGAAATAGCAAAATCTCACCCAGGCTAAAAATTATAAATTGTCTCTTACGGAGACACTACGCTGAGAAACAGTCAATCTGGTATGGGGATGCATATGTACGGATATATTAGGGCAGTGGATCCAGCTGAAGGCATTACTTCAAGTTGATTTTAGCTTTATACAACTTCAATAATCCCATTTATTTCAAGGACACTACACATTTTAGTAAAGCTCATACTTAAGGAGTTTGCTGGATCAAGACCCAGAAAAAGAGAACGGTACTTTAACATCACCCAATGTGCTACTTGTCACCCATCAAATGAGCAATTAAAAAGTGGACCCAAATCCCACTGGAGCTGATGAAAGACTCGCAGTTTGGTTGGTTTGCCACTGAACTTCAAAGAAGCAGCTCGAAGTACCTGCTCCTCCTCTTATCAACAGGCCCCTTCTTTTCATCAGGAGCATGAAAGATACTTCAGGCAACATAATAGTTCAAATCCAAAGCATGACCTGTTCCATTACTGAGGCAGTATCAAAAGATGCTCTGTGCATGTTCTGCCAAATTCAGACCTCACAGCTGCCTCTGTGTCCCTGAGCTGTTCGGAGACCTTTGCTAGAAGAATATATCTATAGAGGATATATCAAAGAAACAAAAAATTGAGCAGCAGTTGAAAGAAAAAATATTAGCCAGTGCAGAACATCAGTACAGAAGGTATCAGAGAATGAGAACACCCTATATATCTAAAATTCCTTTCAGAGCCATCATCCACTTGATAACAGAATGTTTAGTAGTCTGCCTATGGTTCTGTGCAGAGCAACGCTGCTAGTTGCTAGTTGCTAGTTGGCATTACACAGTCAATCTGTGGTTGAACAGAACCTAAGCAAAGATCACTTATGTGAATATTAAATAAGCAATTGATAAGGAAGTCCAGACATATAATTCATAGAGACAGCCTGTCTCTATGCTTCTCAATATAGTAAACATTATTTTATTTGCATTTAATACTACTATTTTTTACTCTGGAATGGACACCATCATAACTACATTTTGCATGCAGTATTAAAGAAGCAGCCCTGAAATGAAGAACAAGCTGGACTGCACTTTGGTGGGGTGAAGGCTGTGACTCTCCTTTGTCCACTTTGGTGGATGCCTTGCTCAGACTTCCACAGATGAAAACTGAGAAAAAAATTCCTTAATTATGTTTACAAGGATATCAAACTCAGTGGTATTTGCTTTTAGCAGTGACTAGTATTACTTGTTTTTATTTGACTCCTTGATAGAGATTTTCTTCTACATGAAACAACATGCTGAATGTTCTATATTAAAGCAGAAGTGTCTGTAGAAATGTAACATATGTTAGGCCAACATATGTTAACTGCTAGTTCTTTCGTGATGGGTGGTAGTGTTGCAATGCATGCCTCTGTTGTGCTCTTAAACCAACAGCAAACTGAATGTATTTTTCTCTTGGGATTCCACAATTATGACAGAGGAAAATGTATATATCAAAAATGTGTAGATCTAATGATGTGCAGTAAGACTAATGGAAATATCCCCATCATCATGAGCATAAAAACATATAAAACCTTGAGAAACTGTGAGAAAAGAATACTCTCCTGGTGTTGTGAAGAGCTTAAAGGAAATATGATAACTGAAGCAGACATTTGCAGTGAGTGTCCACACTTCCGTAAGAAGGCTGGTGTATATATATATATATACAGCACTTGTGTAGTGCTGTACTGGGTCTGGCTGAGATGGAGTTCATTTCTGCACACCACCTCTCACAGTACTGTACTTTGCATTGGTAGTTAGAAAGGTGTTGACAACCCACTGGTGTTTTGGCTACTGCTGGGCAGTGCTGGCACGGCATCAGCACTGTCTCTCAACATTCCTTCCCCCCTCCCTTCTATCAAAGGCAAGATCCTGGGAGGGGACATAAGTAGGCCAGCTGACCCAAACTAACCAAAGGAATGTCCCATACCATATGACATCAGCTCAGATACAAATACTAAGGAAAGGAGGAGGAAGGGGGAGGCATTCGTTATTTACATTTGCAACCAGTATGCGTGCTGAAGCCCTGCTTCCCAGGAAGTGGCTGGACATTACTTTTTAATGGGAAGTAGGGAATGTATCTTGTTATTTTCCTCTTAGGTTGTGCACATGCAAACTTTTGCTTTTGCTTTAGTAAACTGTCTTCTCTCAACCTATGAGTCATTTTTCATCTTATTCTGTCTCCCCTGTCCAGTTGGGGAGTGATAGAATGGCTTGCTGGGCACCCGATGTCCAGCCAAGGTCAACCCAGCACAACTTGGTCAAAATGATGGTAATTAGAGACACAATTGCTATTAAGCAAAAATATCAACACCGGACCTTGGTTCACACTGTTTTGCAAAAAAATAAGACCTAGACACTCCAAATTTTCCTGTTTAGGCAGTGGTTTCAGGAAAGTAGACCGCTGTGGAAAGCTTCATTCAAATTCTCCTAGTGCAATGAAACTATATTCCTTTTCCATTTTCCCTTCATTATTTTCCAGATTTTTACGACCAAACAATTGCCTCCAAAGTCTGGCATCACTCAAATCTTAAAAGAGAATTTGTTTTAAGATATTATCTTAGAAATTGTTTCAGTCAAGAACTCCTAAGTCCGAAGAAGACATGGAATTTCCCTAAAGAAAGAAAAATGTTGATGAAAGAAAAGAGAAAATTCAGTTAAAAGGGGAAAGGCTTCTCATGTTAAACATATTTTAGCAGATAGACAGGCAATTACCAAGTGGAGGTCGTATGTTAGGACATTAGGCAGTAAAAGGAGAATCTGTTTCAAAAGACAAATCAAGGCAATTTTCTCTAGTGATGTGAGTTTCCTTACCCTCTATGTCAGCATTGAAGATCCGAAATCTCTGGAAGGGAGTGAAAGGTCACTTCTTATAATGGAAAATCTGGTAATAGTATTCTAGCAGACATCATTTCCTTGGACTGAATTTGCCTTGGGCATGTTTTTTTGTCTTTGAGAGACCAGGTATCAACTGATTGCACAAAGATAAAAGCTTGTGGGGATATATCAGTCCCTTTAGGGTAGGTGCACTAAATATCTACTACCTTAAAGTTACCTAAGTCTTAAAAAAAAAACCAAACACACACCTCACTGTATTAAAATATGATTGTTGGTAATCTGCTCCTTTTTTCTGCAACAGCCTCACAGCTAAAAAATGAACTCTATCCCAGTCAAAACCAGGACACAGCTAAATCTCTTCCAAGGAAGTAGGAGCCTGTGTTGTGACTCTCCTATTTGTTGAGAGAATTCAGACTACTTCTGACTCCTCTCAAGGGAAGGATGGGTTCTGGATGCCACTTCAAAGATGGCTTGCCATTTTTCAAGAAACTGATGGAGGTAAAATGCAGAAAAAATTCTTGGTAAAGGGACCAGAACTAGAGATTTAGTCAAAAAAAGTAAAGACTCAGCAGATTTTCTACTTCTTATTCTGAGGCACACTGTCATGGGGCTCTGACGGTTTAGACCAGAGCAGAGGGCACCATGGCTCCCTTTTCTGCCCCCATGCCTCAGTTTTCTTCTGCTGAAAACCACAGCACTGGGGCAAAGAGGGCAGCAGACACTGAGGTCTTTTCTCAGCATGAAGGTAGAACATGAGTTGGGCCATAGGGATGGCTTTACATCATTTAGATAAAACCCATGTTAAGAAACAAAATTTCCCCAGTCTGGAAAGCAATTTAAGTCACACATATTGAAAGTACTGAGAACTCTAAGTGTGGGGGATCTTTTCTGTAAGTACTTAGGATTTTCTCTAGAGGTTTGGCATCAGAATGCTGCAGAGCTGTCATGTGGATAGATACTGCAATTTAACAAAGTTTCCAGGCACATTCATAAAATTTTTGGCTGTGGCCTCCTTTTATTGTTATGATCTTGCACCAAAGGATCTAGAGATTTTCTTAGTCCTTCACCAAAGAGCAAAACTACATGTGGTGAAAGAGTAGGAGAGCTTATGCACTGCCAATACGTAGGGACCAGTGGCTGGGAAGATGATGCTGTTGTACATCAGTGCAACCCACAAGTCCAGGAGCTGCTGTACCACAGGCAGCAACAATCTCTCACACCAGCACAGACAGATCCTGATCACTGTAAGCCAAAACCAAAATTGGAAACGGAGTTGGCTCCAAAGCTTTTACACACCTCAGCTTCCCAAGTCCTTTCTGGAAAAACAGCTGTTCGGCTGGTTACCAAGAGGAAATGATTGGAAACATTCCCTCAAGCCTGTGTGTGGGTGTTTGATAAAAAAAGAAGAGCTAAGAAGTTGTTGAGCTGAGCTGCCATTCCAGCTATACTGCTGCCTCACACAGCCCCTGCTGCAGCCATCCCACCTGCACTCAGCCCCTGCAGCACAGGGTCTCATGTATGACTGGCTAGTCACAGCTCTGCAGGGAGGATAAGGATTGCAAGACGGTCATGTCACTTTTAGTTCTGACTGTGGAAATAACAGTCATTTAGTGATACTGCTTGAGTTGAGCCATCTAGTACAAAACCTAATTCTCTCACTGCTTCCTCATTGTAGTACCCACACCAAAGGTGCAACATAATGTGTAATATCATGTAAATTTAAAAAATGTAAAAAGAGCAGTGTAAAGACACACACAGGTAAAGATAATTCTGAGATCAGAAGACTATTGCATTACAGTTCCCTGTTTAACACTGGATGTCTCATTGGTCTTGCTCCCTAAGTGAACCTAACCTGATCATCCTCAGTTTCGTGGTGGCTGGAGATGCTGATTGACATTATGTTATGTACCATGGAAACTAAGTGAGAGATAATCTCTCCTCTGAAAAATGTACAGTTTACACAATAAAAGATTTAAGAACTAGAATTCCAGAGACACTATTTATATTGATCAGCAAACCAGTGATGGGACAAAGAATTAGATATATCTTTCCAGATTTCTATTCCAAAGCCATCATTGCTCAATACCCCTAGAAAACCAGGTTTGGTTCTTTATCTAGAAGTTCTCTAAATGTAATAGGAAAACTATAAAGATTAATTTAAAAAATAAAAATCAGTAGATTACTTTATACTTTTGTAGCAAACTAGATCACAATAAAATTAAGATGTGCATGAAGGTTTTCTTCCTGAGAGAAGTTTTCTGTCCATTTCATGCATTAAATAAATTCCACCTTACACATTTTCAGGACAACATGATTAGAACAGGACTGGGAATTTCTGCTGCAGATGTTCCCAAACCTTCTGTAACATGTTTCTCTACTCTTAGATTTGTTAAGTTAGAACCACAACAGATCCTTTATGAGCAGATGAAAACACATTGAAACCTCTGAGGAGGCAATGATATTCAGGACTTTGCTAAGACTCCATGGGGAGAAGACATTATATATCTTTATGTTCTGAACAGGGTCAAGTATACTGTTGGCAAATCAGGATAAAATTAAACAATCCTTCACTTTCATGGACCTTCTATGAACTCTCACTTTTAAATGGAAAACTAGAGTCCCCTGTGTAAATGCAATGGAGACAAAGCCAGACTTCAAAGTTTGACTGTGGATTCAGTGAAACGTTTGACAGTAAAAGAATTGAGCAGTTAGATGATAAATTTAGACAGCTTTGGCTCCAGATATCACCAGCAGGAACACAAAGTGGCACATTTCACTACTTCAGCTTTCAGAAGACACATGAGATGACTTAAGGTTAATCAGCAGACACCAGCAGCAGCTCCTCACCTTAAAGCTTCCAGAGAAAAATGGTAAGCCAACCAAACCCAGCTGCCCCCATCTTGATGAAAGCCTAATGTTGTGGAGAAATGCTTGTAGATGTTATGGATTCAAGGGAGCAACCTCAGGCTGTGCTTTACTCTTCCTGACCTAGATTGCATATCAAATAAGGAGAGAAGCGCACAGTGGTGATGTGCATGTGGCTGACACCAGGTGGGACTTTGATGCTTGGCTCAGGTATGACCAGAGTAAGTCCCTGGGAGTGTGCAGAACCCAGCTGATGAAGATCAATGCTTGATCACCAAGGCTTGCAGTCTGCGGGTAAGTTTCACCCTCCATCTGTTTTGGCTGGGGAAGTCAAAGTGGACTATTTCACACGTCTCACCCCAGTTCTGTGCTGGTACTGATGTTGCACAGCCAGGCAAATGTCACACGCTGAGGTCCTGTCCAGTTGAAGGGCACAGCTGTGTGCTGAGTATTTAACACAGCTCTGAGCAGCTGTCTGGCCAAAGATGAGCCCAAAAAGAGGCTTATGTGACTGACATAAAAAGAGTGAGAAAGTCCAGTAAACACAGTACTTTCATATCAAATTCATTTGGTGAACACCCTGTATCAGTGCTATCAAAGGGAGATAGCACTGCATAGCACTGCACCATTTCCTGGGAAAACTATTTTCCACAGTAATACTCAAAATGCAGAAGGCTACCTTGGCAGTCTTTGCACTACCCAAACGAGTGACTTTTACTCAGTTAGCTTTGCATATTTTTACGGCATCTAGGATCACAGCCCAGTAAGACAAAAACTTTAGCATCAGTACAACTATACTTGTAACAACAATGGTATATAAATTGTCAGGGTTTTTTTTACTGTATTCAGCAACCTTGAGCCAGACATTACCATGTGTGGCACTGAGAAAAGAAAAATAAGTTCACCATAGTCTCGACTAAAACTATGCTTTTGTCAGTGTCTAGGAAAAAAAAAAAAGAAAAAAAGAGGAATAATAAATGTTCCTTTATCTCATCTAAAGCTCAGAAAATAAGTTACGAGACGCTTCACTCTTGCCAGGTTGAACTCCTATCCAAAGAGAGGAAAATGTTACAGTTCATGTTTTTGACACAAGAAAGAAAAGCAAATAACTCAGCTTGGCAGAAGAGATATGAAAACTGGATTAATGACAAATTTGATATCAAAATTATATTTTTCTGATTTATATTCTTTGGGAAGAAATAAAAAAAAAATTGTTGTTGTTTGCACTTCCAACATGTTTCAGTTATTTCTCAGTCTTTTCCATGAAAGTCATGGAAGAATAGTCCACCAAAGAATTAAATTTTAAACCTTTCTTAATTTAGAGAATTCAGAAGTTCTACTTTACAGCAGACACTCTAGATTACTCTGTAAGATAGAATGACAACAACCATTTTTGGGTTCCCTAGGGTAAAATACTCTGGGTCTTTCTATAGCTTAGAGTGTAAATAAGAAAATACCACAGCTATGCCCTTAAATATCATGTGGTACAAACTACAATTAAATAACTGACAACTATGGTAAATGACAGCTGCACTGTGTGTTACTGAAATCAGTTGTGAGTGGTGTAAGTACTGTAAGTGGCACTAGTGTCCTATCACGCTGTATTGATTTACTTGATTTAAAGTTGTTAATTTTTTGCATTCTCAGGGTGCTCCCTATCTCAAAACAGCTCTGATGACTTCTGATTCGTTATTAAAACAAAGTTCCCACATCATAAGCCTTATGAGCTCCATGATCAGCCATTTTTTCTCCCTGCTCACAGCTCTCACAGCTGTAGCTGGGCAGCTGCAAGGACCAATGAGATTTTAGACTCAGCTACAACTGTAGGGGAGGGGATCAGATACCAGCTCAGAGAAGCTTCAGGAGCTCTGGTGGAATCAGACTGAGACAGTGTGCACCGAAAGGGGAGCCAGTGGGGAAGACGACCAGCCTGGTTGAACAGGGAGATTTTAAAGGAAATTAGGGAAAAAAAGAAAGGTTACTGACTATGGAAAAAAGGGCTGGCTACTCATGAAGAGTTTAGGAATATAGTTAGGTCATGTAGAAAGAAAATCAGAGAGACAAAGGCACACTTTGAACTCAATCTAGCCACTTCTGTTAGGGATAACAAGAAGTGCTTCTACAAATACATCAATAGCAAAAGGAGGGGCAAGAAAAACCTCCATTCTTTGTTGGACATGGGGAGGAACATAGTCACTAAAGATGAGGAAAAGGCTGAGGTACTTAACACCTTCTTCACCTCAGTTTTCAACAGTAAGACAGCTTGTCCTGAGGACACTTGGCTTCCAGAGCAGGTAGACAGAGACAGGAAGTTGAATAACTGCCCCTGTAATCCAGGAGAGAACAGTTAGCAACCTGCTGAGCCCCTTGGATCCTCACAAGTCTATGGGACCAGATGGGATCCATCCTAGGGTGATGAGGGAGCTGGCAGAAGAGCTCGCCAGGCTGCTCTCCATTCCTGGCTCACTGGGGAGGTCCCAGATGATTGGAAGTTGGCGAATGTCACGCCGATCCACAAAAAGGGCTGGAAGGAGAAGCCATAAAACTACAGGCCTGTCAGCCTGACCTCAGTGCCTGGCAAGGTTATGGACCAGATTATCCTAAGTGCAATTACACTTCACCTACAGGATGGACAAGGGATCAGACCCAGCCAGCACAGGTTTAGGAAGGGTAGGTCCTGTCTAACCAACCTGACCTCCTTTTATGATCAGGTGACCTGTCTGGTGGATGAGGGGAAGGCTGTGGATGTGTCTACCTGGACTTCAGCAAAGCCTTTGACACCGTCTCACACAGCATTCTCCTGAAAAAGCTGGCAGCCCATGGATTGGACAGGGGCACTCTGTGCTGGGTCAGGAACTGGCTGGAGGGTCGGGCCCAGAGAGTGGTGGTGAACGGTGCTGCATCCAGTTGGCGGCCGGTCACCAGTGGTGTCCCCCAGGGATCAGTGCTGGGCCCAGTTCTGTTTAATATCTTTACTGATGATCTGGATAAGGGGATTGAGTCCACCATTAGCAAATTTGCAGGTGACACTAAACTGAGGGGGGCGTGTTGATCTGCTGGAAGGCAGGAGCGCTCTGCAGAGGGACCTGGACAAGCTGGAGAGATGGGCTGATTCCAACGGGATGAGGTTCAACAAGGCCAAGTGCCGGGTCCTGCCCTTTGGCCACAACAACCCCCTGCAGCGCTACAGGCTGGGGACAGAGTTGCTGGAGAGCAGCCAGGCAGAAAGGGACCTGGGAGTTTGGATTGACAGGAAGCTGAACAGGAGCCAGCAGTGTGCCCAGGTGGCCAAGAAGGCCAATGGCATCCTGGTCTGGATCAGGAACAGTGTGGCCAGCAGGACCAGGGAAGTGATTCTTCCCCTGGACTCAGCGCCGGTGAGGCCACACCTGGAGTACTGTGTCCACTTCTGGGCACCTCAGTTCAAGGAGGACATTGAGGTGCTGGAGTAGGTCCAGGGAAGAGCAATGAGGCTGGTGAAGGGACTTGAGTACAAGTCCTATGAGGAGAGGCTGAGGGAGCTGGGGTTGTTCAGCCTGGAGAAGAGGCTCAGGGGAGACCTCCTCACTCTTTACAACTCCCTGAAAGGAGGTTGTAGCCAGGTGGAGGTTGGTCTCTTCTCCCAAGCAATCAGCAGTAGGACGAGGTCATGGTCTTAAGCTCTGCCAGGGCAGGTTTAGGTTGAATATTAGAAAAAATTCTTTATAGAGAGAGTGATCAGACACTGGAATGGGCTGCCCAGGGAGGTGGTGGATTCACCGTCCCTGGAGGTTTTTAAGAAGAGACTGGATTTGGCACCTAATTCCATGGTCTGGTAGCCACAGCGATGTTGGATTAAGGGCTGGACTTGATGGTCTCAGAGGTCTTTTCCAACCTGGCCAATCCTATGCTTCTATGACTCTGTGATTTCACCCCACCTGATTCCCACACATCAGATTTACCAACCTAGTCTTTGCCCTTTCATTGCACAAAATACGTGGCAGTGTTTCGGAGGCACCACTCTCACTCTGCTCCCCAACAACATCACAGGCTACAGATGGGATGGAGTGTGCAATGGCACAGGCTGCCCACATCCATGCTTCCCTTCTGAATTACAGGTCAGTATGAACTTTTCAAATCCACACTGACATAAGCAACAACTACCAAGATTTATGTAGGAAATATTTGGCAAGGTAGTTCTCCCTCTCTTTCTCCCTCTGTCTCTCTCCCTCCCTTCCTCTCTGCCCAGGTGCAGCAGGGTCAGTCCTGGCATGCACTGGCAGGACATGGTAACATTTCCCAAAAAGCAACAGAAAAGCCTGAAGTCCCAGCAGATCCTCAGTTTCCAGCCTGCCGAGGGTTTGTCTGTTACACAGCTGCAAGGTGAAGGCTGTGAGTCTTCCTGATTTATTCACTTTAATTAAGGGACTGGTAATCCCCCACCTGCCAATTCAAGTCTACCCACATACACATTTACTTGGTTATTTCATACATAAAGCTCTAAATAAAATGTCTTTCTTGTTGTTCCTACTTTTTAATGGATGCAGAGAACTATTCTGTCAAGAACAAAACAAATGCTCCACTAAACCCATCTAAATGGACAATTTGTTTCTTCAATGCAACCTTTAAGTAATAAAGAAAGAATAAACATAAAATTCTCTGAAGAAATAAAATGAAAACACCCTTAAAAAACCACTTGTCTGAGGCCTAGTAAGATTATAAATGCAGATCAGACATTTACAGAAAAATCTCGCTCACCAAATCCACTTTCAGAGACAACCTGGAACCAGACCACCTGCTTGTGTAAATCAGCAGCATCCTTATAGTAATCATAGCTATTTACACCAGCTGAGGATCTGACCAGAGCAGCAGGCAAAAAGGGGAAGAGAAAACTCTAAGAATCTGAGAAGGAGCAGGAAGTGGCCTGCACAATGATAAACTGAACTCACAAGAAACTGAACTAAATCAGCTAACAGTGATATGAGAAAAAATTCAAGGTGTGCCTCTCTGACCTATTAAGCAGAGTGGAAGAAATAATGGATGCTTTTTATTCACAGTCTGAGCTGGGGAGGGGAAGATTCCTAATTATATCATCACGGATTGAGTGGTTTGATCCAAAGGAAAACATTTTATTTTCATGTATTTTTAAACAAATATTAATATGTTATTAATTTTTTGCCATTTCCAAATTATCTTCAGTACATAAAAGTAGTTGTTAAATTCAGCAAAATCTGTGAATTGTGTTCACTACTTTTGACACTTTTAGTGGTGTCATAATTTGCTGGGGTCAGGAAACCAGACTTGAAAGTTTCACTTACATGCACTGGGTACTGGCAAGAGAATGTCAACTCATCAACCAGTGCAAATGAGTATTATTCAGATGACTGAAATGGAGTTACTCTGATTTACAGTCCTGGAGCTGGGGGTAAGCAGTGAACGCGCAAAGAAGTCAGCAGCTCTTCAGCCAGCCCAAGCAAGACCTCAGAGCTCCCTGCCATTGCCAGAGAGCAAAGGAAAATGCTTTTAGTCCTTTACCAGAGTGCAACGATCAGTGCCTTCACCCAGGCAACATAATTCCTGTTACCTTTTTTCCTTTCCTAGTCACACTTTTTGAACAAAATCTCTACTACTTCATAGAGCTAGAACACAGATTTTGAAGTAAGAATTTGAAATTAAAATACATAGGTTACCATTTATAAAATTACTCAGAGGCTATACCATTTGTGATTTTTTCAAAACTAATATAATCCCTGTTACTGATATAAACACATATATAGTTTCAGAGCCTTATTTCAAAATTCACCTAAAATCTTGTCAATAGCAGAGTCCTGTACATGGTATTTGACTTTGGCGGTTTTCTTCCTCCACCTCTTGAATCATCTGAAATATTTCCATATGGCTATAAAAAGACTGCTTTTAAGAAGCAAGTCCTGAAATAAATGCCAACTAGTCATTAAAAGCCTAGGAATCAATTAGGTATGTGCTGAGTTCTTCACATTCTTCAAATACAGGTTGCTGTTATGTCACGATGCAGAATTTTCAATCTTTGAATACTATAACAATTAATGAAGAATTCAAGGGCAGCAGAAGTCAGCTCATGATGAGCTGGTTCCAAAAAGTCAGATCGGCAACAGCACTTTGCTAAAAGAAATACTAAAGGAAAAAAGTCAAGCAAACTATAGGCTTGAAAAAAGATAAACAATGAAAAGAGAAATTTAAAAAAACAGGGATTTATTTTCTTAGTTGAGAATGTACAGAATGGATGTAGGGGTTAATTTATTTCTCCCCAAAAAAAGGTAAGAACTCAAAAGCTGCAGCAACTATTAGATATTAAAAAGTTTGAAGAGAACGTCTTTCTACCAAAATGTAACACATGGCTGATTATGGGGAAGCCTGAAGACTGTATTTTCTCTCAGAAACTAAAGGAGTAGGAGGCAAAGACTGTCAAAGCACTTGATGTTACCATAAATATCTAGGGTTAGTGGAAGTACATGAAAGGTAGTATTACTCTCCAAATTCAACAGTATCATCATAGTAGCAGCAATATTGTTAATATAGAGTTACTTCCAGCAGACTAAGATCAAGACTCTATTACGGTATGTGTTAACAAATCTAATGGTAAACAGACTGTAGTCCTAGGAGACCATGTATTGAATAAATATCACCAAAATAATCTAAATTACCTTGGGATTCAGATAAAACATATAATTCAGAGAGACTGGGCACTGGATTGCTTTATAAGGAGAATCAATACATTTGTCATTACTCATATTCTTTGTATCTCAAATTGTGGGTAGATCCAAAATACCACTTGGGCATCACATTTGTACTACAAGTCTGGCAGAACTCCTTAAATTCACCATAAATCTTCCACCTCTCTTCTTGGGTACCTGTGAGCACCACACCTTCTTCAGGGCTTTACTCTCACCTTCTCTGCCCCATCCCACATCCAGGACATCCAAAATACAGACTGATTGGACACAAATTACTCCTGATTCCGTGTTTGTAAGAGACAATAGTCATTTTCTGGTAGATTAAAACTGCTTTTCATCAGACATGCCATGGATTACTGCATACTGTGACAGAAGTCAAAATGTTGATAGTTTGATTTTCTGTGCATGCAGAATTATATATTCACAGTCCTTTTTTTGAGATTCTGCATACACAGCTAAGACACTTCTGCATGCATGCCTCTGGTGATTTTTTTCTTCTAAATGAGTACATCTATGATTAAATTATAATAGTTTTCTACTTAGCATTCTTAATGTTTAGACTGATTGATAGAAGAATATATTTTACTCCCATTACTTGAAAAAGCTCTCTTACTGAAAGTAAACAGTGATTAAAGAAACTATAAACATTGCTTCTGAATTAAAGCTATTTCAGCTACTTCTTTCGTAGAAACTATGGAAAGAAGTGAGGCAGATGGGGCGCTGTTTCTGTATAAAATCTGCTCATGGTACAAATAATTTTTAAGTGTCTTCGTATTTTAACAAGAAGTAACACAATTATCAGGATAGGTCTGGGTCTCAATATGTTTTACTATGCCCCTCACTTCATTACCAGCATAAATAAAAGAAACCAGACAGAAACTCAAAAACCCAAACCACAATTAAGTTGCAATTAGTTCTTATGAAAGACTGTCTTATTATAATAACCTTTATTCTAGATCCTGCTTGATTATTGCAGAAGACAGCCAGGTGCTTAAGCACATTCCAAACAAAAAATAGAAATCTGAACAGAAAAGCCCCCTCCGTTCTTGCCAAGCAGAATTAGAGGAGGATAGTATTAGTGGATGTTCATGTAGACTGTCTCTTAGGACATGATCTTAGTCTTCTTGAAACTGTGCTAGTTTCATCAGTAACAGGACTGGGGTTCAATTTTTCATGTTGGATTTTGTTTCTGTGATTCTTTTCTTCTCATCCCTTTTTCATAGTTGGGAAATATGTAAACCATATAAACAGATGAGATTTTGCTACACTAGTTAACATGCTGATCAATCATATCTGGTGCGTGAGCCACCTCTCCCTTCCTCCCCTCATTCCATAATCACACAAAGAAAACCATCAGACTGTTTGTATATCATTGGTCACAATGACAAGCAACACATTTCTCAATTCACTCCCCTCTTTGAACATAATAAGGCCTACACAAGGTTTTTGCACCTAACAACTGTAGATATACAATTCTAAAAAAACCCCTAAACCTGGTGCTGGTTTCTGCTGTGCAGTGTAAGATCTAGGACAGACGTGCCCACAGCTTCTTCGAAGTCTTCCTCCTGGGTTGGCAAAGGAGCACGCCACAAGTGCCTGGGGACACCTTCAGTGATGTCTCTTTAAAACACGGCTGTTGCTCTTAAAAGGTACTATGGCAGCGATTTGTAGTCCTCAGGATTCAAGGTGTTTCCTGAGCTGGGCACCATATGTTTATGCAAAACCCTTCTGCAAAAGCTGCCATAATGACAACTGGCAGGATAGGAAAAAAACCAGAAAAGGGGCACAAAAAGCAGATCACTGCAACAATGATAAGTGAAAGGAGAATATATAAAAAGCAAGTCACTGCATATTCACATCCATTACAGTTTGCCAGTAGGTCTGAGAAAAAGGAAAAATTTTAATTAGACTAACTGCATTAAAAAAAAATCAAAATGCCTTTGGGCACAAAGTGTTTTCATTGATCCTCTCTTTGCTGTGGCCAATTCACATTGGTGAGGTTTGGAAGTGGATTTTTTATGCCAGACGAGGGAGTGCAGGAAGGGCAGATGAAATACATTCTCCAGATCACTGGGACCAGAGCTTGTCTGCTGGAAGTGAACACCTTGAGGAAAATGGAGAAGGGCTACAACACTTCTGACTTAAACAACAGGCTTCCTTACTGCATGTCAATGAGATGTTAGGGCTGGACTCCATTTTTTAAAGAAGTCCCTAAGTAGAATCACACCTACTTTAGTACAAGTACTTTATAACAGAAATTAACACACATATATTACAAAGCTCTTCTAGCAGCTGTGATGCTGCTGTGCTGTAAAGATGCTTACGAAAGACATCACACTGCTCCCTGCCTTAAAAGCTGCTAATAAAAGCAGACATTATTCTAAAGTGCATTCAGAGCACGTGGGGGAGCAAAATCAATGCTTGGTCAAACAGATCAAGAAAAACAATTTCTTGGCAAAGTGACTGTGAGTTTCAGACCCCTATGTGCCCTGTTCAAATGCTACTAAAGTCAACTCAAAAACTCCCTTGGGCTTTTGATAGAATCAAAAACCAAGAAAAAAAATGAAATGCAAAACCAAAACCTTGACCAAAGCATATTTTAAATGCAAGCAATACACACCTCATATTCTCTGGACACTGTTTTAGTATGTGAATTAGATGAAGGTGCACAAGGTCCCTTTAGTTGGTGTACATACTAGTGAGAGAATTTTGCCAACCATCAAGATTGAAAAAGAAATGTCACTTCTGTTTAATGTTGTCTGAAAGAGCTATAGCTTCTTATATTTAAACATCAAAGGAGTTTAACATATCCCAGCAAAACTATTAATCTTTAAAGGCAGAATAAAGCTGGTATTATTCAACACAATGAGAGATTGAAGATTTCTCTGCATTATCTTAGACATTATCAGTAGTCTCTGTCCATTCAGAAGTATGAGCACATGCTTAAAATATTGAAAAAAAAATGCATTCCAGCAGTGGCAACAGTATGAATGTAATCGACTTTTTACTTTGATTCTTTTGAAGGAAAAAGGCTGAAAAATGGGCTTGTATTTATGGCAAAATCAGTGCAAAAGTAGTTGGAGAAAGAAAGGAATAAAAAATGCTAAAGCTTTCTTCCAAAGTGACATCTGAACTTGAAAATAAAGATTCAATTACTATTTATAAAGTTGTGTTTTCAGTAGACCTTTTCATAAACCTGTAAAGGAACACATCCTCCAGCATTAATCATCAATAACTTGTATTTCACCACTTTTTCTTTTTTTTTTTCATTTTTGTGAATGGCTTATCACTAGAAAGTGGTTTTTAAAAACCTATATTAATCTCTACATTTCTTTAAAAAACTTCCAACATTTTCTTTAAAAAATACATAAAATACTGGCAAACAAATTAAAGACAAGGGAAACACTGGATAGAACTGATACCAAAAATTACTAATCTTGTGTAAGCATGATACACTATGTAAGAGAAAGGACTTTCTCCTCTTCAGGATACAATTTTTTTATGCAATATTCATTCATTTCTGCTAGAGAGAAACCATAAACAATGCTATTTTGTTCTTCTTAACTCCACCACCAATATGTGAAAATCTTATGCATACTGTTGTCTTACATGTATTTATATTCTGCAATTGCATTTAAATTACTCAGAGCTTTTTTCTTATAACAATCAGGCTCTTCTGCAACATTTTCGATGACATTTTCCACATCTGGATACGGCAATTATGTTAGGGAAAGAGACTTAAACTGACTAGGGACCCCTAGATCCAAACCTGATTGCACTCTTTCCCGCACTGTTTGCTTCAGCAAAATCTTTGCATAATACCAAATTTCCAGAAATAAAAGTTAACAATTGGGATTAAAAAAATTTATTGTGACAATCAACAAAATTTATGGAGCACTAAGATAAATAATTTCCCTAAAAGAAAGAATTTCTGCAGAGAATAATCAAGTAGGAACAAAAACTCAGAGCACCATTAAGTTCTTTAACTGTGTCTTATATGCATCACTGATGCAAAAACTGATGAAAACTACTATGAAAAGGAAACTGGATAAGGGAAGACAAGAAAATGAGACTTACTGTGCATGTCTCATAGTTGCTCTTAAAAGTGCTAATACACACTAGTAGTAATACCCAGACAGGTCTTGGGAAACACAAGACTACCCTCATTCAGAAAGTCCATCGCTGAAGATGGAATAATATAGCATGAGGAAAAGAAGTAAAATTTGGGATCCCCTATTCTCAAACCTCACTGAAGAGGTGTTTTCAGGGCAGTTTTGTGACAACAGGCAGCAGTTAGCTACCTAATAAATAAATACCAAATCATTATCTAAATCTGTGATCTACAGGTCATAATCACAATGTCATTAAAAAAAGGAAATAGAAAAATGGGGACAAAGGATAACTATTGATATATATCCAATAATCAACAAATACATTATTGTCAGATAAAGAGTTCATAGATGATAAAGCCGAAAGAGAGCATCATAGGCTATAGTCCATAGCCAAAATATACTAGGTTAGAAACAATAGTTCTGCTAACAGCAGAACAAATGAAGATTGGTTACCCACTGTCTTTTTTTTGCTCAACTTCTGAACTGAATTATGCTGAGATATTCTGTTATCTCTGCCTTTCTTCTTACGAGTCTTACCTCATAGCATTTGGTAACATCCCAAAGATCACTTCAGCAAAGAGGTCTTAGAGATGTTATGGCTGCAGTGTTTCACTGATCTCTTCAAGGCCATGCAGTAAAACACTGGTAGAATCAGTAGAATAACCTCACACGATTAGCAAGCACCTGACCTTCAAGAGCTCATGGTGAGCATTTTCCCAGGCCATTCCCACTCTCAATTTAAGACTGAGTGTCTTAATAAGAGGGATCAGAGAGATCTATGGGAACTAGATGATGTTAAAATTGCCTTTCCTAAACCTTTAGTGTGAAGATTAGAGATCAGGAGATAACTGACAAAATGTGTATATGTATATATATGTGTATATATACACATATATTTGGGGTAACCAATACCTGCACATGGGAGAGAGATATGGCACTTTGACTACTTACTGGGAAACATTAATAACCTAACACAGAGGTATCTGCCAGCTTGATTCCAGCAGCAGTATGAAGTGCATGTTCATGAATCTGATTTCTTCTGGATAACTCCAGGGATAAGGAGCAAAACTAATTAAAATGACAACAAAAAAGTAATGGAATTATTTCTCCACTAAATTCAGGTATGAATTTAATTCTCCAAACGGTGTGTCAATGCTGCACTCTGAGAAGGACGTAACCAGATCTCAGGGGCTGTACATGGTATTTAAAGTATCTTTCAAATTAGTAAAATAATGAATGGAAAAGGAATGTAGAGAAAGGAGTTCTCAGCTGCATTAATTTCTAACCTTGTCTTTTTCCAAAAATTTTTATATAACAAAGCAGTTGACATCTCTTCTTCAGTTTCATCCAGTGTGACAGCATATTTATGTGTTTGACAGGTATGAGAATCATTACTTGTCATCATTCATTATGGATACCAACCACTTCTCCTATACTCTGCTTTGAAAGCACACACATACCAAAAAAGTAGAAAAACAGATCAGCAATTATATCAATTTATTCCACTTTGAATCCTAAGCATTGAAAGGAGCACATCTGTCAATGCTCATTCAGTTGATGGAAAAGGTCGACGTATACAGAAGGAGTAGTTGCTAACAAAATATTGTCTAATCTTTCTGTCTTGGGTAGTTTTAATGTATCCTTCATATGGAACCTACATTTAGAAAAATGGAATGTTCAACTCAACAAAACAAGGCAATTAGAATATAAGATAAAGAAAGAAGGGTTAGAATAAACAATCTAACAGTTTTGGTGGCAACACTGCAAAGTTTTGTGCAATCCAGACAATTACTTAAAACAGCAGTAGTAGCAGCAAATGTGCAATAAACATGTTTATTAGTGTGAGGGGAGGTTTTGTTTGAAGTCTTTTTTGTGAGGTTTTTTTTTTTCTCCAAACTGTCCATTTAACATAAATAAAGGAAAAAATGCCAATTTAGAGGACAGATATGTACAGTTCAGTTATAGGAGAGATAGTTTTCTGTGACCCTCTAAAAAAATTCCAGGATTTTTCATTTGCAGCAACACCTTGGCATTATAATGTGTGTCAGAGAAAACTTCTATGAGACCCAGCAGCTGCTCCTTAATATTCTGAAGACATTCGGATCAAAATTAGTCAGAAATATAACACGGAAAATATACTTTTTTAAACCGATGTTTTCATAAGTTCGTATTCACTAAGTAGCATTTTTGACCTTGAGAGGTAGCTATTCATAGAGACTAAGGTGAAGGGAGTTCCTGTATTTTGCCAAAGGGATCTGAAGTCCCTCAACAGCACTTGGTGAAACTACTCATGCCTCTGAAGCTGCATATGGACCTAAAAGTCTGGAAAAAGACAAGTGTCACTGTATTCTATTTGTTTTCTAACAGGCATGAATAATATATGCAAAATTCACTCTCTCCCTTCTCAGGATTATTTGTCGTAGTGGAGATAAAGTTGTGTGCGTTTGATTGCCTAAAATTAAGTAATGGGCTATACTGTAATTATAGCTCGTGCCCTGCAGAAGAGCTCTGCCCAAAGAAGGGGCTTTGGTTTTCTGATTTCAGGAACAAATATGACCTTTAAGGAAAGCTTGCTTTGTTCCAAAGGTAGAAAGAACTTTAATAAAAATTACTTTAAATTTTATTACTCATGTAAGTCCTTAAAACCAAACATATGACAAACATTTATTTTAAAAGGCCATTTGCTTGCCTACTTTCCCTCATTCAAGAGTAAGTTGCAGAGTCAACAGTGTGCCAAGCTGACAGAGTACCAAGCTCCTTACCGAAGCAGTTGTCACAAGCCTTGTACAAGTGTCACATTTCTGAGGACTGAAAATATGAATATTCTGCAATATTAAACAAGAAGAAAATTGAGCAAATCACCAAACCTGACAGTACAATGCTCACATACTTCTCTGTACAATTTTTCACATAATACAACAGCAGCCATTAAGAAATTGTCACTTCCAGGCAGTGAGACATCAAAGCTTTGCTGAACACTCCATACCTGGGATAATTAATTTCAATTAATAGCTGACAAATGCTGAGCTTTGCTGTATCCAGTAAAGTCAGATATATATGACAAAAAATGTACTCATATGTAGAAAAAAACCAGGTAGTCCCTTCCATCTCATTCACTGGCATTCTATCACCATATTTCCAGCCCATAGTGTTGGCAGCATCTTTTTACTTCATGTCCTATATTTGTTATGCCATGCATAAGCTGTACCTGTTCTCTCACAGCCAGCTGTATAGCTGAGATGCAGCCTAAGCTGTCATCTCTACCTGTATCATGTGGACTTGTGCGCTGTTCATATCCATCCTGAAACCTCCTGCAGACATCATTTTCCCAGGCCTGTGCCTTTGACCACATCACCTCATCTGTACATCGCTTACTGACCAACTCTACTCTGCCATATCAAATACATGGTACTTGTCCTGCCTTCCAAAGCCTGTATAATTTGTCATGGCTCACTCACAACTTCTTATGTGCTTCAAACTGTTGATGCCTAAACTATGACCTACGATCTGCGACCCTTGACCATCACAGTTAGTCTGCTATTTAACTTACAAAGATGCATCTCCCAATCAGCCCCTGAAGAACTCATTTATGCTTCTTACACTCTTCTGCATATCATACCCATGGAAACTTTACAGTGACCAGGTTGGACCAACTGTTGATTATTACACTAATTTGTTTTAGAATCATAGAATGATTTGCATTGGAAGGGACTTTCAAAGATCTAGTTCCATCCCCCTCCATTGGCAGGGACATCTGTAATTTGATCAGGTTGCTCAAGGCTCTTTGTAACCTGGCCTTGAACACTACTAGTAGTGGGATACCAACAGATTCTCTCAGCAATCTGTTCCAGCACCTCACCACCCCCATTTTAGGAATTTCTTCCTTACATACAATATAAACCTATGCTCTTTTCAGTCTAAAACCATTGTCTCTTGAATGGTCCCTATAGGCCCCGGTAAAAAGTTTCTCTCCATCTTTCTTATAAGCCCCCTTTACGTGTTGAAAGGCTACAGTAAGGTCTCCCCTGAACCTTCTGTTCTCCAGGCTGCAAAACCCCAACTCTCTCAGCCTGTCTTCACAGGAGAGGTGTTCCACTCTCTGATCATTTCCAGGGCCTTTCTCTGGACTTGTTGTAACAGACTCATGTTTTTGTTTTTCTTTTTTGGGCTCAGGGCCTCAAATCTGGATGCAGTACTCTAGGTGGAGTCTTACCAGAGCAGAGCAGAGCAGAGGGGGAGAACCACCTCTCTCGACCTGCTGGCCACACTTCTTTTGAGGCAGCCCAGGATATGGCTAACTTTCTGAGTTGTGAGTTCATCCTGCCAGGTCATGGTCAGTTTTTCATCCACCAGTACCCCAAAGTTCTTCTCTGTAGGGCTGCTCCCAACAGTTTGTAAATTTAACCTGACACCATTTGTGTTGGATTCCACCTGGTCAGAGTAACCTCTTCTTTTTTCATTCTCACAGTATAAGGACAAAGAAGATGTCCAACTATATCAATGGCAGAGGATAAGACTAGTTTTTCTTTGGGGAGTGTGACCGAAGCAAATTCAGGATTGGGATGTGAACATGCTGACGAGGGTCATATCTTTGCTGCCTGAAAATAAGGCACGTCACTAAACCTGTCACACAGTCTCCATTTATATTCAGTGAATTCAGAATCAATTAAGATGTTTATCTGCTGGCAGGCACAGCTGAGTTGTCTCACTTTGGTATGCCTATTATTTGATATGGCAATTCTCACCTTGAAGTAGGAGGCTGCAAGCAAGTGCATGGGGCTGTTGCTTTCTCCAGTTCCTCTCTGGGGACTCTGGGGACCACCTATCCCCCTCCACTGAGGACCTGCTCACACCTAGGCAAGGACAAACAATTTTCTTTGCTTCAGTCTCCCTCATTACAGCTCAGTTCCTTGACCAAGACCATCACTGCATCTGATATGACTGAGAGGGCCCTGGACCTCAGAGACTGCTGCCACAAGGTTTAATCAGCTACCAGAATTTAATATCAATTCTATAATGACAGCAAGTCAGATTTGAGGAAAAATTAATCAGCTTCCTGGTCTGTCTGCCCTGCTGTCAATGTGCTGACCTCGGGCTTCTCACACAAGAATTGAATGGTTTGTATTAAGTTTTAGTAAGAGGCAGAGACGTAAACCACCTCAGCAGTGCTTTGATCACGCCTAACTGGGGATGACAGAAATTTTAAAAAGATTCACCGTTCCTTTTGTTTTGGACAAGACCACGTTTCAACTTTTTTTCTTCCTCTTGGCTAACTCAAAACGAGAGACATAGCACTTGTGCCTGCAATAAACATTTAACATAATCTGTTACAGGCACTTGACAACACTGACAACTTTACCTGACTTTATAGAAGTGTGTTGTTTATGCCTCCTTTCCAAAAAACAGAAGGTTTGATTATGTGTTCTCACCTATTAGCACAACCTTTGATACTGCAGGTTCCTTACTCAAACCCTTGTTCCTTACCCAAACCCTCCTCAAACTAGCACACCTTAAGAAGAACAAAGAGGTTAAAACCAGTAGGGGTTGATTTATTTTTTTTTCTCTGCCACCATTTGGTGCTGCTGTGGCATCACAAACCTTGGCTCTTTGTCTCATTTTTAATAAAGATAAATATGATGGCCAGCCCCAATGCTATGTGATCACTCTTTACATAAGAAAAAAACCATTGGCATATATTTCAATTTCATGAGACAAAGTGCCTAGTTCATCTAAAATCTCTCCTGGGATGTGTATCAGAGTTACCTTGCCCCGCAATATCCAGCTGTAGATAAAGCCCCTGAGCGCTTACACAGGTTAGAAACAGACCTAAATGAGGCACACACAAAAAAAGGACCCCCACCATCAGTGACCTCTGCTGTCTGGGTTTAATGGTAAGAGTGTGATTTCCAACTTCATGCTACCAGTTTTGGGTATTCTGAGTACTATGATTTGGGAGTCAGGAATCTGTAAGGAGTGAACCAGAGACCTCAAATGCTGTAGCAGCCAATGATGCATGGGCGTGTGCTTCAGTTCTTGTGCTGGAGGCAACACACCTCACATGGGGCTTCAAGTCACCCACCACTTGGAGAGGGAGGAGTAGAGTGTAGCACTGCCTCCTGAGCAGTCACTTCTTCCTCATGGGCACTGGTAAATACCATGCTTCCCCTACACAAAACATCAATATTCTTCACTACTCAGTCAGCTGAGATGTCATAGAAAGCACATTCAGCCTTGTGTTTCCCATGGAAGCCCTGGATTGATTGCGGTGAAAGTCTTCTTCAGCCTTGACCAGGAGATGCTCCATGTGACTGTGGCTGCAGTCACAAAGACTCCGTGGAATATCCACTAAGCACAGACAAACACACAGCTTTTCTGTTGTGTGTGTAAGAGGGGCACAACAAAACCTGTTTGTTTTTTTTTTCAGAAATTCAGCCCCTCATCCACACCACCAACCACCTGACAGATTTCAAGTGTCCATCAAAATACAGAGAAGTTACAGATACTCAAAAAAAAGTCATCACATTTACCAAGATCAGAAAACAAACATTTTCTTCTCCAATTTTATTCTCAGAACTTCCTGAAATTTTCTGGTCATCATTTTCCCAGAGAAAATAATTAAAATAATATGGTTTAGGGCAGATATTCATCTTGGAAAAACTCATCCTAAGCTGTCAAAGTGTACCACAGCCATTAATCTTGGGGGAAAAAAAAAAAAGAAAAAAAAAGAAGGGAGTGAATGAAGTCTTCATCTTCATAAGAGATGTTATTCTTAAGGGTGCTTAATGGGACTGTGAGCAGACCTGAGCTAACCTGATCCTGCCTTCCAAAACATGCCCCTGCATGGTGGGTGGTGTGCCAGCCAGCCCTGGAATGTGCTGAGTGGTGACTGTCCCTGGGGGCATGGTGGTCAGCACCTGAGCTCTCTCTCCAAGCACAGAATTAAAAAGATAAACTCAAGGCCATGGTAGTTAATCAAGTCCAGCTTTAAAGGCAGATGGATATGAGCAGTAATCCTCCAGATATTTTTTAACAGCACTATACATATTTGTCAAGGAGCTTCCCTGATTCATCTCTACCATAGACCCCATCTGCTTTGGTGTGACACAAGGGTTTATCAGCACTCCTCCTGGAAAAGTGTGTAACCGTGTCATGGCTCATCTCCAGTAATACAGACAGACCCTGAAAGACTCACAATAAAACTTTAATCTCATATCTCATAGTACACTTGTTTTCCCCCTCAACTTTCCTTATTCCCTCTCACCCTCTCTCTACCCATAAACGCACACAACTCATGAATGCAATCTTGTATAAACTTTAAAAAATAAGACACAACGTGAAATGCTGATCATATTATGATATTCAGATTTCTCAGATTAAAACTGAATAAAATGAGCACACATCCACATAGAAACAAGGAGGTGAACACAGGTACTCCCAGAGAATACAATTTTAACTGAAAGATGCCTTCATATTTCACTCCTGCAAGAATATAGTTCTAAATGTTATAAGTAGAAAAACCTGCATTACTAATATACCTTTCTGAAACTCTTCAGTCACTGATGCTTTTGCCCCTGAAGGTCAATCATTTAAGAAGACAATATTTTGTCTTTTCAGAGCACTATATATCACAAGCAGCGTTGAAGAAAGAACTTCACTGAAAGCCCTTGATGAAACATTCCTCTGAAAAAACCTAAAAATCAATAAAATCTTTGAAGTGTTGTTCTGAAGTACAACTGGTGTCATTTTCTGATGTGCCAGCATAAAACTCACTTCTGAGAAATTTTTGAAGAAAGAAATAAGTAGGATTTGTCTTATATGACAGGAAAGCCACAATAAAATCAATACAAAATGTGTACCATCTTTTAGATAAGTGCAGTAAACAATTCAAAAAAATTAATGACAGACAAATTCTCAAATTCAGTGAGGTATGTGTTCCACATCTACCTGGAATTTTGGACTGGGGGAAGAGAGACCTGAGCTCCCTGTTCCCAGGATTCTGACAATTGTCTTGGAAAGAAAGAGAGTTGAAGTGGTCTGCTGGTAATGCCTGCGGCCTCCCCTACTTTCCCACCAGCACCGGTGTGGCTCAGGAAGAGGACACACACCCCACAGGAGAGGCCACACCCAAGCCCACAGCAGTCTGCTACAGCAAATATGAAAGTCAGTCTGTGCTTAATAAATGGCAGGTTTTAACAGCATGCATCATTACTGTTAATTGTACTTGAGCTCAGCAGGGCCCATGCCCATATTGCACAAAAGCAACAAGCTAGTTTGTACAAAAGCTAACAAGCTTTAGCTCCCACGTGTGCAAAAGCACATTGTGTACTTGGCACAAACCCAAGGAAATTGTACAAAGGTGAGGGTCGACCCCTCCCCCAGACAACTAGTGACAGGGCAAAAGGAAATGGAGTTAAGCTGCACCAAGAGAGGTTTAGGTTGGAAATTAGGAAGAATTTCTTCACTGAAAGAGTTTCCAAGCATTGGAATGGGCTTCCCAGGGAAATGGTCAAGTCACCATCCCTGGAGGTGTTCAAGAAAGAACTGGACATGGCACTTAGTGCTATGGCCTAGTTGGCAAGGTCTTTTTCAACCTCAATGATTCTATGAATCTGTGATTTGCACCAATGACCTCCTTAGGTATTTATTCTACCCTTCACTAGAGTGCTATGATATTTATGGAATTGTATAATTCTAATTAATCCTAATCAATAACTAATAATCACAAAGTCCACACAGGCCAGTAGAGTAATTGGGAATCACTGATAGGGCTGCAAAAGACTTTGTCATCCTTTCTTACATAAAAATTGTTAAGATACAATGTGCAATTCAATGTGTACAGCTCACCATTTCTCTTCAGAATTTCAGTGACATCTTCCCCTGT
This sequence comes from Chiroxiphia lanceolata, assembly GCF_009829145.1. Classification (NCBI taxonomy): domain Eukaryota; kingdom Metazoa; phylum Chordata; class Aves; order Passeriformes; family Pipridae; genus Chiroxiphia; species Chiroxiphia lanceolata. Next base: position 78,125,443 of record NC_045638.1, on the reverse strand, counting down.
TTCCAGGACTATCGCATCACTTAAAGGATACTCATAAGCATCAAAGTAATGTTTCAGCTAATTCAAATATCACATTTTTATGTTGCATTGGTAAGAAATGTTGTTGACTTAAGATGGTATTTTTTGTTCATGTCTCCACCTTAAGTTTTCATACACTTGTTCTTCTTCTTTTTTTCTTTTAAAACCATAATTTTTTATGTGCTCCAGCATCTTTGTGAGATTGCTATTCAAAAGACATTCCTAGAGTGAATGTTAAAAGAAATTAGAAGATGAGACTTGTGCCATTTTCTCACAAGCATCCATCAAAAGGTGAACAAATCAAATACTCTGAACACTTCCAAGGGACTGTGGGCAATGTCCACAATGCCCCTAAGTACCGACCACTGCCCTGTCTGTGTCTCGCAGCTCCTGCCTCTGAAGCCTCCCGCTGAAGAGCTGCTTCTACTCCCCCTTTTGTGTTTCACATCTTTTTTTTATTTTGAAACATAATTCAGCACCACTCCCACACTGAAACAGTCTGTGCAACTTCAGAATTAAATAATTTGCAGTACACAAAGGCGCCGGCAGCATCAACATGTCAGTGAAACACCAGGCTTACAACAAAACACAGTGTCCCTCCCTCAAGCCAGAGTCATGTCACTCTGACTTCAGGCAAACATTAATGTTAGGAACTATTAACTTTGCTAAGTTAATTATGCATTGAGTGTTATTCTTGGAAATAATTTTTTTTGTAATCTTGCACTGTATAATGTTATACTCAGAATTCTATGATTTTCAGAATGGTGTAGAATCAGACTTTGAACACAATCATTACAAAACCAGAATAGCCATCTTTATATTTCCTCAATTTGGAGATAAATAATTGCAAACAGTAGAGAAGAAACAGATAGGCAATCACAGCAAGCAGAATCAGATATGGTCTCTGCTTAAATTGTTGCTGACTCATGTCACCAAAACACCACTTGTGCCAAAAATGAGACAACATCCCACTCTTCCATGAGCTATGAAATGTCATGCAATCAGAAAAAATGATAGGAATTATGCTGATATTATCATAAAATCTCGAAGTTTTAAATTATGAATGTCCTAATGTCATGACTACCAAAATAGTACAGAGCTAATTTGTAAAAGAGAAGTGTCCACACAGGCATTCATGGATCTAGTAAGATCTCCAGGGTCATGCTTTAGAAGGGCTTTCAGTACCTTCTAAATGATCTTTAAATGGCTAATCTTTTAATGATCTCTAAATACCTTTTACAATCTTTTGCAATATTAGAGGGTCCTGACATGGTTAATTGACAACAGCTATTCTGAAGTCATGTGAAAGACCTCTCAATATCCCCATTCCCGTTCATCCATAATAATGGGCTCCAGACTGCACTAACAGATTTTGTGCCTCAGAACAGTTCCTAAAGTGTTCAAAATAATCAGTGTAATTACTCTCCAGGTACATACATGTTTGGGTGATATAGGGGATCTCAGTGTCTTTTACCCCTTTTCATTCTCCTGTGAGGCACAAACCGTCTGCATATCTTCATTAATATATTGCAGGTCACTAACCTGGAAATGCAGCCTCAAGTGAGAGGGAAACAAACAAAACTTTCTGAGACATTGGCAATTAGTTTTGAAAGATTATGTATATCTAGCAGGCTTCCAAAAAAAAAAAGAGAAAAAGGAAAATGTTGCCTCTGTCTTTCAAAAATAGAGGTAACAAGTACCCAAACAGCAAAGCAATGTGCCTCTGGACCTTCCAAAGGCAGGCAGCCAAGTCCCTAGCCCTCTAAACCCACTGAGTGAACATACTACTCGAGTGTCCTGCTGAAGGAGTATTAGAAGAGCAGAAAATTGCTAAACTACTCACGGGACAGTGACCAAACTGTGACATGGAAGAACAGCCTCTTTCTGCCTCATGTCTGCTTTTGCAAAAAACAATGGAGAACCTGAAAGTTCATTTGCAATGTAGAAAATCACATCCGAGGGGAACAATACTATCTCCCCAATAATAATGCTCCATGTGAAGCGCTTGGCTTTGTTTTTAACTCATTTAATAATTTACAAAGAAGACTACCAACGATATACCTAACCTGAATTTTACCTTATCAGGTGACAGAAACCCACAAGTGTGTCACTGCGAACCATATGTTATACATAGCTGGCAATTCCTCTGCTTATAAATCTGATGCTGCCTTTTAAGAGCCCTTGCTGAAGTCATGTGATGAGGCTGTTACTTCATGACTGAATAATGTAGTTTTATGGCTTGTAAATTCCATGCTGAATGGCTTGATGTGAACTTGTGGAAAACAGAGAGAGGCAGAATGGTTGAAGAAAACTGCTGCAGAAATCTGCCATACCACTGCCCAGAGGCAACTTCACATTCTCTCTTACCAAAGGCTGAGTCTGCAGCTTCCGAAGGCACTGGAGATTTGAAAAATATTTCAGGATGCATGACCAAAATTGTGCAATGTGTTTTGCTTCTGTTTCCCGCATTGGTTTGAGAGTAGGAAGAGGGCATTCAGAGGCTGTGCTGACTGTGTTTGGTTCATCAAGTAACATTTGGCTCTCTAAAGTTATTTCAGTAGACCTGACATTGCTGCAGGTCAGATCTGAGCCTCTGGATTTTCTTGGCTTGTAAAAGCACTCTTTATTAAAGTTTCCTTTCATAATAGGAAACTAAGGTCCTGGAAAAAATACTAGCAGAAAACCTCAAACTATTTATAAGGAAAAGTAAATGCTTTATTACAAAAAAGTAAAGAATTGGAAGAGAAACTGCAATACAGCATTGCAGCATAGAAATGCATGAAACTGAATGGAGTAGTACAGCATAATAGAGAGAAGAATTCACAGAGAAACATGGCAAAGAAAACTACAAAGTATAAAACATTAAACTGTATTTCTATGGTACATATTAAACCCCGGGGTACATAGAGGCACACATATTCACATATGCCTAAACAAGAGTCTGGAGAAAGTTATTTCTGTCAATTAAAGGCAGATTTTTCTGTCACCAGGGCTGAAGTGGTCATTTTATTCCCTGCCAAACTACAGATTGCTTTGAAAGAAAAAAAGATTTCTTTTCTATTATGATGACTTTAAAACAGTTACAGCTGTGTAGCAAAACAGATGTGGGACGGCAGAAGTGGAGGAAAGTTCACTGGATCAAATGTAAAGGAAATAATTTTGAGGCAATGCGCTATTCTAGAACTTGGAGTCAGTGCAGAAATGCTGAAATCTTTAGTGTGGACTCCCCCTTCCCAATGGCACGATCTGCTGACAAATGCACATGATGTTGAATTGTATCCCCTTGTGCCTGGAAGGCACTGATGCTGCATGTGCTGCTGTGCTGCTTTGAATCTTAATGCTGCCCTATCACAAGAAGAAATGGACACAGGGATCCTTATTATGATGGTGTCCTGCTCCTTCCTCATATAATTTTCTTCACCTTTTTTATTTCCTGCAGTCAAACTGGATACCTGTAAATGAAGAAAAGCAGTCTTCCCTTTCCATTTTCCATTATCTTGTTGGGTGTACCCCATATATTATACAGAATACTTATTCACTGTATAATCAGAGTACTTATTCACAGTTAACACTCCGGTCACTGGAGCTCAAGGAAACATATCTGAGCTATCTTTAAATTAGCTATCTCAGTACCAATAGCAGGCTAGCTATCCTAACACAGAGCACAGCACAGCATGCCGAATATTGCAGCGGCTTGAAAGTTACCACAGGTATTTCTAAGAGACCTTCAATCTCAGCAGCATTTGCAATAAGGGGCTTTTATTTTCTCATATTTATCGTAACTATTATAAGTTCAGAAAAGAAGAATGGAGGATAATGAAACAGAGAAAGAGAAGGAGGGATGAAAACCAACATGAACTAGCTGAAGGAAGAAAACGAAAAACGGACTCCTTCATCCCTTAAGTAATTCAGGTTATTAAGTAGCATTTTTACCATATTACCATATAAAACAATCTTTTGGCCTAGGTCTGCTCAAATTGAAGTCAACAGCTAAAAAAATAAAGAACCCCAAACAAACTAAATTAATGGGATGACACTATCAGGTACAGAGACTCCAGGGCTGGAAACTACATAGAAATGTGATGACAAATGCTAGAAATTCTGAAAAGTCATTACTTTGACTAAAGCTTAGGACCCTGAAAGAAATTAAATTTGCAGTTATGTAATTATCTCTTACACATTTGCTGAAATTTTCCCAGGAAAGTAAGAAAGCTCATGCTTTCTTACGTGAGAGGGATGTAGTCCTGATTAGTAGGATGGAGGGATATGAAGGAATTCCCCAGGTATGATGCAAGCAACATGCAACACTACTGTTTATTTCTTCAAGATAAGGACATTTCCAAGTTATTAATGCTGTGAAATTGCCCACATTTGGAAGGTCATATAAGGCATGATATATACAACAGAAAGAAGATCAACAAAATGACAACTCAACTTACTGGTAAGTCTTGGTTGACTTAAACTACTGAGTGACCCAGTGTTCTGGATCAGAGATCACGCAAGGGAGTATACATAGAAAGATGAGCTGTCAATCAGTTATTTCTAATCCTGTTTTGAGACTTTGATCTATCTACCTTTCTTAAAGAAATATTCCTCCTGATGCATTTTCAATATTTCTTGCATTTAATCTTCATTTTCAGCTGGATTGTTTCCCAGATAATTCATCTGATCCACATATTATGAAGCCAAGAATTACCAGAATATACTACAAAGTGTATGGAAGACTTGAACAATAATGATACCGGAAAAAGTTGTTTGAATTATATCCCAAAACTTGCACAAAGCCTCAAAACTTGTGTAAACCTACATTAAACTGAACAGTCTTCTCATTCCAGCGGATTACCACATGTCAAAGGTCTTGTACAACTGATGTAGAGATATGGAATAAAAATGAGACCAAAAGCCAAAGTCTATCATAAAAGATTTGGTTTTAAAAAGAAATATTGCTATAAATACCCGTGAAAAGAATTCCTGGCAAGTACTCACCAGAGGGAGTGCCACAGATCTAGGAAGAGATACTAAAGACAAATGTTGAAGCATAATTTTCTAGGAGAGATCCGATTTTTTTCTCTCTGTAGCCTCTAGAGACAGAAAGTGAGTTTGATCATGTAAAAAGACTGTGATCAAAAGCTTGGATCATCATAAAAGTGCTCTAGGGGAAAGGGATGATACTGACTAGCAACATTTACTATTGTACCATGGTCTGCACAGCTTCTTATTAATAACAAATTTACTTACCTGAATATATCCAGGTAATATTCAAATATTGTCCCCAGCTCCACCAAAGCCACTCAACTGAGGTCCATGAGTTCAGTCAGATGCAGAAAAAGCTAGGATTATGTCACTTAGTGTAACCCATCACTTATGAACCATGCTAACATCTACTTGCAATAAAAGAAATATATGGAAATATCTAAATAGGCTGTTAGTGGTTAAATTTTTATATAAAATTATCTTTCCCTTTTGGAGAAATTAGTCTTTTTCAAACTAATGCAGCATATTCATGGATGACTATCTATGTCCTCAGAGAACAGTAACATTAGAAATAATTATGAACCACCTTAATTATCTAAAGCTGGTTTTCCACCCACTTAAGTTTTTAGTCTATTACTGTGCTAGCCAACTGAGAAGTGACACGCTGACAGTAAGGAACTGATTATATCACCACCAGCATTTTCTGCAAAAACTAAGAGTCAAACGCTGGCTTGTCCTTGGGAAAGAATGCAGGTCTAGGAAAGAAAGTGGACCTAAACCTGGTAAAGCAGTATTAGATGCGAGAATTGAGGCATTTCTCTTCCCAAAACCAGATTTCAGGAAGACATTCCCATATTGGTACAGGCAAAAGGCTGGAAAGAGATCAATGTGACAAGCACATACAAAAGACAATAGAACCAACTTAACTTCTCTGCAGTGTGAGGGAACAAAACTATGATTTTTCTTATGTCCTTAAATTTAATATATCTTTAAAAGGAATTTTCAGAAAGAATGGTAGTCATGTGTTCCACATTCAAAGCCAGATTGCCTCCAAATCATGTTAAAAATTTTAGCCAGGAGTAACTATACTGTGGCTCTGCTACTATAGGTGCCACTGCATAGAATTATAGGATAATACTTAGTGAATGAGATAAGGAATGTTCATGCCATGGCATCTACAAAAACAGAGTAGGTCACAATACAACTCTTCTGGACTTGTGGAATGGTGATGTGAACTTCCACTCATTCAAGAAAAAAAAAATAGTGTAACAAATAAAAGGTACCAATTATTTGAGAAAATGTAACTCATTTCACAGATAAGCTTTAAAACTCTTATGTTTGAGGGTTACTGAGTTATGTCCAGCTCTGCTGGACTTGATCTTTATCAACAAGAAATGATGAGAGAGGCGAAGGCTGGTAGTAGTCTTGGCTGCAGGATCATGAAATGATGGAGTTCAGGCTACTGAGAAGATGGAACATGGCAAGCACTAAGATGACAGACTTGGACTTCAGGAAAACAGACTTTGGCCTGTTAGAGGATCTGCTTGGAAGAGCTCCATGGGATACCATCCTGGAGCAAAGAGGGGCTCAAGAGCGGGTTGACTTTCAAGGATCACCTCCTCTGAGCTCAAGACTGGTCCATTCCCAAAAAGCAGGAAATCAAGCACAAGTGTCAGGCAGCCTCCATGGATGAATAAGGTCCTGCTGATTGAACTCAAACATAAAAAGGAAGCATACAAGATGTGGAAGAAGGGACAGGAGAAATGTAGAAACAGTCTGAGCATTCAGGGATGGGGTTGAGAAAACCAAAGCCCATCTGGTGCTAGGCAATAAGTTTCCACAAGTATACCCACAACAGAAAGAAGACTGGAGAAAATGCAAGCCTACTGGTGAATGAGAATGGAGACCTGCTGACAAAGGGCAAGGAAGCAACTGCATTTTCCATTTGTAAACTGATGAAGTATACATTAGGTAAATGGACAGTGAGTTGGACTGAAAACTCTCAGGCTTCCAGGGTTGTGGTCAATGACATGAAATCCAGACTAGGCTGAAAGCCAGTCAGTAGTAGTGCACCCTGTAGGTTCACACTGGGATCTACTAAATACTGTTTAGCATCCTCATTAATTACCTGTATGATGGAAAAGAGTGCACCCTCAGCAAGTTTGCAGATACAAAATTGGGAGGAGTGGCTGATACATCAGATGGATATGCTGCCATTTAGAAGGATCTCAAGAAGATGGAGAAATGGGCTGACAAGGACCTCATAAAGCTCAGTAAACTGAAATTACAAGTCCTGCATCTGGGAAGGAATAATGCCAAACACCAGGACAGACTGTGATCAAACAGCTGCAAAGCAGCTCTTCAGAGAAGGATTCGTGAGACTTGGTGAACACCAAGTTCAACATATGCCACCAAGGTGTTCCTGTGACAAAGGCCAACAGCCTCCTGGGTCCCATCAGGCAGAGCACTGCCAGCAGGTGGCCCTGCCCCTCTGCTCAGCACTGCTAAGACGCATCTTGAGTCATGTGCCCAGTTCTGGGGTCCTTAGCATAACAGAGACATGGACATACTGAGACAGTCCAGGAAAGGTCCACAAAGATTAATAAGGTCTTAAAGCATCTGTCAATCTGTCTTATCAATGTATATAAATACCTGGAGGGGGTGTAAAGAAGATGGAGCCAGAGTCTTCTTAGTAGTGCACAAAGAAAAGGAGGTAATGGGCACAAACTGAAATGCATGGAATTTCATTTAGACATCATAAAACCCACTTATTTAGTTTTAAGAATGGTCAAATCATATAAAGGATTTCCCACAGAAATTGTGGAGTTTTATCCTTATAAATATTCAAAATACAACTGGTCACAGTCCTAGGTAACCTATTCTAGTTGACCTTTTGAGCACTGGAGTTGGCCTTTAAAACTTTCAGAGATGCCTTTGGGCCTAAGCTATTCTGTGACTATGTGATTCTCTTTTTCCTAGTATCCTGATACTTGGCTTCCTACAGTGTGAAAATACACAGCATTTTAAGCGTACAACAGCAAAAAGTGCATACATGTTTGCATATACATAAGTAGAAGAGCAAATGCCTTTAGGCACACAATACTATGAGGAAGCTGTACCAAAACCTCTGTTCTTTGGTCAAGAGAGAGAATTGACACAAGTCTCTAAAGAGCAGAAAAGCAGTTATTATGAAAAATTCATAATTTTTCAATCAAAGGAAAAGAATGAAAGTGTGATGTGCATGCTGCACAGATCAGGAATGTTGGGAAGCATGAGCCAGCAAGCAAACCACATCTCTACTCCTGGTGTATCATTTACACTGCTCATGGCTGGAATGTGCTAGAGTAGCATGGCCCAATTGGCAGCTGGCACATCAAACCCAGTGCCTACATTCAGCAGCCTGCCTTTCCCCTGGGCAGCACAAAGAATGGCTGGCTGAGAAGCCAAATGCATCCTCCCACCCCGGCTCACAGGCCCCCGGGCTCTGCTGGCTGGCTCTGAGGGAACAGATGGGAAGAAGCTGCTATTTTTGGGAAGGAGAGAGAGGGAATATTCTTTGGTTGCCAGTTGGGTGTGCACTGTACCTAAGGAGGGAAAAGGTATGAATGGGTTGCTGTTGCCTGCTGCTGCCTTGAGGTAGTGGGGAAGGCAGGTGTGGGGAAAGCAGGGAGTGGGAATATTGGAAGATGTTAGAAGAGTATGCGGTGTTTCAGGTAGCCCTCTCTGAGATAACACAGAATGGATCCAGCTGTCCAGATCACTCTGCACAAGTGCATCTCCACAAATCCCTTCCAACAGCATTCGTGATGAAATGCCTAGTTTCTAATATCACAGTCCTGTGCTATCTAATTCCCCACCTTCCCACGTCAGATGTGAGCATACCACCTCCCTGCCCTGGTTGATGCCCAGCTTCTCTGGTACATGCACAGCTGCAGCCACTCTGCCATGCAGTCATGTGTTGGAGATCACAAGGATGGAGCTACCAGTCTGGCAAGCATCTTCCAAGCCTGGATGTTCCTTCCTTATGTATTCACTTCTTTGGCATGTGATATTGTTTAAGCACCTCCAATGCTTTAACTGAATCCTGTAAACAGGAAGAATCCTATAAATAGGAAGAAGAGGCATTAACTTTTTGTCTAGCCATAGACTGTTAATAACTTTTACTGGCAGTTTCCTGTCAAGTCAATTTTTCAGGTTAATTTTACTTTACTATTGTTATGCAAAATGACAAGGTAATTTTCCACCAATAAATGCAAACTTACCTAGATGCACGGACATGTGCAGTATTAGACAATGAGACACAGCATCAGAATTTATATTAAAATATAGTTAGTAACTTGGCTGACCCAAGAGAGAATGTGTTGAACACTGACAAGCAGAGTAAAACGTATCTGATGTTCCCATTCTATGCACTCACCGTACCATAACAACATATATACAGAAATGCCTGTGCTAGCCTTACCACTCCTAGGCAGGGCAGCACTCTGGCCAAATGCATAACATTGCTTTCAAAACAAAGGCAAACTCCAGGTCCTAAATCCAACTTGCTTATAAGACAGATTCACAGAGCTAATTCCCCAGAGACTCTGAAGTGAGGTGCCCATCTGCTCTTCTCAACTGGAGATATATTTTCACAGTGAGAAACAGCTGCTTGAAAAACTCTGAGAGACAGTAACTGAGAACAATATAAATGAAGACAAGTTATATCAGAAAAGTCACTCCAAAACCCCATGCATTTCTGATAACAAATCAAAAGGCCTGCCTGAGATATAAGTACCCTCTCCAGCTAGTGGTCCATAACAGCACCCCTAATCCCCTAGGATTCATAGATCCAGGGAACATATTCTACCCCACAGGAAAATTATCTGTCTGTAATAACTGCAGGATGCTAGACAGATGGGGAATTAAGGCCACACAAAAGACATTGAGTTTTGTGTGGCTATCTGCCTTGTTTGGCAGCACAACTGTTATGCCAGACAGGGTGAGTTGGCCTCAGCTGTCAGGAAGGGGACAGTCCATGCAGAAGGTGTCTGGCAACAGCTGGGAAACCTCCCCACACTTTCTATCCCATGATAAGCCAACAATAAAACAATACTTTGTAAACCAAGTAAATACCTGGATTTAGCATGGACTTTCCTTCCAATGACCCCTGTAGTGTTGTACAATGATGGGAAAGTGTCACAGTGTTCATTTTATATGAGGGGAATTGGCAGCACCTCTAATGGCAGTGGTGGAAACTAAATCCAAAGTTACAACACTGGCTCCATGGTAATCTAAGAAGTTTTACCACTTACATCACTGAAGTCAAATTTCACTTAGATCTTCTGCACATTCCTTTCAGCCTCTTTTTTGATATGAATTTGCTTTTAGGTTTTTTAAGGTATAGGAATAGATCTTCCCTTGGATTCCTTTTCAGAATGCCCATTTCTTTGTTGCAAACACACTCACTGTACACCAGGGAAACAAAAACCAGTCTTGCCATTCTGAATTCAGGAGTTCTAAAGTGCATATAGAGAAAGATGAAGACTTTGAGAAGCCGAGAAAAGAAAAATAGTCTGAAATGCAAAATAATAATCCACAAAAATTGATTAACTGCTTTTGCCTGTATTTAAACTGGCAATGTGCATGGGATACAATGCAACCTTTCTCTGTGATATCCCCAGAACACTACCTCCTGGATCCACTTGAAGACACCTGTACCCCTAAAGTACCTGTACTATCACACCTTTGAGCAACATAGAGCCACATCATATCAGCAGAAGCTAATTAATTTCCAGCCACCACAACACTTTTAAGAAGGCTGTAGGGAACAATCCTTACAGAAGGAAGCCCCACTCTATCCCAGGCCAGCACTGGGGACAGGGCCAGCACTGATCACCACTGGGAAAAGTAGCAGTGTTCACCACCACCTCTCATCATGGGTAGAAGAGTAAAGCGACTCAGTTTGACTGATGCAAGGATGCACACGCGATGATGGCTCGATCTCGTCAGCCTGTATCCAGTATCATACGCCATCCAATACAGTCGGCATGCTACAGGATGTTTAAAAGCCACAATGAGGAGACAACATGCTCTTCAGTGATAGATGGCTCTAAACAAGCTCATGCACAAAATTAGAAGCAATCTGTAGAACTGCAATTTCCATTCTCCCATGGAATTGAAAGCAGGATGAATATTATAGCAGCAATTGCTAGGGCTGCTATATCAAAAGGTCAACGTGCAATTACCTCCACCCCTCAATACATACACACAAACCAAAGACCACAAACCTCCAGACGTGTCATGTAGCATACAAATTCGAGCCCAGGAGCACTCATTCACCACAGTAAAACTAGAAGGTCTGTTTGTAAGTATATTTGAAGTTGACAATGTCTAATAAAACCTGGGTACATTTTCATGTCAGCTTGTTTCATACACTTCAGAAAAACAGCCTTTACTTTTTCTTATTGAGAAATTTTGCACCCTATTAACCTTCTCTCTGTTGTATCAGGAACAAGAGCACAGCAACATTATTCTCCTGTTCAGGAACCAGAGGCCGGACCTTGACCAGGGACTGATCCTTCTCATTGATCCTTTCAGTCTCAGTACATTTGGAGAATGTAACCAGCTTCAAAATCACACTCCTAAAGGATTAAAATGTGTATTGCTATCAGCAGTAAAAGGTGAACCACCTTACTGAAGCACAGACTCTAAGCTGGAATTGTCCCTTTAACATTGCAAAAGTTTCTTCTGAAATCAAAGCCATAATATCTATTGGTTTCAAGACATTTTTAAAATTGCTAAATGTTTTGTGATTGCAACAGAAGAAAACTGAATTATCTTATTTTACATAACAGCTTCACTTCTAAAAATATTATCAATGAGGAAATGATATACTAGTTTAATAAGATGCTCAGCTATGCTGTCCCACAAGAATATTAGTGAAATTTTGGGTGATGAACACTGTAATACTGAACATTATATGAGACTACAGGAAAAAAATGAGGGACTCTTCAGTGCATTAAGAGCAATTACCAACTAAACTAAGATCAATGACGTGACAAACTACAATAGAGGAATGATTTTGCTTGCTTGAGCTGCTTCATCTGCTCTCTAGCTTCAAACAGAAATCTAACTTGGAGCTTCTGAATTTCATGACCTTCTATCATAATTTCCTTAACTCACAACAAAACCTTGCAGATAAGTCTATGAGTAAAGTTACTTTAATGGCATAAAGTTAGTCTGACCTGCAATGCACCCTTTTACAAAGCAACAATACACCACAGATCAACCTAAAATGTACATATACCCTTGACAGCGAACACAGTATTTGTTTTTAAAGGACAGCTGTAGTTAGGTCATTATACAAAACTATAGGAAAATAAATCTTAATTTTCTCTTTAGAAGATCTGACATCAAACAAAGGATGGAGGGCTGGTAAAGGACCCAGCTGTGGTGGATTCAGCAGACAGTTTGGCAGGAAAAAGTAGGAACAGGCCAGAAAATATTTGCCTAATCTGAGGCTTCCTATAAGAAAACTGGATGGCATTTTCTATTATTCAATTATAAGAAACTTATCCTGATGAGGTTTTCTAAAAGACTAGGTGAGAGACAGGAGCATAGTCTGAGAATCTTGGTTCACCCTGCCTTGGTATCAGCAGTGTCCCATAGTCTCAGTGGAGAAGACAAAAACCACCCTGCTTCAGACAAAAGAAAACATGTTAGTGAGTGCAAAGGAGGGACCTTTCAAAAACTGATTACGGATATTCAGAAAAAAAAAACAACAAACCACCATGTTCAGAGTGAATTGTTCTATACAAAATCTCTTTTAGAAAATTAAGAACTAGAAATAGAAAAGACTCCTAATCAAGGGATATCACTACATCCAAGTTACTTGCTGTACAACACAAATGGAGTCAACTTCTTCAAAGGATAAAATCCCACCATTTCCAAAACCACCAAAAAACCTGAACATCAAATTATGTATTAATGCATTTTATAATGTTATCTCTGCAGGAGCATAAGCCATATAAGAGGAACAACTGAATAACTTCATCCTGACCTGAAATTGCAGTCCCAATATGTTTTTGTAAGGAATTGTCCATGGCATTCTTGTGCCCAATATTATCATATTATTTTAAGATCTTTAACACACGCATCCTCACAAAACTCCTGTAAGGCAAGGCAGTATTACTGCAAAAGAAGATTCAGATCTGCGCTATAAGAGGGATGTTACCACATCAGATGGCATTGTTTTGTACTAATGAGCGAATACGATTCTCTGAGAGTCAAATACCTATCAATATTAACACTGTACAGGGAATTGGTCAATAAGTATTGCAATTGAAGTTGTAGGGGAAGAAGGCGTTTAAAATGTTCTTTTAGAATCACAGAATCGTAGAATGCTTTGGGTTAGAAGGGACCTATATGATCATCTAGTTCCAATCCCTGTGCCATGGGCAGGGAGTCCTTCCACTACACCACATTGCTTAAAACCCCATCCAACCTGGCCTTGAACTCTTCCAGGGATGGGGCATCCATAACTTCTCTGGGCAACATGTGACAGTGTCCTGTCTTTCCTCACAGGAAAGAATGTCTTCCTAATATTTAATCTAAGCCTACTCTCTTTCATTTTAAACCATTTCCCCTTGTCCTATCACTACATGCCCTTGCCCTCTCCAGCTCTATGCACCTTTAGGTAGTGGAAAGTGCTATGAGGTCTCCCTGGAGCCTTCTCTTCTCCAGGCTGAAAAACCTCAACTCATTTAGCCTGTCTTCACAGGAGAGGTGGTCCAGCCCTTGGATAATCTTCATGACTCTCCTCTGGAACTGTTCCTTCTTATGTTGGAGGCCCCAGTTTCCGGGTGGGGTCCCACCAGAGTGGAGTAGAGCAGAAGAATCACCTCCCTCGACTTCCTGGCCACACTGCTTTTGATGCAGCCCAGGATACGATTGTATTTTTAGTCTGCAAGCACACAGTGCCAAGTCATGTTGAGCTTCTCATTCACCAACACCCTCGAGTTCCCCCCGGCGCTGTGCTCAATGCATTCTTTGCCCAGCCTATACTTGTGCTTGGGATTGCTCGGACCAGATGCAGGATCTTGCTCTTGGCCTTGTTGAACTTTATGAGGTTTGTACATGACCACCTTTCAAGTTAAAGTCCCTTTGGATGGCACCCCTTCCCTCCAGTGTATCAACATCACCACACAGCTTGATGTTGATGGCAAACTTGTTGAGGATACACTCAATCCCACTGTCTCCACTTGGACACTGAGTCATTGACTGTAACTCCTAGAGTGCAACCATACAGTCAATTCCTTTTGCAAGCAACCATACTGCTCTTCTTTCACTCCACTTATGCAGACCTAATATTTACTACCTTCAAACCTCCTTTGGGCTGTATTTGCCATCTGCATAGGACTTAACAGTAAACTATTATTACAGAACTACTGCTGGCCTGATTCCCTCGTAATTATCAGTTTAAGAAGAGAAAAAGGAACTCATATCAGGAACTAAAGACTCCTTAAGTTTTTGACGAGGAAGGAGAAAGAACCCAGGAAATTAATATGGAACCATATTTTGATTTCCAGCCTATGCCTGGCATCTTTTGCCTTACAATGCCTGATTCTACACTAAAAGAGAAGATAAAAAGGTCTCACCTTAATTACAGGTTACTGCCTAAATACAATAGGGATATTTTGTCTGAAGTGTCAAAAGCTATGGAAAAAGCTAGCTCGTTGAAAAACAAAATACGTATTTTAATAGCATGGTTATGTTAAGGATAAAAGAAAAATGTATTGTGGTTGAAGTCTGGCATGTGTTTGGGAATGTAAAACAGAACACTGTTGCAGAGGAGACATTGGCAGAGTCTCAGTTACAACACACAGTTCCTTCCATTAAAATATAATGCAGATATTTCAAATATTTCAAACACTTAGAATTTTTATACAGTCACAATACTTTTGAAAATTCACTGTGTTAGACCACTGCATTTATGGGGCTGAGGGACAGGATGGAGTAGGCACGAAGATTCATCCACCGTGGGGCAGGGGGGATGCCTCTACTTGGGGCAATGACAGTTCTAGCACACATTTTTACATGTAGCTATAGAATTTGATACTCCAATTACAGAGTCAGCTTTTACTACCTTACGTCTAAAACAGCATTGCCTTCAAAATATCTATGTATATTTGTAATCTTTAACTCTTCTTTTCCTCATGATAAAAACAAGTTAGTGGTTTTTTTCCTAATAAGTGGGAAATATTTCTTTTTTAAAAATATCATGTAAATAAACTGTCTTCTAAATGTGTAAACTCCACAAAAAAGGTATTAAGTATTCTCGTCTTTTGCTTCAGAATAACAATTTTTGCACAGTAGGTGCAATTTCTTCTTGAGCACAGCTAACCGTTAAAGTAACATTAACTTTTACCACAAAAATAGCAAGAATCTTATGAATATTTCTTATTAAAAAAGGGACCAAAAGATCTTGAACCAAATAAAACTTAATGATAACATCTCTCCCTATTCCTATTAACAGACTAAATTATAAATAAAAAGCATTTAAGCATTTAATTCCTTAAACAATGAAAATCTTGCTCAAAAAAAGGAAAGAAAACTGAATATATTTAACATTGATTCACTTAGTACTTGATGAAATGCAAAGAAAACCTGTTTATCTATCCCTAAAACCAGCAGTTTTTCAATATGACTGCTTTGTTTTCTCTCCATGCAAGGAAGTATCTAAACCATTGCTCTAAACCACCCACACAGCCATACTCTCTTGCCCTTTCCAGAACCCAGCTTTATTCCTGCCATCTCACAGAGAATAAAGGCTCAAACTTATTCCTATAAAATCAAGCTGAAGTTTCCCTTGCTGTCACCAGAGCATCAGAAATACACAGAAATACACCACCCACCAGAGATACTGCCTCTAGGACTAGATGGACCACCTTGCAGGGCTGGGTAGCTCCTTCCGTAGGCTGTGGAGAAAGATTACAGAAGCCTTTACTAGGTTTGATGCTTAATATTAAAATCCTCAGAGCCAGATGGATACCAGTCTGACCAGGAAAGAGATCTGGCACTTGTCACAAAGGAACCTCGGAGCATAGCAGCCACATAGAGCTGGCAGGTTGAAGTCCCAGGACAGTCACTGGGACCAGCCCTACATAAGCATTTACAGCTCTAACTTCTTAGAAACTCAAGGGAAGACATGGGGGGGGGGGGTGTACAACACACACACAGTAAAAAGGTGTGCGTAGTCCTTGAAAGCAACCCTTACACCTCAAGTGAGTTTCATCCTTCCCTGATGATCCAAAATCGCTTCACCATGTATCCAGTCTGCAATCTGTTTTCCCCTCCCAAACACTAATGTGAAACATATCGGAACAACGGACCATGACCCTCCCAATCCACTCTGCTACTGACAGCAGTATTTTTGTACTCTGGGTAATGGACATCAATGACACCAACACGCAGTTTCTTTTGCGGTTCCTTCCAACTAACCTCAATTCACATGATGTGAGTGAATTCACATGATGTGGGGCCATTCCCTTACGGTAGGAGTTGTTCATTCAAATAAAGGTCACTTGACTCCAAATGCAAAAGAAGACGCCTATAAGATTAGCATAGCTGTTCCAGATGTCGAGGTTGAGAGCCCTACAATTAGGTTATTAGAGAACTGGAAAGTGCCCTGCATCAGTGCCAACTTTCTCATATTTGGCTATATATGTGTTTAGCTCTATATATTTAAGCGAGAAGAAAAACCCAAGACACTTTTTACTCCAGTTACTCACCAAGATGTAAACGATCTGTCACTTCAGGAATATCATGAAAAAGAAACAACTGTAACACATATTCTTCTGGGAACAAGTCATGGCTGTTCATAAAGCTTTTGAACGGTCTGGTAGTGCTTTCTGCCTATGGACAGGCTGTAATCACTGCCTCTCAGCTGAAATGAGCCTCCACCTTGGTGCCTGACCTTGTGGTCACCCCCACTTTAATCTTTTTTATTGGCTTAGATAAAATCTGTGCCTAAGTTATTTTGGCAAAGTACAACAACTTGATACTGTTTTGCTTTTGACAGGCTCCTCCTAACTCTGGCCACTTCTGTAGTTTCACTCACTGCAACTATCTGGTATCATCCAGGGATTTAAATGTGCAAGTGCTATGCTGCTTGTTTAAAAAAATCCCCAAAAGCCTCCTTCAGGCCAAAGGAAATTCACCGCCTACCCTTGAGCTGAGGTCTTCTCATTCTCAATCTCGCTGGGCTTGAGTCTGGAGGCAGAGATTGGCTTCATGTCAGAGCAGAGGCTGCCAGCCCACAGCAAGGCCTCAGGTCTGGCACAGGTCCCAGCAGAGACCTCAGCAGTAGGCGTGACAGCTGGGACCTATGACAGAGGTGGAAAGGCTAGAGCTTCCATAACAACCACAATGAGAAAGCTGGCAGTTCTGCAGTTAAATGAGATTTGAAACAGATATTTTACTCACTGTTTGCTCATAGGTTTGGAAACAGAAAGATCATCAATAAAGTTTCTCAATAAGAAAAGCCACAATGAAATCAACATAGCAATACAGAGGAATGCAGGCCTTTGCAGAGATCCAGGATTTCTAAGTAACAAATTCCAGAAAAAAAAGGCAAAGCTGACACTCACTTGGTTGCTGATGCTTTCTCAACAGAATGATTGAGCTGGCTTCTTTGTTTCATGCAACTGCCCCTGGCCCAAAAGCCTTTCAGAGGGGAATGAACCACTGCTGCCTTCTCTTCCCACTTTGAGTCCAAGATAAGTACCAGCTCGAACCCACACAGGTAATTTTCTTGCCACTTTCCTTCAAAGTAGCAAAAGATAAATACATGTTACATTACCCGAGGTGGGGCTTAACCAAGTACAGTGATCTAAAGCCGAGATATCTCTCTCACCTCAAAGCTTTCTCTGTAGCTGGCAAAGAAAGGCTACCCTGGGAAAGGAGCTCACTCTCCCTCACCTCACCGTTTTAGAATGGGATGCATTTACTTTTAAATTAACAAATTGGATGACACAAATTCCCATCAAACTATTCCAGCCAGAGATTCCCATCAGTGTGCCATTTTTCGGGTATGTTCTTTCCTACACAAGAATATGACAATTGTGAGGAGCAAAATAGTTGCCAAAACAAAACTAAAATAAAAATCGTCTGCATCAGTTCAGAGCAATCCCTGGTTTCAGATGAGGTCAGGAATTCCTGTAGCAGTCAATGGGAGCTGTCACTCTGAATTTGACGGTGGGGTCTGTGGTGGCGATGTGACAAAGCTACCATGATGTTCCTTGCCCCAATGCAGTGTGTTCGTGGCACTTCAATGTTGACAGGAGAGCACACACAGACTGTGTCAGGGATGAGAATCATCTGCTATAATTTGCTGCGTTCAAATGCTAGAAGGCAGCTGGCTTCAGCTCTTTTGTACCAAGCAAAGTCATGGAAATGAGAGCCAGAGGGGAAATGCAGTACTTTAGATGCTCCTTGTAGCCTCACTCTTCTGCTCCCTTGATCCTCATTAAATGTTTGCTCAGTCCATCAAATTTTTTCAACTATTGTTTTCCCAGCTCAGCTGTTTTGCAGGGACTCTGGCAACACAACAATTCCTGATCAACATCTGGGATCCCCAGCAATGTATTGCAGAAGAAAGAATGACACATAGTACAAAACAAAAGAAGAAATGGCAAACAACGTGGCTTCATCCAAACTCTAGACCACAAGACTGAGAACTTCTCTTTTAAATTGTGGCAGTTTGAGCCACATTAGAAATCTAAACCCCAATTTTTAGGCTTCTCCCCACCCCTTCCCACAATTTATCCTAACACCGGAGAGAAACTTTCAGACCAGAGGCTTCTGTAGGGGAAGGGGGAAGTATATACATTTATTTACACAAATAAATACTATACAAACTAAAGGCAATTATATATATATATATATTACATTACTATCAGTCAGTCCTTTCAAGCCCCTCCTTTAACTTTAGTCCAGGAGCAACCTTTAAGGCTGATATGTAACACAGTCTTTTGCTGTGGGAGTGTTCTGGGCTCCTGAACGCTCCCCCCTCACCAAGTTCTAGTTGTTTGTTGTAGTCTCTCCTCCTCATGAAGTCCAAGAAGATAGCTTTGAGTCCTTGCTCTTCTGCTGCTGGTGATTTCTCCCTCTCGGTGTCTCACCTCCATTCGTAGGCTGCTGTAGTGTAGCTTAGCTTATCAAGCGTCCACATCCTGGAATCTTCATTCCTCCACATCAGTTCTCAGCTGCCTCCGGTCAGCTTCGGCAGGCAACTCTCGAGCTCTTGGCTTGTCTCCAATTTTGCCTGGGACTCTTCTCCCAAGTGCCGGGCCTACTTCCACGGCCCAGCCTCTTGGCTCAGCTTCAAGTTGAGCCTCTCCTCCACTTACAGTGGAGGGAAAGAAAAAAGCCCCCCTCTACAGCTTCACTGCAGAAAAGGAGGGGGAAGAGGTCTTGGCTACAAAGCCTGCCTCTCTTCTCTTACCTCAGGTGCTGTGAATCTCTTCCTTCACAGCACACACTCCAAATGCTGACTCTAACTCTAGCCAAAGGTTGAGTTGGGGGGGCGCAGGGCTCCCCTCTCCCCCCCAGAGGGAAAGAGAGGGAGCCCAGCCACCCCCTGGCCTTGTCCACCTACACGCAGCAGACACCATGAGCAGAACAACCAAGACAGAACTGCCAACAGCTTCCAGTGCTGTGATATATGATTTTGAGCAGAAGCGAACAACATGAGTGGTGATTGACTCTCCAGGGAACACTGCCCTGGCACCCAATCACCTCTGAGCCCCCCAGCCTCTCAGGGGGGTCAATTTCAAACTATGACACCATGCACACAAATGAAGAAGTAAGGTTAAAAAGCTACCTTGGATGAGCACTAACCTGCAGGCTGCTTTGTAGAATACATACATTTTGGGAGTAGTTTTCATGTATCATAATAAAAAGTGAGCTGGAGTTGACACATGATCCCTGAAACAGAACAATTTTAAAACCTCATAAAGGCTAGGAAAGGCTACATTGAAGACCAGATCTAAATAGAAAACACTAACTGGTTAAAAAAAAGATCACTAGCAACTGAACTGGGAAAATGGCTGGAAAATTGCCCAGCAGAAAAGGATCTGGGAGTGTTGGTGACAGTGGCTGACCATGAGCCAGCAGTGTGCCCAGGTGGCCAAGAAGGCCAATGGCATCCTAGACTGTATCAGCAATAGTGTGACCAGCAGGACCAGGGCAGTGATCATCTCCCTGTACTCGGCACTGGTGAGGCCACAACTCAAATCCTGAGTTCAGTTTTGGGCCCTTCACTACAAGAAAGACATTGAGGTGCTGGAATGCGTCCAGAGAAGGATAACAGAGTTGGTGAAGGGTCTGGAGCACGTCTGATGAGGAGCAGCTGAGGGTGCCAGGGTTGTTTTGCCCAAAAACAAGCTGAGGGGAGACCTAATTTCTCTGTACAATCTCCTACTAAAGGAGTGAAAGATGTGAAAAGATGAGAAGAAAGTGAAAAGAAAGTGAAAAGACGAGAGGAAATGGCCTCAAGTTGTGCCAGGGAGGTTTAAATTAGATACTAGGATAAATTTCTTCACTGGAAGGGTGGTCAAGCATTGGAACAGGATATTCGGGGAAGCAGTAGAGTCACCATCCCTGAAGGTATTAAAAGACATGTATATGTGGCACTGAGTGACATGGTTTAGTGGTAGACTTGGTAGTGCTGGGTAAACAGTAGGATGCAATGACATTAGAGGTCTTTTCCACCCTAAATGATTCTGTTATTCTATGAATGGATGTTTGAGTTTCTCATGCCCCTGCACAAGCTTCAGCTGTCTGTGGCCTGGAGAGGACTGGAAACTCATGGATGCTGCCTCTCCAGGATGCCTCTTGTCCAACTAGAGGTGAGTAAGGGTCAATTAAGAAAGGACCAAGAAAAACCTAATCATTATTTTTTAAAATTATGTTATTGCATTTGAATGCATCTGTCTCTAACAAGCCTATTTGAATTCAAAATGAAAACAATTATGTCTATTAAATCATATAATATTAATACTGTTTTACTTACACTGCATAATTGAAATAGTATATGCTTTTTGTCAAAGTTTTATAACAAGTCAAATACCTAAAGTGGTTTATTAGTAACAAGTTAAATGGAAGACAGTGGTTAAGCATCTAGAATACAAAGTGCTAAAACAGATTCTGACAGCACTAGTATCTTCTGCAAATACAGATAATGTATCTTTCTTGACAGTTTATTTAAGTATTTTTGGTTCACTGAATAATTCATTCCAAGCTGAAACCAATCAAGAGTTGAGGAAATAAAAGCCAAAACAAAAAGCTTCAGAGACAGCTTGCTTTCTAATTTCATCTTGTGAATAAAAGCACAGGGTGAGAGTATGAGCTCTGAAGTTTTAGAACCTTGAATGCAGTTATCAGAAATAAACAGATCAAGTAATTAATTACAATGTTTTTTTGTCTAATTAATTCCTTTTTATAAATGATAAAACTTGCAGAAAAAATACTGAAAGGCAAAATATATTCCACATATATAAGGTAGTTCTGAATCTTAAACATTTTAGGAATGCTCCTTTCGAACATTATTCAGTATATATGATGTTTTGTTCTTGTGCAAGTTGGGACTTGAACAAGTAGAAGAAAATTATTATTATCCAGGAAGAACCACATTATTTCTTTCTGCTTGTTTGTTTCAATAAAATACATAGATCAAGGGTCTGAGTGAATCTGGTGTTTCTGGGTCACAAAAAAGATGATAATAGCAAGCTGCCACTCGACAACTTGCAGTACAGGAGGGCTTTGTTCATGGAGCAAAACTGCCGCTGGGGAAGGTGCCCTGTACGAAGTGAGGCTAACTGCAGCACAACACTACAGCTTCTCTCCTTAGTCCTTGAGCAGGGAGAGCTAGGTGCAGAGACCACAGATCAAGATGCATTTGACCAACAAAGTCCTGGCAAGGATCAGAGGCCACAGCTCTGCATAACAAATACATGAGGAGCAGGTTTATCTACTGCAAAGTGTAAACCAAGAGTTAGCTCTGCAGACCTTATGCCCAAAACACAACTGTAGTATACCTAACACCACAGCCCTGCTCTGCACTGACCTGTACCCTAGCAAAGTTCTAGCTTTTACAAACTGCACATTAGCCAGGAGATTTTTTGCCTTGAGTTTCTTTCTGAAGTGGTGGGAGCAATATTTCCCTACCCTCCTTGCAGCCATGGAAGAAAAGTGACTGAACTGAGGTTTGGGGGGGGCACAGATGACTACAGTAAATGTCATATACTTAAATTGAGTTGACTGAAAAACTAGTACTAAAAAGAACAGGACAAAGAGGCAGAAGAGGATGTTCAAGACTGCTTCTTGTTCCCTTAGAAGCAGATTCAAATCTGTAAGTGATTATTATAGTTAAAAAAAAATAACCTCATCTAGGCAAAAAAGAAGAAAATGAGGAAAGTCAATGTGAAGAATTCCTCTTTTAGAGATCATGTTGCTGAAATATTTGCTTTCTGTTAAAATTTTTCAAGCTGTAAATTTAAAATATTGCAGGTCCTTTATGAGTCTGAGAAGACAAATTTAGGCTGCTTAATTTGTATCCAGAAGAAACAAATAAAAAAAAGCTTCACCTGACACTTGGTTATGCAGTCATTTTTTTTAGCTCTGCTGTACTATTGCACAAGAGAGATAAAGTACCGTCATTGGGGGAGCTTTGAATGCCGCAATGTAGCTAATGGACTCCTGGGTACTTGTCTTTGAACAGAGCTGCACCAGAGCTTCCGCCAAATGTTGTGCTGGAAAGGAAGGGCTGGCAGACTCCCTCAGTGGAGTGACTGGCCACTATCTGCAGTAATTCAATGTCTGGAGATATTCTAAACAGTTTTCTTCAGAGAGGCCACTTCATTAAAACTTCAACATGTAAATGAAGTTTGGTCATGTCAAACATTGCTTGGTCACAAGAAAAAGACTGTTGCTCTGACAGACAGAAAGTCTGCCTGAATTGCACGGTTTGGCACTAGAAAAATTCTATCCGCTTTCTGCACTGCAAGGAAAGAAAGAGCACCAAGAATTACTGTCAGTGGCGGGTGACAAAAGCTCAAATAATGCTGGTGTGCTTTATTTCCACTAGCATAAAACAGAAATTATTCAGGGCCTTACCTGTATAAACAAACTATTTCAATGCTTCATACCAAAAAAGTAAAACAAGAGGTTTTCAGCATGTCTTTTCTATTCCAGAGAGGCTGCAGAGGAGAGGAGCAGTGCCCACAGACCCCACCACTCCCCACACATTCAGGTGCCCACCTCAGTTTTGGTGGTCAGGAGGACAAGCGGCTCATCAAGCAACTCCAGCTCCCAGTGCAGAGAGACAGTCAGAACCCCAAAGCTGAGGACTTGCACAGTCCCAACCCCTCCCTGTCTCCCCATGCTGCCGTCACGGGGGATCAGTACCTGGTAGTGCTGGGAACCTGATACAGACCCATTCACTCGTGAGCTTGAGCATCACAATGGCTGCAATGTTAGCCATATGACACAGGAGGTCTGAACTCAAGGATCCTTAATTAATTTCCAGGTCCTCAGTGAGGAAACAGAAGTTGCTGAAGCATCTTTGCTATCAAGGCAGAGCAGGAGTTAGCCGTTTTGTTTATCTTGTTGTTTTCTTCCAGGGTGGCCCTATATGTCTTGAGCACAAGGAGTTTCACATACACAAACAACATTCCTGGGTCTTTGCAGCTATTTCTGGTGGGTGTGGAGCCATTACTCACCAACACCCGAGCTGTTCCTCCCAGACAGGAGCTTGAAAAAGCAGTATCTCCCGAGGCCAAGCTCTATCCAACAACAAGATCATCAATTATCTCATTGAGAATCATCATCTTAAGGCAAATTTAGTCTCTGGGGTAGGGAAAAAGTTACTGGGGGAGATGCCATGAGATAGCACCATGGATAATCATAAAAAAAAAAAAAAAAATTACAAAGCAAGGCAGGCTGTAGCAGAGCAGTCCTACAGAACAGGTATTCCACAACCATGATTTACTGAAATGTTAGGAGTTCAAGAGGAATTACTCTAAAAAGCAATAGGATTTATTAGAAGGTGTTAAACTTTCTATTAGCATTTTGACCTATCACATATAAAATACAACAGGTATGTAGCATTTTAGAGCATGTTCCCAATATAACATATTTTTTTTCTTATTTTCTATTAAAGGTTTCATGAGCTTTCAGCAGGCATTTTATGCCTATAGAATTTCTTTGAGATCTTCATCTGTTAATACAGTGATGGTCCAAAACCACTTGAAATGTCTCATGATGACATTTTTCCCTCCACTGTTAGATCCTTGCAAAAAGTGATACATTCTCCACAAATGGCTGGCAAGCTGCCCAGCATAGGAAAGAGATGAAGCACCTGCCACCTCCCCTTCTATTTCTGTGAAGAGGAGAGCAAAGGGAAATCTTCTATCCTGAAGAGCACAAGCTGAGCTGCATAGACATGCTATTGTAGATGGCTGCTGTGGGAAGGCATGTGGGAAGGTTTCCAGCGAACAGTCAAGAGGAATAAGAAAAAGTGTCATCCTCAGACAAAGGGGAATTCCACCTAGAAAGTGAGTAATAAGGAAAGATCTTGAAAATTTATTTTTAGTGCTTTTGAGCATTTCAGAACAATGCTGGCAGACCTGGGAAGACACCATACTGCAGAGATGCTGATGCTGCACTTACAAGGTCCCTCTCCTGCCAGAGTGACCTGCACCATCTTTGCGGGAAGCACCACGGTCACAGTGGGTTTAACAGAGAATGCAGCCTCCTCTCTGCTTCTTTCTCTTTTGAAAGCTGAGGCAGTTTGAGCCACATTAGAAATCCAAAACCCAATTTCCAGGCTTCCCCCACCCCTTCCCACAATTTATCCCAACACCGAAGAGAAAACTTTCAGGCCAGAGGCTTCTATAGGGGAAGGGGGAAGCATATATACATTTTATTTACACAAATAAATACTATACAAGCTAAAAGCAACTATATATATATATATATTACACTTCTATCAGTCCCTTCAAAGCTTCTCTTTTTAACTTTAGTCCAGGAAAAAACCTTTCAAGGCTGATAGGTAACGCAGTCTCTCTCTCGTGGGAGTGTTTAGGGAACCTGAAACACTCCCTCACCAATGTCCAGGTGGTTACTGAAGTCCTCTCTCCTCACAAAGTCCAAGAAGACAGCTTTGAGTCCTTTCTTCTTGGTTCTGTGTCATTTCTGCTGTGTGATCTCTCTCTCTCAGTCTCATACCTCAGTTCTGCAGGCTGCCATAGTTCAGTCAGCTTATCAAAGTACACGTCCTGGAATGTTGATTCCTCCTCCAAGTTTTCGGGTGTCCTCCGTTTAGATCACGGCAAAGACATCCTTCGGGTCTTTCTCCAGTCCATCTCCAATTTCGCCTGGGATTCTTCTCCCTGGCACCAAGCTGCTTTCATTATCAGCCCATCCACTTGGCTCTGCTTCAATGCTGAGCCTCTCCTCCACTCATGATGGGAGGGAAAGAAAAAGCCCCCCTCTAAACCCAACTGCAAAAAAGGGGGGGAAAGGAGAGGGCTTGGCTGCAAGGCCTGCCTTCTCTCTCTCCCGCTTACCTCAACAGTTGTGAGCCTCTCTCCTCACAACAAACACACTTCAATGCTGCCTCCAACTCTGGCCTAGGCAGAGTTGGGGGGCCACAGGGCTCCCCTTCTCCCCCCCAGAGGGGAAAAGAAGGAGGCCCAGCCACACTCTGGCCTTCTACACCCACACACAGCAGCAGACACAGACACAATTGCCAACAGCTTCCGGTGGTTGTGTATATATGATTTTTCAGCAGCAGCAAACAAGACGAAGAGTGTTTAACCTTCCAGGAAACACTGCCCTGGTACCCAATCACCTCTGGGTCCCTCGACTCTCAGGGGGGTCAGTCTCAACCCATGAAAAAAGCTAAGGGGAAGAAACCAGTTCAGCATTAAAACACAACATCAAACACCCTCCACCAATAATTTGGTATTAAAAAAATCAATAGAAACCATTCAGATCTCAATAGATATTCATCCTCATCTTGTATACCATTGCTATCTCTGTTTTAATTAGCAGGAGTAAGTGGGTTTAGGAGATTTAATTAAAACTAACAACTGCCTGATGGTTTTAAGAACTAAATACTTTTCAATTCCCAGGTTGAAAATGGGACAACATGTTTGCACAGAGTGTGGGGAAGGTCAGACACTTCACTGACTAGAGTTTCTTTCCAGAAAGTCAGCAGAAGTGCCACTGACACCTTTTTCTGCCAAAAGGAAACAGGCCAAGAAATGGTTGGGTCGAAGTTAAAATGAAAAGAATATTCCTTTACTTTCCTATAGCCAAGGAATGTCAAGTAGAGAGGCCAGACACTCTAGTTGTGTGCAATTTGGCACAACAGAAGAGGCAGAAAGACAATCACTACAGCCCACGTACAGTCAGGTACCCTGACCCCCACTCTCTGAAACCTCATACCCTCTGCAGGGACAGGATGGAAGTCGCAATACAGTGAAGAAAATGGATATTGTGGAATACAAGAACGTTTACAGACAGCAACATCAAATAACTTCCATGAAGCATGTAATTACCTCGTGGAGCTCACTGTTACAGGATATGGAAAAGGCTAACAATTTAAATAAGTTTTTAAAATATTAGACATTTGTAGAGGATGGACTCATCAAAAGCTGCAAAATATGATGGTTTAGATGGAAACTATGGCTCAGTAAGTCTCCATAGTGCTATTGATTACTGAAAGTTGGAAGAGTGTAGCAGAGAAAATGTCTCCAGCTTTCCTCTGATTTTTATATTCTTTGGCCCAACCTTGTGTTATTGAAGTCTTTGCACAACTGAAAATAGCCTCTCTGCATGCAAGAGGCTACAGCAAGAAGTCCAGAAACTACTTTGCATTTGGCTCTGGATCCCTTTAAGGCCCTGGGCAAGGCATTTGACCTTTGTTCTCTTTCTGCAGTCACCAACTTGCAAGCAGTTTGTTGGCAACTAATTATCTAATGTTATATATGTCTTAAACATGAAACAGAATCATAGACTCATTTAGACTGGAAAAGAGCTTTAAGATCATCAAGTTCAACTGTTAACCCAGCACCGCCAAGTTCACCACTAAACCATGTCCTCAAGCAACACATCTACACATCTTTTAAATATCTCCCAAGGTGGTGACTCCATCACTTCCCTGGGAACCTCGTATTTTCCCCTGTATCCAGTAAATGACGGCGATTCTCCTTAACCCTTCTTTCGATGCTAATGTATTTGAAAAACTACTTTTTGTTGTCTTTTATGGCATTAACCAGTTTAAATTCTGGTTGGGCTTTGGTCCGTTTAATTTTCTCCCTTCATAACCTCATGACACCCTTGTAGTCCTCTTGAGTTGCCTGCCCCTTAATGTTATAAACTCTCCTTTTTTCCCCTAGGTGCCAGCCAAATCTCTCTGTTCAGCCACAACTGTCTTCTTCCCTGTTGGCTCATTTTTTGACACATGGGGATGACCTGCTCCAGTGTCTTTAAGATTTCCTTCTTAAAGCACATCCAGCCCTCCCACACTCCTTTGCCCTTATGGATTAACTCCCCAGGACTCTGTCAACTGAGTTTCTAAAAGAACTGAAGTCTGCCCTCTCAAGTCCAAGGTGGCAGTTTTGCTAACCCTCTTCCTTACTTCTCCTGGAACCAAAAACTCTGTCATTGCATGATCACTGTGCCCATCCTGGGCAACCTCCAAGCATCAAATCACTCACCAGTCCTTCCCTGTTCACAAACAGCAGATCCAGAGGGGCAGCTTCCCTAATTGGCTCCCTCACTAGCTGTGTCATGAAAGTCTCTTCTACACATTTCAGGAACACCCTGGACTTTTTTCTCTCTTCTTTGTTGTATTTCCAGTAGCTATGTGGTAAGCTGAAGTCCCCCACAAGAACAACAGCCAGCAATTGCAAGACTTCTCCCAGCTCCTTATAGAATATTTTATTTTCCTCTTCATCCTGGCTGGGTGGCCTGTAACAGACTCCCACCAGGATAGTCGCCCTGTTTGCCTTCCTTCTGGTTCTTACCAATAAATACTTAACCCTTTTGTCACTATAATTAAGCTCCAGATAATCAAGACACTTCCCAACCTACAGGGCCACCCCATTGCCTCTCATTTCTTGCCTACCCCTTCTTAAGAGCTTGTAGCCATATTTTGCAGCACTCCAGTTGTGTGTCATCCCAACATGTTTTCACAATGGCAACAACGTCATAGTTTTCCTGCTATGCCATGGCTTCCATTTCCTCCTGTGTGTTGCCCACAGTGTGTGCATTGGTGTAGATGCACTTTAGTTGGGCCATTGATCCCACTGCATTTTTGGGGAGAGAAGTCCTAATTTCAACTTGATCATTCTCAGGCGCTTCCATGGTTTCTAACACATCAATAACCCTTGCATCTTTGCTGCTGACTGTATTTCCATCCCCTGCTTCCACTGAGACAGCAGATAAAAGGACCTTGCTAGCACAGCATCCCTTAAACTTTGGTGTGATACCCCCAGGCTTATCTCTAGTGAGCCTGGTTTTATTCGTTTCCCCCTTCAAATCTAGTTTAAGGATCACTCAATGAGCGCTGATATCTCCTGTGCAAAGATCTCACATATCGTAGGCTATGTATCATCAATTAGTCTCATTTAACAAATCCAAAAGAAAAAAATTCATTAAAACTACGTTATCTTTAGGAACTTGTACAAAGAAGTAGCTGTTACAGCTTTTAGCACAGCAACCTGACATTAAAAAAAAAATCATCACTATATTAAAATAGCATATTAAAGCAGTACAGCCTTGAGGGTGAGATGGAATAACTGATGACATAGTCCTTTCTACTCAATTGCTACACAGTGCTTCAAAGTCACAATACTAAGTTTACACGGATACAAGCCAGATGTCAGAAGCTTCCAGAGATGAGATATTACATAAGTAGCATCTTCCAGATGGATCTCATCTCAGAGACTGTAGAACGCAGACATGACTAAACCATGGTCTGCTGCAAAGGCAACTCATGGAAACCACTGCATTATTTTTCAAACTATCTAAATCTGGATACTTGTAACGGTACAGGTGCAGTACTGTAATGCTTAAGGTGAGGTAACTACCAAAGCATTTACTCAGCTCCTTGGGCAAGCTTACCCACCTATCCTGAGCTCTAGACA
This sequence comes from Chiroxiphia lanceolata, assembly GCF_009829145.1. NCBI lineage: Eukaryota > Metazoa > Chordata > Aves > Passeriformes > Pipridae > Chiroxiphia > Chiroxiphia lanceolata. Next base: position 78,096,254 of record NC_045638.1, on the reverse strand, counting down.
TATGTTGATGGCAAAGCATAATTAAGGTAGTCCAAAGTTACATGGGGTATACAAAAATGCAGTCCCTACAGTCAAGAAGAAATGGGCTTACTGGCTGGGATAAGCCATCTGAAGCTACCTACCCCATCCAAATCAAATGTCTGGGTTTCCTCTGTAGTCACAAGAGCTGGAATGTCCAAGTACAGACCCAAAGCTGACACTGTGCGAGTAATAACCAATATCCCATTCTGGGCACCAGATTTTCTCGGTGTCAGATGTGAACTACATTTGTCCCTCCATCCTTCATTCAGGTTGTCTGCCATCCTAAATGAATAAAGTAATAAAACTATCATCGTGCTATGTAATAAGCCTTAATGTGGCTGCCTACAGGGCAAATTAAGAGACAAAAGGACCAGTAGTTTATCACATTGTTTATTGATGAGGAAAACAGTGCACTCAAGCTATTATCACCATTATGCTACAAGTTATAACAAGAAATCAATAAGAGTAAGAAAGAGAAATGTCCACATTCATCCCCAAGGCACAGAAATCTCCTCTCCTTTATGCAAAAGGCAAGGAGAGGATTAAATGGCTGCAGTGTGAGTGAATAATTTCAAAAGATGCACCTGTTATTCACAGAAAAGTGTTGCCACAGCAGCCATTTAGTGAACTTTGAGTATTTTAAACCAAATGTACCTTCAGTGAATTTCCTAGCAGACAAACATCACACTGTAGTTGTAGAAGCAAACCTTCTACTCAGCGGAGCTCCCCCCAGCCCTGACACTGACCACAGCTGGCAGCTCAAAATGCCAATGGACAGGACTAACACACAACTTCTGTGCAAGTCCACGTAAATGAGATCCCCTCTGCTCCTGCTCTGTTCCTGCTGCTGCTTTTCTCTCATCAAGCCCAGCAGCAGCACAGGTTGTTCCTCCCTCCCCAGCTCATTGCCTCCTGGCCTCCACGACCTTCTGCTGAATGTTGCCACTTGCTATTATCACTGGTACTTGGAAAGAAACATATCTGTGCTACAGAAGAGTAGTAGACCAGCAACTAAGACAAAGACTTCTCAATGAAAGTCAGTTCACTCTCCTTGGGGAAAAAAATGTTAAGAATTACTTTTATGCAACTGTGTTGCATCTATTCAGGTTGTACTATGGCTCTTATGAGGCTGTGAAGGAAACAGAAATACAGGCATTGAGGTCACTCATGATCACACCTACCTGAGTGCCTTCATTGCACTATGCAGCCTTTGCTACCACTCACATTAATTCACTTTTGCTGCATGATTTCGTCTAGCCTGTGCTGTGCAAGAGTTAAGGCACCAGAGTTATTTCTGCTAGATTACAAGGAAAGACAAATTTAACGTAAGATGTTAAAATTACGGGGAAGGGGTGTGGGGGTGGGGGGGATGCAAGTGGAGCACAGGCTCTCAGTAAATACTATCGATTCCCATTTCTTTTTAATTTCTCATGCATCCTCTTCTCTCTGTCTTTTCACAGACTTTTCTATCATACATTAAATATATTAACTTCTCTCTAGCAGCAAGACACAAACACAGAAATTGGCTATTTATCATAGCCTTCAGCTTTTTCAGCAGTTTTTGGTCCCAGTTGTGCAACATCTTGCATGAGCTTCAAGTTCTTCAGAGCAACACGTGGCCTAGCACATTCACTCACAAAGAGACGGAAATGAGGTTGAAAAAATAATGTAAACTAATATATTCTCCCTGGGGACTAGGGCAAATAAAATAAGGAAAAGAAGAAAGAAGACAGGTCACAGATCAAAGAAATGTCTTAACCAAAGTTTTTAATTGAATGGAAATTTAGAAACAGGTAGCATGCTCTGAAATGCTAATAGTTAGGGGAATGCAGACTTGTGTTGTGCAAAACTAGTCCCACAGGACAGCCAGAAGGTTAGAGAAAAAAAAAAAAAAAGGAAAGCAGAGTGGATCACCTTGCCTTAATATCAGCCTGAGGTGGAGTAAAGCCTTCTCAGGATGAGCCTGTTCATTACCTGCAGGTAGAACGCAGATGACTAGCTTCATATACACACTGCTTAAATCATTGACTGAGAGGAATCCAAATGGACTCTGCTCCATTTCCGTGGGACATTCTTAAATGAGGGAAAAAAAATTCTGTAAGGTGGATTCAGCAAACATATCTGCATGTATGTGATTTTGAACTTACTGCAAGTCTGTGTTCTACTGAATCTCTCTGTAAACAGGATGATATCACTTTATATTTTCATCCTTTCTGGCACACTATTTCATCATCATTTCTCCTGTAATCACTAACTGACAACACATGCTAGCATTTTCCAGCACAGTATTTAATATTGTATATAGAGATCTTTGCCAAAGTTTCACTGTGTCACTGGCATATTAGGTAACACTGGAAATATTTTCCAACCAGAAAGCTTGCCATCTTCACAATGTACTCTTTTCTTTTTTTTCTGAAAAACTCATTGATATTCACTCTTTCCTGACTCTGCAGGAATCTTTAGTTTTCTTGAGTATTATCTTCATCTTTGAAAGCTTCAATACAACAATTTAAAGATCAATATAATTTCCAGTGAAGTTCACAATGTCCTTGTTTCATAATGACATCCTAAACCACAATCCTAACCTTCTGTTAAGCAAGAGGTGACAGCTCAGACTAGTTACATGTGGGTCTAACCATAACTCATAAAGCTACACCAAATCTGAAGGATCACCATGCTGGAGACAGAGTCCTTTTCAGATAATTCCAAAACCTAACTTTAACATCTGTGTTCATGATAGGAAGGAAAAAAAAGACTTTACATGTAAAATCATGTCTTCCAGAGCCCATGGACTAAACAACTGTAGATGCGTCACTGTCCCACAGCAATCCAGGTTTCTGGGGACTGATAAGCATGAATCATAAGGGTCCACACTTTCAGAGTTATGTGAGACTTCTTCAGCAGTTAGGAAGGTAGAGGGGAGCAGAAGTTGGAGGGAACACATCATGCCTTAGCAGTAGAAGACAGGAGACACAGGTCCGCTTTTATCAACTGGAAAATATCTAATTCCACAGTTCTTCCATGTGGAAAAGAACAGACCCAAAGTGGTGGGGGAAGAAATTTTATTCATAACAACAACTTTCATGGAGGATCCAGGCTATAAAGCAAAGTATGTACTTTTGGCAAAGCAGCTGTGTTTTGACCATGCTTCTCACTGATAGATCATAATCTGCTACGAGTCTGGAAATCATCCTCACATAAGTATAGCAGGGCTATTTGACTTCGTGTCACATCTTATTTTAAAGTTTGTTAACAAAGTACAAAGTTATCTTGAAAAAGCTGAATTCTAGTTAGTCTCTTAAGTGACAAAACTCTATAAAATAGGCATAAAGAACAAGTTGTTTTATTGCTTTAAAATGCTGAGAATAGTCTTTCACACTAGAGCAAACTCACGTATTGAAAATTTTCTTAGTCAGTACATATCTTCTATTCTCATTACCATTATCACGAATATTTATATTTGAGGCACAGCAAGCTGCTACAGTTCAGACAAGTCTAGAGAAATTCAGACTGAAAATGAGATCAGATTAACTCCAAACCAGTGGAATAACTTAACAATGGATTGTAGCAAGTTTAAATGTTTAAAAATAGAATTTTTAAGTAATGAAACAAAAATTTGCTCTAGACCTATTCAGAAATATGTCACTGTAACGAAGTAATCGTTTAGTATAATACTGTAGTCAGTTAAATGAAAAATACCAGAATCAATCTATTAGTTTCTTCTGGCTATAACTTGCTTACAAGTTCTGCAAGAACTCTTCTTGTAGAATAATTACCCTGGGATAAAAATCCCTGAATTTTTAACAATATTGTAAGCCTACCACAGTGGCATTATTTGAAAGGCCACTGTCAGCATTACAGCTGTAATGCATCAGACCACTGCTCTGTAGTACCTACTTCTGCTGAAATCATTCAAGCTACAGTGCATGAAACGAGAAAAGTCTTGAAGACTCAAAAAATGGAGCCTTTGTTTAGAACTGAGAGAGATGGTGAGATCAGTCTTTCAATTCAACATCCACATGGTGATCAGCAACCACAATGGGAATGATGGTAATATACAGATGGAGTGTAAATAGGTTTCAATGTAAGAGAAAAATTCCTCAAACTCTTTCCACCCTAAAAAAGTATTCAAGTTTCTTTTATTGTACTGTTTATGTTAACCTTACTCATTCTTAAAACACAATGCCTTTCCTGACAGAAAAAAACCCAAACAAATCAAAACCAAAAACAAAACAAGTAATAATAATACCACATATATTAGGTTATTCTGAAAAAAATGCAAATATTGGTCACATTTCACCCTGAAGTGACATGAAACTTTTGCTGAGAGCTCCCTTAGTTCTAGTTGGTGGCACATAGTAGCACACTCTGTGATCTCCTAAGCATGAGGATTTGACAGTGCATCGTGGAAGTAGATTCTCACCTTTAGGCAACTGATTCACATAACTTTTGCAATCAGACCTTTGTTTACAAGGTACACCCATAGGCGCAAAGAAGCTTAATACTATTGAAGTCAATGGGATGGGAAGTATGTGCTTGAGTGTTGTCTTGATTCAGGGCCAAAAAAACCTCTTGAAAACAAGGACACACTCCAATGGAAAATTCTCCTAAGTATTTAATACCCAGTAAATCATGAGAGTCAAATTGTCTTGTTGACTTTCTTCCACTTAAGCAAACAGAAAATCTCAGAGGTGCAAAGCTTTAGAGCTCTGACACTTAACCTCCTCAACAGGTTGTATATGCCTGATATTTCAAGAATATTAACATTATCTCTACTTTCCACAAAGAACTGTGGTAAACAGACAGAGATAGTCCAGGGATGAGACCAGCCTTTAAACTATTTCCACAAAAACTCATTATTCATATACAACTTTCATCAACCTATCTTAGTATTTTTAAGCATGCAAGACTTGCACTTGGTGAGATAAAATTTGATAATTATACTTTGATTGAAGTGTGCACAACAACATTCAATATCCAAAGGGATGCTATATGAGTCTGCACATTTGCATGCAGAGTTTCAGAGCTGGTTACCCATGTAAGCACATTAAGTCTACATGCCTCCTTGTCAATACCTACTACTGGATTTTTAACCTTCAAGTTAATTGGAACCAATGTGAGATAGGAAGAGACATTGCAAGACATAATATTACTACAAGTTAAGACAAAACAGGAGGATAGCTAGAAAAAGGGACTCTGGTAACGACACTGGGTCAGGAAAAGGCAGCAGAATGGGAGGACCCCTATCAAGTATGAGGAAATTCATACTGGCTCTCATCATAAAGACTGAAAACCCTTAAGAAACCAATCTTTGCTGATTCATTTCTACTTATTGTCATTCAGAAAAGCATTTTAATAGCACAGCACCCAAAACCTAATTCATATGTCATCTCTATTAGTCTGCAACCACTCTTAATACACTGCCTCCTGCTTCTACAGCAGTATAGTGTTCATGTGCTAAAACCGGAGACCAGCATGCTAGTTCTGCATTCCAGAATAGAATAGGAAACAAAATATCTTCCCATTAACAAGGGTCAGTTTATCAATATGCAACATGATCATTTTCTATAAATACACCAAGGTGTTAATTTCAAAGAAAGAGAAACACCCAAGACAGAGGAGAGAGTTCATCTGGGAGCAAACAGACATAAACTTGGCATACCCAAATCACGGTCAGAGTAATAGGAAGGTTGCTAAGCAGCAACTTCGGGGTTACAGCCCCTAAGTAGCACCAGCAGTAGCACAGAATATACTATTTTTAAGATGGCGTTCACTTGACCTTTATACAGAGAATTGGAGTGAGGCAACCCTTCCAGATGCAGTGTAAGCTAAAAAAGGACAAAGGTGAAGTACCAGCATATTTACACTGAATAAAATACGTGACTTCTAGCAAAAGATTTTATAGAAAATGTGAAGAGAAGGAAATTACATTAGGAATATTGCCTAGCAGGAAGAGAGACACAGCTTTGTTAACAGGCAAAGATTCAGACCCCAGAAAAATGCTGAATTAGCAGAATGTAGCATAATAAAGAACGTGTGAGAAGTGAAGGACAACCTGTGGGTAGCGTGAGGCAGTACTTACCCCTACTGAAGGCTAGAAAGGGGAATGAGGTACACAGGGAAATGAAGGACAGAAATAGTTTAGTCGAAGAACGGGAGACGGCAATCAAGATGAGAAGACTCCAGTCATAAGGTAAAAAGACCCTGAAAGTGGACTACAGCTTAGAGTAGAAAGACCATAGGCTTGCAAAACATAAGAGACATGGAATAATCTACTCCCAGGATTAAACACTATTATATTTGTTGTTATATGTGAGCCACAACTCTCCACATTTTTAAGATCAAGACAGCTAGGATGGCTTTTTTTAAGAAAAAAAAGCCATTTAACAGTAGTGAACCTCATGAAAATGTTAAGCAAAAAGATGGAGAGCTGCAGGAAGAGAAAGGATGACCTTAGCTGTACTTTTAATTTGTGTTGAAAGCCTTCAATGTGCAGACTAAAATTCAGATACAAAATGCTATTATTCTATTTAATTCCTTCATTCCGAACCAACCATTCCCCAAGTGAACAGCTATTCAGTCAAGAGAGTACTGATGCTGAGTTCCTTTGGTTCTGATCACATCCAAGTCAGTTTTTTCAGTGTGTTAACAGGTAATAACCAGAAGAGACGAAAACCAGCCACGGCTTCTCTAAATCATTATCTCCAACATATTATACACATCTGCCTTTGCTTTTCTGTTTAATCTAAGCTCAATAATAGGAGCCAAGAAGGAACTCTGTTGAAACGGGTCAAATCAGTCATTCAGTCTGATATCTCTCTTCTGATAGTACTAGTGCCAAGTTCCTCAGAGGGCAACTTAAAACTACAATAGGCATAAGGAGTTCTGTAGTATTAGATAACAAAAGAAAACATCTTCTGGTTCATAGATTTATTTTTTTTTTAATTCTATTTGGATTCATAGCCCTATAAACATTCACTCAATTTAATGATAATTTCCATTCAATTTCATTCAGGGTCAAGTACTGCACTTTGGAAACAAAAGTAGTAATGTCATTATCTTCCAGGTCATATGGTCAAATCCAGAAGTGTCTTAGCATTGCTCAAAACTTATTAAACCATTTGTCTTGCATTAGATGCAATCAAATGCCCTTTAGAAATATTCAGAATCAGGTCTTCTACGAGTTGAACTTTTGCAAGGGAATTTATTCAGTAAATAAATCCCTAAAAGACCTCTACAGAAATACTGTTTTTCATTTAACTTGGGTTCCATCATCTATTTCCAAAGAGAGTCAAAGGAAGAATCCCATCTTAGCTTTTTTATACTGTGCCATTCATATACCCTCTCATTTCTGCATTTCTATTTACTAGCTTTTAGACATATATACCTTTTTTTTTTTGTGCAGTTTGTTTAACCAAATAAAAGAAGTCTCACTGTCATAAGACAAAGAAGCAACACCTAAAGTCCTCACTGGACATGTCTGTATTTCCTCAGGTTTGGATTTTTGCTGTATCAGCTTTCCAAGCTTAACTTTGACAGACAACAGATTAATAGTTATACCAATTAAACTACAAGTTATTTGTGTGGACAAATGCCCGAGTTTGCAAATAATTTTTTTTAATACCAGTAGTTGAAAGAAAACAATGTAAGGGGATGGACAAGAATTGGCTGGAATCTTTTCTTGAAAAGGAAGAAATGAGGCATGCTGAGCTATGAAGTTTTAGTTGTGTTGTAAATTCAGTATGTGTGAACCAGAAACAGTATCTGGATGTCCAGAAAACACTCAATTTCTGGTTGCAACTGTTTTAGCTCCAGAGCCATTGCACAATGCTAAACAAACGTTATAGACTCATGGTGTTCCTAACAAGATATACATTTCAGTCTAATATCCAAAATGTGATTTATCTCTCTACTTCTCACATGAAATCTGTCATCTATAATGTTATGTATATGTTATACTTTCAGATAGCAATTATACATTAACTACCCTTACTGGTAAGTTTAGATACACAAACCTTATGTTCATTCATAATGGCACAGAATCTCTCTGGACTCTTGCTTTCATTAATTTCTTTTGACAATTATCATTTTCAAGTGACACTGATTTTCTCTTCTTTTTCAAGAAAAGAAATTCCCTACTGTCTACAACTGACTTTCTTCCTTTATGTGTTTAAATTCTAGTATCTGAAATACTCATAACTCTCTGAGAAATAAAAATATGACTGGATGGGGATTTCTGAAAGCTCCCAATACTCTATTCCCGTTGAAGTCACTGCTAGCTTTATCCCACGCTCCTGTGAGATGAGAGCTTAGGCAGCACTGAGGCCTGATTTCATGCTGTAATGTATCCATAAATGGACTTCTACGTATACACAAAATCTATTTTTTAACGCTTAAGCACTCAATAACATCAACAGTGTGGATTTGCTCTATGCCTGTATTCCCATTTGTGAGTTTCACTAATAACTGTTGAACCTGTTGGCTAAATTGAGAAAAAGCCTCAAAGGTATTTCAGTTGTTAGCTTTCTGAAGACTAGCAGGAAAATGGAGAGAAGAGAGACTGTATTAATGCCTCCCTTGGAGCAGGGAAGCAGAGGAGCCTCATCCTCACTGTTTAGCAGGCAATCCAAAGGGAGAATGTTACTGTATGCCTTAACACTGGGAAAAGTTTTGAATGCAGCTCACATTCCACAGCACAGCCTACCAATAAGGTATGAAGCCTTATTGCTGTACAAAGAACTATATTTTATTTGAGTTCAATATATTACATAAAGCTTAAGCCTTAACACAGTAAGATTTAGAGATTTTATATCTCTGTTTAGATACTATTATTTTAAGCGAGAAAAGGCTAAAACAAATTCTAAATATATTTGGGATTTTTTTTCTTTGCTTTTATATCTGCTGATCAACAAGGAAAAACAGTATCTTACAACATGTGAGTGGTAGACAGCCACCAAGTATCTCCCACTACACAGATGTACAGGAGTCAATGACTACATGCGCTACTGCTGCTCCAGTGAGGAGAGCTGCAAGCACAGATCTCTCAGGCACCATCATGCCTGAGTGGGTTTGGTCAGGATGAGGGAAGAGAGGGAAAGTGAATTGAGCAGTGAGACAACACAACTGAAAAGATTCAGAAGGTAGAGAAGTAATGGGCTCAAAAAATGTAAATTCATTTTGTACTTACATGTTCATGCAACCAGCCCACATGCAAAGTATCTTCCTAAGTACATTACTACAACAGGATTTATGATGTTCTTTGCAGTTTGGGAGTCAGCATTCAATCAATCCCTTTTCCCTCCAGTATTTGCAACTCTGCAGCAACCTCTGGCTCAACTTTTGTGACTATGTACCTTCAACTCGCTGAGAGCTCCTTCCTTGCAAGCAGTGATTTCAGACCCTGACAGAATCCTCTGACAAATTCATTCTCCATGAGTCAGAACCTAATGCCCTTATGAGGTCTAAAACAGCTGGCAGAGGTGACACGTATTAATCCCAGTTGACCTCTGTACATACAAAAAATTGCTAACATAAGATCTTGTCAAGTATATGCTGGTCTAAATCTATTTAATAACTGCCTGTGATCCTGAAAAAAAAAAAAAAGAAGCCGAATCTAATCCTAAACCTGCTCTTACTCCAGTGATACTGTCAGCCCTCCACATTTTATCCCAAAAGCAGTGGTAGTGAACGTTTATTCTTGAAGCTCACATTCCCAGTGATGGACTGTTATAACTTGCTAGTCAGAAATACCTAGTATAATGCCATTGCTCATCACTCTAAAGAAATCTTTAATCTTATCCTAAAGATGTAGCATTTTGAAGAGATCAAGAAGATCCAACTTACATTTCTCAGACAGTAATAAAAACTGGAATATTTTTAGGTACTTCTGTGAGCTTGCTGTGCTAGTGACCTACTTGCCCTAGACTTGCTCTGTATTGAGTGTAGAAAGAAGACACATGCAGCAAGTAGTTCATCCCACCTGAAGATGGACATCTAAAACAAATGGGATGAACGGTTCTCTCCCCCTCAATTATAAGGGAAGCTTTAACAAGATGCCCCATTTTTTAAACCACCAAAGTTTTTTTAAAATGAACTTTTTTTCTCTACCAGTTGCATTTTAGCCTAATTTAAGCAGTAATGCAGACTGAATCTAAGTGTAAATGTATAAGCAAAGCACAAGGCAAACCAACACATACATACAGATGTATCTACATATGTACACATATACACTTTTCAAAGGCCTGCAGCCAGGACCTGAGACAAAGTTACTGACTTCATTACCTATTTTTTAATCTACCATGGAGCTGGGCAGATAGACTCAATCACATTTGAGGTTTCAGCTCGGATCTAAAGATACCAGTACTGGTAGGAAACGTAGCTTTGTATCTCTAATTTTAATCTAAATTTTCATTTTTACTTTTCAGGATTGCTTGGTTAGAAAGAATATTTAAAGACACAACCATCAAGAATGCACTGTCCACAACTAAATATAACTCAGCACAAGATCAAGTAATTCTTTCTGCTCCCTAGGAAGATTGGCTATGTCTAATAATATTTAGAGGTACCTTGGCTCACCATACATATATTGTGCAGCCTGAATTTTATAATTTTTAAGGTTTCAGAGAACATACTCATAATAATGAAAATTATTGTTTTGCCTAAGATTTTCATAAAGCTGTATTTGGATAGAAATCAGAATTCAATTAAAATGTGTATATCCCAGCTCTTAGTTAAAAAGAATTACCTTGTGTTGAAAGTATCAGAAAAAGAAGGCCCATAACATGTTTTGCATTCAAGTTAGACTTAGTAACAAAAGTAAATACTGTCTATTAATGAAGTCCTGTTATTTGTATTAACACAGCAGCAGCCATAATTCTGAAATGATTCATGGGCTTCAAAATAAAATGAAGTGAAAATGTAAACCTTTTTGAAAGCATTTGTTCAAGTGTGTTCCTACTTGTATTTTGACAGATTTTTCTCTGCATTGCTGACTTCATACATTTGTAGTTGCTTTTTTACTTATGGACTGAAACAGAAAACCAATTGTTCTGTTTGTGGTCTGTTTGGTTTGGGGGCTTTTGTAAGCTCAAACTGCTTTCTCAATTCTGAATGAACTAAACAAAATGAGAAACAAATATTCACCCTACAATTGTCAGCTAAATTGAAACCAGATATAAAGAAAGCAAAATTTTTGTAGAGTGGTAATTGAAGATCGCAGATTTTGGAAAAAAAATCCTAACACCAGTATTCAATCTACTGTAAATATAGACAATACTGATATTTAATGAACTGCATTCTACTGTGTTATGGTTGCAAAACTTTTCCTGACCTCAAGAGATAAAAACAGTTCTTCAATTCCACACATAATTAAGAAAACAGCAACATTTCAAGTAATAGAACTTGACATATCACAATGAAAGAGCATTTTGCAGTTATGCAATACCACGTGTTATATCTTGCAAAGTATTATATTTTGCTCACATCTTCAAATATGCTGTCATGATTTCAAATGGGTTTCTTTTTCAAACTAGATAGCATACATTTTTATTAATAATGGTTTTATTATACAATTGAGCCCTATATTTAAGAAAAATATATTTATATTTAATCGTAAAGAAAAACTTGCAGATTTCACGAAGATTTGTGCAGAATAGTCTCCAGAACATAGCAGCTCCACCAGCAATCAATTTGCAATGCAATAGATGTAAACAATACGAAAAAGTAAATAGAGCTTCACAATGTTATTCATTTAAGATCATATGACATGACATGACATCAGTTCTTCAAAACAGCATAGGATCGGAAAGATTTTCATTGAAATATAAAACAACATTATAGCAGAGAACAACTGATTTATTACTGTAGTATAAAAGTTTTACGTCCAGATATCTCCAAAACTGTAGAGGCAAAAAAGCACAACCTGCTTTTCAATGTCTATTGGAACAATAAAAATTCTGGGTAGATTTTATATAAGAGGTTGTAGGGCCTGTTAACAAAAAAGTGTCATTTAGATACCTGAATCTGGAGTTAGGTCCCAGCTTAGATCCATGCATACTACCAGGGATAGTGGAACTAAATGAATTCATAAAATTTTGTATTTATTGGAGAGAAATCCTAACTATAAGTGACATAGGAACCTTCTCACTGGCTGGTAATGTCATATGGTCCATAGCAGGAATTCTTCGCAAAACAGAGGCAAATAGAAAAGGATTATGTAATTATTATTGCAGGGAAGGCCAAAGGAATGAAACACAAGTGTTACAACCTAGAGGCTGTATATTATCTTTAGAAAGCTCTACGAAAACAGATATTTACAACAGAATTAAGCAATACTGCATTTGATTACCTTTCCATAGACAGACTAGCTGCTAGACACACAGGCACAGGAACTACCTCTCTTAGCACAACAGATTGTGGGAAAAGGTTACAGAATAAAGTTAAGGTCTCAAAACTAGATCCTTGAGAGAGCTAGAAACCAGAAAACTCCAAAGAATCCCTAAGACTTCCACATAACAGTGGCATGATGAATTCAAGCCTGAAAAACCCTGCAGCAGAGGACTACTTCATGAGGAGCTGTCTAAGGTGTATCCATATTTTAATTTAGAAGTTGCCAGAATAATCATAGGGACAGAGACAGTAACCACTGAAGGAAAATAAAGCTTGTAAAAGAGTAATTCATAGTTTACATACTTAAAATTAGACAGCATCAGCTGCTGTCCCAGTTTGGACTGAGTGATCCTGATGGATTTGAGACACAGTGCTAGATATCGTATTCTCTCAATTCTTCCTCCTCTGCATACAGGACCTAGAGGAAGGCACACATGAACACATTATGTTTTCTGTAATATTCCTTTCTCTTCTGTCAACACAAGGGAGAAAAGCCATGATTGTTTTATACATGGTTTAACCAGTTCTATTTCTTCCCTTCTCTACTAAAAGTCCAGTATGGATGCACAGATTATGAATGTAAAGATACCAGTTAATACTGGAAAGACAGACCTCAGTTAAACCACAGTGGCACTAACAGCTTCATTACAGTTGGATTGCTTTCAGCAAAGATATCTAAAAATTGTCAGATTTGAGCAACTAATCAGTGTACTGGGGAAACCAGTGCTAATTAAGTTATCTGAATACCTGAACTTTTGCAACACAGAAACTGTAGAATAGGTTAGCATTTTATTTACCAGTCATTAGTAAGAGGTGAACAGCAGCTGAAATCACACTACACTAATAAGGTCACAGTTACAGTAAATCACTTTTGTACAAATTGAACACAATCCCACAATCTTTAAAATTGCACTGTTCCCAGTCTGGGAACAAAGTGAAGACAGGATCTACACACAGTGTCCATCTTCTGCGGGAAGTGAAAATGGCATGCATTGACAAAAAATGCTGAAAATATATATGCACCTCACATGAGATGCACGTGGACTGTCTCTGCCACGCAGCTCAGTGGGGAATACGGAGACTGAACACATCACTTGTTTTTCACAGAATCATATAATCAAAAATAGTTTGGGTTGGAAGGGACTTTTAAAGGTCATCTACTCCAACCACACTGCAATAAGCAGGGACATCATTTTCTTAGCAAGAGATGCAGAATGGAGGAGATGTAGAAAGACAAATCCGGAAATATATCAGATTGCTTGCTGACACAGAGCTAAGCTGTGACTTCTGTTCTTCAGCCACAGGGGAGAAGGCAGCAGGGAGCCCTGTACAGTGCACACTGAAACAAAGGGATGCCCTTCCACATTCACCAGCAAGACATGGAGCACTTAGTTCAGCAGGGAGTAAGGAGAAGTCTTGCACACAGCCCAACTCCTTCAAGCCTCTCTGCCTTACTCATTATCTAGATGATACGCCTGTGTTGGTACGCCCGAGGGAAGATTAATTGGGAAAGTGAGGCAGGGCAGCCCATTTTCCCTCTGGCACTCAGTACATGGCTCGTAATGCACCTGGCTGAATATGCATGATTTTACCCTTTAGTCCTGCTATGTCAGGCCTTACAATGAATCTAACAAAATGAAAGATACCATTATTCATTCTGTTTTATTTTGTACATTTAACAGGGCTTTGTAGTCAATTCAACTTTGTGCCTAATGTGATTTTGAATTTCTTTCTAAAAGTGTATTTCAGGTTAAACCCATATGCCACATATTTAGTGATCTGACTACACTTCTTTTTTTTTTTTTTTGGCCTGGCAAGAACTGAAATGAAAATGTCTCTGATGCTTCCTTTCTTTCTGGTTGCTTTCCTTGCCTTATTTTAAGAGTATATATTTAGTAAAAATTTTGGGAGGACAGTGATTTGTTTTGAATATAGTATTTGACATGTACCAGAAATCTTCAGCTTCCAGTATTGCCAGTCTATTCTCAGTTTTCTTCTTCTGGACCCGAGGTGACAGCCAAAGTCAAAATTTACCAGCTTTTTAACAGAAAAATGATGCATATGTGTAGAAAAAAATTGGACATTCCATGCGAAATTATTCAGCAATCGTTATGGGTAATAACTCTTTGTTAGTATCCATCGTAAGCAAGCACAGAGTATCTTGCACGCCATATGTAGCTTTCTTATAGAGGTTCAGCCAAGTCCCTAGTGGGAGCTCTCTGGGTTTCTTCTAGTCAGCTCTTTCAACAGTCTCCCTCACTCTGTGAAAAGCTGTGCCAGCTGCTGATGCACGTGAAGGAGCCTCTGTCAAAAGCAATTTTGAGAACTGCCTGGTTTCACATGCTGGCATTGGATCCTCTATTTTATCTGGTAATTTTATGTAATTTTAAACTGGCAAGAATATCAAGCCAGCAAAACGACAATCCTGTGGAGTTCATGGTGGTTTGTCTCTTAAGTTCAGGCTTTGCTTTAGCCACAGAGAAAAATCTACAATACTAATTTATAATAAATAACCAAAGGAAATTCCTGTCTCCTACCCATGGAAACAGAAGGGAAACAGAAGTTGCATTAGGTGACTAGGCTAGCTATCTCCCTAAAAAGAAACAAGGCAGCTCAGTTCTGGTTTGGCCAAATACCTTTGAAGGCCTTTTTGAAAATGAAATGCTAGAAATTCATTGTCAAAACTACAATGACATGTACTTAAATTTTCGATCACTTCATTGCAAAAGCACATATAGAAATACATTCTGACTCACTTTTGATAAGAAAAACAGGTGACACTTTTTTTCCTTAATCGATTTGAGGCTAATGGCTTGCCTAAGGTAAGCTTTAAAAGTAATCTGCCTGACAAGGTTTAACTTTAGGTCCTGCAAGCATTGGTGATGGCACAAAAAATAGCAGCAGCATCAGGAAATGTCATAGTCAGTGGAGACAAATCCTGCGACAAGATCCCTGTACAAAAATAAAAGAGTGCACATGCAAGCCTTGAAAAATATCCTGTGCATATTGATAAAAAAGCCTTTAAAGTCATTCTTCAAAAAAATAAACTGAACTGACAGATCAAGTCATTATGATTTCTTTCTTCATGCCCTTCCTCTATATCCTTATGCACTAGATGAAACCAAACCCAGGGAACAAAAGTGCAAAGTAACAAAATCAGGAATAATAGCTTTCCCTGTTTTGTTCTGTGCTGTCTTTGGCAAGGAGACTGCTATTTAACTCCCATGCCACTGAAGCTATTTTCAGGCAAGCATGTGAGAAACAAGGTACTTGATTTCTATACAGGACATCACACTGTCATTTTGTATGATTCTTTGTTCCCCAAAACTAGATATCCAGGTACCCTGTTATTGTACCTCAGTATGTCACATAACTCTCAGTCTGCAAAAACAGTGCTGGCAAAAACTCTGAGCAGGAAAGTAGACAGGAGGTGAGACAGTACAGATAGCAAGGGCACACCATTTTAAGGATGGCTGCACCCTGGTAAGGATCTCCAGTCTTTGCCCTCGTGTAATGGCGGCTGCGGGTGGCACTTCTGCCTCTTCAAGCTGCCAGGGCTCAACCCCTACAGTGGAACAAAAAGTATCACCATAGAGTGATACTGTCTGCAGAAAAATGTTGTCAAATGAATGAACATTGCCCAGCAAGGCTGTGACCAGTTATTAGAGTGGGGAAAGAGCAGGCTGAACAGTCACAAATCCACTTCTCATCCTCCTCTGCTTTCCACTGTGGGAACAACACAGGTACAGGATCAGTCCTCAGAGGTATGCTAGAGTATGGCATGAGGTTCCTCTGTGGTGCAAAAAAGTCTGTTTCTGGAGTGATGCTTGTTTCTATGATGTCATGTGGCCAACAGAATTATTCATTTCTTGTCATCTTTTGGGCAGCTGGTTGTATGCACGGAGATAGGGATGTAACACCAAAACCTGGCTGTGCCATGCAGGTCCAAAGGCAGACCCAAGACACCTTGGCATTACTCAACGATGCTGCAAAGGTGGGGTTGTCACTGCACCCATTTCTCAGAGGCACCACTCAAGACACCCTGAGTATACTGTAAACATAGTAGTGTACACTGTCAGAGAACTGACTCCGGAGGTTCAAATGTTTGCATATGCTATTTATGTAACGGCAGAGCACATACATACTACGAGTAGCCAGATCATTACTATATGATGAAATAATTTTATATTTTACTTAAGAGTTTAACTTTCCAGCATCTAATTACGGGAATCAGTGAGAAATGCATACCATATCATTAAGCTCTTCTGGGTGACAAGTATTATTTCCAAACAAAAATAAAACCAAGCCTATCCAGGTGAAGAACTGTTCTCTTCCTTTAGGAGGATGAAAGAAGCAAAGAGTATCTTTCCCCTTCTCCAACTACAAAGCCATCCTATTAGAAAAACAACAATACATGCATGACGGACAGTTTGGAAATGCCAGGTCACACCGTATGGACAGCAGTGAAGCAAACCAGCATCCTCCTATGCCAACCGCCAAACATTCAACAACCTAACAAAGCAATCTGAAGGTGACTGATGGAGCAAGGGAACAGGTCTACAACCTGATCCACAAAAACAGCGCCATAACTTTGGGGTTTTATATCAATTTCAAAGCAGCAAATTCTCTGTAGGCTTCAGCAAGGAGGTCTTAAACCCTTTTAACTGACATCTGGATCTGTTAGTGAAATCATTCCTATTTGTGATTATCCCTGCTGTGATATCACAATTAAGAAGCTGTGATGGTCCACTCCACAAAAAATCTCCAGGCATTATCACCACCTACTTGCTGTTCTCATGCAGCACGACTGTCACTGGTTTGCTAAAGAGAAGAATTTATCTTTCAAGCACAACAGTGCATAAAGGGTTTCCAGATTCCACAGTACTTCTGGTGACCAACATTCTGTGTACCTATTTTTATTCCTTCTCTCTAACCAGTCTGGTTCCTTTATTTTTGTGAGTCACATCAGATTAGAAATACATTCAACTATGAAAAAAATCTTTTGCAACTGATCCAAGAAGAAACAGTAACAGAAACCCACACATATTACACTTGCAGCCTCTTTAAAACTAAAAAACAAACAGAAACAATACAAGACACTGAAAAATACTGACAGGTTTCCTTACAGTCTTATTTAGAAATGTATTGCAGCTGAAGCCACTTGTAGGATATCCTGTGGATGACACATAAGGTAGTCAGTACAGGAGAAAAAGCAACTGGACATTTGAGTGCACAAAGCTTTGTTCTGTATTTTTGCTACACAATCTGTAACTGCATCAGTTACCCTTACCCCTTCATCTCTGTCTGTGCAAAGGATTTGATTTGGGTTTTTTCAGTGTATAGATGCTAGCTGAATATCTTAACTGTAAGCATTGTAAATCTTACATGCATAAGCCCCTCACTACAAGAAAGAAACTGAGGTGCTGAGGCACATCCAAAGAGCAATGAAGGTGGGGAAGAGTCTGGAGCACAAGTCTTATGAGAAGCAATACAGGGAGCTGGGAGTGTTTAGCCTGGAGAAAAGGAGGCTCAGGGAGATCTTATTGCTCTCTACAACTATCTGATTGGAGGTTGTACCGAGTTGGGTATCAGTCTCTCCTCCCAAGTAACAAGTAATAGGTCAAGAGCAAATGGCCTCAAGTGAGGTTTACACTGGATATTAGGAAAAATTTCTTCACTGAAAAGATTGTCAAGCGCTGAAACTGGCTACCTAGGGAAGTGGTTGAGTCACCAGTCCAGAAAGTATTTAAAAGGTGTGTAGATGTGACACTAAGAGACATGGTTTAGTGGTGGGCTTAGCTGTGTTGGTATAATGGTTGATCTTAGAGTTTTTTTCAATTTAAACAGACTCAGATTCTATAACAAACTCATCACTGAATTCTGAGGCATTTTCTTTTGTCCTATATTAATTCATGTGAACTGTGAGCCAGACCTTTCTGCAATAAGCACTGATGGAAGCTTTGTCATTGACTGTATTGCAACAAAGGTCAAGGTGGTTATTTTTCAAGTTTTTCATGGACTTAGTGTTTAATAAATATTTTTACAGAGTCTTAACCCTATCAAGTCCCAAGGCACAGCAGGGCTAAAATACATTGGCAAGAAGTTTGAACAGAAGGTAAAATGTGTCCTCCTGCACAGTCTCCAAATATGCAGAGCTCTAACTGCCAAAGCAGAAACATGGGATGTTGGCCTTCACAGTGTGGGACACAGATCAAAAAGGAAGCATGAAACTGAAGATTACTCAAATACAATAGGAAGCTCAAGATCATGTAGGATTCATTCACTACCAAAAATATTAGAGCCAAACCCAAACTCCCAAAAGAAAGTATCACCAGTTTGACAGTGTAAACAGGCTATTTCCTTAGCTTTGTAAACAGGAAATTGATTCGAAACAAAGGGCCAAACAACCTAACACAATCCAGTGTTTTAGCCAGGAGATCCTCACGAGAAGCAGTGATATAAGTGGTCCCTTTTATCCAAAATGTGGTATAACGTAATCAACCTTACAAATACAGCAGAATTTTTGGAGGCAATTATTAAATACAACTTGAATCAACTAAAAGATTACTACTAAATTTTGCTGCAATAGAGGACAAATTCCTACTACAAAGAAAGGCAACACAGAGCTTTCATGGTATTTCTTAGGACTCCTTTAATATCCTTGTGTCAAATCCCTGGAGCTGCACAAAAGACAGAAAAAGACAGGGAAGACCGCCCTTCTCTATGGTTGGGATCATACTACAAACACTGACAGGTAACTCAAGTTTTCTCAGCTGGGTAGGTAAAACACAAGGCTGCTACACAAGAAATGGAGGATAAAGGCAAGGAGAAGCGACAAGCTGGGCCCAGAGATGTGAGAGAACCAGACTTCTTGTTCCTGCTACTCTTGTGCATAGGAAAAGGGGTGAGAGTGGGAAAGAGGGAGAGTAGGATGTAAGAGATGGGGAAGGCAACCACTGTTTCTTAAAATTGATGTATTCCACCCATCATCATCCTCCTCTCAGCTGTAGTAGGTGCCACTGTGGAATAGTTAAGGTTGGAAGTCATCTCTGTATGTCGCCATTATTGCTCTAGAGACAACAAGGAGATGGTATTTTGAGGCCTTTGGGACTATGATATAGCATGCAGAGGCCTACTTTTCCTATGTTCAGAGCCAGTCCTGTAGGATATTTTATTTGTTCTTGAAGAGATCGGTCTGTAATTTGCTGCAGATATATTTTAATATTATCAAGACTATCCACAGGAAAAGACTGGAACATAAAACACATAAACTCCTGCTGCATCTTTTGTACATACAGTATTATTAGAGGCATGAAAAGAAAGCCACTCTGTCCTTCTAATTTACAGCTCACAAAAGGAGTTTCTTGCTGTACAAATAATACACGTTTTGTGCATATGTTCCTTTTACATAGTATTTACACCCAATCTAAAGAAGGAGTGACAGAAATATAGTGTAGTGAATTTCTATATTATTTTGTTCAAAGAATTTCTGCCTTGTATAAACCTTTTTCTAATAATTTCCTTTTTACTTAATAAAAATTTTAATAACTTTCAGAACTTCGACTAGCAAAATTAACAACCATTTTCAAACATAACTGCTGCTTTCAACCCAAATTCCATAAATTACATAGCTGCCAACATCATGTAAAAAGGATCTTAATTACCCAGAATAGTTAGCATCAAATATTTGTCTGACACTTCATTGTTCAACTAGGACTTCAAAAACTTACATTAAACCTGGAGTGGAGGGGGGGGAGGGTTTGTATTCTAAAAAAATAATCCCTAGGTACAATATTTTTATGATTTGAATGCTAATTTGGAACCAATTGTATCAAGTGTACTTAATCTCACTTCCTTGTGCTTCTGTCCTTTAATTTATGTAACTTATATGTGCATATCTATTATGCCATAGTAGATAATATGTTAAAGATACAAATTACATTTATTCTGCAAAGGCATATACAAAAATATTCATGCCTATGATATATACACTTTTTTCATTTTAAGTTTAATAGAATATTTGATAAATACCGTTGACAAAAACATAACAACAAAGGTTGTGGAAAAGGCTGAGGTACTTCTTTGCCTCAGTCTTTAATAGTAAGACCAGTTGTTCTGCAGGTATCCAGCCTCCTGTACTGCAAGACAGGGACAGGGAGCAGAATGAAGCCCCCACAGTCCAAGGGGAAATGGTCAGTGACCTGCTACACCACTTAGATACAAGTCTGTGGGGCTGGATGGGATCTAACCAAGGCTCCTGAAGGACTTAGCAGAAGAGCTCATCTGGACACTTTCCATCATTTACCAGAAATGCTGGCAAACCCAGAAACATTTGTTTAGCAAATGTGATGCCCAGCTACAAGAATGGACAGAAGGAGGATCCAGGGAAATATAGGCCTGTCATCTTGACCTTGGTACCAGGGAAAGTCATGGAACAGATCATCTTGAGTGCTATCATACAGAATATGCATGACAACCAGGCCATCAGGCTCAGCCAGCATGGCTTTTTGAAAGGCAGGTCTTGATTGACCAACTTGGTCTCCTTTTGTGACAAGGTAACCCACTGACTGGATGACAGAAAGGCTGTGCATGTTATCTTCCTGGACTTTAGTAAAGCATTTGGCACCGTTTCTCACAGTATTCTCCTGCAGAAACTGGATGCTTATGTCTTGGAAGGGTGCATTGTTTGCTGGATGAAAAAATGGCTTGATGGCTGGGCTGAGAGAGTGGTGGTGAATAGAGTTACCTCCAGTAGGCAGCCAGTCACAAGTGGGATTCCTCAGAGATCGATTTTGGGGCCAGTCCTGTTTAATATCTTTATCAACAACACAGACGAGAGGACTGAGTGCACCCTCTGTCAGTTTCCAGATAACACCAAGTTGGGCAGGAGTGTTGATCTGCTGGAGGGCAGGAAGGCTCTACTGAGGGATCTGCACAGGCTGGATTGATGGGCTAATGGCCATCGTATGAGGTTAAACAAGGCAAAGCGCCAAGTGCTGCACATCCTGACCTGTATCAGCAATAGTGTGGCCAGCAGGACCAGGGTAGTGATTGTCCCCCTATAATAGGCACTGGTGAGGTTGCACCTCAAATCCTGTGTTCAGTTTTGGGCCCCCACTACAAGAAAGATATTGAGGTGGTGGAGCGTGTCCAAAGAAGGGAGACAGAGCTGGGGAAGCACAAGTCTGATGAGGAAGCTGAGGAAGCTGGGGCTGTTTAGCCTGGAGAAAAGGAGGCTCAGGGGGGACCTTATCACTCTCCATCTGAAAGAAGCTTTTAGTGAGGTGGGGGTTGGTCTCTTCTCCCAGGTAACAAGTGAGAGGACCAGAGCAAAAGATCTCAAGTTGCGCCATGGGAGGTTAAGATGGAAGAAACATTTCTTCACTGGAAGGATTGTCAGGCATTGAAAGAGGCTGCCCAGAGATGTGATTGAGTCACGACCCTTTGGAGGTATTTAAAAGACGTGTAGATAAGGCACTCTGGGTCATGATTTAGTGGCAGATTTGGGAGTGCTGGGTAAACAGTTGGACTCAATGATCTTGGAGGTCTTTTCCAAATGATTCTATGATTCCTAATTTTGTAAATAGTGGTACACTTGGTTCATTATAAAATATAGTTAGCTTTACTCAACATCACCTCACTTATATATAAGCTGTTCAAGCTTTCTTATTATACCATCCTGTACGACTGTGCCCCTTGATTTTAATGGAATTAGGAAGATGCTCAAAGTTAAGCATATGATGAATGTTATTGCCCTGAGTCCCCATGAGTTTTCTATTTATGCCTATTCCTAGATGTTTTATAAAACACATCTCTGTGAGATCACGGTGGGAAAAACCTCCACATTATTTTAGAAATTTCAGCATTGTTCAGTTTCTACAAGTCAAAGCAATACTGTTATCAAGTTTTTTCTTCAAACCTTTTAAGAATTAGCTGGCCTAATTCCACTTTATACAAATACATAAAAGAAAACAACAACAAAACAAAATAAACAAAAAAAAACAAAAACAAAAACCAAACCAAACAAAAAACCAACCAATCAACTAAACAAAAATACCACCACACCAAAAAATACCCACGACATTTTGAGAGACTGGCCGGGGAGTTTATAGTGACTTTCACCGTATGATATACATCTGTCTGATAAAACGCTCCTTTAGAGAATTCCTACATGCTTCTTGCTGCTGAGTCGGGGTTGGAATTCTCATGCAATATTCTCTGATACTTCAGTCCAAACTGTTAATTATATAGATAAGAGACATCAACAATTAAACAGTTGTAGACCAAAGTGTATTACTACAGGGAAATTATTAAGGCTTTTTTAAAAATAACTGATGAAGCCTAAAATACACATTTTTATACAAAATCTACAAAATTGGGGATATAAAGCCTATAAAACCAAATTTATTCTATCCATTTTACAGTTGACACAATTTTATGTTACTAGAGTCCTTTAAAAAATGTATACAAGCCTATTATAAAAGAACTCAATAAGTGCGTTCCAAACCCGAGGTTTCTATATCACTAGTAATACCAGAGACATTTCATAGAATCATGGAAACATGAAAACACAAAACCATAGAATCATGGAATAGTCTGGTTTGAAAGGGACCTTAAAGATCCTTTAGTTCCAACTCCCCTGCCATGACCAGGGACACCTTCCACTACACCAGGTTCTCAGAGCCCCATCCAACCTGGCCTTGAGCAGGCCTCTCTGGGTAACCTGTGCCAGTGCCTCACCACCCTCACAGTAAAGAATTTCTCCCAGTATCATGAAATTATAGAATCATAGAACGTCTTGGATTGGAGGGATGTTTAATATCAACTAGTTCCACACTTAATCTAAAAAAAAAAAAAAAACAACAAAACAAACAAAACCCAGAAAACAACACAATTGTATCTTCTCCCAAGATCAGACTCCTAACACCTATTTGGTGAGAGAATACTGCCTAAATCACCAAATACTTTTCCTCATGATTAGGTACAGGCCAATGCAGGGAAGAAGAGGATAGAGTTAATGGCACACATCCATTTGTACTGGTCATGAAAGAGCCAAAAACTGTTGGCAGTTTCCCAGAATTATAAAGCACGATTTTTCTTTGTATTTTGGTGGTGCACAAGCAAATCAAACTTTGGAAATTCCTTTTTTATTTTTTTTTTTGTTCCTAATGAAAACCACAACAGTACAGAGTCTTATCTTGAGTCATCTGATGTTATGGTTTCAAACCCACATCAGAAGATACTGATTCCATGGCTTTCAGTTGTTTACATACTGAAATGATTTGACACTATGCTGTCTGGTTTGGTCTGCTTTTCCTTTAAACTTTTGAGTTTAAAGTTTAAAATACATATAGTGATGCTTAGTCTGAAGATATGGACTAGGAATACTTTCCTAGACTAAGTGAATGTTTGTTCAATAACAGATAAAAAAGAGCAAATGACGTTTCAGTTAGACATTATAGAGTAAATAAGTACTTTTTATCTCCCACTTTTCATCTCCAAGTATACATAAACAACCAAAACAGGAGAAACAAAATATAAGACTTCTTGTAATTATATGGTATTTACCTGCATACTGCAAACCGGGAAAATGAGTCAAAAGAGAAAAATGGAAGCATCTGGAAGACCTCTCTGTTTGTTAGTCCGATGAACTTCAAAGGACTTAACAGCATAAATAAACACTTTAAGTGAATATCACTACTTGTGCTATAAGTGTTGCTGGCATTTCCAGGACACTTAAAAAAATTGATTAGTGCTACGCTGGACTGCTGAGTCATCAATGCCCGTCCTTCCACTGGGACAAGAGGATGTCTTGTAAGCAAGTTATTTATATTCTTAATATCTTCAGCAGAAATTACAGTCTGGTTAGGTTTGGTAGCCATTAAATGGCACTTTTTGTATGTGCTGCCCTCATCTACAGATTTCTTATCAGCAGTCTTAAGTAAGAGCAATGACAAATAGGCCAACCTCTTTTAGTCTGAAAGAAGAAAGACAATATCAAATCGCGCAGAGTGCAAAGGTTTACTTTGGCTGAAAGTAAGTCCAAGCCTCCATATTAAAGCTCCATGTATGCAGTCTCACTAGTTTATCCTGCTTGGAAATAACAGAAAAATAAAATCCAAAGGATTGTTTTCTTTTTTAATAAAAAGTGTAGGTGGTCTTGGACTTGCCAAGATATGTTTTTTAAAAAGCTGAACAGGCCTTGCTTCCTCTTCAGTATCTCTTTTAATTTCACAACATAATAATCATGATCATCAACCCAGGATATATTATTAAATTACTTTTTATCCTTTCTATGTGCTTTGAGAAAGACTATTGGAACATATTTATCCCCAGTGTATTGTGCGCTCCTAGATCCTATTCTGTATTGTCATGTCTGCAAATATTTACAAAGCAAAAAATACCATCTCACTCAGCGATGCAACTGACATGCCTTTAATGCTATTCCATATCATTGCTTCAGACCAAAACAACGCAAAAACACCACTTCAGAAAGACAGAAATACTTTTAGTGGCCTACAGCCAACCATGGTCTAAACATGGCTTGTGAGCTCATCACATGCATGCAACATTTGGAATACCACTCATAACCTTTGGCTGCACAAATACAGACCTTTAATCAAGAAACTCGAGCAAGAGTTTCGTTCATTTGAGTAAAATCAGGGGGATAAGCAGTTGATCTGCTTTGGATGTTGTAACCTGATGCCCAGCTCCACTGGCCACACCAGAATACAAAGTCTTCACAAAGAAAAATCAAGCAGATTCCCAAGCACAGAGAGAGAGCAAGGTATGATAGGGGCTGTATGTGGTCTGACTAAAAGTCTGTTACCCTCCTCAGTAAATGGCTATCCAGTAAAGAGTTGTAGAGGTGTCTGACTTCAGCATGGGCATGTTTCACTACCTCTGTAGGCTGTAGGACTCACTAGCACGTGACTCAGAAAAGATGAAAGGCAGTACATAATTACATATAGATCTGCCAGCAGCCCCAGTATTAGTCCACCTGGTACACATGAAGTTCACCTACTACACGTTGTCTCAGATAATTTTAAAGGTGTAAAGCCTAATCATAACATTAAATGATCACAACTAGGAAGAGACCAACTAACTAATCATTTCAGAAGCTTGTTCTCTTCATCACTCCAAGAAGCAACTTCACCATAGGAAGACCTCTGAAGAGTAAAACACCTGTTACACTGCCATTAAGATGAAAACTTTATTTATATTAGGGGTTAATGATTTCTTCATTGACTACACAGAGGAGATCAGAGTAAAACACATTTTGATGTTTTAAGTAAATCACTGCAGTTTTCTATAAAGAAGTTTGTTTGAAGTTTGAATTGAATGGAAACTTGCTCAGTTTAGTTCAGAGATGGTCCCAGTTCTTCTACAAAGTTTAAGATGGCAGGCTTACAAGTCATGAAGCTTGATAAGGTACATAATAGTTTTAAAGGATGAAACAGAAATAACACATATATGCTTTTATTACTTTTTTAATGAGATTTAACTGGACTTCTGTAACAGAATGAACTGCAATTCTGTCTTGTTTCTTGACTCAGTATCTCAATTCTAAGAAAAAAAAACTGTCCACCTTCACTATGTCTTCTTTCAGTGGTTAGAAAAGCATACAAAAGATTATTAGGTTCAATATGGTTCCAAAGTTGAAACAAAGACATCATCCTAAATCAACTGTATACCCATTGCATGCATTGTATACATGCTGGAAAACAAACACTGGTAAATACAGAGTACAGTCTTGGAAATGTCAAGTGACTGGGTTTTTGAAAAGGGTTTATAAGAAAATATAATTCTGTCAACTGAAAGATGTTAACTTGAAGACTGAACTTAACTCTGTTCATTTTCAGGGACAAAATCTTGCATTTCACTGTGTAAGAAGGCACACAGCAATGTGCAAAAGCAGGTCCACGTGAGGCTGGAACACAACAGGCTGCTTCCCAGTGAGAGGTTCATCACTCTTCCCAAAGCGAAAGGTGTGGATTCCAGAGCTGATTCTCAGCAGTGCTATTTTTATGCAGCCTCCCCGTTCATTCACCATGGGGCCACAGCACGAGGCCACGCTGCCCTTTCACTGGAGGCACCTGAGTCCCACTCAGCCGTGCTGCGGACCCTCGGCAGCATCTCGGCTGTCCAGGGCATCCTCCGCTGGCAGTGGCGGGAACACCACCAGAGTTCGGATACGCCAGCTGACACCACCCTTCCTACCGAGCGGGCAGTATCCGAGAACCCCCGGCCGCGCTGCAGGGTGCTCACCATCCCTGGGCATCACAAGGGACGAGGCCAGTTCCGGCGAGGCATTGCTTGCCCAGCAGACCCAGGGGAACCCTGAGCCCTGGGACCCTCCAGTCGAGGCAGTCTCCCACCTGGAGGGCGGCACCTCGACAGCCCTCACAGGAGCCAAACGCGGCGATGGTTCCGGGGGGGGGGGTGGGGAGGAGAGGAGCTCCGCTTCCCACAAGAAGCCCTGAGGAGACGGCTTCGCTCACCACCCACAGCCCCGCCACAAACCCGCCGCTTGCCCGGCATTGCCCCCACCGTCGGCACATCACAGTCACACGGGGGACACGGGCCCGATGGTTGTCAGGAGCGGGGTGCCGGCCGCAGCCCGGAGGGGACGCTGACGGCACCGCCGACTCCCAGGAGACCTCCTCGAAGTTGCCCTGAGAAGTTTGGGACCGCCCGGAGGTTCAGTCGCCGGACAGAGCCGCCCTCTCAGTCCACACGTCCCTCCTGCCACCTGGCCACACGCTCCCTGACCAGTCTCCAGGGACCAGACTTCAGGGACTGACCCCCATGGCCCCGGCTGACCCCTCGGGGACGGGACTTCCACTCAGACAGACCCCCGTCCTCCCCTGGGGATGTGGTCCCCGTTCCCGGGACAGAACAGCAGCCTAGAGGTTCGCTCAGGGCTCCCCCCACAAATGCAGCCCTTGGGAACAAATAAAGCAGCAAGACACTTACCATCTCGCCTGATGTTGGAGGCCCGCAGGGCTTTTATAGATCCGCTCTGGGCAGGGGCGGTGGTGCCCTGACGGCTGCAAAAGTTCGCACAGACGACGGCGTAGAGCAGGAGGAGGATGAGCAGTTGCATTGGGACCAGCTGCGAGCGGGACCGTGTCTCTGCGAAGAAACGGGCTCTCCCGCCGAGGGTTCTTCCCTCGCTCGTGTTCTCTCCCTCTTGCCGGACTTTTTGGTTGTTGCGGGTTGCTTGTGTGTTTGGGGGAGTTGTATGCGGGGGGGGGATGGGGGTGGGGGGTGGAGGGGCGGAGGGGGAATGGCACAATCCCCGCAAAAAAAAAGCAAAACCCCACAGCACGGGAAGCAGCAGTCGCCGCCGACGCGCTACTCTCCGAGCTGCCTCCAAACTTCCTGCATGCTGAACTTTTGGCTGCCCTTCTGGGCCGGCCAAACTCGGCGGAGGTGCGGAGCGGTCGGGCCGGGTCCGCCGCCCCCTCCCCTCGGCCCGCACGGCCGTGCCCCAGTGTCAGGCGGGAGCTGCCGCTGCCGGGCTGCGCCCGCCGCCTCGCACCGCCCAGCCCCGCTCCGCCCGGCAGGAGCCGCCGCCGGGGTCTGGAGCGGCGGGAGCCCCGCACTCCGCGCCGGGGGCCGGGGGGGCTGGGGAGAGGCGGCCCTGGGGAAGGGGGCGGGAGCGGTGCCCAGGCCCTCCCTGAGCTACCGGCCACGCCGTCCTCGCTCCGGCCAAAGAGTGGCAGGAGGGGTGGTGGGAACGCCGGGTTCCCGGCGGGTGGGTGCGGTGGGAGCCGTGTGCCAGGGGCTCCCCGACAGCCCCTGGGAGACCGCGCACCCGAGAGTCCCGTCACGCTCGGGATCGCGGTGGCCACGGAAAATTCATCTCTGGGCTGAATGACTCAAACCACTGAACTGCACCAGGGCGGGTGAGGAGACTTAGTGGGAAAATTGGATAACCCGCAGTTGTCCCTGGGAGAAATACATGGGCTCTTGTGTCATGCCAAGTACTGTCAAAAATCTTTCATAAAAAGGTATTTCCTACTAATTTAGACTCTCATTCAATTAGGTCTGGTATTAAAAGATTGTATTACTGCCTGGAACACTTTGGGTCTAAACCAAAGGTATGTGAGGATTGTGATCAGATTGCTAGTTTAATACTCTCTTTCCTTCCATTAGCTGCAATGAAAATAATCGAAAGGAAGATGCAGAAAAAAAACACTCAGGTTTTTTAACAGTTCTCTAATTAATCCTTCCCTACTCACTTTATTTCTTAAGTCATTTCATATAGTCTCAGCCAGTCTAGCAAACTGTAACATGCTGCCAGACCTTTAACAACGTTAAGCATACCTCATTAGCAGAAGAGGAATGTCAATATGGTGCTATACCAGGAGTCTTGGATGAGTCTTGCTACACTCCGAGAACTGCCTCTGGCTGTGTGAAGCATTTTCTCTGAGAGTATGTTAGGATGACAATGGGACTGAGACATCTTGTATGTCTTAAGAAACCAGTAGGGTGCAATTCTGTTATGCATAATTCATGCTTCTTTATTCCTTTCATGTTCCCCAAAACTGACAGCGAACCTAATCCTGCTCCCATGTGGTAGATAATGGAAAGGCTCCAACAGTCCTTCATTTGTGAGCAGATGTGTCTACATTTTAGGTGCCCATTTTAGGGGGGGAACTGGGTGAACAGAGGGAAGGTGGTCGATTCAATCATCGTAATAGAAACAGAAAGTCAAATAGAGGACATAGAGCAAATGAGCATGGGGGAGCTCCAGAGATGCCTTTTGTTCATCCAGACAGTAAGTCTGCCTCTTTCCAGTTGCCTTACAAGGAACTGGCAGAAAATGCCAATAGAATCCCATCTCCTTAGTTCTATTCTGAGTGCAAGTACCTTTTAACGTAAAAGAAGGTGGTCAATATCCTGACCTTTACTACAACCTCGTGGTGAAGTTGTGCTTTACTTAGTGTCCTCAGACCCTCCTTCTCTCTTAGACTGAAGATGCTAGAATCCATAACTGGTTGTCTTTGGGTGAGTAGCCATTTTAAGGTGGAAGAGGAAGAGAAAGAAGGACAGATTACCTTCCACCAAAGTCAGACAAAAGGTGTTTTGACATTATCTGAGCAGTTGCATAATTCAGTCAAGAAAGGGCACTGTTTCCAAGGCTGTTTCTCTTTCTGTATACAGGTTCATCTATATAAATTTTCTTATATAATATGTCTTCCTTAGAGCTTGTCTGGAACTAAAGTCTATCTGGCCCTATGCCTTCCTGACTGCACAGGTCCAGCTTTGACATGAGTGGAACAGGCTTTTGACTTAAATATTCCACAGCTGTTTGGCTGCTGTGCTCCCTGAGAAGTTTAAACTTCCTCAAGCTGACCAGGGCACAGAACTGAGGTTTCCTCAGCATTATTTTTTTTTTTTTTTAAGAGTACGTAGGTTGTGGTGCGTAAGACGAAATTCGTGTTTCTGCAGCAGAGGTACTTTTTGCTTAGAGAATTCTCAAGCAAAACAGCATGAGGCCTCATAAACTAGACAGTGATGAAAACAGGCAAGTGGATTCTACCACCAATGGCTTTGATATATATCAAGAGGAACTGTGTATAACTCCTACCATATGCTCATGGAACATTTCTGTTCTTCCCTGTGCAAAGCATGGGATGGTGCCATTCTTTGTTCTAAAGCAAAATATATTTTTGTAGCAGAAGAGACAAGTATTTTTTTCAGGTCAGAAAAACAGCCATGGAATATTACTGTGGGGTCCAAAATAGAGGTCTAGCTTTATCAACTACAGATATTTATTTTGTACCCAGTATCAAAAAATCCCAGATTTTTCAATTTGATGTAGAGGTGTAGAGAAAGATTTTGGGACAGAGCAGTAAGGCTGACGTGCGGTGTTGAAAAGACCTACACTTAAATCACTGTTGCTACAGCTTCTCAGCTCAATTTAAAAATCACTAAACCCAATAAAAATTGAAAGAGCGTCTTTATAATAAAGTATCACAAAACCCCCTGTCAAAGGGTGAGAAATTTGGATTATGCTCAGACATTTTTATAAGCATATAACTGGTTCTTTACCTTCTGGCAAACATTCTAGCACATTGGCTAATCTCTGTTCTAAGGGTTTGGGATAATTTAAAGCATTGGATGATTTCTGTAGGAAGACCTATAGCAAATCATGGTTACTGCACAAAAGGACATACTGATGTATAAGTGTGATAACAGAGGTAATTACAAATTTGTCAGCCCAACTGGGATACTGATAAAAAAACCCTTAACAGTTGATATGAAACTCAATTAATAAAAATTAAAAGGAAAATAATATAATTATTAATCAACCTGGAAAATCTTATCATACTGACTTGGAAATCTGGTTTACAAACAGAATAGCATCACATTATGACTTTCATAAGGTACCACCTGGTACACAACTTCAATCATATGGAATGAAAGTCATGCATACTAAATGTTTTCAAAGCTTGTTAAATGACAGGTTTAAAAAAGTTTACATTAAAGGGAAACATTATTAAATGGATTCTTTTTAAGAGACCACCACTTAGGCTAATTTTTTACTTCTTCATTGATTTGCATTTTCAACAATGACCTGGGAAAAATACAGTCATTACTCATGACTTTTGAAGATGACAAAAACCTTGGAGAAGTAATAAGATGATTTATAGAAATGGTGTTATGTGGAGACAGACATGTAGATACTGGGTATAACTGTAAATCTAAGTCCTTATGCAGCTCATGCTTTAAAATAGCCAATGACAGCACTGCCCAGTGCCTGCGGCATCCACCCGACCTCATTTTAATCCTGTGAAAGTGCCTGGTGTAAGCCTGTCACGCAGGTTCTCATTGTTCATGGAGAGAATTGGTTACCCATCAGAGGGCACTCTAGCCCAGCGGTTTCAGGCAGTTATGCTGTGGTGGTCTGGAAAGTCCAGTTTCTCACCACTGACTATGGAGAGAGCATAGAGACCAAATACGTTCACAGTTAATGGTACAGTAGTTAATCCTAGAAAGTACTGATGCAGAAAAAAATTACAGTGGTGGATTATTGAGGAAGTCAATGGGCTGTAACCTTCCCTGTTATCATTTGTTGGCTAGGAGACGCTCCGGTGTCATACAGTTTGTCCATGGAGAACAGATGTACTCTGTGTCCACCCCTTAGAACATCTGAGTTATGGTGATTAAGTAGCAAACTCGAAGATCTCTGTGCATTATCCCTGGGATTCTTGGATATTTATTTAAGAAAGGGAATATCAATTAGAGGCATTATGCTCTCTTCTGTTATTATTAGACTGCTGCATCAAGTTCCCGTGAATAAAGTCTTAGAAAGGACCGTAATAGAGTGAAAAACACTGAGAGGAAAACCACAGAATTGGTTAGAGGTTGAGAAACATGCCATTTAGGAAAAAGCTTAAAAATCACAAGCCATTTAGTTTATCTAGGAGAAAATCAGAGGGGTCACAGCTACCTCGCAGAGGTAGGATATTGATTCTAGAAGACTACTTCGTCTAGTGGACAATGACATATCAAAGTGAAAGCTGGAGAGAGATAAACTAAGGTTAGAAGTAAAAGGCATACTTTTCAGTGTGGAAAGCTATGGAAATATCAAAGTTGTATACTCTTCACCACTAAAAATGTGAAAGACAAGATTTGATGTTTTTCTAAAACCAGTCAAGTGGTTTCAAGCTGTGCTTAGGAACCCATGGGATCAGTGAGAAAACAGAGAAAAGCGTGTTTATATGTTACATACTACAGGTGAATTCTAAGTAGTTCTGCAGATCATTGGAAGATGACAACTAAAAAAACATACCTCCAGGGATTAATTCTGGGAAGTACTGTGGTTTCTGTTATATAGGAGGGCAGTCAAGTGAGGGCAGCAGTGCTTGGCCTTGTGTTTGATAGGACTGATCACCTATCTTTATGTAAATTTTGGCTAGTTCACCACTGCAAATGTCGAGACAAATATTGCACCTACATGCATATCTCCCTCAGGAGGGGAGAGAAAAATGATATCCCAAGCTGAACATGCTGATACATTAAATTTTGAGAAACTACTATATCACTCAGACTGTCCCACTGGTACCTAGTAACCGTACCAATTGACACATAGTTGTGCATGCAATATTCAGAGTCATGCTTTCAAAAAATGAACATAAACCACAATGATATAAGAAATTTTGTCCTCCTGAGATTAAGTAGGATTTTTAGCCCCCATTTATATCAGTACAACTATCATTTAGATTTCAGGTTTAAAAAGAATGGGCTAGGTTTTCTCATAGCTTTTCTTAGTAAGAAAGAAATACTTTCAAAAAGACTGCATTTCTTCTGTAGCCCAGTTCCCAGGTTCATAGATTTAAAAAGACCTTTCTGACTTCTTTCATAAATAAGCCAAACCATTTTGCTGTCCTACCTCCCGCTTTGTTTACTCAAGAGTTAGTATGGTATCTTTCAGAAAAAAAAAAAAAAAAGATAAAACCTTGATTTTAAAATAGGAGTAAACTTGATTTTACAGTCTCTTGAGACAGACAATCACCCATTATAATTATTAAGTAATTCAAGTAATTGATGACTGTTTTTCAAGATTTAGGGGGTTTTTTTCTCTCTGGATCTTATGCTGTGAATGAACAGTAGTGGTTTATCAGGAGCCTCTGCTTGGTCTTTCCTAATACTTGGATGCAAGTAATTTGAACCTACTGCTTTGGACTTAGCAAAACAGCTGTCTGCATATTCTACCTAACCACTTGGATTATTTCTGTGATCAATTTCTTTGCACCTGTCAAAATGAGGTTTTGCTTGTCTTCAGTGTAATAGATTTGAGTTAGAAAACTGCCATCGAGAATTTTAGAGAAATTCTAAGAATGTTTTACTACTGGTAATGTGAGATTGCTAGGATCAGAGGTTTCAGACTGAAATTTTTCATGATAATTCATGCTTTCTGTCTGCATGTTGCATGTACTACTTTAGAAATAGAGCATTCACTTTTAGTAAGACAGAGAACAGTATGGTATAGGTTCTTCTGTGTACAATGCTGCCCAGACATTCTCTCTGGACTACTCTGTGTTCTCTCCACCGGTGCAGGAAGCATTTACCCTCTCCTGACTTCAGCATTTGTACTCTCCACCACATTTTCAGTATGGGAACACTCTCAAATTCTGTAAATTATTATCTTGTGAACAACTTAAAACATACCACCTGAGCAATGTTTTAAAGACTGAAATGCACCTCTATACTAAAGCCTCAGAGCAATAACTACTGTCTTGGCACCACAAAGATGGTACATGAACTTCTTTTCTTTTAGTTTTACAGTTTGTGCTCAGTTCAGAAAATATGCAAGAGATCAAATATCTTCCTTTGTTGATTAAAGATTTCACCTCAATTTCCCAAGAGGTGAAGTTCTGAACAGCCATCATACATATGTGTTATATACAAAGTCCTCTACTCAGCCATCTAGATAATCAGAAATTTATCATAATATTTTAAGGATTTTATAAGGACTGAACCTTCTAGTTATGTAATTTTTTTCCTTGTTCTCCTGAACTACATCTTGCCTTTCCTCCTTTGTCTTCAGTTTTACAGAACACCACTTACTCATCTTGTCAGCAATGTTTCAAAACTGCTGAGCCATGATGCTTGGCTTTTTTTGCATTCCTTCGTGGGTAATTTCATTCCTCTTTGAGGTCTGGGTGCACACGTGCAATGGAGACGCTTGCTAAATCCGCTTATCCAAAACCAGACCCATTTTTTTTCTATTTTTCTTTCTGACTCAAGAATTTTCCAACACCATTTCACAATAGGGAAGATTCTGGCTTCCAGTAAGAAATGCTCAATTCACAATGGAAAACCCTTTTTCCAGTGCTGACCATCTTGATGCCTGAAAAGCAAACTTGTCATACTGTCTTTTGACATCCCTGTATTTCAAAGATATAGCAAAATTAGATCTTTTCAGTCATTTCAGAATCAATAATTAGACACCATTAAATGAACAAATCCAGAACATAATGGTCAGAAATGCAAAACTCTGCAGCTCAAAACTTGACTCGCAGAGCTTTTACCATAGAATCATAGAACGGTTTGTGTTGGAAGGAACCGTAATGATCACCTAGTCCAACTCCCCTGCCGTGGGCAGGAACATCTTTCACTAGATCACTTGACTCAAAGCCCCATCCAACCCGACTTTCAACATTTTAATAGTGGGGCAACCACAACTTCCCTCAGCAACCTGTTCAAGTGCTTCACCACTCCTCAAAAAAAAATTTCTTACGTCCAGTATGAACCTCCCCTCTTCTGGTTTAAAATCATTGCCATTTGTCCTGTTACTACAGGCCCTGGTAAAAAAATCTCTTTCCATCTTTCTTAAAAGTCCTCATTTGATATTGAAGAGCAGTAATAGGGTTCCTCTGGCAACTTCTCCAGGCTGAATAATCAAAACTCTCTCAACCTTTCTTTATAGGAGAGGTGTTCCACCCCTCTGACCATTTTCAAGGCCCATCTGTGGACCTGTTCTAACAGGTTGTTGTTTTTCTTGCACTGAGGCCTTCAGATCTGGATGCAGCACTTCATGTGGCATCTCACAAAAGTGCTGTTGATGGGAAGAATCACCTCCCTCAACCTGCTGGCCCTGCTGCTTTTGATGCAGCCCAGGACATGGTTGGCCTTCTGGGCTATGAGTGTACAATGCCGGTTCATGTCCACTTTTTCATTCACTGGTATCCCCAAGTCCTTCTACACAGTGTTACTCTCAATCCATTCATCCTTGCAGTCCATATTGATATTGGGGATTGCCCTATCAATGAGCCACATGCAGAACCTTGCACTCAGCCTTGTTGTTATAAAATGTACTCTGCAGTTAGAGATTATTCGTTTCAGGGAAGGTAATTTTAGCTCATAAGAAAAATAGAAACCATATATAACAGAGTACAATATAAAAGCAACCAGATTTTCAAATTGAGTTGCTTAATAAGTGTTTGAAAAAGAATATTAAGCATATTTAATTTTTTTTAAATATATGCGGTTTGTAAATCAAGTTGTTAAGAAAAAATTAGGGGCACCAGTAAGAATGACTTATCGCTGGTTCCAAATTATTGGGAATACATTCAGGCTGCCCAACTCTTTCTTCAGATCATGTTATCGTACAGAGGAGTTGAGTTCACAGTTTTATGCACACAACACATTAACACAAACTAGTTAACCACATGGCATTGGTTAAGCAGAATTTATGCTGATACTGTGCTAATGACCTTGCACTATCATTAGACTAAATCAGTCTCCTGGGGGAGAACACAACAAAGCATACAAATTCAATGCATTCCTAGGAAGTAGCATGTACAGTAAAATATATTTTGTCATTTATCAAGCTCCATTTTAATTCAGAAGTACTTTCTAAATTAAATACCGAGGCCTCTCCAGAGAGCTCTGGAATGGCAGAATGAGATAAGAACGTGCACAGGAAAAAGACAAATGAAAGAAATATTTGTGCACACCTACAGTCATTGTGGACATTTTGAAGTACAGATGTACTCAGTAAACAAATGTAGGAATAATCTGTTCTAAACATAAATTTAAAAAACTAAACTTTGAAAGGTAAACAAAACTTTGAGGGCTAAATCTGATCTAGACACGGTAGACCGCCTTTACAGTCTGGGAGGGAAAGCAGGTACTACCAGAGGGTGCTTGATCTAACATGCCATTTTCATGATTAGCTTAGGAAGTTTTGAGCTCCCATTACCCTTTTCCCACCTCCAATGGCTTTCTTTTTCCCCAGTAAGACAGCTATGGATGATTAGCAGAGATTTAGATGTCTAACTTAAGAAAACCTAAGTTACCCATTAAGAGTTAGAAAATTGCAGAAATAAATTGCTTTATGAATCTTAATTCAGCCTCCTTTTACATATGTAGGACATATGTTTTAATTATTAGGTGTGCAAATTACTTTTTCAGAGGATGCAGTACACCTAATGAGGTCGATGAATCATCACTGCAGTATAAAGGGAAATAGTCTGTACAACCCTTACTTCATTTGTTGGATAGCAGAAAGTTATGAAGTAAGTGGGGCAGGAGGTGGATGGAGAAGAAAACTGAATTCCTAAGGCAGTTGAGTGCTGTGAAAGGGTTTTTACACTTGCCTGTGTGTTGCTACACAGATGACGCAAACCAGATTTCTCACAACTGGTTTCTAGCACTATGTTTGTCATTTTCTGCATGCCCAACTGGGAACAATAAGGTCTGATTTTAGTAAGTTCAGAGCATGAATACCTATATTTGAAGTTAACAGTTATTAATTGTTTCGTTAATATGTGTAGTGCTATATAATACCAAGCATTATAAATCTTAGTATCTAAAACTAATTTACCTTAATCTCTCTGAACCCCAATCCCATTTGAGGAAAGAAATAATGATGTACTTCAATATACACTGTAGCATCCAAATTAAATGACTGGTATATGATCTACCAAATAAAATCCTGCATCTAACCATAGATACATCTGTAGCATAGACATAAATTCAACAGGGATCATGTGTTTTAGATGTCTATCTAGGAATAAGCTGAGCTGCACTCTGAAAGTACCTGTTTCTTTTTTCAGTGATACTAAGGGAAACACAAAGTGACTAACCCAATTGTAGACATTAGGGCTGCAGATATGTGATGGCAAGGCTGGTGAATCCTGCCTTCTGTGATGGCCCCTATTTTGCATACTGAATGAGGTAGAGAATCTGTAAGAAAAAATAGTCTCTGATCATGTTATTTGTTGGTTGGCTTTGTAATAGATATACACAAGGGACCAAATTAAGGTTTCACAGAATGTCTTTTGAAAGCTTGGCATGGCAATCTTAATAGCAGTATAATTGTTATTCAGTGGGAAAGAAAAGACATCAGCCTCAGGCAGACACTTGGAATGTTGCATTTCAGTTCAGTTAAAGTTTGAAAAGAGAGTCACATAGTAGGAAAGGAGAGCAAATTAATAATAGGTAGTTTTATCAGTTCTCCCTGAATAACTTTCAGCATTTCACAGTTCTGTTGCATGCAAATTGCTAGCATGGCAGCCCTGTAAGCCTGTGCACATCTCAGCTCTAGTCCCTTGTTCAGCATTCCTCTGTAGTTAAGTGCAGTGTGTTTTCAAGAGTTTTTTCAAAAATGACCCAATATCAGAACCTTTCTCTGGAAGGCTAACTAGGTGTTTGTTAACATTCACACTGTAGAGATAGGGAAAACATTGGCTACAATTATTTGTCCAATGTCACATTGCACAAAATTATCATGTAACAAATGGAAGTACAAGTCAGTGTTTAACTCATTAGGCTAAAACAGCTTACAAAGTTTTCTCTCTGCTTCTTCCTGACCAAGCTGCACTGTCCCTTTGCATGTGGGCAATGACTTTCCATGTCGATGTTACAGACTTGTGGAAAAGCAAAAGGACCTTCACTAAGAACTGCAAATTATGCAATATGATCACTTAAAATAGTTCAGGGTTACAGCATCTGGGGGTGATTATACTGCGTGATTCATAGTTCCTCAGACACGGTTTATGTTAAACTTATGAGGCATCTTTCATGTGTCCTCCTGGTATAAGACTTAGGGATATTTTATGAGCAACAAAAAGTCTTTTGGCCTTGCCAAACAGCATTGGCTACCATTGTATTTCCTTTCTAAGTTCCTTTCATTGGCACTCTGCTTGCTCAGAAGCTGCCCTGCTTGGGGGAGGTCAGTAGGACTAAGCATTAGAGGCTCTGCTGTAGGCAGGCTCACTCCGGCTGCATTGCAATAGAAACTGCAGGGGTAGGCCATGTGAGCTCCTTATTAGCCATTATGAACCCACTGAACAGTGTATGAGAATCTGGTGACCTTCCTAGGCAGGGTATTAACATCTAACATACTGGAAATGGGGTTTGGAGACATGAATTCTAAGCCCGACTTGATTTAGTTTACTACAGGACACTGGAGACATGAATTCTAAGCCCAACTTGATTTAGTTTACTACAGGGCACTGGAACACTGATTTTGACCTTTATTTCCAAAAATGCCTACTAATTTTGCAAATCTGATTTTCAGAAGACCGCATCATCTGCAGTCACAGTCGATATCCAGGCATTACAATTGTATCTCTATTGTGGTTGTAAATTTACTTGGGAAGGGAGAAGAGAAATGAACCATGAACTTTTTAGTCATTCCGTTAACACTGACCAATTCAGC
Organism: Chiroxiphia lanceolata; assembly: GCF_009829145.1. Classification (NCBI taxonomy): domain Eukaryota; kingdom Metazoa; phylum Chordata; class Aves; order Passeriformes; family Pipridae; genus Chiroxiphia; species Chiroxiphia lanceolata. The sequence continues at coordinate 78,057,661 of NC_045638.1, read as the reverse complement.
ACATAATTAGGCATATTTGCATTACTGCCATTCTCCACCCACAGTTTAAATAAGGACCATGGGACTACTCACTGTGTTATAAAGATGTTTTGGAGAAAACTGCTATTTGTGTGGCTATACTGGCAGTTGCCTTATATCAAAAGTCACTGAAGATGGCAATGAATTGTGTTTAGCAATCCCACATGTAAGTTTACCCTGTGCAAATCTGCATGACTGAAAAGTGACAGGCCACACAGTGACTGCTATACAGAGGCAAGTATTTTAGACTGAGAACACCATGGTGCTGGTGCAAATCTAAGACACTAAGCAAAAACTCCAACAAAGAATTCTACAGATATTTACCTATGAAAACATAATCGTGCTTAAAACTTCAGGATTACAGAATCTGCTGCTTTTGTCTTCAGTCAGGTGTCAAAGTAAACTAATCTGGAGCAAAATCAGCTGAGTCACTGGGATCTGAAAAGAACAATTTGTAGAGGGAAAAATGATCGGTCTCTTTCTTGGATAAAAAGATGTAAAAGAGGTTTACAGCATATTTTACAAAAGTATTCAAACAACGTTTTCTAAACAATCCTCACAATTTTAACAGAGAAGGAATTTATTAAGGTAACTGAAAACAGTGTTGTTTGTCTAAGATTTTTTATTAGAAGTTATGTGTCTGTTTTGACTTTATTCTTATTGCTGACCCTTTTACCTCTTCACACAGTACTGGTTATTTAATGTTTGTTGGAGTAGTTTGCTGTGTGCATCTGCGCACGCACACACACACACACACACACACACACACACTCGCACACATACACACACTGAGAAAGATCCTGTTTTATATCCAGCATTGGATCTATTCAGTAATGGAAAGGACCTCAGTTCTATTAACCTAGCTCTGTGCAGTGAGGCAGGTAGCCAGCCTATGACTTACAGTCTGACCGTTTTTGTATCATATTTTTTTAGTATTTTCATAACAAAATAAGTATAATAACTCTCTACAGAAGGAGTAATAATGCATTCTTCTAAATTCTGTAGCAGAAGGTACAGAAGAAAAATGAGGTGGAAGGGACAATTTCTGTTTGTCTGAAAATTCCCTTCTAAAGTTTACACTTTAAATAGTGTAAACAGAGATTTAGATGAAAAATTAGAAGCATTGCTCAGAGATTAGGTATTTGAGAAGCACAAAGAGAAAATTGAATCGAAGTAAGATGAGCATTCTTAGTTTGGAATTCAGTATATAATTCCAGTGGAAGGAGCTATGGTTTTAAGAATTGAATCAGCAATGGTAGTTTGCTATTGATAAAAGTTGGACAGTAGGTGATTTTAATACTTTACTTCCTCTTGGTATTTTCAGATACTGTCTCAATGCAATTGATAACTGTGAGGTGTAGTCCAAGTAAGTAATTTTTAGTTATAGCCCCAGTAACCAATTATTAATACATGTTGAACTGCCATGCACAGCATTTATGGGTTATTTTACCTCCATCCCAAGTTTTAGAGATACTCAGGATGATCATTTTTCCTTTTCTGAGGGAGTGATAGAAATGGCCCTAGGTTTATTTACAACCAGAATTGATTCATGAGAAGGAGTTTATTTTAAGTTTTTTGTTAGTCTACGTCATCATGGCTAGGCTTCGTGAATGAAGCTTTGGGAAGGGCTCTACCCACATTTGCTATAAGCGCACTGGTGGCTAAAGAGGCCAGTGCGAGATAGACAGATTCGGTTGCAAAAGGCACAGCAGAAAGACTTTTTAGGTGGTGTCGACAAAACACGATTCTTTCTGTGTTGTCTTTTCTCCTCAAGAGTGATCCTGTGTGCGTTCTCAAAAGAAGCAGCAGTGTTATAGATGGTGTGTCTCCAGGCCTCCCGATTTGAGGCCAGAGTAGACCAGTTATGGTGATCAACATGGCCAAGGCTGAGATGTTGTTTCAGGGAGTCCTTGTATCTCCTTTTCGGGGCTCGTCTCTTGTGGCAGCCAGTGGCAAGTTCACCATACAGCAAGATCTTAGAGAGGTGGTGGTCCTTCATCCTTGAGACGTGTCCTACCCAATGTGTTCTCAGCAACATGACCTCAATACTTGTAAATGCTGCCTGTTCTAGAACAGACGTATTGGTCACATAATCTGACCAGTGGATGTTTAGGATTGTACGGAGGCAGTGTTGATGGAAGCGTTCTAAGAGTCGCAGGTGGTGGCGGTAAATGACCCATGGCTCGGACCCATATAAAAGAGTAGACAGCACAATGGCTCTATAAATACTGATCGTTGTACTCTTCTTCAAGTGCTTATTTCACTAAACTCTTCTATGGAGTTTTCCGAAGGCACTATATGCCTTTGCTAACCTGTTGTCTATCTCTCCATCTATCTTACCGTCCGAGGAGAGGATGTTACATAGGTAATTAAACTGCTGGACTGATTTGAGCTCTGATTAACCAATGGTGATATGGGGATGATGGAAGACTTCCTGAGGTGCAGGTTGATAGAGAACTTCTGTCTTCTTTAAGCTGACTTCCAGTCCAAAGAGCTCAGCAGCGTCTGCAAAGCAGGATGTTAAACGCTGCAGAGCTGCTTCTGTGTGGGTGACGAGGGTGTCATCATCAGCATAAAGCAGCTCCCGGGCAAGATGGTTTAAGGTCTTGGTGTGGGCCTTCAGTCGCCTTAGGTCAAATAGGCTTCCATCAGTACGATATCGAATGTAGATACCGTCCTGATCATCGATGTCTGCCGTGCCCCTTTGGAGCATCATGCTGGAAAAGATTATGAATAGGGTTGGTGCAAGAATGCAGCCCTGTTTCACACCACTGGTTATTAGAAAGGGCTCAGAAAGTGCATTGCCATATCTGACTTGGCCGTGTCATGAAGTAAGATGATCATTTTAAGGAACTTGGGGGGACATCCTAAACGTTCCAAAATCTGCCAAAGACTTTTTCTGATCACAGTATCGAAAGCCTTGGTGAGATTAACAAAGGTTATATAGAGACCTTTGTTCTGTTCCCTACACTTCTCTTGCAGTTGTCTGAGAACAAATACCATGTCTGTGGTACTCCTGTTGGCTCTGAAACCACACTGACTTTCAGGTAGAAATTCTTCTGTTATAGCAGGTATTAGTCTGTTCAAGAGTATTCTTGCCAGGATTTTACCAGCAATGGAGAGCAGAGTAATACCTCAGTAATTTGAACAGTCTGATTTATCTACCCTCTTCTTATACAAAGTGATGATGACTGCATCATGAAGGTCTAATGGTAGTTCGCCTAGTTCCCAACAGCCCACCACAAACTCGTGAAATTTAGCATGGAGTGCTTGGGTCCCATGTTTCCAGACTTCAAGTGGAATTCCATCAACCCCAGCTACCTTGCCGATTTTCAGCTTTTGTATGGCCTTAAGAGTTTCTCCCATAGTAGGGGCAATATCCAATTCATTCTTCACCAGTTGTTGTGTGACGTATTGAATTGCTGAGTCTTAAACTACACAACTAGTATTGAAAAGAGTCTGAGAGTGTTCAGACCATCGATTCAGAATGGAGATTTTATCTGTGAGAAGCATTTGACCATCTGCGCTGAGTAGAGGGCTTTGGACCTGATATGTAGGCCCGTATGCTGTTTTCAGGGCCTCATAGAAACCTCTGTAATCACCCATATCCGTGCATAATTGAATTTTTTCTGCTAGATTGATCCACCAGTTGTTCTGGATGTCACGGAGTTTCTGTTGGAGCTTGCTGTATGCAAGAGGAAAGGCTGCTTTTCTAACATGACAAGATGGCTGAGCAAGGTGTACTTGGCCTTTAGTCTACGTAAAACATTATTAATTTAAAAACTGGAAATCCGTCAATTTAGACATGCTTGGTTTGGTAAGAATATCTCATGGTTTAAGTAGATAAGTGTTTGGGAGCTTACACCAATTTGTATCTCTTCAGAAGTACTGAACATCAAATGACAATCTACCTGGTTATGGGATGAAGTGTCTCAATATGTTCCATACTCACTGAATTACCATCCTAGGTACAGTCTAGAACCAGTGATTTGAGACCCTGTGTAGGTCATATGGAGATGCCAAACAGAGATAGTGAAATCATAATACATTTGTGTCTTCCTTTGATTTATAATTAACATTGCCTTCATTTTCCTCCTACCTCTGCAAATTTACATTTTCTTCCCTTTTTCTATAGCTATTCTTGAACTTCGTTAACCACATCTTAGGCTTTCTGAAGGTAAGTATATTGACCTATGCTGTAGTAATCTTCCATAATTGATTTGCGATGTGTGCCAGTCTCTTCTATTATTCTGTGCTGATATCTTTATATGACTGGCTTTTATCCAAATGCTGTCATCTTTTACTTTCTCTTTATCCCTTTGCTCTTTTTGTGCTGAGAGACCATATTTTTAGCCTCTGAGTGTTTGCCCCTTCTTCTCTCACCTTTGCAGTGTAAAAGGTACAAAGGGCGAACTTTCCAAATATTGAGATCCCCATGCTTGCATGGAATTCTTCTACTTAATAAGATCACATTTACAGGTTTGATTAATTTTATTCTGATTTAGTGCTCTGGTGAACATATTTTTAGTGCCTTAGTTTTTTCTCACTGTTTTATTTTGTATTTTCCACACTCTATTTAATTAATTAAAGACAATGGATGTGATACATAATCAGAACACTGTGCTATCATCATGTTTCCATATAGCATTCTCAGGAGGCATCTCCTCTGTGACTATTCTACATTCTAACTTGCTCTGGCATGATAGGGGACAGACTTTGGCCTATTTAGGAGTTCAGTTGACAAGAGTCCCTTGGGAAGGAGTCATGAAGGGCAAAGGAGTGCAGAACGTAGGATATTCTTCAAGAAGAAAACCTAAAAGGCACAGGAGGAGTCTGTCCCCCATGTGACAAAAGATGAGCCAGAGAAGAACATGAGCCTGGCTAAACAGAGAGTTTTACCTAGAACTCAGGAAAGAAAGGAGAGTTGATGAAATTTGAAAGAAGGGGCAGGCAACTCACAAGAACTACAAGGATGTTGTGAGGCTATGAAGTGGAAAATTAGAAGGGCAAAAGCCCAACTAGAATTTAATCTGACTACTACCATAAAAAGACAACAAAGAATGTTTCTTCAAATACATTGACAAGAAAAGAAGGGCCAAGGAGAATCTCCATCCTTTCTGGATACAGGGGGAAATATAGTGACAAAGGCTGAGGTACATAGTACCTTCTTTGCCACAGTCTGTAGTAGTCAGACCAATTTTTTCCTGGGTACCCTGCCTCCTGAGCTGGAAGACAGGAGCAAGGAGCACAGTGAAGTCCCTATAATCCAAGGGGAAATAGTCAGCAACTGCTACACCACTTAGACACACATAAGTCTGTGGAGCTGTCAGTGGGTTGGGGGTCAGTCTCTTCTTCCACATAACAAGTGACAGAACAAGAGGAAATAGCCTCAAGTTGCATCAGGGGAGGTTTAGATTGGATATAAGGAAAAAAATTTCTTCATCAAGAGGGTTGCCAAGCATTGGAACAGGCTGCACAGGACAGTGGTTGGATCACCATCCCTGGAAGTATTTAAAAAGTGTGTAGATGTGGCACTCAGAGACATGATTTAATGGTGGACTAGGCAGTGCTGGGTTAACACTTGGACTTGATCTTTTCCAACCTAAACGATTATGTGATTCTATGATTTCTGTAAAACATGTTTTAAAAGAGATTAATTTATAATGAGCTTTAATGTAATGGAAAAGCATCTTAGTTTTATACCGGGAATCATTGTGTTTTCTTCTTCATTATGACGCTCATAATATGTATGACTCCTTTTGATTAAAGGGAAAAAAGCAATCCCTAGACAATGGAAAATTCCTGTGTTCTGGTTATATTTGATTGCTTTTACACAGTCCAGCTCTTTCTTCATGTGTCATCTGCTGCAAAATGAGATCTGCTCTAGGTAACATAGAAGAAAACTAGTTCTTTGGTATCTTGCTGTAAGTTTTCAGCAGTGATTTACAGAGGAAGAAAAATAAAATTCAATTTAATTGTGGGCCAAGACAAAATTGCATATAACCAATGCCTTCAATACATATTTTTTTTAGTATTTAATCGAAGTGGCAGCCAAACCAAAGGGATTTTTTTATCGTCATTTCAGAGATCTGTCAGTCAGGCCATTAGTCCTCAGATAATAGAGCAACCATTTTCAGCACAGTGCATTATCATTCCCTTAGCCAAAAATGTGTGGCTAATTCAGCCAGTTGAACTAATGTGATTAGTAACACACCCATATGTCAGGTTAACTTTGGTAAATTAAATATTTGCTAAAGAAGAGGTTCTCATAAACTTTATTTTTGTGAATTTATTAAATGATCAGCCAGGTGCCTAACAACAACTTAATGAAGACCCTGTAGCCATTTTCTCCTGTATTCAGATCATGGCAGCATCAGTGATTCATCTTTTATTACTCTTATTTTTTACACATGGAACAGCTTTCATGGATGAATGCAACTGGACTCTAGCAGTGCAAGTGAGTGAAAAAGACAGTTTATTGTGTTATTTTCATAAGTAAGATTATGATTTTCCTGTCTATGGTTTTGGGGTTATAAGTACTGGAGAACATAGGTATAGAAGTTGGAGATCTGATTCTACCAACTACCAGAATTATTATCTGAATGCTTTAGAGACTACACCATCTGGATGCATTTTTGAAGTATTAGATTTCCTCTTGGATCGTTATGCAAATATTAATATTTACAGATAACACCTTGTCACTATGTTTTTTAGTAGTACTAAAAATAATAATGAATTATCATGTCTTTAATATAATTTATGTAATATACTATGAGGAACTGAAGCAATTACAATCAGTCCCCATCTAAAATAGTATCTGAGCCATTTTCAAAATATGTTCATCTCCATAATGTCTCTGAATGAGAAGAACTGGAAAACAGGTTCTCTGTGTGCTGTTTTTTGAAAGTAGATTCACCAATTGACCATGTTATTCATGAGGAGTGAATAGGGGCAAGCCAGCTGCTGTACAGTAGAAAAATCTCTAGTACCTCCTGCATTGTAAAGTGCATTCAAGGGCACAATTATCTGCAGTGACAGCAGATCCACCCCAGCAGAATGTGTCTGGCCATTTTCATATTTATTGCCTGCCTTTGCAGTGACATCACAGGACTAATAGCATGCATTCAAGAGAGATCAAAATTCTTAGAAGATACTGATTTACCATTTACAAGGGGAAGTGGGATTTTTAGTCAGTCCTCATTCTGACTGTTTACAAGGACAAGGTAGATAACTGGAACCAGGTCTTCATGGTATCTGAGCACGTGACATTGCTGTGACCAGAGACAGCTCAGGTTCAGTATAGACACCATCACTGAGGCTACATACTTTGCCCTGTATCACACAGCTAGTATGTGACAAAGTAGGGAATTAAATTTTCTATTTCCATATCCCATAGTAATATTGTAGCTATTGGGCTTTCTGTCCTATAACTGAAGCAATTTATAGTTGCCAGTTACTGTTCAAAAAATTCTTAGGAGGCAGGAGATATTATCCTGTGTACACAGGTGTTAGCCCTGAACCCAGAGGCTGCAGTGTTTAGCTAATTTAGATCATAGTTTTGAATTTTCTGTGCAACTTGAAATTCAAGACCCCAAAAGTTCAAATCCTTGTACACTCTATACAAATTACTCAGTAGACTATTTTACCATCTTATCCTATGATTAACTATAGCAAGTTGTAATTAGCAAGGGGGCTTTAAGTCCTTGATTTAATGTTCTTTTAAAATAGATACAAAGTAAATGGAATCCTGTACACTCTGTCTGGCTTTCTCTAGCATTTCAAAGGCACCTAGAAACTTGGCTTCTAAGTACTACTAAGCAGATTTTAGACCAAAGGGCATGAGATACATAAAAATTAGTCTGGCTGTACCAGAAAATGGAAGGGATAGATTGGCAGCATTACATCAGAGAACACAATTTCTTCAGCATAAAAGAGGAATAGAATGTGATACCAGGTTAACCTATCTCTCAAAACTCTTAGATTTTACATGATGTTAATAAGATAATTTTTCTCTTATGCTTGTAGCATTGTTATGTACACGAGAAGAACTGAATGCTTTTGTGTATAATTTATTCTGTCCCAAGCCTGTAGATACCTAATCTCATATTCTGGGCAGAATTTTCAGAGTTCGACTCGAAATTCACAGGACTTGAAGAGATATTAAAGCAAACATAGCTCCAGACATGTGAACAATAAAGCTGATATTAAAAAAAAAAAAAGGTAGATAAAAAAATGAACTATCAGTATAACTCATTGCTACAAAATACACCAAAACTAAGATATCAGGAGCAAACAAAGAGTACTGGAGGATTCCTGAGTAAGTATATAGCAACTTCCTTGTACCTAAAGACAACCTGTAAAAAAGCTGGAGAGGGACTTTTTACAAGCACATGTACTAATAGGACAAGGGGGAATGGCTTCAAAATGAAAGAGGGAAAGATTAGATTTGATATTAGATTTGATATTAGAAGAAATTCATTACTGTGAGGGTGGTGAGGCACTGGAACAAGTTGCCCAGAGAAGTTGTGGATACCCCATCCCTGGAAGCGTTCAAGGCCAGGCCAGGTTGGACAGGGCTTCATGCAACCTGGTCTAGTGGAAGGTGTCCCTACCCTGGCAGGGGCTTTGGAATTAGATGATCACGAAGGTCCCTTCCAACCCAAACCATTTTATGTAATGATTCCATGATAATGGCAATATTCAGGTTTAAAACAGAATTTATACCAAACTGAAACTGAAAGAACAGTTGTCTAGAATTACTCAGGGTATATTCCCACAGAATTATGGGAATAAGAGAATATCACTGTATTAAATTATTCCATAGCTATAGGAGAAAGATGAGAGAGTGTGTTTAGGAAATGGTGCTCATTGTGTAAGTGAGAGACAAGGACTATTATGGTGTGAAAAAAATCTTTCATAATTGCATAACAGTAAGTATTATAACTACAGCTTATTATCTTCAATGCCTGAAGCTTTAGACAAAATCTAGTCCTAATGTGATTGTTTCCTGTGGTAATTTCTAGCATGTGTAAGTCTGAAATACTCTTTGTCAAAAACATTCTTGCACTCTTTTTACTGATTGAGAAATATGAAGCAAGATGAAATTAATTACATAATGGGAAATGGTGCCTAAGAGTCTAGTAATCATACTGGAAGTTAAGAGATGTGTAGTGTGATATAGTTTTAGTTACAGTGAAATGATATCTGGTTTCTGTCCTTTGGAATTACATTTACTTCTGCTGTCATTTGTGTCTAAATTGAGCACATAGTGAAACAGTTTGACCTGGAGCAAAGAATCTTAAATATATTAGCATGTTTCCATATTCAGAAGAAAAGCTATCAATGAATGTAAAAGCAGCACCAGGACAGTGACCACCCTCCCCTGTACTCAGTATTGATGAGGCCACACCTCGAATCTTTTGTTCAGTTTTGGGCCTCCCACTACAAGAAACATATTGAGGTGCTGGAACATGTCCACCAAACGGCAATGGAGACGGAGAAAGGTCTGGAGCACCAGTCGTATGAGGAGTGGCTGAGGGAGCTGGGGGTGCTTAACCTCAAGGAGATTCCTTCTCGTACTCTACAGCTACCTGAAAGGAGCTTGTAGCAATGTGGGGGTTGGTCTCTTCTTCCAGGTAACAAGCGACAGGACAAGAGGACGTGGCCTCAAGTTGCATCAGGGAGGTTTAGATTGAAGAAACATTCCTTCCCTGAAAGGATTGTCAGGCACTGGAAGAGGCTCTCCAGGGCAGCGGTGGAGTCACCATCCCTGGAATTGTTTAAGAGGTGTAGATGTAGCACTTGGGAACATGGTTTAGTGGGGGATTTGGCAGTGCTGGGTTAACAGCTGGACTCAATCCTGGAGGTCATTTCCAACCTAAATGATTCTATGATTCTGTGATTCTTGACTGATAAGTCACAGAGCAGCAGCTGATCCACCATGAAATTTAATGTACAGTATCATCTCAAGCGCAGCAAGAGGTTTTCAATTGCAAGCTCTGTAGGACCTACTGAGCATTAGTGTTACTTCTTTCTCACAACATAGCTTCTACAGTTATTTTTCATCAAGAAATTTGCTCTGTAGTTGATTTTCTATTCGTGATTTAAATGGACAAGAAATGTGGCTCTCTTGAGCCAAGGATGATTTAGTTCATTAATCAATTCATCTGGTACTAGTATGCAAAACCGAAGTGGAAATTCTGTGAAGATAGAATAAGTGTCCAAAAAATTGGGGAAAAGGACTGCAGGAGATCAGTGAGACTGAATTATTATATAAAATTAGTTCCTGCTGTGAAACAGGGTAAAAAGTTAGTGGTTGGAACTGTTTTTTCAGAAAATATCTCTGATCAGAAGTAGTTCAGATTTAGTATCAAATGTATAATAAAAGTAAAAGAATGTAAGAAAACAAAAATTAATTGCTGTTCATGAAGCAGAGGTTCCTTACTCTCCCTTTCTGTGCAGTTTAGCATGACTCATTTTTTTTTAAAATGACATTACCACACTTGGTCAGACCATCACTGTCCCAGGTTCTCAGACACTGTATAAGCAACTTTCTACATTTAAATGCACATATAGTGCAGGGGAAAGATTTTTAAAGGTATTTGGGCATCTAATTCCTAGCCTGTGTCCTCTAGTCGCATTCATCTATCAGGCACTTCCTATACTAAGATAGGAATCTACTTTGCAAATATTATTTATTAAATTCTCAGGGCCCTGTGAATTTGTCAGACCTCAGGACAACTATTTTAAAGGCCATTACATGCAAGTTCAAAGGCTCTTAATGGATGATAAGGCACATCTGTGGAGGAACTGTGTCCTCTGTATTCAACATTTCTTTATGAAGTTGGCCTTTGTATCATACAAAACCCCAACAATGTGCACTTTAATGTTTCTTATACTCTCCCTGAGATTTGGATGGTTTCCTAGAAGTCAAGACAAATGAAATATAAATAGTTTCAATACAATTTCCTGAGGTGTAAGTGGGATTTTTCCGAAGTTCAGCTTGCTGCCGGAGTTTATTGTGATTTGTTAGTTGTTGGGAGTATTTTTCAGTCTTTTGTGCAATAATTTGTTAATCTCTATTGCCAGGAAATACGGAGTTGTTCTGTGCAGCTTTCTTTGCTTTATGGATGACAGCAGGAAAACACTGACAAACATTAGAGATGGCAAAATTCACTTATTTTATACAAATAGAAATAAGAAAGATACAAAGATCTGTTTCTATTTTTTCACTCTATAACAGATACTACAAATTACCTCAGTTGCAAAGTGTCTTATCGTTGAATGCTAAATTACATAGTAGTATAAATTACATGATGCATAAGACAATTTTATATACAACGCATTTTTATATAAACTTTCTGTATAGGCAAAGAAAAGCCAAATGTAGTTGCTTGCATTCCAGTAAATGATATCTGTCACCTTACTTTTCTCACTACATGTCCACTCAAGGGAGGCATAAATTCTGCAGCACTGGCAAGCCATGCCATTGTAAAAGACTATATGTAAAGGCCCTTCTTCATATTGCCTATTTTTCCAGCTATACTATTTGGACTAATAAAAAGCATTGCCATTATTTATAGACTTTCCTATGCCTACATTCTCAGGCAGCTGTTATTACATTACTGCTGGATGATTTTCTGTGGCACTTTGATACAGAATTCCTCAGATATAGTGAAAATAATGAGACCCTGAATCTGAAAAATGTCTTGAACCTTATTTTAAACCCTGCAGAATCCATCTTCAAATTGAACCCCCTTACAAGCCTAAGTATAAACATTCACTTAATTATTTTGTGGAATTGGAATGCTGATGAGCCACAGAAACAGAAGAGAGGGAAACCTTACTGCAAGGTTTTAATAGAGCTTTGCCCCAATTTCTCCATATATTGTAATACAAAGAGTGTAGATCAGCATAACTTCCCCCCCCAAAAAAACCCAAACAACAACAACAACAAAACCAATCCAGAAAACAATTGAGGGGAAAAAAATGAAATAAAAAAATTTTGAGAAATCTCTGCTAAGAAAAATGTTAAAAATATATATAAACATATATTTCCTACTTTTTAGATATATATGTTCTGTGAAACATTATTTTCTTAAGGAATGTGAAGGTTTTGAAAATGTATTTAGTGTGCTATTAAAAAAAACCCTTTCACTGACTAAAAATAGATTATTTTCAAAGATAAGCCAACTCCAAACGCCACTGAAAATCTACTAGCTATTCTTTTAGATGTGCCAAGTGTGTCACTCTGTTCTTTTTCCTTTTACTCTTCCTATAGATTTTTTACAAAATTTGCTATGTGGTAAAAAGTGATAACTTCCATTTTTTTCGTGGCTGATTGATAATGCTGTCAAGATCAAGCTTTTGGGCTGCCTAACTGCTGTGTGAGAGAGAAATCCATCCCTGTTATCTTTTTTAATGAATTTCATCAGGTCAGTATTATACCTCATACGCAATTTTGAAACATGGGGGTTCTAAGAGAAGAACCTGAGTATTTTTCAGATGGAAATATTAATGATCAAATTATGAAAGTCTTGGACACCTTCCCAGGATTTCATGAAAGGTTTCTTTTTTATGTGTGATATGTATGTTTCATAGCACGCATTCACTTTCTTACCTTTCAGTCAAAAATTACATCAACCCAAGAGGAACAAAACTTGGTTTTAGCTGTCCTTAAAACTGTCTGTTTAGGATTAACTGGAAAATGGACATACATTTCAGGAGAGGAATTCACATCCAAAGAAGAAGGAAAAAAGCCTGGTTTTGACTGAAACACCACCCATTACTGAATCATACCCTAGGTAGACTGGATTCTATAGAGCAAACAATATTTGAAGGAATATTTGAATTTGACCATTGTGTCTGACAGCTGGCAGCCTTTCCCAAAGCATAATTAACATTGCAATAGTCTTTGTTAATTAGTTTTGTAATCCAGTGCACAAAAGAAACAGAAAATATGTGAATGGAAAAACAGGCACAAAATTCACAAGTACTGGTTTAGAACTAGGAAATGGAACAGTCAGACATCAGAAAAATATTTGCAAACTATGAGGTACAATTTTCCCAGGAAAGCAACATCATCTCAAATGATGTGGAATTTGGTTGAGTGCACCTTCTGTTGGATTATTATAGACATTATAAAGTAACACTAGTTTGATAAATGTAACTTGGGAATAACACATAATCAAACTGGAACAAATGGTTTTCTGAACAGCTGGAGTCTACTAGTGTTCTTTTACATGGTCAGGTTTTTATTTCTCTAGTTTTTGATGACTGTACTAGAGGATTGATTCCTGTATGGGATCTTTTTCTCTATGACCTTCCTAAGCTTTTACAGTATGAAAGAATGGATCAGTCTATAAAAAATGAGTTACATATAAAAAGAAGCTTTGCACTGAAGTAAGTAGTGCTGTGCTAGTTTACTTTGACTGGTTCTAGCTCTAGAAACCCACTAATGACTATAGGAAAAAAGGTTGTGATTGGGCAATTCTAAGGCCTGCAAGGAACATGGAGTCACTGAAAAGTAATGCTGTGATAAGTGAAACAGTGAAAGCCCTTGGATTTCCTGAAGCATTCAGCACACAGCTTAAATCATGTGCATGATTGCTTTGTGGAATCAAAAAGAGAGCCATAGTGATGATCTACCATAGTAGATATTACATACACTAAAACTCACAAGCTTAAGTAAGAACTGAAAAGTTTTTGCAGGAACTAATAAGAGCAATGAAAGATGTAGTCAGTTGTCTTTGTGTGGCAAGTAAATTATCTTTGGTGCCATAATTATTATTTAGTGACAACTTATTCATTATTCATGACCTGCATAAAATAGTCAAGGGGAAAAAATAATTGTTTATGCTGAATACATGGTATTTAGTGATTCAACTCTGTGATTAAAACTAATCAATTAATTCCCAAATGGTAACTTTCAGTGAAATTCTAAAGATCAAGGACAAAGTTGTGCATACTACCATTATATTAACACAAGTATCAAAATCCCTCAGGATTAAAGTTTTCTCAGGAGAAATACCTCATACAACACAAGAGTTAATGAACTAATTATGAAATTATGAAATTGTACCAAAGCATTTAAAGCTACAATGATTAAGAAGTTAGGTAGAATAGGTCTTTTAAATCAGGTCAGCTGGCAAAGACACTGAAGTGTTGGTTCTGGGACTGTTGGGTGCAAATTCATCCACTAGGAAGAGGATTATTTAAATCTATGAAATACTGAAAAAATAAGGAACAATAAGAGATGAAGCACTTAGTTACTGTTTTAATGTCATTACACTAAGACCAGTTACAGTCCTTCAAATCTAGTTCTTCAGGAACAATTGTATCTTGCCTTCTGCTCAAAAGATGAAAATGCTGGAGATTGAGCTGAGAGCAGAATAAAACTCCGCTACTGTTTGCTTCTCTGTTATACCCAAGATATTTCTGACTTGGAGTGTACTGGAGAGTTAACACTATGCAGAAAATTATTCTTAGATATTAAAATTCTAGCATGAAGGATCATTTTAATGTGAAACAATTTCTCAAATAGGTGATTGTGTAGTGGATAGAGAGCTTCATGCTCTCTACTGTGAGAAGATGACTTTGCAGTTTGACCACAGAAATATAGAAATAAGGGATTGTGAATACCCTGCCAATTAATAAAGCACATATATGTAGTATAATTATACTTTTGTTTAAGGATATGTATTCTGAACTCCTCTCCATAAACATTAGTTCAGACACAGTTACTCCCATGTCTGAAGCTGAGTCTATGTATTTGCATATTTTAAAGCCCTAAGCATGACTAAGGCGATATCAACCTACAACACAACAGGATTGTAACTTTTTTTTCAGTTAGATAATCCTTGTATAAAAATACCAACTCTCAACTGAAATATATGAACTAGTACAGTCTATCAAATCCATTTGACCCAACAGTCAATTACTTCACTTCCAGCATCAATTTATTTTTGATTTAATTTAGTCTTCCAGTCCTTCTTAATTTGAGCTCCCAGTCACTGGATTACCTCCTTTTTTTTTTTCCAGATTTTGTATACTGTAATTTTCAAATTGCTTCTTAGTTTTTTGTTTGTTTGTTTGTTTGTTTATGTAAATAGACCAAGTTTCTTCTTTCATTATAATGCAGGTTTGCATAACATTCTTGTGAGCTCTAGTACCTTTCAATTTCCAGCATATGTCTTTAAATTAAATTTGTGGCCTTTCACAAGTAGTCCTGTCATCTCCAGACAGATGAGGAAAATCACCTTTTTATTTGTTACTGTCTTACTTGGAGAGACAAAGTTTTATTTTCCTGGTTAGCTGCTGCAGTTCTGTTTTGGGACTATACATTCAGTTGATGATTGATATTTTTCCCAAGACATTTCATCTCCCTGATAATAAGGAAGATGCCCTTTTAAAATAATTCCATCCAATAATAACTCCACTTCAGTATGATATATGCCCTTTGCTTCCAGATTGGTGTTATTTGATTTAAAGCAATGGGATAGCAGGATAACAACACCAAACTCAAGCTAATTCTCAATGAAAGCAGTTCAAAGAATGAAAAAGTCTACTTTCAAACAAATATCCGGAATGAGATGACAATGAATGACTCTGGCCTTCTGAGTAGTGGCGAGAGCATCTTCCTCACTCTAACAAATTGTAGCTACAGCACTTAAAGAAAGCTGTATGCAGTCATCATATTGAGCAATCCTTCCCACATTATCTGGGAGTTACTATTTCCTTACCTCTTCTCATATGTCTACGTGGAAAACCTTTCTCTTGCCTGGATCATTGCAGCCTAGTGCACCTGTCTCCATAGGAAACATCCAGATTAAGACTTCTGAAATCCTCCATCCATTAGCATTTGACAGGCACTTCTACCACAAAATTCTCAGATGGATACTTTGGTACAAAAGTCAAAGTGTTGAAGGTTCACAATACCTTCCACTAAGAGCTCTTCTCTGTACAGCATACATTTGTTCTCCAGACAACATATTCATAAATGAACTGGAAGAGAGTATGAGCTCTGAGGTAATAAAGTTTGCTGACGATATGAAGTTATTCAAAATAAAAAAGACAGGAGATGACTATGAAGAACTACATAGGGAACTTATGAGACTGAATGACTGGGCAGTAAAATGAAAGAGGAAATTTGGTGTAGATAAATGTCAAGTGATGCATGTGGGGAGAAAGACACTCAGTTTCCTGTATAAAATGACAGACTCTGAGGTGATCATTAATGCTATACAAATAAGACTTGAGGTTATGTGAGATTGATCAATGGAAAAATGCACTCAGTACCTGACAGAAAAAACAATCAATCAACCAACTAACCAAAAAAAACCCAAACCAAACCCCAAACCCAAAATCAAATCCAACAGATCACAGCCTAGGACTTACTATGAAATTACTTGAGAAAAACCAGAAAACAAAACTATAGCAATATATGTGTTACCCTCATGTTGAATCCATAGAGCATTCAGAGCAAGAAGATTACTGTCAGCATCACATAGGGTCCCCCTGTGCAGAGACCAGAACTCCAAGGAAACACTGATGAGGAGTCAGCCTGAAAATTAATCACGCTGACAACCATTATCTGAAAGCAGCACTGTGTAAAATAATAAAGCCTTTGTTTCTCTAGCAAAAAGAGGGAGAGGTACATACCTTTTGAACAGGAATACTTAGTAAAAAGTTTGTGGGGATGAGTGATATTTTTTTTTGTCTAGACTTTGTGGATATACGTATCTATATAGATGTATCTAAAAGCAGACAAGCTTTCAGAGGAACAAACCTTTCACTTGGAGAAACATCTCAAGCTAAATTCCATCTATGAACAATTTATATGGACATAATTTATATACTAGAGGAAAAACAGACTTTGTGAAAGGAAAGGTTGGTTACCGTCTGTGGGGCAGAGGGGAGAATTAGCTGGAATATTGTAATGAGTTGTGAACCAACATCTCCATTCTATGGCTTCAGTAGTCATGAATTTTAGTTGCCCAGTTCATATTTTCCACGTATTTTGTAAATATCCATTAAAGACCAATACTCAGATGTAGTGGTTGGTGGAAAAGAAAGGGACCCGCAAAAGCCTATATCAAATTAGGAACCTGCCTATGGAAAGCAAGAATGTGATTTTTCTTCCTGAAGAAGCAAATTTGCTTTAAATTATAATTTTCTTCCCGTAGGATTTAGGAAACTTCCTCCATACTGAAGAAGGAGACTTATAATCTTAAAACATTTCATCAAGTGAAGTACCTCACTCAAATTACTCTCACAAAACATGGCGGAAGAACTACTCAACATACTTTTATTCAATGATTTTTAGATTATTGTACTCATTCAACCTGTCTAAAATTTTTTATCCACTGGTATCCCCAGTATGGACCTTGAGCTTGTTACTGGATTCCTGAAAAAAGATAACAATATTTGTAAGGGATATGAGATACCTTAATAATATCAATCCCTTCCCTTAGTCTTTTGTATAACTTGACTTCTGTTTTCATTTGTTTCTGCAAAGTTTCTCTCCAGGTTTTCTTTACAAAGAAGTTATTAGCAGAAGGAACACATCGTCGTAACTGAAGTCACCCTGACCAAATAGCGAATGACCTCTGGTGGAATGGTGTTCTTAGCACTGGCATTGTGTTGGGTACAACTGCTTACCTTAAAAATCAGTGATAGTGCTCTAGCAAGATGTATGACCAATGGATTAGCCATTTCTATACAACTAAACAAATAAACAAACCAATAATTTCAATTTCTAATCTTTTCATGGGATTTTCAGTAATTCTGAAAAACTAAGAAAGATATTCCTTTAAAATGAAATGATAAAGAGTAAGATAAAATACATATGGATTCATAGTCATTTATGCCTTCTCAGGTAGTAATATAGAGCAAAAGACCAAATCATCTTATTTCTGTAGTAAAATGAAAGTAGTTGGATATTTTTAAAAAAGTTTTCAGCTAAGATTCCGGAACTAATCAGTTGTATTTTCTCCTCTCCATCTCACTTGACCGTCATTACTTACGGTTTTTTCAATGCCACTGAGTAAACAGTTTGCTCTGCAGAAGTGGAAATGTGAGTCACAAAAAAGTCCATCTTCCTCTACCAATCTTTATAACCATAAAACTGATTTCTACACAACATATGGATCTGGAAATATGGTTGAAAGCAGTGAACATGTAAAAAGGAGATCACAATGTCTATGGATTTACTTACTTTACAGAAATATAGTTATGCATTGTACCAGATAACACAGTAGCAGCAACAACAACAAGGTTCTTTCCTTAACTGGAAACTGGGACACTGGAATACACCACTGGGTGTTGATTAGGTATTTCTTTTGCTATACAGTAGTGCCCTTTCAGGACACTACTCATAATAAACCCAGGAGAAAAACTTTCAGAATTATTCCAGTGGCACAGACTAATTGTTAAAGAAGAAATGATATTTGGATGACACTAATGCAATGAAACAGCACTGAGCCTTCTTGTTTTTCCTCTTAATAAGTCAGAAACTTTTGTCAGGAAAGAGCAAGAAACTGAATGAAAGAGAATATAAGTATACCAAAAGAATGTAATTAATAGAGGGAGAATACAGTCTTTCTAATTGTCTATATACTTCTGTCCTGCAGTGATGTGCCAGCTCACAAGGGAATAGGGTGGAACAGTGAATAATAGAGAATTATATACTAGGGAAATAGAAATTATTCATTATTTCTATTTCTAGAAGCTTTTCATGGGCTGTCTTACATCGTCCTACAAAGAAGGAAGTGCATCTGAGGGGCAAGGGTATGAAAAAAGGATGACCCAAATTTCTTCTATGGTTTATGTATTATCAGTCTTCATACCTTTCTCACTTATCTCTATATTCCCCTTTCCTGTGTTTCTTCTCTTCATTTTTGGTATCTTCAGCCTCCATATGGAGGACTACTACCAAAATATATCTACCAACATCCTCTCATAAGCTTGCATGAAATGAGTTGTAAGTAATTGGTCACAAGGTGTTTGTAATTATGGTGAAGAGGTCTATTTTGTGCTGCTGATGTTTTATATTAATTAAGTGGTAAGATATGAACTGAAAATGCTCAGAAATGGCTTACTCTAGAACAGAAGGCTTTAACACCTTATGGGTTTCACATACCTTTTCTAATTCCTACCACATGGTGTTTTTCCTGAAGGGAAGGAAAAACTATGGGGAGTGAGAGAACAAGAAACTTTTGTGAACCATGTCAAGTTGCAACCAAATAGAGTACAGTAAAAAAAGTGGACTTCTGTAAAGTGGGAGTGATATTATCTCCCACACATCATATCTTAATGCCCTTTGTATTTAGCTTTAAAGCTGTTTAGGATCAGACTTTCTTTTGATAGAGGTTACAGACTATAACTGCTAGCCTGATGTTCCTGTGCAAGGGAATGGATGCCAGCAGCACAGAAGCAGGATCTGCAGGGACCTCTCTGCCAAGATATGTGGGAAAGGTGGGAACAGCTAAGACCCACACCATGCATGGTAATATACTTGGTGCCATGTAAGAGGAAGAAGGGATACTGAACTTGCTTGGTGCCTGAGGAAGAACACATTATACATACTTGGGAAAAAAACCCCACATTTGTTTGACATGTAACACAATCTTAGAAACTTGGATTTGGATAGTCTAAATGGTGATGTCTGAAAAGAGATCATAGAAAAAAAAGTCAAATTTTCTGGGACCAAAGATACTAGCAAAAACCACTAACACACATCTTACATTTTCTGTTAAATCTCTTTGTGTGGAACCTGGCTTCAAGAACCTGGAATGGATTCTCTTGCTCTTAAGGGAAGGGCATGATAAGGGGAGAATAGTAGATTTGGCAAGTCTAAGAAGCAATCTATTGCTTATTTTTGTTGACCTTTGCATTCACCTTGCTGTTGAAAGTGTATTTTTTCAGAATTATGCAGAGAGGAAATCTGTTCATATTAAAGTCCTGACACATTCCCTTCCTGCTCGGATTTTATCCCTAATAAAGGGTCTTGCTACGCGGTACAAGAACCCGTGAGAGCTATAAACATAGTACTGATGTATTGTTACTGTTTAGAACCCTGAGTCAAATTAGGGCAGAATGTGAAATAATAATTTTTTTTAAAAAGACTTTTGATGCTACTGTTTATGTATTATTCAATAAATGTCTCATGCAAACTGCATAAATAGCCATCATGACACCCAGAACTTCCCCCTCTTGTGTGTGTAAAATACTAGTCTACAGAATCAAGGCTTTAGGAGGCAGAAAAGTTCATGCAGTCAGAGAATTTGCTCCACAACCACCAGTCTGTGATGTTGAAGAGGTATCCTTTCTCCTCAGGACTGATTTTGTTAGACTCCTGTTACAGTCAATGGAGAGGAACAGGAACATTTGATGTTGCTATTCATCTTAATCAAAGGGGTCATCTACTGTAGAAGTACTGATCACTCTGTTCACTCAATTGTCTACGTATCTATAGAGACAAACATCTCTATAAATGTATCTGTAGTGTATTTGCCTGTGTGAAAGGATACAAACACCAATCCCTAAGGATTGTGGTGATATACAGATGTTACAAAAACAAAGTCAGTGTAAGATGAGTGATAAATGTTTTGTTAGGAGACCTGCAAAAACAGGCCTCAAGATTCTGTGGCTGGGCACCCAAACTTTCAACTTTCTGTTCCTGAAGATCCCATTTATCCCTATGACTAAAATTATTGCTGATTTACCTTGGAAGGTGGTTAAAAAGTCTGTGAATCTGTACGATTTTGACAATCATAACAGGAAGACCAGAGAAGAAAACATGTGCACTAGCTTTGGATCAGGACAAGAGTATCATGCCAAAAAACAACTTGTAGGACTGTGTACTGAAGAACATTTTGCCATCATTCTTCAAATGAATACAATCCGTCCTATGCAGTGACTGCCAGTATGACAGTAATTCTGTTTTCAGGATTTACTGAAAGATAGGAGTTCTGTAACAAGCAATTGAGCATACATCCATTCAAATAATTATGACTTGCGAGATGAAATGCTCTTTTTAGAGAATAAAGGGTCATCACTAGTGCTGAAGTAGAAAGTACACTGATCCATAGTCAGGAGAGACCTGACTTCCCCATGGGCTTTCTCCCAGACTGACAAAGCAGAATGCTCCAGCTGAGGATGAACCTGTGTTTTTCTTCCTCTTCTACTCCTGTGGCACAAAGGTGTTGCCTGCACTAGCTCTTGAAAAATGAAGGTGGCTTAGTCAACTTCACCAGTCTCCTGCTTCTCAAAAACATGACCTATCTCATATAGTTTTGCCTTTCTGGCCAAAGCATTTAAAATAACAACTTCTCAGGATTTAATCAGTCTTAATAAAGGAGTTCTTTGAAAGTCAGAGTTCTTCGTATAATAGTGTTCAAATATGGGCACAGTTAGTGTTTCGGCCCAGAATATAGCACAAATGACAGCACTTGGTGTCCAGCAAAGAAAATATTTTTTTCCAACTGAAGCAAACAGGTTTTCATTAGTCACACTGTGCTACTGCTTTTTAGTAAGCCTTTTTGTTTATTCTTAACAAGAAAAATGAGCTTTGGGACTGCAGAGATTGTGTGTAGTTTCCAGGAAACCATGTCCTGTGTCTCTTGAACTCTGTTCAAGAACCTGTTTCGGACAAAGGGTGTCCAAGGCATGTGTCCAAGCTGCAGTTGGTATAGACTAATAGAAGCATGTAAGAAATTCCTTGGACTTTAGTCTAAGGGCCTTTGTTTTTTGGAGTAGGTGAGACAGAGCGACAAGTTATAAAAGTAGAAAGTGAGTTATTTTCCTTGTTTCTTTTGCAACCACCTGTCTGGCATAATATTAAAACATTCTATGTGCCTACGCACGGAGTTTACTGAGATAGTGTACAGACCTTGTGACACTGGAGATGATACCACCTAGAGAGAGCAGTGAATATGTGACTAATGGGACATCATCGACAGGAACTGTCTCAGTTTGACACCCTTACTAACATTAGAGAATCCCTGGAAAAGCTGAATAACTTGCAGAGTGTTATTTCTCTGCACTGTGTTAAGTGACATAAGTTAGAGAAGAGTTCAGATATTTCCTTGCTGTAAAGCTTTGAGTAGAATGATAATAGGTAAGCTATTTCAAAAGATAATAAGGAGAATAGATTCAAATGAAATTATGTGGAATTTAGACATCATATTTACTTTTGAAAAATTCACATATGCAGCTTTTGCTTATTAAAAATTTGGACTGTCATGTAATAATTTTATTTCTTTCATCCAAGAAAGAGGAAAGAGAAGGATGTCAGTCCCTGCGAGATCTACTGCATGATTTTCTGCTCTGGATGTTTTTGCCATTAGGTGGCGCCTTTAGAAGTCAGGCTGGAGAATCACAATGCTTTGTGTTCCTGGTACTAGCGCATCCTTCAGCATGGTTAATGCGATGTACTTCATCTGCACACCTACTAAGTCAAGATGACTCTACTCTTAACAGTGACCCAGCATGTAAAGAGTCACTAGGAAGGTTAGCTGGCAAAGCCAAAACTGAAAAGCGTGGGTCTGCTTGAGTTGCCATCACTGAAACTTCATCACAAATTATTTAAAATGAAATTCTCATTTTGTGGAGAAGGTAGGGTCTCGTTTGGTATTATTATTTCTCTGAATGACATTGAATGGTGCTCAAGGTCAATGTGTCTTTGTTTTGCAAACTGTAGAGTATCATGTGCTACTGTTGTATTACAAAAGCGAAACAGGTTCAAGCAACTGAGAAGGGGATTGGCTAGCATATGTAAACCGATTGCAGAGTAAGCTGTAAATAAGGAAAAAAAAGATGGTAAAAATCATTGAGGAAAGTACTTCAGCAGAGACAGCAAAATCTTTTAACCCAGTGAAACAAGAGCTTAGAAGACCTTGGAGTGCTGTATATAAACATATTGGGGAAGGAAAAGTCAAAACCAAACTGCTTTTGGTCCAAAGATAGTCCTCAAACATGAAAAGAGTTTTCTTATCTTTGTAATAAGAGGGGATGCATTTTGTAACCTCAGAGTTTCTTTTCAGGTTTGGGAAGACCTGGGAAATAACTAATCTGTTTTTGTCTTCAGACTTTGAAACTTTCCTAGGGTAGGAGCCTGTCTTTATATTCCTGTGAGACACAGCTCTGAGCCCTGTGTCAGTTCTTCACTGGAATGAACATCAATACTATATGCATTTCAGTTGCCAGGAATAGCTCTGAATACAAAGCATGTAGTAGCTTACAGCACTTGCTGGTCATGGGTGGGATAACAGTTGTGGCACAACTACTTAACTTGTGCCAGAGCTATGAAAATCAGGTTAACCACCTTCCTTTTCCTGTTGTTAGAAAGGCCTTAGAGTTGTAATGCTTCCTGAAAGGAGAAGTTTCTGGTATCACTGCATCCATTTGCTTCTCCAAATCCAAAGCAGTGAGTCTGGCTCTCCAGGTTTCTGTCTCAACTTCACCCCTTCTCTCTTGTTCTCCTTCTTTCACTTCTCTGACTCTTGTTTGGCTCCAGTCTTTCAACTTCAGGAAAAACGGCAAACTAAATGTAGTTGTTGCCAAAAAAAATTTGAGCTAATCCTGGCAAAGAAGAAAAGCTTCAAGTTGTACAGCATGGCATGTACCTGAAGCCTTCTGTTGTCTGGTTTCAATTGAAACACTTAATCTCAAATAATTGTCAATTATGAGTTCCTCAGAACAACAAAACTGACTAGTAGTGCGGCAGTGAATTGAATTATAGGCTTGGCATTTCTCTCTGACCTGTTAGCATTCCAAATATGTGTGTGTTTTGGGTTAGATTCCCCCTTCCCCCTAATTTATTATGTCTTTATTTGATCCAGAACTGATGTAGTGGTAAATTGATTTTGTGCCTGTGGTGGTATGGTATCCTGGTCTCTCTCCTCCAGTAAAGCACTGACTCATAATTCTTTATCAGGAAAAACCTTTTAAAGAATTTCAAAATGGGTGTCTAATGCTGGTAATGTCAACAAATTATGTTTCTCTTTATTTGTTGCTAGGAGAGGTTTTTTGAAAATTATTATTAGTACAAAAATACAAAAAATCTGTTATTTATGAATGATGAATTTTTGTAAAAAATATTGATAAGAAACAGATGATATTAATATCATACTAATCAGTCCAATACAATTAAGTATGATAATTATTATCCAGCAGCAGAATTAGTATATGATCTGGATATGGACAGTAAAAAAAACATCCTAGGAAACAGCCATCAGTTGTATTCTTTTAGTTTAGAGAAGTTAAAGTAGAGGGGAGATGTGTTACTCTTAAACATGGAAAATATTGAAGCGAACACGTTGGAAATAAATGGCTCACAGTGGACCTGGGCAGAAGAAAATGAATAGGCAGAAACAGGAATATGAGAGATTTAGTTTAGAAAACAGAAAATGTTGTAATGGTGAGGGAAGCTGAACACTGAAATAGATTTCTTGGGAATACTGTGAAATCTCCATCACTAGGATTTTTAAGAACAGGGTAAGTAAACCTTGGTCAGGAGTGACTTAGGCAGAAATGATTGTGCTCAGGGATAGGAGGATGCATTACATGATCTTCCTTTGGGAATTGCATCATTATATGTTTCTTTATTGAGGCCCTTTGAGGGGTCCAGGAATCATGTGGGTATGGAGAGTGATAACTCCTAGTGGTAGTTTTAGAAGTATAGCTGTAGTTTGTATTAATGGTGCCTTTTATTTGGAAGATGTCTACAGATAACTCTAACAGAATTTCTGGTATTTCATAAGGGCTTTGGAAAGGGAACACTGTAATTTGAACAGAAGAGTAATCAAAAATTTTAGCCAAGAAGTTTGAAGAGCTTATGCTCTTTATTATACGTTTATTAAAGCTGTAGTCATTCTTTTTCTGTAAGAATTTCAGTGATGACGCTCATCAAGGACAGCAAAAACGCTTTAGGTGTGATCTGAAACTTGTTTGTGACAGTAGAAATTTTCATATTACTTCTTAATGGTCTTCATGTCAGGCTTTTTGTGTGTTGTTCATATACTGACTGCTATTTCCTTAGTAGGAAATTGCTTTTACCATGGTAAAAGGAAGTTTTTTCCAATTCTGCAGTCAGCTGCATATGTCCGACATCATGGTCCTATGCTGTGTTTAGGAAAACTGTGATTTACCAATTGAGTCAGATCTGTCTGCCTTAATGACTGCAAGAAACTTTAACTATTTGCACCTATTAAGAGATCATGATACTTCTTATGAAAATACAACCTGTGTTATTAAAACATTGTTAACCACACAGAAAAGCATCAAACCCTCTTATCATGCTTGTTTAAATGCATCTCAGAATGAATTTAATGGTGCTATTTTTAACCAGACATGTTTCAGGCTACACCCACCTCTGCCTACCATAGACAAGCCTCTTAAAAAACACAAAAAAATTTTAAAAACTTGACTGCAATTGAATCTATTAACCTTTGTTATATAAAATATTAAGATCAGAAGTTTGCGAACATGTTAATGCTGTTTAACTTTATTTTATTTTCTAAGATTACTACACAAATGAGCACTTTTTTTCCCCTTCCCTGTGTCTCTATGTGGGTCTTTCTCCTCTTCTCCCCTCCCACCTCTCCAAATGCAGTTATTTGCTGAATTTTGTAAACTGGGAACCCCTACTCTGTATGTATTATTATTGTAAATCAGTTAATATTTTTTTTTAAAGCATAAAAAGGAAGAATTACGGCAGGATTGAATACCTGGAGTGTCTAGACACAAAACTAGTATAACTCAACAGTCCTTTGACAGGAATATTAGAGAACTATGAGAATAATTATTATTGAAGAAGTTATAAACATCAAGAATTTGAAGGTAGATGGGTTCAGACTCTGTATAGCATTTTCAATGTTCCTCTGCAGTCTAATACAGTTGCTGTTATCTCTTCAGGTTCTTGTTTGTTATCTTTTCCATGAAAAGCAGAAAAATTTGACAAAATTTCATACTTTCAAGTAGAAGTGTTGCCCAAAGATGCATTTATCTCATACATACTATTTCTGATAGTGAGCCAGTGAATGATGATGCCTTGAAACCTGGATGGTTGTTCTTCAACAAAGTCCAGGGGTGTCTACAGGAGGGAAACCCCAGGATGAACATAGCCTGTTGGTTGCTGAAAACACAGCCTGTGACAATGGGGGTCACAGCTTGAGGGTTTCAGAGTTCCTTCCCTCAGAGATGCCTGATGGTACACGGGGCCAGAGCTCTGAATATCTACCTCCCTGTGGCTTGCTCTTGAGTAAAACTGAACACCTGTGTTTACTGTTAAATTACAATTTCAGAGACAGGCTGCAGGAGTTAAGCAGGTGATGACAGAATGTTACTCATGGTTTTGAAACAGTGACAGGGAGACACCTTTAGCATGCGTTAGTGATGCAGGGAAGAGGCAAGAGCCAGAGGCTGTGAGGGAAAGCCAGCTTTGTTTAAAGGTTTTTGTTTCTGACCACAAAAGCAGTGAGTGGCTGGGTCAAACTGTCATGAGGAGTGGTGTGGTCTTGATCTTTTTGGATATTGAGAGTCTGTATGCTTTATTTCAGGTAAATAATGGGAAGAAGTATTATAGGAAGTGCTATAGAGAAGGTTGGAAGAGGTGCTCATATAGCTTGTTCTGGCTTTAGCTTATTTCGCGTGTAATGGCTGCTAACTTACCACATGCCTCGGATAAACATCTAATGACTTTTTGTAAATTGGAGTATTTTCTGCCAGTACATCAAATACAGACACAGCATCTTCTGCAACAGCCCCAGTAGGTGAGCTGGGTGAATAAATGGAGGTGTCTGGGCTTGAAGTAGCTGTATATTTCCTTTAGTTCATTTTCTGGAATCAAGAAAAACTGCTTTAGACATTCAAATTCAATATAAGGGTCAGGATTTCTTTCTTCATGGGAAGAAAGAGGGTTTCAATGCTTATATTTCAGTAAAAGCTACTCTTGGAGTCCCAACGTATTCTTAATAGCTAAAGTTCCTTAACTGCAGTCTGAACATAGTGCCTATAGATTTACACTTTATCAACAATTGATATTGTTATGCCATCTTCATGCCACCTGTTTATGGAATTGCACTGTAAACTGCTACCAGCTCACCGTATTTGTCTGTATTCCAGATATTCTAGACAGATTGCATCCAGATTGGCTTTTTCCTCCCTTCTCTATATCCCATTTTTCTAGTTTTTCTGACCTTCTTCTCCTAAAATTTATGAAGTCTAGGAGGAAGAATAGCATTTGAACGTTTGCATAAGGAGGAGCAGATATTTAAATGATTTATCATTGTTGCATTCATACTGAAGTTCACAGTCTTTCAACTGTAATGCCGGTTAGAACGAACTACACTTAAATAGTCATTTGATTCTTATCAGAACTATATCCAGCTTCTAAATACCAAGGAAGCTGTAATTCAATAACTAGTAGAGCATGTGTCAAACAAAATAGCTGGCTGGTTTGACTAAATTAGCTATGGTATTAAACCACAGCCAGTTGTCTCTCCTTGTAGGCTTCTTCCTAGCTTTAAACTGTCTTAGACATCCAACTGTAACTGGTTTTTTCAATACTTTTTGTTCTGAAGGCTGCAACATGATGTATGGTATTTTTAAAACAGATGTCCTTTGAATAATTTAGTCAGCTCCAGTTACTGATAAGCAATGACTGAAATTCCTCCTTGCTTTGTGGAGAATATTTCTCAAGAAAGGGAGAAAGAGAAGGTGTTTCTGCCTACAAAATAGTCTTTTTTGTTTTTTATAAAAGATATATTAAAAAAAAAAAGAAGCTTTGGCACCTTCTCGGTGTCAGGGTGGTATTTTATTTTGTTTCTGGTTTGTTTTTTTTTTTAAAATTCTTTTCATTGTTTTGGGCACTAGAGCTGTTTAGCACTAAAATAATGTAGCCAGAGCAACTGGGCAAGGGCCAGTTCCTGATATGAGTGTGCATTCATTTAATATCCCTTTGGTAGGACATTTCCAGAAACATGTGGCTTTATTTGGAGGCAGAGGCAAGAGCAGTGTGCTGTTGGCATATCTTGCACACAGACCAAAAGGGGATTCTGAAGCTCTGGTTGGTTCTCTCAGGCGGCCTTGATCATGACAAGGAAAGACATGGTCTTCACAGGTTTATTTACACTCCTCCGAACAGAAAGTGTAATCCACCCTGTTACTCCACCGAGATCGTATGGCTTTATTATAAACTCTCTTGTTTCTTTTTTCCTCTGAGATAAATCTGCTCAGCCTTTTTTCATGAGTTTCTGGGACTTTTGATCTATTTGCTGTTCATCTGTTTTGCCTCTCCTTAAGTGTAGAAACCGAGACAAGGCAGCAGAACAGATGCTTCTTTCTACCTCACTGTTCACTGCCATGTCCATGTGGAAAGTACATGCAGGGGCTTTTGAGCTGGTGCTTTTTCCTCTCTATTCTACCACATAAAGATATTTGTTTTTCTTCCACATAGATCAGGCTGTGCCACTTTTGAGAAGTTAAAGATCCAGGTTTTTTCTGATGAGTGCCTGCGATGAGTTGAACTTGGATACTTTGGGAACTGAGACACTGTGCTCCATCCAGCGTGGCACCATCCAGCCAAAACCATTCTTTTTTTGAACACTCATAATTGTCATTCAGAATAGATTACTGGAAATGATTGTACAAAGAACTTTGAGTAGTGACTGGACTACTGCAAAACCTGTGATATGATAAGGGATAATCTGTGAGCTTAAAACCTCCTTAAGAGCCACAGTCAGTTTTGCTATTTGGCATGTGTTTGTTACATTGCAACAGTGAAACAGCCAAGCTAGAATAGCAGTAGCAGGAAACGTACAGATGCTTCTGTTCTGTGTAATTCTGCAGAGCTCACCAAACCGTACATCAGCTACAAGCAGCAGGAGATCACCAAATTTTTTTCAGTAGTTTTCCAAATGTCTCAGAAAGAGGCTGCTAATATTTTGCAAGTTCTTTAGAGAATTTATCTCTGAGGTCTAGGTAGCTTCTCTGGTATCACAAAGGAAGTACCGTCTTATTGGGTCCCAGCAGTGCACAGAGCAGACAGCATCCCATCGTTTCCTGTTGCTGTCACTTGCTGCTGAGAAGCGGTGCTGACAGATTACTGTAGAGAGCAGAGAGCTGTTGGTAAGCCTTTTTGATTTTCAATTTTCTTATACCACATGCAGCATGGCTGGGTAACCTGCACTCCTTTGTACATTGTGAATAATTCCAGTCAGTTTCACAGATGGACTAGAACATAAGGATCTACCTCAAAGGATGTAGCTGAATCAGGAATGATTGCAATTGAGAAAGGAGCTTTCAGTACATATTGCTTTATGTGCAATGTTGTGACTTAGAGTCTGTTTCTTCACTGTCTGTTGATAAATATGTCTGCTGATGTCACCGAGGGCACAAACAGGTTTTAACACAAGGGAAGAGCTGAAGACCAAAACTCCCCTCTTTTTCCTGCTGAAAATGAGGGCACATTCCTCCTTTATCTCTGCTGAGGATTTGGTTTTTGCACTGCATACTGCTGTAATTGCTGAGGGCGTATGCATTCTGCTTGCTGCACTGTATAACCTCTCTGAGCTTCTCGTTTGCACTAGGAAGATTTTTCTCCAGAGTGGCTAAGACTCAGGTTAGAATCTGAGCACAACTTCACCACCTGTGTCTACCATGCATCACTTGGTGACCCAGGCTTTCTTGATTCTGCTAAAGTGGGCCTCCCCCAGTCCATGCTTATTGCCTGGCAGATACACGACAGATGCCTCTTATAAGGTGCTGCTGTGATGGCTCACTGCTATTAACGTTTACTTCTCTGACCCATCTATGACCTTATGGTACTGTGCCTTTTTAAGACAGTAA
The DNA here is from genome assembly GCF_009829145.1 of Chiroxiphia lanceolata. Classification (NCBI taxonomy): domain Eukaryota; kingdom Metazoa; phylum Chordata; class Aves; order Passeriformes; family Pipridae; genus Chiroxiphia; species Chiroxiphia lanceolata. Next base: position 78,027,796 of record NC_045638.1, on the reverse strand, counting down.
TCACGTCAAAAGACTGATGTCATTGCAGGGCAAAACAGTGGAAAGAATGGGGTTAGAGTGAAAGCTTTTATTCCAGTATAAATATCTGAAATAACACAGGCACTCCTAAGTCTTGACAATATTTTTCTCTTTCCATGTGTGTTTCCTTTTCTTTTAAATAAAATGTGCTCTGTTCCCAAATTCCCACTTCTGTCATGGAAATGTTAGGATTGGATGAGCTACATGTTAACCTCTTGAAAGATTAGCAATTCTACAACACAGATTTTAGTGGCTTATTAGTGTGAAAGGAAATATTGCTGTACTCATGGGACATAAATATTATTCATATTCAAAAATAATATCTTGCTCTGAGTTCACTTGTTAACTCCCTCTGGTGAAAAGGGCAAAGTGCAGCCATTAAAAGGTAGAAACCAAGAAAACACAGACAAGTGCTCCTGACCTGAGTGGTATGCAGGCAAACTCTCATCACTGAAGGAGGTTAGATTGTTTTACAGGCCTGAGTGGGTGCAACTCTATGGAATTAAGCGGAGCTACTCAGCTCACATTGGAAAAGGAAAACACTTGGAATATAAATGAGATCTAGTCTAAAAATGGAATGCTGGAGATGAGTTTTAATTTAATTAAATGTAATTAAATTTTAATTTAACTGTTTGCTCTGTCTGTTTTTTCCTGACCAGATCATCCCCTATGCGCATCTCACTCAAAAGTCCCTTTGCCAGAGGTATAGGTGTAGCTGCTTTACAGACTGTATTACCTGTAACCACTGATGAGCTCATCACCACTGACTATGCACAAGTGCTGCTGTAAAAGAGTTTCTTTGGCATTGCTCCCTGCTGAGAGCTGGCTGAGTAACCTGGTTACTTCTCTAATGTCACTGTTTGACTCTAGAAACCTCCTAGTAACATTTGCTCTTGCACTTTGGAGGAAGTATTTATATGTTTGACACCTCCTTTGACATTTTGATGCAACTGGAGGTGAAAAAGGATGCCCTGCAGGGCTGAGGTGTAAATGCCTCTGAAGTGTGAATAGGCTTCTGTTATCACTGTGAAAGCAAGAAGTGCTTAAGAATGTTCATGGCTTGCAGGTACTCAGTAGCATTAATTTAATTTCAGTAGTAATTCATTCAAGAGTAATTAATTTTTGGCTCATCAATATGCTTCAGTTTAGAAATTACTAATTTGGGGTTTTACCTACATTTGGACCAGCAGCCTTGATAAATAGTTCTTCCCTGATTTCTAGTGCAGTGATTTATTCAGTGAGAGTTTTGCCAAAATGGGTATCTTAAAATGACATAATTAATTTTTATCCAGTCAATAATGGCAGATTATGATGAAGGCTTAACAATTCTTTTTCTCTTCCTCTCCCAGTGAAGTTACATATATGTACATATTGTCTTTAATAGATGAGGCAGTATGCTTTCGTCTTGTGAATATTCTATTTACATTGAAAGAGTTGTCCATTAAAAATTATTTCTCTTTGACAGTACTGCCCTTTTATGTATTTACATTGTCTAGTGTCTTTTTTTCTGCTGGTCTTACGCTAAAAGTTTCAAGTATTTGTGTCTCTGGTTCATACTTCCTCAAAGTGGATTATAGGTGCAAACAATAAGTTATGGTGGGTTAAGAACTTCTCATTAATCTCTAGTGACTGATATAAGTGACACAACTGAAGCAGTTTCAAAACAAATACATTTAAGTAACACAAAAAGTCTTCCTGAATTCCGAGCCAGTCTGAAATAATACTTTTTTCTATCCTGTTCATTTCAAGAGATGTTAAGGATAAGTAATGAATGCAGGTAGCAGTTAAATAACTGGTTCTTTAATAAAAAGAAGAGAGTATCATAGGGGAAAAAGGTTTTTTGTGAAGTTGCAGTAGGATATAGGATGGCATGTGGAGAGCCAGTGAAAGGAGAAGACAGTGTATTTATCTGATCAAATTCACATTACTTATACAGTTGTTTACATCTAAGTTTGCTATTGAACTTGATTTTGTAGTCAGTGGAGAGAAACAGGAGCTTCTGAGATTTAGCTTGTAGAGAGCTAAAATAGATCAGATGAACAACACCCTAAAAGATGCCCTTTTCTGTGTTTACAGGGAAAGCCTTGAGTGACTAGTTTCATAGCAGACATCTACTGAGGTGTCCCACCTAATTAGACTTGATGTTACCTGGCTTAGTTTTAAAGCAGTGGTTGTGATACAGTGAAGTATTCTGTTCCACATTCATCCAAGTGGATGTGGCTCTAGTGAGGGTCTCCCTTGCACTGAGCTGATGCCATGAGGCCTGATATATGACTGTGTGAGTAGGCTCTGTGGGAATGTGTCCCATGGTGGTATTGGAACCTCAATGATACTTGAAATCGAGTGGGATAAATCCCAGTCCAAGATGGTCAGTGTGTCTGTCTCTCTCTGTTTCATGAGGAATACTGAGAAGTCTTGGTTTTGCATTCTGATGTGGAACAAATAAAAAAATATTTGAACTATTCATGTGAGCAACTCATGGTAAAACTATGAAGGATCAGGAGGGAATTGGTGAGATTTGACTTTTTTAAAGTGAGTGATCAGTTTTCAACTACTTGAGGGGACACCCAGAAGTAAGAATATTAGTCTTTAGAATATTCCTGTAATTTCACACAGTTATTCTTTTAGTACCATTGTTTAGTATTTTTTAATAGTTGCCATGATCAGTTTAATATGTATGCTGTGTCTGTATCTGTTGCTCAAAAAATATCCTGTTCTTGGAATATCTTAATCATCTGTTTTCTTTCTTTTTCTCTTTTTTACTATCATCTCCTACGTTATCAATTCCCACACACTTATTTTTTTTGTGGGGGGGAGGTTTAGAACACTGAATCTGTATGAGTCTTAAAGTCTACCTATTAATGTCTGGAGACTTGACAAAAAAAGATGGTGTCCAAATGGAATTTCCAAGTATATTAATATAATGATGGTATTGTGCCTACATTCATTTACCAAGCGGTTGTGTTCCCTCCAAAACGCAAACTGTGTAGATAAAGAGAGCTAAATTTAGCTAAATTTAGATAGCTAAATTTAAATTTTTTTCTGAGAAGTTCACACTTGGCTAAGGAAATGTAGTTCTAAACAAAATGGTGGAGACACTACTGTAATTTATTGCTACAGCTTTAGCCTAAGAGATCAAGCTGGACTGCACTGTGTAATTAACACATTGCAATGAATGCACTAGATGATATTACTTAATAGGAGGAACTCGTGCTAACCATTGTTATCAATACAGCATGTTTTTTCAATTTTAGATTGTGCTTAACTAATTTGACATTAAATTCTCTTTTACTTTTGTCCTGCACTGCTGAGATTAATTGTTTTGTGGCCAGAGATCACAGAATATTGATCTACAAGTCAAATTTGTCTGCACACCTATTATACACTTTTTTGCTTACTACATGGTGGAGTAAATTATACTGATCTGCTACGGTAAGCTTCTATTTCAAAATAAATATCTCTTTTTATCTTACGCTCTTTATCACAGTTTTAGCAGTGAATTCTGCTCACTCAGTTACTCCTGTCTGTTCAGATTCACCTGTTCCAGGATTCTTCATGCCAGACAGAAATGCTTCAGTAGGATTGGAATAATTTAACAGCTTTGAAAATGCTACTGTCATTTATTCTAGCACTCAACTGTCTTAGAAAGACTCAGGAAAGGCCAAAGGAGTTTGTATTTATTGGCAAATTACTGCTTGTGTTACCACTGACTTTTAATTTAACTGCAAAGATGAGAAAGTAAACATTATTTTGGAAACTTTAGTCAATAGAGATTGTTGAGGAATATTTTCCTTTTTTAGAAAAGAATAAACCAAATGTAAATACTGAAATTCCAAATGAATCAGAAAAAGGCTAATGCTCAAAAAATCTGAAATTCATAGACCAGAACAATGAAAGCCTTTAAATAATATCCTCAAAATTATTTGGGGACAAAGTTGGTCCCTATATGCATATATTTACCTGCTTGAAATAGATTGTTTCATGAGCAGAAGAACAAGGTGCTAGCAGAAAACAAAGCTATCCAACAGTATCTATCTCAGGAAAAACACAAGATATGTCTTTAAGTTAGAATAGTGACAATTCAGGAAAAGTCAAAAATTCAAGCATGAATCCAGAAAGATCCAGTTTGTGTGTCTTATGTTTTCCCAAGGAGGTTTGTAAAACCAACCCTGCCTCTGCTTAGAGAGGAATTTGTGAACAAATCCACAGCACTCTGTTGGCAATGACATATGTCACCAGGCAGAATCAATATGAATCAATGATTTGTGCACCCATACTCCTTTGCAATTACTGCAAGAAAGGCTTGGAAATAAAAATGAATATTCTTTTGAGAACTCTGAAGTCTTTGTACATAAATTATGGGGAACTCCAAATCTGCTGACTAAATAAACAACACCACCCATCTAGAAAAAAACAGGCAAAATTAAGACAGTTTCTGCTATAGAGTATGTATAGTATAGAGTGGCAGGAAATGAAGAACCAGTGCCTATTGATTTTAATTGAATTGTACCTGACTTGCCCTTTCAGAAATAATGAGTTTTAGCCCCACTTATTCATATAATAAAATCAATTATTTATGAAGGACTTGTTTCTTTAGAAGTGTATCGATTAAAGCTGTCGTAAACTGTCATTAGAAGTTTCTAAACTCTGAAGCATGAGGTCTGTTTTAAGAGTTTAACCTATCTTGGCATATCAAAATGAGCTGTTATATGGCAGACATACTTACTACTTTTTCAGCTTTTGCTATGCATTCTTTTAGACCATATACTGATGCATGGTGATTTTATATATAAAAGTGTGATGGAGGGATATCAGTGTTGCTTATCACTGCTCAGGATGGGTCTAAACCATCTAAACAAGACTTTGCAGATGTTACAGCAATTAATTTGTATTAAAATTGTAAAAAGTAATTTTGCTGCTGATTTTGACTGCAGAGATGACTAATAAAACCTTTTTCAAAAATATTTTAGCAGCACAGATAGAGATGAAAATGCTGGATTTTATAATGGTTCTGGGGATCTACATTTCCATAATTCTGCATTAAGTTGGAAAATCATTTGTTTTGCATATATGCTTCCAGATAAGTTGGTCAAAATATTCTGGTGGTATTGAAGCATTTTGGAGTTAACACAGGAAAACAGGTAGTAAGCAAAAACAATTTGACCAATGTTTGAATACAGTAACATGTTGAAATTTGTTAATGCTTTTAGGAATCTTGACCAATTGTTCTTTTAATATTCTTTCTGGTAGTGACTTGGCCTTTAGGACAAGGAACAATGAGTAATTACTCTGTCTCATTTAGATATCCGAAGCATCAGTAGCTGTCCTTCCCTTCACCCTTAATCAAAGTTGTCTTGTAGGTAGAAGAGAGAGGGTTTATTCTCTGCAAAAGGAAGAGAAGTTTTAAAGATCTTTAGTGCAGTTCTGTAATGGACAAAAATTTTATTTTTTTCAGTATTGTCAAGTCTTATGATTTTTATAAATTATTTTGGTTTTTTTAATTAATCATCATAAGATTTAATATTCTCTTTAGAGGCTGAGCTCTGGGAATTTAGGACTTAAATGAAAAACCTGGCTTGTATCAAGAGAAGTGTTTTGTTTTTGTTTTTGTTTTTGCTGCGGGTTTAAAGTCTGATCCCTAACAGCTCCATGGAGCAAAAAAAGCAATTCAAAGCAACTTCTTCCCTTTTCTTTCACACTGTTGTGACACAAAACAGGAAGAATAGAAAGCAGAGTCAAGACTGGTCATTTAAGAAAAAAACTGACTTTAAACACGTTCAGTCAGAAAATAACTCTTCTTTCCACTCGCTCTGCCTTCTTTGTGGGATCTGTCTGATGGATAACAAAGATGTCTTCTGGAGGAGGTAAAAATAACACTATACAAAAAGTCTAGTCTTGAAGTCTGAGATTCTCATTTCCATCAGGGAAGCTCACCCTGGAAGGACATGGACAATGTGAGATCCTTGAATACCAGAAAGGCCATCTCACACTTTCTGGAGGATGAGTAAAGAGGGCACTGACCAGAACAGACAGAACTATGCTGACTATTCGTAGTAGTGTTTAAGGATAGTTTCTTTTTTAAAAGTCAATTTATGCATGTAAGATGGTTGCAGTGATGTTATACTTCAGCAGCATGAGCAAGTGCTACTTCCAGTAGCTTTGTTTTCCCGCAAAACTGTAGGCAGCAGAAAGGGGCACTATGTCATCTCAGGGACATTTTTATAATCATTAACGTTTCAACTTCAAATTCTCAATAGCTGGATAGAGGCTCAGTTGCTGAAATAAAAATGTCCACAACACTGATTAGAAGCTGAAAGGATTAGTTTGATGTCTCTGATGTTAGTGCTTACTGAAATGAAAAGGAAGAAAATGTTCAAAGGCCCAGACGCACTGTATCTGACTTCCCCAGACCTATCAAAGGGTTAGCATCAATAACCAAGTAATGGCTGCTTTATAGTTTGAATTTTCTGACCCAATGTTTTCAAAAGGCTAATAAAAAGTCACATTGCTGAGAAGAAATCTGAGTTTGGAATAACTGTAAAAATAAAATAGTAATGATAAAGCAATTTGTGTTGGTCTAGGAGGAAAAGTTAAACCTGTAACTACGCCACTCCTGAAGAGTAAGCTGGAAAAAAAAAAGCTCCATGTTTTCATGTGCATAGCTAAGCATGCTAGACTGTGAGGTTTGTATATGAATGAAATTTTTAAAAATGTTTTTGTTAAACCTCTGCTTTTCATGGAAAATGCCCTTTATTCTCTAAAAGATGGTCTTAACCATTATAAAAGTGTAGGTTATTCAAATCAGGCATTTTAAAGACGCTGACTGCAATGTCATTTTGACTGCAATGTTAAACTTCATGTAGGCTACATCTTAGGCTTTAGTCATGAAAATAGTTGTTCAATTATTTAATCTTTATATGTGCATGGAACTGGACGCAAAATTTAGAAAATACACTGTTTCACAAAGAGGAGAGTTTGCACCTATAAGAATGTGATAACTCACTCACTTGAGCCCCAGAATCAGTGGAGTTTTTTCCCTTAAAACCAGCTCGTGTATGTGGTAGCATACTGCTGTGTTACCAATGGCTAGCAGCTTCACTTTAAATACAGCAGGGTTCAAATTTACTTCATTTATGCACCTGTTTCAAGTTTTTGTAGTACTGACAATAAATCCTAGGGAACCGAAACAAATTATATTGGTTATTCTGCATCTTAAATAATATGCGTTTTCTCACTTTAATTTTTGGGCAACACATGCATACAAGTATAAAGAACATCTGGTAGAAAAGGGGTTTTCTCTCTCAGTTGTAATAAACACTTTCCTCCTCTTTTTGTCTGAAGCTTGAAAAATCTTCCGTCTAGGTAACATAATGCAGGAAAATGGTTAGATTATGCACACTTCTCAAAAACAAGCTTCTGCAGCTTTGTCAATTGATGCCATCAGCACCTCTGGAGCTTACACCTGCCTTTCAGATTGTAACAGATCTGACTGGGACTGGGGCTCCTTTGGATCTCACTTGTCTCAGAGAAGCTGTACCAAAAATTAAATTATCAAAAATCATATGTTCAGCTATAACAATGTCGTTGTGCAGACTGTGGTGTCTCTGAATTATTATCCCCCATTCTACACTCAGAAACCAGGTCACATACTGTCTGCTGTATCTTTTTTTGTTTTTTCCTTTTGTATCTGTGGCGACAGCTGAAAGACTTATTTTTCCCTTCATAAATGTAGTCCATGGGATACTCAAGTGCACTTCTTCACACAAGACAAATAATGCGGGGGAATCAGAAGAGAAATCCTTTAATCCTTCCTTTCACAAAGCAGAGTATTATTCCCCCTCTTGTTGAATATTTTTATGTCTACATCACATTTATCCAGTTATGTACTCTTGGTGGAACTGAAAAGTGATATCTGCCTTTGCAAGGCTAGAATTGGTGGTGCATCCAAGTGTCTTCTGCTAGTCCCGTTTCTACACCATCTTTCTAGATGGCTTCTCTCACATACTGCCAAGAGTTACACTCTTCACTTTCCTTGCAGGTCTAGGTTTTAACTTTCTATTATGTTAGTTGGCTGTTTTCTCAATTTTTTCCATAGCTTGTAATCTCACTGCGTCAGGAAACTTCATTTAGATTTATACCCTTCATAGAGTCAGAGGCTTTTTATGCCAGTTTTTCTGACACTATAGGGGAAATAAAACCCCTCAGTCATAATGAAAGATTACAGAACACAAATGTTCTTTCTTAAAGTTGTGCCACGTGTGATTTAGTCATAGTTCATATGTATTATGTATAGTCCATTCTTTTGTGTGCTTTTTCTCAGGATTATTAAGTAGAGAAGGTCCCCTGTTAACCGGTCGTCATCCTGTACTGAATGACAAAATAAACTCAGACATCAAATATGATGAAAAGATTGGATAGTTTCCTGTGAGAATTATAAGATCTGTTACAATAGGCTAAATTTCTGGTTTGATTTTAATTCAGTGAAGTTATGGCTAATCAGTAGCACAGTACATAAAATGAAAATTGTCTAAGATGGTAATTGTACAGTATTTAGAAAGAATTTCTCCCAAACATGTACTCTTCTGCATAAAACTCTGAATAAAACCTTCTCTTCTTTTTTTTTTTTTTGTTGTTTGTTTGCAGGTTTTTTGTTTTTGTTTTCCCCTTCAATGATTAACTCATGATTTCAATGACCCTTCTTCACCCCATGCAGAAAATTTGATAACAGCTGTTGGGTAAGTTATGGGTTTCTGTCATGAAAAAATTGGGTCTGCTACATTGGTATGCACAGGCAGAAAGACATGCTGAGAAGCTATATTTGAGCTGTAAGACCAGTAGTATTTTTCAGTCATTCTGTGACACCCGTAAGGGGATTGTTTCTCCACAAATTCAGCTGAGTTCACCTGACTCTTGGCTCCAATCAGCCAACTGGAGCTTTTTTGGAACTATGTGTATCCTCGCTCCCACCCCCCAAAAAAGGATGAAAAAATAAGAAGATATTTAAAACTGAAAGCTCAAAGGCTATATATCCAGCTGTAAAAAAAAAAAATGTTTTTCAGTGAGGTCACTGCTCCCATGATTTGCTTCAGTGTGAAACTGTAACAGAGAGAAGACACAGTTAAATTCTACACAGGTTGACATTTTTACCAAGTTTGAGCTTATCTACCTGTGACATTGGAAAGACTGTCCTTGCTTTTCTTTGCTTTCTTTCCTAAGAATCTGGAAAAAGCAATTTCTCTAAAAAACTCCCAAAAAAACAAACACCCCTAAACTAACAAAAACCCCAAATTCTGTTCCCTTCTAGTTTTTATAGGATCTGGATGCTTCACAGTGACTGTTCTTTCTGTTGCCCATATGAGTTTCAGCAGTAATGTCAATCCTGTGTTATTTTAGATGGAGAGCTAAGATGACCTCAAGTGTTGTAAAGCTGATCTCAAGAAGAAACTGGGCTTTTCCCGCTCCGTTGAGGTGAGGGCTCTTTGTGAAGGGAACTGCTTCTATTATGATGGAGCCAGTACTTCCCTTGGCAGAACTTTACCTTGAAGCCCACAAATCAAGGCATAAATGCAGTGGGGTTCAAACTTTTTATGAAATCCCACCATTGCACCTTTTCTTTCATTTTGTGTTTCCTGAGTTTAGCTTTGGAACAACTTATGGATGAAGGATGCCTCATACAGAAAACAGGTATCTTTTTATTCTGCAGCAGTGGCTGCAAATTGATATTTATATTGTTTCTGTAAATTGATAAAAGAAATATGGAAATCAGGTTCTACTCTATTCTTTCCATCCTCTCAGTAGGCCACTTGGTTATCAAAGACCTGCTGTCTTTCATTACAGCAAATATGGTAGGCCTAACTCCTTTGGAAGAAGGCTTGGGAAAAAAATCCCACAAACACTTTTTCAGTAGTAACCCAGCATTAAGGAGTAGTCCTTAGTCATACATCTGCTACTGATGGTTTACCACAGGTGGTTCTGAGAATGCATACTGAAAAAAGTATGACTCCTGTGTTTCCAACCTCTGTTCCTAATCAATGTGTTACCTGTATGATCTCCCAATTTTTCTTTAATTGTAGGAGGTTACAGGGATAGGGAGAGCAAAGTATGGTGGGTAGGGTGTCTGCCAAGGTAATTCAAAGACTAATGATCTGAGTTATTCATAGGGACCCATATACCATTATGTCTAATACCTGGTGACTTCATTGTCCCTCTCATTTTTAATGCCACCATTCCACTGTAGGAATGTATACATGTTGTACATACAGGGACTTAAGCACAGAGACCTGTGCTGGTAATACTAAATAAGCAAGCCAGAAAATTATTTTAAGGACTTGGGACACTGACCAGTTGTATTCAATTTTTTGCTCTTTCCATGGCCCAGTTTGGTAGTAGTTCAGCTAATTTCTCCTAAGTAAATAGAGAAGGTTGGTGCTTAGCAGTGTTCAGATGAGCAGGTTAGAGTCACTGGCTTCATGGTCTGAACCAATGCCTGCACCTTTTCAGACGGGCACTAGATACACGCAGAGAGAGATTGAGTTCCCATATCTTAATCTGTGGCAGAGCAGAGCTGGATGCTGGCCTCTGACCTCCAAGAGTAGCACACCATTCCTCAGTCCCCTGCATGAGCATCACAAATGATCATCAAGAATGATCCTCACATTATGCAGTAATGATGCTGCTTAGTCATTCATAGTAACAGTAATAACTCCACCAGTGCAATGTAATTCAGTGTCAGAGGAACCTTACCTCGTTGACTTTTATAAATTTCTTATAGGCAGAACCATACTTTCCTCTGACTTGGGAAGAAAACACAACACTGCATATCGTACTGTAACTTAAACTGTTGAAAAATGAGTTGCATTTTGAATGTTTGGAAACATTTGCAAAGATGTATCTTTAAACAAAACATTACAGGGAATGGTTACTCTGCATGGACAATATCTCAATGGATTGAGTAATTCCTTAATTTTTATACTACTCCACTTAAATGAAAAATCAGCCTGTTACACTGGTGTCTTTTAGAAAATTCGGTGTAGTGAGTTTTAAAGCCTTGTTTCCTGTCTTTGGAGGGAGACACTCCTTCCTTCCTTGCTTCTGTCCTCCCTGCCTGCCTGTCTGCCTTCCTGCCTGCCTTCCTCCCTCCCTTCCTTCCTCCTGCTATGGGAGCTAGGTAACATTCTTTCAGTTTTTGCTGTCAAAAATTCTGGTTTGATCTTATTCCTGAATTCAGGAACAAGTCTATCTCTTTTTTCTTCCAGAGAGAAAATCAAAGCTGTTGTTATACAAACTACAATTTTTCCCAGCATTTGTTGCTTTCTTGATCACTCTGATAATCTCTGGGATTAAAAACTGCATATGTCTTTTTAGAACACCTGTTTTTAAGGGGTCAGAACACAAAGATACAAGTGTTGGGCATCATCCTTCCAGCTGTTTACCAGAACGTCCTGCTTCACTGGCCCTAAGATAGAAAGAAAGAAAATATTCATGAGGCATTTTCAAGTTATTCACTACAAGTTTGGGAACTTTTTATACCCTCTGTGAAAACATGTTGTATCAGGATTGATTTTGTTCTATCCAAATGAGCCACTACAGTTAACTGTGGGATAACAGATACAACCACTGAGTCTCTTAAAGCATGAATGTGTGAATTTCCTGTACCCTCTCAAAGAGTGAAAGACACCCAATGAATAACTTCATTAGTAGGAATTGGGCTGTGAACTGACAATGTGTTAGCAGAGAGAATAAAAATCTTTCCCATAAATTATCTGCTGACAATTATTCCTTATGCCTATGTGGTGAATGCTTCTGATATTCTGGAGTGGAAGTATTATAAGGAATTGGGTGATCCAAGTAGTATTCTGAGTACAGGAAACTAAAGGATCTTGGCTTCATGCAGATTTGTATCCCATTGTTTGATTTTGGTGTCCAAGAAAATATGAGATCCAAGTGAAGTTTTCTCATGATTAGTACCCCGGGGGAAGGAGAGGAAGAAGGAGGAACTCCATCCCCTTTAAGTTTTCCAGCATTGATGACATCCCTAGTTCCTGTGTCAACATACCTGGTGGTGTTAAAGGTTTACTTGGAATGTTAATAGGTTCTCTCTTTTCTGGATCATCATCTACTTAATTGTCTGCTTGATCATTGCTACAAGTGTTATATATATAGATGTTTTTAAGGTGTCGACCTTTCCATAAAATAGGTTTGAAGCTAGTCAGTGAACTGAAAAACTAATGATGTGAAAAGGGAGAAACGTACAAATACCAACAACACAGTTGCACAAGGCCTCTGAGGGCCTTACCTGCCATGGCAGCCAGGATGGCTACACTGGAGATGTAGTGGCCTGAGTTCAAGAACACAACTCATACAAAACTGAAGGACAGTGAAAATGGAAACAGGTGGATGCCAAGGGATGAGGCTTGCAACAGTGAAGAGACTAAACAAGGAATGGCTAAACCAGCAAAGAGGGAGTGCCAAAGAGACATCTGTATCCAGTAAACCACCTTTCTCCTTGATTTCTGTGTCTCTACAGCCAGGAACATGAGTGTAAAAAGTCTTGTGTAAAAAGCACACAGTAGGGGAGAACAAGCTGCTGCCTGCTTTTTTGCAGAAAAGCTTTGCAATTAGAGCATTCTCTGGCGATATGTATGGTGGCTTGATTCCTGCATTTCCTGGATGGAATTAAACCTCCTACTTTACAGTAAAGGATCAAGCTGAAGTGTTTTGCTGAGGTAGTGAGGATTCTAGGGGAACTTTGGAACCAGATACCTACATCGTTCAGCTGGAAAGCTGTCTCTTACACTCTAAGGAAAAATCTGTCAACTTAGTTGCTGTCAGCCATTGCCTGTCTTCAGCAGCACAACTTCAAGCACCTTCAGAAAGCTTAGTTTCCTGATAAGCCGTGTACAAATAAACTGTATATAGAAGACATGGGGAAAGTTGTCAAGCTCTTTTGCACGTAAGCCTTTAATGCCTGCACTTTGGACAACTTAGTGCTTCTTTAGATTTCATGCTAGCTTTCTGCAAAGAATTTTATCTATTGACTGAGACTTAAGGAAGAAAAAAGCGACTATTCTTAGGTTTTTGAAGAACAAAAATTATATCAAGCAAGTTTTCATCTGAAAAACTTAACAGTTTCCAGAAGAAATATATTGCCAATAGTTTTTGAAAAGCTAAAGATAATAGAAAATACAGTAAAATTATTAACAGTCCCCTTTGCTTACACTATTTCTGCTTGATGTTTGAGGTGATTTAGTTTTTCTTACTGACTACTTTAATGGAATACAGTGGGAAAGTTTCTGAAGCAACATGATTCCACTGCAGAGAGCATCCATTATTAGAAGAACTTGCAGCCAGCTGAACCCCCATCCCTTAAAGTTAAGGCCTACAAAGGCAGTAGTATATCTATAATTATGTCACTCAGGAAGACTAAACATTAAGAGACATTGTCCAAAATCGCAGAATGAAGAGCAATCAGGAGTATACCTCATGTCTCCTAGATCTAATACTGTTTACTAAATGTAGTGCGAGCCAATATTCAATATGCTTCATAGTAGGTCTAGTTTACCTGTTTGGTAGTTGTAGTTAACTTTAAGTATTTTTGGCAGAACCCTCTGAAAGACTATACAAGCATTGAATATGGCACAAAAAATGTTTAGCCACCCGTTTTGGTGAAACCACAACACCACTCCTAGGAATACAAACTATACTGCAGATGTTGAGCACAGAGAGTAAATATATTCCGTGTGTTACATACCTAGTTAGTCAAGGAAATAATATCTGACTATTGGCATGGTCATAGAAATATATGAACAATTCTCCCTCTAGACAGAAAAATAATATCAGTATTAAAAACTTTAAGACAATATTTACTTTAGCTTCTTATCTTCAAAAAGTATTTCTCCTGAAAAACACTAGTATTTGTAAGATGATGGAAGACCACATCTTCATAGGACTTCCATGAAGCCAGAATGATTTATTCTGTCAAATCTATAGAACTGGTGTGGTATGTCTGTGATGTGGAATCACAAGATGACTAAGGAATATAATTTTGCTAGCCCAGTCTAATCTTTGAGTTATTAGTGTCTGCTGTAATGTGTTTTGCTGAGAACAGTGGTCTACTGAAACCATCAACTCGTTTTCATGAAGTTTGTATCCAGCTGTCAAGTGGTCATAACTTAGTGATGTTTCTATCTAAGCTGGGTTTGAACTGTCATTGAAAAACAAAGTTATTAGTCACACAGCTATAAATTCCTGGGAAAGATATGATGTTTCACACTGTACTGCATGATAAATTGAGTCTGAAAAAGTCCTAGATTCAATTTTATGGAAAGACATACAGGGACTCACAGAGACAACTGAAGAACTGAAATACTTAACAGTGAGGATGAGAATGGATTGAGGGCAATAAAAGAATACTGTATTGTTTATCATGTGGTCTTCCCACTCCCAGCAGTCTTTCAGAAGTTTGGTAGAGCATTCAAGTAAGTGAGTTCATATATCTTTAACACATTATAATACAGTTTATATTGTTTCCATGTGGCTGATATGAATTTGCATTTCAGAGTTACTGCTATCATCTTTAAATTTCATCAAGCAAAGAATAAAAACAAAAAGCTGTTGGTACTGTATCCAGGCCTATTTTCAAACCTGGTGGTTAAAAGGTATCTAAAACCAGTCAGCAGTGAATCTTCTCTACAAGGTCGTTTCATGCCATATGAAATTGACATTATGTATTCAATTATTAGCGATGTTGTCTGTCCTATTTTTAGAGCCTTATACTTATACATTTTTCATGAGGGCTTCATTCCTTGAATAAAACTACAGCTAAGTAATTGTGTGATTTCTGCAAATATGATCATGAATCACTCTGATTCACAGCCTGTCTAAAGAAGTGGGAACTAGGCTTATAGCAGTGTCAGGGATGGGGACAACACGAATGGATATAACCAGGTTATCAGTTTCTCCTAAATATTTTTTATGGTCTGACTGACCATTCAGAAAGCTAAAAGATGGATTTACCAGTGTGACAATATTTTCTGGAAAAAAAGTCTGCCCCAACATGTATACTGTTACCTAATAAACCTTGTACAAACAGATTTTTCATTCTTCTTGAGAGCAATTCCGAGGCATCTTGGAACAGCATATGCTAACTGGAGGCAATAAATTGGTAAATAAAATAAAATTTTATTTTTACTCTGTAATCCTTCAGAAGTGAAGTTGAGATTCAGAGATTATTTCTACTGCATATTACATTATTTTTTAATATGAAAGTGCTTTTTCTTTTAACATACCAATGGATAATGCAATCTGAAATGATTGCATGGTGAGCTTTAATATCACCTGTATATGAAATCTGACTAAAGGAGAGGCATACAAAGAAAGGCCAGATTTAAAAGAATTTCTTTTAATTTTCAAAGTAAAGTGACAGCAGGCAATTCTTTGTGGATTATTAGTAGCTGGGTGATGAAATGTGATATTCAGCAGTATGTAAAATAAAACTGGATTGGAAAGTGTGAGGTTTGCAGTACTGAACCTGTACTATGAAGGGCTCAGAAAGGGCTCTTCATTTCTCAGGTGCTGAAGTAAATCAGGTATAGCTTCAGTGAAATTAACTGAGCAAAGTTAGAGTACTTTAGGGAAAACTGGAGTTATGGCATTAATGTAGGGGTTTCACACAGATTCAGAACAGATTGTATCTCTGTTCTTCATATTTCTTTGAGTCCACAACAAAGATGCCAATGATGTCAGAGGAGGTTTGTACAGAGGCAATAGGGAGAACAAGCCCTTAGTGTAGCAGTTAAACTTTTTTACTTGTTCCTTAAAACTGGACAGATCTAACCTTATCCTGTCATTTAAAAGCTGTGCGGTCTGAAGTTTTGTAGTTTCCTTGTGTAGTTCATCATCATCATGGTCAGGCTTCGCAAACGAAGATTTAGGAAGGCTCTATCCACATTTCTTACAGGCACGCTGGTGGCTTGTGAGGCCAATGCGAGATAGACATGTCCGATTGCAAAAGGCACAGCAGAAAGACTCCTTAGGTGGTATATTCTGCAAGACACGATTCTTTCTGTGTGAGTTCCTGAGGCTATGTCTGCATGCTGGAAGTGTTCCCGGTTTCTCAAGCATAAGGACTGTCCTGGCTGTCCACTGGCACCGTATGAGGTGGGAAATGTGCAGGCATTGGTCAGGTGTCCCAGATCCATGATGAAGGATAAAGGAACTGCAATTCATCTCAAGACCATGATGTGACTGATCAGGATATTAGGACCATGTAGTGGGCTACTGGGTCACTCAGCTGTTCTGTTTGGATATAACCTACATCTTCACCAGTGTTGGTCAACAGCATGTTGATGAGTAGCCTTGCCAAGTTGGTTGACTTAATGCAGCTGGGGAATGTTAATTTCACTTCATTTTACCCATATAAAAGTTAGAAGTTTTTATGTAGGTGCTTATATGCAGCATGACTGATGTGTGATATCAGAGCTGTGAGATGTGATCTGTATTGGAGAACGTATCCCTGTTTAGGAAGGGTTATGTTCCTAAACGCAACGTTCACTTTTTCAAGGTTAGCTTGATCTGCCAAACAGTTAAGCCTGTCCTTACTGAAGTGAATAAGGACTACATGACTTAGCTTGCAAGTAAGAGTTTGGTAATCTTTCACTATAATTTTTCAGCTGTAGTAAACACTACCATGGTTTCATGACTTCAGAGTAATCCTGAAAGCAAATTCTTATCTGCTGCTTCAGAATCATTAAATTTCTATTCTTCTATAGCCTGTCTAAGGCAAGACCTAAAGTGTTTTCTCATTCACCTCTAACTGGGGCACTGCTTTGCAAGATGATATAGAGGATTGACAATACAATCCTAACCTTTTGCAGTCAGTGTTGAACATTGGAGGGTTTCAGAGGAGCCCCATGTATGTTTTGGAGTTTTCTTCAGGTAAATAAAAAGAAGTGACAGTGGTATAGTGGTGTCTCCACTTTCATGTTCTGGAGTATATGTGAAAACAAATGGATGTATATAAGGCATCTGTGTCCATTTCCTGTTTTTCAGTAAATGTCTCATTTAAACTCAATTCAGCCTGGAGATCAGGAATCAGAGGCCAAGTCAAGTCTTGTCTCGTGCCACAGGTGATGGGGTAAAGAATAGGCAATAGGCAAGCTGTGCCACTGCCAGTCACAAGATGCTATTCCAAGTCTGTCAATCAGCAATCTAGCAGAAACTCCAGTGTAGTCTGGGCCTAGGCCTAACAGAAATCTTTCAGACAGAGGGTAGGAATGATTTTGGAGTTTGCAAGGGCTGTGGATCACCCACAATAATTACTGGTTTAACTGGCTGTGGCCACCCTGTTTTGGGGAATAAAGAGTGAAGATTATGGCCAAACAAGGACATTGTTCCATCACAAGAGAGCCTTCAAAAGGGAGTTTAATGTTGTATGCTATAAGTAATACAACCATTAACAGGTAGACTTTAGGGTCATCTAAATGCTACTCATGCCTGCGTTCTATGTGCTGGACTACACACTCTGTATCTTCCTCTAGAGACCAGTACTTAGCTCTTTATAAAGTCATTGCAGCAATGTTTTTATAGGCGTAAGTAACTGATGGCATCATTGCCTTGCCGTATTGAGGTGTATTTGTACCCATAAAATAGATAATTGATATTGAAAGAACTGATCTGCACAAGAAGCAATACTGCATCTGTAATTATTCTGAATCACAAATCTCTTGCACAAATGGGAGATCTGTTTTTAAAATTCTTGTTTATGGTAGGTATTTTTCCAGTTTGGCATTTCTATTGCATAATATGAACTATATTTAGTAGTTTATTGTTTGCTTATAAGTGGTTGTAAGATACTGAAGCCTTGTTAGAGTTAAGCCTCATAAATCATAACACAGAATGTATTCTGTAAACTATTAGGAAACTTGAAACTGATGTTAATAATTTTATTCTATTTATATAAAAAAATGTAGCTTGCTAGAAAGCATTGTTTTCATCCATGAAGCTGTTTAAGGCTTTGATATTTTAATTCACATCCTTAGTATTTTTCCATTTTAATGAATATGTTGAGATGCTGAAAGAATAAATCATCTATTAAATAAAAACTATCAAATCCTAAAGGTACAATAGTAAATAGATCAGCAGTGCTCAAAAGCAGGATAGTTACTGCAAAATTGGAATGACATCTCTCAAAGAAAATGGACATTTTATTAACTTTCTAGAACTTGACACCATTGTTGATAACCCATCCTAAGAGATGATTTAATGGGATTTAGCTAATATCATAAAACATTTATGTAACACATCAAAAAATAGTCTAAAACATCCAGACAAAAGAAAGGATGATGGTGAGCAAAACACTGAAACCAAAAGCATTTGCATTTAGGGTGTCAGCCTTCTTTTAGGTGGTTTCTTCCTCTGTAATATCCAGGAGCAGAAGTGTCTGGTTTCCTTTTATTTCACAGTTATTTCATTCTGATGGAGATTATTCTTAATGGTATGAATTTAGGGGACAAATGACTTGTTTTGTTCAAAGACCTTGAGCCCAAATGCCAAAGATTTAATCTTCTATTGGCTTACTTTTTCTGAAAAAGCTTGTTTGCCATCTTTATTTTCAAAACCCTGGAAAGTTTTACCAAGTCAACACTTACCTTACATTTTCTTTTATCTTCTGTCCTGGGTTGCACAAAAATTCTGGTATCCACCTTTTTTTTTCTCTCTAAATATACCTTTTTATTTTTTGCCTTCTTTAAAAAGACTGAACTGCTGATGATTAGTGACTCAAACATTCGACCACCTGCAGTGACCACCCTGGTGCTGTAAGAGACTGGACTACTGGTGCTGGCAGCTCAAGCAGCAGCGTGCTTTGCTAACAAGGTGCAGAGTGGCCACCCAGGCCAGTTGCTGAAGGTGTGCACCTCCGGCACCTTAGGCTACAAGCTGGGTGTAAACAAGATAAGGAAAGAGGCAAAGCCTTCGAGGTGGGGTACTGTTATTTTTTCCTTACACAGATGACTCAGCTGTGATAACACCCTGGAACATTCACACCCAGCTTGATGGTATTCATCTCTTATTGATGAGCCAAAATGGGCCATAATGGACTCAGCTGCACTGATATAAGAGATGGCTGCAACATCTTAGAAGGTGTCAAAGGCTCCTGAGCTACATCATCCAGTGTAAAACTCGCTCCTTGGGGGAGGTAGTGGGAGGCGTTCCCACCTGAACCTGAGGGTATATGAGTTTCAGGGCTTCCTGAAACCACCTGGGGTTTCCATCACTACCTCAGTGGATCTGGACTGTGACCACCACTTTGACCAACAAAGATCAAAATTACAGCAACCAAGTCTCATCACTGGATCCAACAGGTATCTCGCAGGTCTTTCCAGTCCCCTGGGGGGT
The DNA here is from genome assembly GCF_009829145.1 of Chiroxiphia lanceolata. Taxonomy (NCBI): domain Eukaryota; kingdom Metazoa; phylum Chordata; class Aves; order Passeriformes; family Pipridae; genus Chiroxiphia; species Chiroxiphia lanceolata. The sequence goes on along the minus strand of NC_045638.1, from coordinate 78,008,383 downwards.
TCGCAACCCTGCTCCTTTGGTCAGGTGGGGTCATCTGTCCTTACTGTGTCTCCTCCAAATTTCCCATGCAACTTTCTTTGCCAGTGTGGTGGTTTGGAAAAAACCTTTCCCCTTGGGGCTGGTAATAGTCTGCCCTGGGGGTGGTGTTTTTGATACTGGGCCAATTAAAAACTTGGTGTGCCCTGCAGAAATTACATGCTCATAGAACCGGAAGAAAAGAGGTTAATTTTAATTGCATAGCTAGAAGGAGAAACAGCCATACCCTGAAAAGCCACGTATTAAAAGGGCTGGGGGGTCTTTGCCCCCAGCTCCTGGTCGGGGGGCCAGGAGCTACACAGCCACTGAGTGAAGCCCCCCTGAAGCTGGTGACCAAAGGGGACCTCAAAAGATCGGGAAGACCCCCTGGGTTGCATCTTTTTTCCCCCCTCCCAGTGGGGGGCGGGGGGAGAAAAACGGCAGCAGAAGCAGCACAACAGGGAGCTGTGGCTGTGAGCCAAGACGGGCTTCTGGCCAAAAGACTGTGCAAAGAAATTCCAGAGAGCAAGAGAAGATAGCAGACAAGTAGCAAATATGGTATGGGCCAGACCGAGAGACGCAGAGACGTCCAACAGAAGAGAGAGAAAGAGAGTTGGTTGGAACTAGTTCTAGGGTAAGGACTAAACTAAAAGCCCTTAGAAGTCTTTGACTCTGGGGAGGAGGGGTAGAAATCCCCAAAGAAGTCTCCAGAGAGCTTGTCCCTGGGGGTTGGAACCTTCATGGAGCAAGAGCAGGGGATAAAGACTTTAAACTTTAACCCCTTGCACTTCGTGCTGCAGAGGTGGTGACACAGGTATTCCCCCCAAAACCCACGATAATACCCTCGGACAAGGTGGCCGAGGAGAGAAGAGTATGGGCAGATCCCCCCACACCCTTAGAAGAATTCTAGCTATGACAAATTGAAACTGCTGCCTTAAAGATAAGAGACACTTCCAAGTGCCGCAGAAATTAACTTGGAAGAGCTGTGGCCTAAAAGTGAAAAGAAGACTTCTTCTTCTTTCGGACTTTTCTGAAGGAAAGGAGAGGTGATTATGTATATATATTTTTCCATAGGAGAGAGAGTTAAGATTGCTATATATGTATTATAGTATTTATTGTGTTAGTAATAAATTGTAATATAATTCCCTTCCCCCATACTAAATTGTACCTGTCTGAAAACTTCTCTCTCACATTAGAACAAATTGTGGAAGAGTTTTTGGAATTAGCTTTTTGGGAAATTTTTTTTCAAGCCACCACAGCCAGCATGACAGTATGAAAAGAAGAAATGGCCTTGACTCTGTGTAAAACCTGCTCAACAGTAACAAAAACATCTCAATATTATTATTACTGTGTTCAGCACAAATCCAAAATACAGCCCCATGCTAGCTACTGTGAAGGAAGATACTCCAGCCAACTCTACCCCAGCCAAAACCAGCACAGATGTTTAATTCAAACCCCCTCAGTTTTTGTATTTTTGTCTGGTGCTGACTGTCCCCCAAGCAGCCCTTGTTGGCAGGCACTGGCCTAGGTTATACATGGAAAATAAATATATCCTTTCAGAAATAATTTTTACATCAGAGTGTCATTCTTTCTGTTCTATTCATGATTAGGGTCTGGATGACAGAGTGTGTTTGGTCTTGCAACTGATATTGGTTAATCTTTCTAAATAATTTTGTTATTAACAAAATTATTACAGAAAAGATAATTTTAGCTGATCACATAAAGGTGATAATCATGGTGAATACAAAATATTTCTTGATGAATTTGTTGAAAGATTGGAGCAATGAAAGTGGCAAGAAATGTAATAAAATGGGAGGAAAGTAGAACAGAAAAGTAGGACTAGAAGGTATTTTTGACAGGGGAAGAGGGGAGAGGTAGTCCACTACATCCTCTAAGAAAGAAGTACCTTGACATATGCTCAGTTAGCTTATTCCTAAAGAACTTCTCCCTTTCCTCTTGGCAGTTTATTTCATCAGTTCACTATCTTTATAAGGGGAAAAATGTCTTTACATTCCTTCTTGAATTTTTCTTAATACAATTTCAACCCTGTATCTGTTGAACTGGATGTAATTAGCATAAAAGACAGATTATTCCTTTCTCTTTGGCAGTTATTCTTTGTTGTTAGGTACCTCCTCAATCTTCTCTTCTTTAGACCAAACAATTTAATTTTTCAGTCTTCCTGATCTTAGCTCACACCATGAACTAAACAGATAGCAGGTGATTTTCCTGTCCTCTCATCATTCTTCTAATTCTCTCTTGGACTTTCTTAGTTTGAAATGTTTCGCTCAAAAGTGGTCCCAGTGTTGCAGCTGCAGAATTGAGGATTCTTGTCCATTTTGCATGTCCTGGAGAGGATGCCCCTTTTTTCATAAGTGTGGCACTGTTGATTCATATCCAACTGTCATCTACTGTAATCTGAGACCCTCCTTTGAAGCTGTGTTTCTTAAGCAGTTGTTCTCTATTCTGTATTTAAGTGAATTACTCTTGCATGACTTGGCCCTTATCACCCTTTGAAATTCATTTATTATTTCTTCTCCCTGTATCCAGTTTGTCAAAATTACTTTGAATCCTGTCCTCCACTCCCACTTTCACATTTCTTGCAGATTTTATAAGCATAAGCTCTATTCCATAATCTATGTCATGAAGGAAAACAAACCCAAAACCAGGTGCAACTTCATGCTAGACATTCGTCTATTTGATTACTGGTAAATCTTTTAAAGATACTTAAAAAAAAAAACAACAACAAAACAACCAAAAAACCAGAATATGATATTTTAATTTAGATCATATGTGCATAACTTGATTGTGAAAGCATCATTTGAGTTACCTGGAGTCAAAATTCTTAAACAGCAGAAAACTCATGAGTATGTGCTATCTGTGTGTTCTTGCTTGTAGAAGACAATTAGACTGATTTAACACAAGGTATTCTTGTCAAGTACATGATGGCCATTTTGCATGTCTTTTTCAAGTTGTTTACCAGTGTCTAGATTATTTATTTATTACAAAATTTACTGGGAATTTAAGTTGAAGTGCTCAACTTAAAATAATCTCTTATTTTGTTCCTTATTTTAAAAACAGCATGATATTCAGTCTTTTTTCTGCATTCCAAGTACATTGCTGCCTTTTCACTTTGTCAGTTCTCAGATAGAATAATTAATGGTGCTGACATTGCTTCAGCCATTTCTTTAGTTGTTGTAGGATTAATTTTATTAGACCCAATGAATGTGGATTTTATAAAATTTTAGTAGCATCTGGGTGCTGTTGAGGGCAGGGAACATCAGAAGATGATACCAAGATTAGTCTGTGTTCGTAAGCAAAGGCACTACAAAATTGCAGTCATGCATCTAGGACATAGAGGAGTGGGTTTGGTTCTGTTGTTTTTGCAAAGACAGGAAAGCATTAAAGCAGTGGCTGCCCTCAAAGCCTCCTGTGTAATTTTCTTCATTCACAGGGCCATGTGCTGGGAACAGTTACTGGTGTTAATAGAATATCCATCTAACATGAGTTTATGGCTGTAGCTGCTGCTTCTAGAAAAATAAACAGAGAAGGAAGACAGGTTTCTGTTGCTATTAGAGATAACTGTAATAAGACAGTGCAGAGGTTTTGTATTTGTTGGTTACCATGGTTATAGCTAATACTCCTGTTAGAACGACGGCTTTCAATTAGCCAGAGGTGGAAATTTATGCATTTTATGATCTGGTTTCTAAAACCAAAAGGTTTTAGAAAGTCTGTCCCACTCCATAAATGAAAATCTAAAAAAAAAAAAAAAAAGGAGAGAATGAGGGGAAAAGTGGAATATCAGAATATCGTTTGAAGTCTGTTCTCCTTACAAGCAGACAGGATAATTAACATAAGCAATGTTTAGCACATTTATCTACATTATAAGACATGGGTGGCCAAGGAGAAGAGATAATGTATTGCTCTGTATTATATAAACTGCAAAGCAGATTAATGATTCTTAGAAAAATAATGTTCAGAAACATTATAAAGATTTTTCTGTCTTACAGATACAGGCAGTTTAACCTCCTGCAACAGCACTGCCAAACAGACAAGAACATCTGTTTGTGCTGGTTTGACAGGCAATGGTTTTAAAGACAGCAGGTGCCAGGATTATGTGCCACTAAAAGATTCACTTTTTAAGCCCTCTAGTTCTGGCAAACATCCAGAAGGATCAAACCGAAAGATAAATTTCCTATGAAATAGTGGCATGCATTTATTTAAACTGAAGATGTGAGATATTCCAGGGCTGCTATGACAGCAAAGAATTCTATTTCCCTAATTATGGACTAAAGGTTTCTCTCCTGAGTAGCTCAACTGTTGTTAGAAGCAACTTACCCTAGTTATGATAAGAGTTGTCATGTTGCATTACTAAATCTCTGAGTAAAGGATCGCCTGTCAAAATTTAGAAAAGAGGACTGAATAGTTTAAATAGTCACTTAATTTTGTTCAGTCTATCTTGACAAAGTATTCTCCAAGAATAAGATTATATGGTTGGTAACCAGTAGAAGAACATTTATACAGAGTCATAGTTCACTTAACTCATTTGGGATCAGGAATTCAAATTTGCGGTGCATGTGGCTAGTAAGGTACTATTGTCTGTATTACTGGCTAGCACTGGAAGACCACAATTAGTTTGCCAGTGTTGTCCCAGTTCCCCTCACTTTCTTTTGCTATGATGTAGCTGTGAGCTATTCCACCAAATTGTCTAGAAAGTAGTACAGAGCAGTATTCTTACCGGGGGGAAAGACCTAGTTTTCAATCTGCCGCTCCTGAGATAACGTCTAGAGGACACTTTGAAGCACTGAATGTCTCTGTACCAGCAGGTTTTTCTCAAATTAACAGGTCTTCAGTGGAGTTCTACCTAATTGATTAAATGGCTAGGATAAATGATTTATGAGAAAAGATTAAAATAACTTTATATGTATTACTTGGTTAAATTACAATTACTTTGCCTTTAATAACGATCTACAGGTATTATTTGAGGAACATATGTTCCTAGGAAGCAGATGAATTTTTCACTGTTATCAAGAGACCTATAACTAGAAACACAGCTGCAAGAATGATACAAAACCAACCACCAAGATGATATTTGTGATCCCTTTAGTCACTTAAAATTAAGATTCATACAAAACCAATTTCCTTGACAAGAAAGTTCACAGAATATTCATATCAGAGTATTCCTATAAATGGACCATACCATTTGTGTCCCTAGATACCTTCCTTGTATTGGGAACAGCTAAAAATCAGCTTAAAAAACCTTTGGATTCAAACCCATTTGTTGCACAGACAGAAGCAGTAGCAAGTGGCTAGGCAGAAACAGCAAGTAGCCAGTTATGAGTAAATGATATTCAAAGTAGTAATCAATAATCATTTAGGGAAGGCTCATCAACAAATGCTAATATTAGCCTAAGGAAGCTCTATCTTTAGCTAAGGATTGGGAGAAACACAGTAACACAGACTAGTCCAGGACGTGGAATATATCATTCTCTGAATTGTTCTCAACTGAATAACTTGTTTTGTTTGTCACTACACTCTACTGACTGGTGACATTCTTCCCAGGCTACAGTTAGACTTTATGAACACCCCACCCTACTGTCTGAAACAGGCTAGTTAAAACCATTCATCATGCAAATGTACAAAGACAGAGCTCTTTCTCAAACAGTGTAATAATGTCTGGGTTCATTCAAATATGAGTGCTGCTCAAATTTATATTTTGTTTCTTTCAGTTTTGTTTTCTGGTGTGTTTGTTTTTTCTTGTTGGGGTTATTTGTTTATTTGGTGTTTTTTAACTGAATGGATTGACTCTATGTCTTTTATAAGTGATGCCAGGAAACTCAAGCTGTTTTGAGTAGGTGAGATTTGCTATGTGGTCTCCTTGTAGAGCATTAGGCCAGGGCATTGCAAATTTTTTCCAAGTCAGTGTTACTGGACAAATGAGAAGAAATTATTTCCCTCCCTTTTTATTGTTTTCATCTTTTGATGGTGTCTTAGGTGTCAATGACCAGAAGTAGAAGTTGCAGTACAACTAGCAAAAGTTACTCTAGATGATAATAGATGTTTGGAAGCAGCACTGAGCTTTGTGACATATGGACTTTACAGGGTGATTAGAAGAGAACATTAAGCCAAGGACAGGACTCATGACGATGGGTGAGAGAAGAGTCAGAGCACAATCAGTCCTGTCATTCTTGCAAGAACATTTATTTGTCCTTGTAACTAACACTGTTTCTAATGACAAGCAGCTTTTATTCACCTATATGCCCCACCTCATTTGAAAATGTTTTGACATAAATAGGTGTGTACCTCCTATCTACAGATATATACACACCTGCACCTCACTAATAACATCTGTTATAGAACAAGAATACCTCTACTAATATTCTGATTCAGGACTGGCTTCAGAAAGATTTAATCACATGTACCTCTTTGGAACATATAAATTCTTTCCTGAAATGAGGCAGAAAGATTAAAATGGGCGTAAATTAGGAAAGCCCTTTCCTATTAAAAAGCCTGCTTTTGTATAGTGAAGTGATCATTACTGCCAGACTCAGACATTACAACTTGGAAGCCTATTGAAATCTAATAGAAACTAGTGAGATCCAAGATGCTATAATCTTATTTGAAAACTAGATTTTCACTGTTAATAGATTTTTACTGTTTTTTGTAGACAGGCAGTTCAGTGTAAAATGCTGGAGGAGGTAAGACACAGTTACTTTGATGCAGTTTCTTGAGTTGTAAGTTCCCTGAATTTTACACTGTGATAAACAGCTAATATGAGTTTGAGTGTGTTTTACAGTGAGATGGGAAGTTTGTAGACATGACTGTTGTCTTTTTTTTAGATGTTTCTGACATATGAAAGGAGCCTTAATAAGAATGCAGAACAAGAATTTATACCCACTTCAAAGCTCCTTTATACTACCAAAGTGGTGATTAGTGGCTTTTCTACAAATGGTGAGAATACCCACGTGATTTTGAACTGTTTTTTGAAGTGTGTAGAACAACTCAGTAGAATTATGCTTTGTGGAATGGCTTCTCATAGCTACAACTTCATTAATTTTTTTTATGGTTAAATATAGAATGGAGTGGGGGGTTAATTATAATTTTATCTGTTTTTTCCTACTGATTGCCAAGTGTGAAAGTTTTTGGGGAGAAAGGGACATTATTTGGTTATAATGTACTGGTTTTGGCTGGGGTAGAGTTAGTTTTTTTCATAGTACTTACTACAGGGCTGTGTTTTTGACTTGTGCTGAAAATAGAACTGATAATACAGGGATGTTTTCATTACCGCTGAGCAGGGCTTACACAGAGTCAAGACCTTTTCTACCTCTCAACTCACCCCACCAGTGAGGAGGCCGGGAGTATATAAGCAGTTGGGAGGGAACGCAGCTGGGACAGCTGACTCCAACTGACCCAAGGGATATTCTGGACTGGATGATGTCATGCTTAGCAATAAAAAGGTGGGGAAAGAAGGAATGGCAGGATGTTTGAGTGATGGTGTTGTCTTCTCAAGTAACCTTTACGTGCTTTCCTCTTTTTCCCTGAGAGGGAGATTGACTGAGTGACTAGTTGGTGCTTAGTTGCCAGCTGGGGTTAAACCATGAAGGGTCAAGAAAAAAAGATTGAGTGTGGAATATCAAACAGCACATTATTTGGTTTCTGACCTGATCAATCTCTGTGAAGCTTTGTCAACCTTTAAAATATGTTGTTCAAAACAGTGAGTGAGGGAGCTTCTCCTAACATTTCATTAGGCTTGTTCTTCTGCGACTGATGTCTTCTTTCTGACACTTGCCTCGAAAGTTGTTTAGGGGTAGGGAGGTGATCTCATTAATTTAGAGTAGAGTAAGAACTCAGTGTTTCATGAGATTGTGAGGCGATGTAGTGAATAAATACTGATGGCTACAGTATTATGATTGTTAAAATGACAACCATTTTTATGATGTTCCATGTACAATACAAAGGAATAAATTAGTAATTTTACTGGAAAGAAAAGTCATGGTTTGGCTCATAAGGAGTCAAAGGTTTGTTAGGCTACCAGAGATGTAGGAATATTTTGTTGTTCTAGGGAAATGAGATATGAAGTTGTAATTACTGATGATTTATCTATTGTATTTCAACCTCCTCTGGTTACATTTGCCTAAACCAGACTTGTTTTCCTAATGCAATAAGTATGCAGAGAAGGCCATGTATTCAGACCAAGGTAAACTCAATGAGATACAAGGAGCCAATTGCATGTTTGCACTGTATAGCACTGGCAATTAAGGTAAATTTTCAGTGACATTTTTGTACCTGTGAAGGCTTAGAGGATGTCATGCTAATTGCTGAAAGCCTTAGAAAATCCACCACAGGGCTTCAGCACAGTAGATAATGCTTTTGCAATTACCTAAACATCTGTTTGATGGCTCCAGATCACAACTGCTGTGCCACAGCAGCAGGGGGCTCCTGGTCCAAAGAGCTCTATCTCATAATGTTGTAACGCATAGTCAAAGTGTAAGGGTGCAAGAAAGCAGTGAAATTTTACAGTGAATAGAATCAGCAGATACCTAGGTACCATCAAGTATTTTCAGGCATGACTTCGATGAATAAGGAAGTAGCTTTGACAATCACAGGAAACTCTAAAAGGAATAGAAGTCTGGAGAAGGCATGAAAATATTTCTCTGAAAATGTAGTGAGAAATAGTCTCAGAGCATCTGAGAAAGGAAGACAGATTGTTTGATGCAACACGGAGAGAGAGGTTACTAAGACCAGCCATGTGGAGAATATGAACATGCAAGATTTGCACAAAGGAGAGCATCTTACCATACTTGAGAAAATGAGATTATTGGAGGCTTTGGGCAAAGGAATAAACCTGTAGGTGGAAAGGGGGGCAGCTGTGACAGGAATGGTACAGGCTCATGGCTAGTCCTGCTTAAGACTAGCTATGTGCTAGCCCACTTTTCGTGTGTGAGCACCACATACTTTTGAAGATCAATCCTGCCAAGGTACAGCTATGACATACTTTCTTATTTTCTATGTTCTGCTGCTGCTGTCTTTGCACTATCTCCTTTTTTTTTTGTCATTTTCTCTTTTTCTGTTTTTTTTTTGTTTGTTTGGTTGGTTGTTGGTTGGTTTGTTTTGGTTTGTTTTGTTTTTTTCTACAAGAGAGGGCTTTGTATATGTTTGGGAAGAAGTCTTCAGCTCTTTACAGTATCAAATTCCAGGGGGGCATAGCTGCAAAACCTGAGGGGCATGAAGACTTCTCTTTCTCCCTTCTCTTCCCTCTGGTTTTGCACTGTTTTCCCATTGTGAAATCCTGGACTAGGTCTGAAGACTCCACAGGGACATCCACTGCAAAGTAAACATTATGGGACTAATTACTTTAGCCATTTCCCATAGAGTCATAGAATTGCTTGAGTTTGAAGGGACCTTTAAAGATCATTTAGTTCCAATCCCCATGCCATGGTAGGGGCACCTTCCGCTAGACCAGGTTACTCGGAGTCCCATCCAACCTGGCCTTGAGTAATTCTAGGGATGGGGCATCCACAACTGGTCTAGTGCCTCACCACCCTCATAGTAAGAGAATTTTCTTCCTAAAATCTATCTAAACCTACTCTCAGTTTAAAACCCTTGTCCTATCGTTACATGCTCTTGTAATAGCCTCTATCCTTTTTTGGGGTTGTAGTCTCCCTTCAGTACTGGAAGGCTGCATTAGGTCATCCCTAAGCCTTTTCTTTCTCAGACTGAAAAAATGCCCAGGTTCTCTCGGCCTTTCCTCATATGAAAGGTTCTCCATCCCTCTAATTCTTGGTAGCCCCCCTCTTGACTTGCTACATCAGGTCCATGTCCTTTCCTGTGCTCGGGACCCCAAAAGCACACAGCACTGGCAGGTGGGGTCCACCAGAGCAGAGTGGAGGGGGCAGAATCCCCTCCCTTGAGCTGCTGCCGCAAGCTACTTTGGATGCAGCCCGGACACAATTGGCTATCTAGGCTGCAAGTGCACATTACTTGCTCATGTCCAGCCCCTCACCCCACCAGCACCCCCCAAGTCCCTCACCAGGGCTGCTCTCAATCCCTTCATCCCCCAGCCTGTATTGATACTGGGGGTTGCCTCACCCAAGTGCAGCACATTGCACTTGGTCTTATTAAACCTCATGAGATTCCATGGGCGCAATTCTCAAGCTTGTCCAGGTGAGTCGTAGATGGGATTAGGTATGTACAAGATTCGTCCTGAAAGTTATTTGTTCCACCATGCTGCAATGGCAATATTGTCAGAGACCATCAGTCCTGAGTTCTCATCCCTTTAAGACCGCATTTAAAGCAGGAACTTAGTTACAGACTTAACTATTGCAATAATTTTGAGCACTGCTCTGCTAAAAGTATTCTGTAGAGAGAGATAGATAGATAGACAGATAGATAGATTAGATAGATAGACAGGTAGATAGATAGACAGGTAGATAGTTAGGTAGATAGATAAGTAGGTAATAAATAGCTAGGTAAATAGGTAGGTAGACAGGTAAATAGATAGATAGATAAAAAGGTATCTGAATAGCTGCTCGTCTTCTGCTTTTTTCCATGACAGACACTTGCAACTGATTATATGGATTTACACTGCATAAAAATTGCTCAGGACTCAAGTACGTACTGACCCTTGTCAATACATACTTCAATTATTTGCTACCAGTTGCAGAATCAAGGCTTCAAATGTACAAGCTTGCATGCAGAACAGTATTTTAAAACCATTTAGTAGCAATAAAAATTATGTTAAAAGCAAGAGGAGGGTGAAAAAAGATAGAAAGTACTGATTAATATATATATAAGGAAAATACCAAATAGAAGCTTTAGTTATCTGTGGACCTATGTTCTGAAGGCAATTTTCTTTAGCATAGAAATTAATTTTTTTCTTTTTGCAAATAAAATCTTGAGATGTATTTCAGACTTTAAGGAAAGTTATCTGGACAGAATAATTATATAAAAATGTGAGGGAAGGGAGAGAAAATAGGTTTTACTTTGAAGTCATCTAAATGATAAAATAATCATTAAAGGGTGTAGCCTGTTTACTAATGATTTTATCCTATTTAATAATAGTTTCATAATTTCAGCACAGAAATAATTTCACATATCTCTGAATGTAAATAACATTTTCCTTTGCAAGTTTAAAGAATGAAACCACAGTTGCATAGTTGTATTTCAAATATATGCTGAAGAAATTTATATAGTAATTTAATTGTGGTGAGCTTTTAAAAAATCACTTAAATATGTTCATCCTATGACTTCTGTTGATTTTAATTCTCTCTAGTTCTTTTAAAGATAGACTGCACCACACATTGCTGCAAAGGCAAGAGATGCCTGAGCATCCGACTAAACTAGTCTGGCCAAGCAGCATAAGGATCCATCCAGACTGATTAATGCCAGTGAAAAGCATTACACAGAGAACTGTGCTGCAATGAGTTGTTTGCTAATGGGATTCAGGATTGCTGTCCTTCATTCAGGATTACTTTGGTATCTGCTCACACCCTCTGATTTAAAAAGACACAGCTTGGCATAATTTACCATGCTCTCCCCGTGGCTTTGTAATAGTTTAATAACATATTTGCCATGACAATCTCTATTGCTTTCTCATCTGAAGAAACAGTTTATGTTGTGCTAGTTACATTTGGAAGTGTGAGGGATCTGTATGTTTTCCTGGAGATGCTGCAAGGAAGATAGGTAAAGCTCATCTAACGCTGTTTTGATCACATCAAATATAAAAAAAAAGAGTTGAGACAGAAGATGCAAATGACAGAAAGTTAAAATGTCAGCTGAGTGCTGGAAATAAAAAACAATGAAGATGGTGAAGGGCCTTGAGGGGAAGCCATATGATAAACAGCTGAGGTCATTTGGACCCTTCAGCTTGGAGAAGAGGAGACTGAGTGGGAGACCTCATTGCAGTCTACAACTTCCTCATGAGGAGAAGAGGAGGGGCAGGCACTGATCTGCTTTGTGGTGACCAGATGACAGGAACCTGAGGGAATGGCCTGAAGTTGTGCCAGGGGAGTTTAGGCTGGATATTAGGAAAAGGTTTTTTCACTCAGAGGGTGGTTGGGCACTGGAACAGGCTCCCCGGGAAGTGATCACAGCACCAAGCCTGTCTGAGTTCAAGAGCTTTTTGACAATACTCTCAGGCACATGGTGTGACTCTTGGAGATGGTCCTGTACAGGGCCAGGATCTGGACTCGATGATCCTTGTGAGTCCCTTCAAATTCAATGTATTCTGTGATTTGTGAAAGTAAAGAGCAACAAGATATTAAAAATCAATTTCTTCTTTACTGAGATCCTTGGAAATATAATGAAAATTATCTTTCTGTAATAGTTTGTAATTACTGAGCAACCTTTGGAGTTCAAGTAGAAAATCAGTTTCCAGTTCTTGTGGATGAATGCATAAATTCTACTGGCCACAGCAAATAGCTCACACATGTCAATCCCATTCCATCACAACTATGCTTATGTGACTTCTTTTGAACAAGGGAAAAGACTTCCTTTAGTGACTTTTAAAGAGATTTTATTTTTTCCGGGTTGATAATACATTTCTCATACTGGTATGGTTGTGATTTTTTACCTCTGCTATTATTTATGTTTTGCAATCAAAATACAGCCCCTGACCAAGAAAATTTTCTCAAGCTCTTGAAATTCACTTACAAAGTACCCCCATGGATTGTGGTATTCATAACTATGAGACTATGATGGTATAGCAAGAAACTGGTGCAGACAGTTTCATCATATGACCACAGTCCTGTATTATGATATTACTTAAGCAGAGTATCCAAGCCATCTCATTACTAAATTGGTGTACCACTTCATACTGTGTAGCCAGCTCTTATGTACTGTATGTGTTTCAGCAGTTCTTTAGCACTTCTTTCATTCCAAAATGAGAAGAAGAAACCAGGCCTTGTTGGAGGGACTGTCTCCTTAAAAAGGCACTAAACTTTCCATGTAATGGATATTCTTGGGAGGACATTCTTGATTTTAAAATATTCTTTTACAAGTCAGAGTTTTTTGCTAATCTGTTTTCAGGGAAAAAAAACACCCAAGGCATGAAGCTCCAGACAATATGAAGTCAATATCAATTAAAAATGTTATCAAAAAGAAATAAAGGCTGTGTGAGAGAGGAACTCTATTTCCCATGTTTGCCTCTTTAAGTCTGTATTTAGCATCCATGTTAAATTATTACTTTAGCTAGAGAGGGTTCAACCTGCAATGTGCTGAAGGAAGTACTAGGTGTCACATGCTCTTGTTCTGTCATTTTACTTCCATCTCACTTCATTTTGTATGTCTAGCACCCATCTCAGACCTGTCTCTGTGCTACATGCTACCAAGTTACAATTATTGTTTCTATAAATGATTGTTCAGTTTGTGTAGTTATCAAAGCAAATAACTGTGCTGATCTCATGGGGAGAATAATGAAATTTAGCATTAAATTTTAAGTATGTGGATTAGTTCATTTTCTTTTTCAAACATCAGTGGCCCAAGATACTGCTGGATGATGTGGTAAATCCTGTAATGTACTTTGCAATACCAAGCTGTAACTTCCAACCACTGCTCCTGCTTAAATAGTACATTATATGAGTTAAGGAGGATTATATTCAATGCCTGGACAGATTAAAGGTTAAAAGCCTGGCCTGTCTGTGCAAGAAATCTGTTCTTATGTGGCTTTAGTAATCCCATTTCTTGGGCTTTTTGTAGAAGAAAAAAGTCAGGGCTAAGGGTTTCAGCTGATCTAAATTTAGGGAAACTGCTTTATCAGAGTTGCATGGGCTTAACAGGAGCGGGGAACCCCCCTTAATTAACATGTAATTTACTCACTGTCTAAGAAATGTGATTCAAATTCATTGGAATTGTAAAGCTCCAGGAACCCTATGTGATATGAGTTGAAAAATTCAGTACCTATAGTTCCTTAACATCTGTAAATGATAGTTGAGGTGAGTTCCCTGCCAAAATGAAGTGGCATTGTAAAGTGGAATGCAGGAATGCATGCATGGCAAAAGGCAAAACAGACATTACAGAGAAAAAATGAGGATCTAGACTGACAACCGTTCCCATCATTTCACATGGAGAGCAAATGAAAAGATATATTGATATTGCACACAGATGCCTGAAAATTCTGGCTCATGCAGCAGAATTAGATACACATGATACTTAAATCACAGAATTTTTTACGTGTTACTAAACCAAACTCATAATGCCTGTACTAAATCAGTGACATTGCTGCTGTCTCTGGCTATTAAAGTTTCCTTTTTTTCTGACCTGAGGGAATGATAGCTCACTTTTAAAAAGCAAAATTCAAGAAAAAGGTGAATTCTTCAAATTTTGGGAATAAAAAAGCCTCCAGAAAGTCCTATTTTGGTCATAAAGTGGAATAAGATGTCAGGTAATACACAGATCATCTGTTTACAGAAGGCCATCTATTTGCATCTGCTTACATTGTGTGGGAGGGACAGAAGGATCTAAATCTTGTTAAATACCTTAGTCTAGCTGATGCTTCTTCCTAAGAGCAGTTTGATTGAAGCCATTAAGGCATACACAAGATGGCAGAAGGGAGGATGATCAAAGTGTAGCTATTTCAGGATAATGCAGTTTATGATGTGCGTACAATATTTTATGCTTAGGAACAATAATGGATCATAGGAGGGATCTGGATACAAAGAACTGCAGTGGTTGCATGAGCAAGCAATGCATTTGCATCTGAGAACTGAAGGAAGGAGGGTGGAGATGCGTGAGATCTTCCCTCTTATTGTGCAGATCATGATTCTTCCCCCTTCTTCACAGGTGCTTCACCACTAGGCATGGACTTATGATGAATCTTGGGGGCTTTCTGCGTTCCTCCAGTTTCATCCTGCCACAGTATCTGCCAGGGCTGGGCAAGAAAATTTTAACCTCATTTCTGCCTCTCCAGGTTGCAACTGCATACTGACATGTAACCTCCTGGGTTCAGAGAGATGATGCCTCAGGTAGGTAGGGCTATCAGTTACTTGTGTCTTTTCTGATGACAGTTCTTGTGAAAGAGAGTGCTATGCCACAGTGTTTTAATGGCTCTTTCTATCAATATGTAATATTCATTCCCTTCTATGCAGAACAGAAGTAAATAAAATGGAATGTAAAAGCTCCCAGGCTTAAATGTCATGAAATTTTCTCAGAACAATTGTCTGGCCCATGAATAATCATAATTAGTCTGTTAACCTGATAATACAATTTAGTTACTCCTATTTGTGTCACTAATTTCACGGAGGGCACAAGGTAAAATGGAAGTTTATGAATAAGAAAATCAAGGCCAGATGACCTCTAAACCATGTTTCCTACAAATATGAACACTTCCTCATTTGGCCTATTTTAAATCCATGTATATAATGAAGAATACTAGTAGGTCTCAGATATTACCTGCATCCAGTATTTGTAACACAAAATGTGACTTTTGGCACAGCCAAACATGGCAGACAGGAACAAAGTTAGACATATTAAAAAACCTTAAGGGAAGAATGCTCAGTAGATTTTGAGATAGTTTTGAAGGTAGGAGTTTCCTTTGAATGTGCAAGAATATATGCTAGTAAATTCATAATTGTCGGCTTCATAATGCTTTTCAGTAGAGAGTTTTCCTCCCTACTTAGACAACAGTATCCTACAGTTTTGGTACAGACGGACCTACGCACATATAACATTTCTCTGTCTTCTTCAGACCTGGTTCCTGGTATTTAAATGTGCTTTTCCTTTGTGCTGATAATTGCTGTAGTAACTATAATTGCTTATGACATATACTGCTACACCTATTTGCTTAATAGATATCTCCTCATTTTAGTAACTTTTATTGTTGAATTGCACTAAGGGGAAAGAAAGACTCCTTTATAGGTATATTTGGGACTAGAATATTTTGTGCTATGAGATGGTGATGATGGTGATGATAGCGATGGTGGTAATAACATTATGGAGATGAATGTTTACAAAACAGTGGCATTCCATAGTGAGCAAGACAGTAAGAAAAGAAAATGTGAGATCTTTACAGATAACCAATTAAACCCAAATCTTTTGTACAGCTTTTAAAAAAGTAATTTTAGCAGTTTGGTCTGTGAAATTAGCATACTAATTGTAATGAAGATTCTTGGGTTTAATTATCATTATTCATTTACAAGGATGTAATTTGACATCTCACTGAAGTTTGATTTTTTTTTTTTCCATTATGATCACATTAAGGAAGAGATGAAGAAAAGTGTTTTTGACACCCAATCCCAAATTCACAAATTATTGCCTAGTTTCTAGATCACACTCTATCACTGCTGCTACCACACACAATATGAAGTTGTATCCAAGAACAAAATATTGACAAGATATTAGAATACCTCTTCTTTAAGGCTGCAAACATCGTTGGTCCATGTAGAAAAAACTTGCTTTGTTATTGTGGTTGAAAACACACTTCTATGTAAGAGAAATTTGTTTTTCCATATTTGAACACTCTTTTCAAGAGTATAGAAGACGTTTATCAGCAGCTTTTTATGGAAGTGGGACATAATCACGTCTCATCTTCCTGTTATTGTTCAGCAAGTATCAATTTGTATTTCCCTCAGATGCTCTAACCTGATTGATTGACATACCTTCTTTGGATTAAGCAGTTGTTCCATTCCAAAGCTGTGAAGTTTCATGCTGTTTTCAGTTTGAATGTGAATAACACTTTAGGTGCCAAAAATAAATACCTTTACTTTTTTATGACTAGAAGAGTTAGTCTAATGAAAGATATTACCTCTACAGACCTTGCTTGACTACACATAACAAATAACATTCTAGATTCTCTTTCTGATGTTCTTTTAGATGACATCCAGATATTTTACACTGCTGATAAGTTTTTCCTTAGGTTTATATCATCTCTGAGTTGATTTGGAAATTAGAAAAACTAATGACAGATGGCTTAGGAAAGTTCTTCTGAGAAACCTACACTGGGTGTTTTTTGTAGGTGCCAGGTAAGGCCTTGAATATCTCACACTCTTGGCCTTGAATATCTCACACAGTTGTTTTTCTCTGGACACAGTAATTAATATCCCTCTTAGTGACAGAAGACCATGATGGAGAATGGTCATGTGCCAAAATCAATCAAACCATAAGACAGACTGCCTTCTGTCCCTGACCATGACACGAGGTCATGAACTATCTTTCTTACTAATACAGTCAGATTATGTTTTGCTGAAGTACTGAATTCCACTTGGTTACAGTTGAACAACCTCATTCCAAGAGTTGTAACTGTTTTGTCTTAGTCATTCCTCACAGCACTATATTGGAAATGCCTGAAATGAGCTGAGGAACTACTGCTGCAGAAAATAGTGTCATATTAGAAGTGCCATAAAAAGTGAAATTGCAAATGTTGACCAAATACAGATATGGTTGAAAACAGCTACTACTCATTTATGAAGCTGATAGAAAGACTGAACTTCACAGCTTTCAAGGCCCACTGTGAACCACAATGGTCATCCAGCCTTAACCACTCACCAGGGCACACTGCAGATTGGGGAAGTTGAAGAAAATTATTCTGGAAAAAAATAACAGTCCAACTCCAACAGTCCAAAGAATAATTTCAGCCTCTCAGAAAAGACAAGTGCTTTCTCAAGTACTTCTATGACAGATGGTCACAATTCCTTGGAAATTCGTTCTTTGTTGAGAAAATTAACTTACAGCCCTGCAAACGTGCAAAAAACATTCACCATTTTTTGTTTCCCTTGCACCACTTCCAGCTTTATGTCTTTATCTTTACAATCAAGATAGATCTAATTTCCTCCTCTGTGGAAAAAGCTTACAGTACAACTGATGACATTGCACTGAGTGACCTTTTCAAGTCTTCTTGAAGGTAGAAGGTATGTTGAAGCTGCAGGTTGCAGACAGGAGGCTGCAGCACTTCTTAGACTGATGGGGTTAAAGATTTACATTCTAAGTAATTCAGGAGTAGAGGGAGTTCTTTTGTAAGAAGGTGGTGTCATCCTTACAATTTTTACTCATAGGCATTGAAAGAGAGAGAGAAAGAAAATAATTTCTCTGACTTCTTGCTCATACACAGAAAAGTTGACACTGACAGTGCCTTTGGTGACTGGCTTTCCCCATTCCTCTGTATATGAAATTCTGGTGTTTCCCTTGTATTTTTGTATCCTGTATGTTGTAACATTCAGCATACCTTGTGAGTCTGGATCCACAAATACTTGTCATGGCTAGGCTTCGTGAACATACATGACATGACATGACATGACATAATATGTTGTCAAAAAGATTAGGCAAAGAGGCATGATGTTATTCTAATCCCTTGGAGTATTTCTTATGTTGACATGAGTTTTTGTATGTTTTTAAATCACTGAACAGCTGATATTGAAAAGCCCTCTTTTTGCAGGGTAACTGTGCTATCATCTCTATTGGCTGAACAATCCATAATGGGTTTGATAGGTAGTTCAGCCTTGCCTGCATGGCATCAAAGTGATTCTGTGGTGTCTGTGAAATAGCTGAACTGTAGTAGTTAGTAAAAAAGGACTGAGGACTGAGTCATTGCACTCAATTTGTATGTTAGCCAACATTTATTTTTTTTTCCTAACAACATCTCTGGACATCTTATTTCACCGTATTCATTTTTCACTTTAATGTACCTGATTCAAAATATACCAGGACCAGGGATCTGAAACTAGTTCATCTTGGTTATTTAGGCTGCATCATTTAATTTCATTTACTAGAAAGAAATTGTATTTGTTCTCTGATTGGATAAGTATAATGAGCAGTTATCAAATAAACAGTTGCAGAAGCAAATTTAGATGCATGAAATTGAAATTTGTTTTGCCATGAACATAAAATGTATGCAGAACTTAACTTCAGGTGGGTGCAGAAAAGTGTAACTGGAGGGAGATAAAAAAAAATCAGCTAAAATACTCCTCAAAACAAACAGATCTGGAATTGAAATTTTCATGAGACCGAGATGTTGGTGTTGATGTTCTCAGTTGCCTAATAGCTCTTGGAGTGCAGAGAGGCTAGAGTATCTCTATTCAGAGGCTGTGAAGCCTTTGGGAGCTAACAGGGATGCTACTTGATTTTGTTTCAGTAGGCTGGAGAGTGAAAGCCTCATATGACAATGAGCAATACAGTCAGAGCAGACATTATACTATGATTCTGAATGTATCTCGTGTCAGATTGTAACAGGGTTATTATTACTGTGATGTCC
Source organism: Chiroxiphia lanceolata (assembly GCF_009829145.1). Taxonomy (NCBI): domain Eukaryota; kingdom Metazoa; phylum Chordata; class Aves; order Passeriformes; family Pipridae; genus Chiroxiphia; species Chiroxiphia lanceolata. The sequence continues at coordinate 77,989,191 of NC_045638.1, read as the reverse complement.
AGTATATAAATCTTTTGCAACATGCCTATATAACATGTACAGGAAGAAGTACTGAACTAGAGGAGCCCTAGCGAAGAGCTCCAGCCTTTGGTAACTTTAGGTATGACCTTCTGCCTCCCCCTGATCTGACAGCTAGGCAGGACCAAGCACAGTGCTTTAAAAAACAGGGAGAGGGAAGGTAGGAGGAAACTTTGGAATGGTTGGATTATTATATCTCAAGGTCACACATCTTCTTTTAAATAATTGACATGTATTGAAGGTAGTTACCCAAGGCATCTCCAGAAAAGGCTAAATAGATAGATTTGTTTGTTTGTTCTTTATAAAAATATCAGTGTATTCCTGAGACTTTCTTTGTCTAGTCACCTTTGTAGTAGCATTGTGCCACACATGAAGTGTAAATCTACTCTATTAAGGATGACACAAGAGGGAATTATTTAGCAAGAGAATTTTAAAAAAATATCGGTCAAGTGACCTATCAACATGCATTACGCAACACTGAACACAACTTGAACTGTGTGTATATTCTGTTTTGAAAAACAAAATTCTCTTGTTAGAATTCCAATGAAATACATGGAAAGAAAATCAAACTGAGAAGTCTTCAAAAATTTCAATAAAGATGAGGAAACTGTGCAATAAGGTAATGTGAAGTGTTAAATATTGAGTGCAGTGTACTTTAGAAGAAAACAGAGCTGCCTTTAAAATCCTGGTTCTAACAAAGTGCTTTAATATCACTATGACTTACTAGTTAGCCTTCTGCCTCTGGGATCAAAATTTTTGTCTCAGATTCATTTAGTGCATTACTGGGGAAGTTGTGCACATCCAAAGGTCACATTTCATTTGAAATGTGAAATGGAGGTGGCCACAAAATATTTCAACATATTCCAGTCTCTCATTCCTGTTCTGCTTTCAGATACAGTTCTATGTTGTCCTCTGTTGCTCCTTGCGATACCAAAGTGCACTCAGGTATTTATGAAGACAAATAGAATGGTCCTTCTTTGTTTTAGAATTGTAGAATGGTTTGGATTGGAAGGGACCTTTAAAGATCATGCAGTCTGACCCCCACTGCCAAGGGCAGGGACCTCTTTCAGTTGATTAGATCACTCAAAGCTCCATTCAACCCAGCTTTGAACGCTTCCAGTGATGGGGCATCCCAAACTTCTCTGGGCACCCTGTGCCTGTGTCTCACCACCCTCTTCCTAAAAAAAAAAATCTTCCTCGTGTCCAATCTACACCTACCCTCTTCAGTTTAAAACTACCACCCCTTGTCTTATTGCTACGGCCTTGGTATAAAATCTTATTCCATATTCTTATAAACCCCCCTTTGTATGTTGAAAAGCTGCAATGAGGTCTCCCCAGAATCTTCTCCAGGTCGAGCAACCTCCAGCTCTCTCAGCCTGTCCTCACAGGGGAGGTATTCCAGCCATGTCTAAGTAAGGTAAGGTGAACCCCACCCAACCAGTTCACTATCCTATTTGCTGAAAAACTGTTTAGTGATTGAATCAGTGTTGTCATTTCCATTGTTAGACTTATACACGTACATTCAATATTCAATATTCAAATGCATTGTTAGACATCACAACATAGCATGCCCTGCTCTTACATACTTTGAAGTCTCCTGGACCAATGATAGAACACCATAAAGAATTCTAACCTTATTTAGAAAATTCCATGACATTGCTTTGTTATGAGAACCAATGTCTAGACTAAAAATATTTTTCAGCCCATGCAAAAGTGATGGGCTCATTATTCTTATCACTCCAGAGCAGGTCTCCCAAAAGCTACTCAAAGATTCAAACCTAAGAGTGTACTTGATCTAATGACAAAACTTTGTGACACTGTCATAGTTCACTAAGGAAAATATATTTAGCTACCAAGAAATTCCCCACCAAAATCTTGTATTAGTCTCCATCTTATCCCAATCTTATACTAAGATAATCCCTTACAAAAATAGTATATACTGTTATGTGATTTTAACCATAGCTTGGATGCTACAGTGTGTGTTCTGTGCCTGTGTAGAGCATAGTTCATAAAAAGTTCTCTGTTTTATGTATTTTTGTTCTTCTTTATCCTGGGGTCACCAAAATCATGGTGTCACAGAATCATAGAGTATCCTGGGTTGGAAGGGATCCACAAGGATCATCGAAGTCCAACTTCTGGTCCTGCACAGGACACTCCAAGAATCACACCATGTGCCTGAGAGCATTATCTAAACCCTTCTTGAATTTTGTTAGGCTTGGTGCTGTAACCAGTTCCCTGGGGAGCCTGTTCCAGTGCCCAACCACCCTTTGCTTGAAGAACCTTTTCCTAATATCCAACCTAAACCTCCCTTTGATACAACTTCAGGCCATTCCCTCAGGTCCTGTCACACCACAGAGAGTGATCAGTGCTTGTCCCTCTACTTCCCCTCATGAGGAAACTGTAGATTGCAATGAGATCTCTCAGTCCCTTCTTCAGGTGGAACAAACTAAGTGACCTCAGTCACCTCAGTCACCTCATACGGCTTCCCCTTATGGCCTTCACCAGAATAATCTTCATGGCCCTCCTCTAATAGCTTTATATCTTTCTTATGGCATCCAAAACTGCACACAATATTCAAGGGGAGGCTCTGCACCAGCGCAGAGCAGAGCGAGACAATCTCCTCCCTCAACCAGCTGGCGTGTTTTGCCTGATGCCCCCCAGGACACAGGGGGCCTCCTGGCTGCCAGGGCACTGCTCACTCATATTCCTATTGATGAGGACCCCCAGGTTCCTTTCCTCAGCACTGCTCTCCAGCATCTCGTCCTGGAATCTATACACACAATCAAAGTTTCCTTGACCCAGCTGGAGGATCTCGCACTTATCTTTGTTAAAATTCATACAACTGGTGATTTCCCAGCCATCTAATTTATCGAGGTCTCTCTGCCTTCAAGAGAGTCAAAAGCTCCTCCCAGTTTAGTATTGAAGCACTAGTATCTGAATTGCTTCTGCTTCCTTTCTGAGATCGGAAATTCTTCAAAGCAACCCTACCCTAACATTCATTCCCCCTTATTTTCCATGAGACTCTGTACATCACAGTGTATGTGCAGATTAGGGGGCAGATGTAAATTAAACCAATGAAAGACCAGGAAATTAAACCAGGAATGTTAAACCAATTAAGATATTTTTCTATCAGTCCTTCAGTTTTTTTTCCGTATTCTAACACCATAATTCTAAGCATATTCTGATCTGTGTGCATAACTGCAGCAATGAGATCAGTCATGACAGTGGTGACATCTAAACTGGAAGGAAGGGAGGTGTGTAGTTGCCCTGTAGGTGCTCCTGGAGCCTTTAATTAATGTTTTCAATGCTTGAGTGATTTTGTCAATTTCACTGAAGAAAAGTTTCTTTTCATGTAGAAATGGAGCAGAGTGTGTCTGAGGGTGCCCTTGTCAAGTGTACCAGGGGATGACCTAGACCTACCTGGCATGCAGCCAGAGAAGCCTGGACTGCAGAAGGGTAGGGACTGGAGAAGAGCTGGTATTCATTGCATAAGACCATGACTGGAAGTCCAGCTTTAGCTTCAGTAGCCCAGGAAAAACAGAATGTTCACAGACAAGTATTCAAGTTGTGTGGAGTCCTTCCATGTAATTATCCAATAGAGAAAATGTAAAAATCGGTGTCAGCAGTTAGCGTGCTTAAACTCAGAGTAGGGAAGAGTGTGCTTTACAGGCAAACAAAGTAGCAGGCAGCCAGGAAGGGCTCAGTGCAGGGGAAGAGCTGTATGACTTCACAAAAAATATGTCCCAGCCTGGAAACAAGAAGTGTGCTCAGCTAGTGCCAGGAAAGAAAGTTAAGAAAATTAGAAGAATGAGCCTAATTCTTTGTTGTTGTTTCATTGGTGGAGTGGGTAGGAAAAAGAGTAAAATAGGAAACTGGTGGCAAAAAGTAGAAACAGATCCATGTGGCCCAGAGCCTGAGCTTCAGAATAGATTTTAGAAAGCCAAATTCTGCTTTTGTGCTTTATGCTGATCTACTTCTTGGCTTCTGGATTCATTATATCTGGGTGCCTCTATTAACTACCCTGTCTGATTACACAGTATCAAAATATAACAACAAAGCCCCATGGAAACATGTTCAAAAAATTTATCCTACATTTATAGGAAATTCCCAAAGGCCAGTAGTATAACAGGCTCAGATCTTACTTCCATTGTGTGACACATGAAGACACTCTGTTCCAAGGCTTGTAGCTGAGCTGAAGAAGCCCTGTGTGTTTTTCACTTGTTCTCCTGTCCTGACAGGTGGGATTCATCTCGCCTGACTTTAGGGTCCAGATGAAATTGCATGACCACCAGTACCTAAGTGTGTTTGGAGCTGTTTTACACTGTCATGAAATTCTCCATAATGATGGTATATTTGAGCCAAGAGTTGCAATAGATTTTCTCCTCTCTGAAATGGCTGTATGAGGTTCTGGGAGATATTCCACAGCACCTAAAATGACACCGGACATCCATACTTAGACAACTGAAGTTATGCTCTGGGAATCTGTATCTGAAGTAACCATCCTGCTCTGCTTTATAGTGAAAGTCTAATCAAAAAAAACTTTATTGACTACCTTGGCAGACAATGAATTGCATTTAAACTCCACTGACTGCATTAACTCAATTTCTATTGACAGTAAAAAAACCCATGATGACTAGTTCAGATGTGCATGCCTGCACCATGGACATACGGAGTGAGTCAGGCAAATCACAGTCGCTCTCAGTGCATTTGCTGAAGGATAGGGAGCCAGTTGTGTAACTGCTGTTCAGACGAAAAATAAAGATGTGTAGCACCAATAAAGTAGTGTCAGACTCATGGAAAACAATGGGATATATATTTTTGAACAGAGTTTTATACTATTTTTTTCTCCTCGTTTGATTTGCTCATTTGCTTTGGCTGCCTACATGGTAAGCCGAAATTGTTAAACAGATGTCTTTTTAAGGATTTCAGTTCAAAATATGTGTAGGATGAAGTAGAAACAAAGGGAAAAAGGAAATCAATTTTTATGAGATATCATTTAATTTTTGTTACAGACACCAAAGAACAGAAAATTAACCTAGAATTCTTGTGTTGTGGTATCCCAGAAGTCACATGGAAACAAACAGGACATTTAGTCTCATCATTAGGCAAACTCCTAAATTTTAAAAGACATGTTCAAACTTTTCCTTCCTTTGGAAATACCCATACAGTTACTCATCTTACCAAAGAAACTTTTTGAGTGAAAGTTCTTTTGAAAATTCATACCCTTGATCTCAAAAGTGAAGTTTGGTAAACTGTTGATCAATGATTACAGCACATCTATGGATCAGAGCATTAGTATTTAGAGGAATTAATGCTTAAATGCTTTGGGCCTGATTCTGTACTCATTCCACCTGATTTTTACAAGATGCTGAGCTTTGATTTCCATGGTCATTGAAGTGAAAGCTAGTAGTCATTCATGACATAGAGTTAGTACACATTTGTAATTGTTGATACGAATCTCCCATAGAGTCTAAAAGTATTAGAGACAAAATATACAGGAACACAGTAACAGAGATTTCTTTGCTAGAAGACCAAGGGAAAATCACATCTACTTTTAGTTTCTTATTTGTTAAATAGTATTGTGTAGGGCATTTGTATTTCTTTTTCATAATCAAGTACGTTAACAAGCCTGCAAGAGCTTTCCATACAATTCTACCCTCTTCTCATTCATGTGTACCTGAAGTGATAAGTGAAATCTGAAGTTCTAATATGCAGAGCTGTGAAATGTATGTCAGCCGACTGAGTCCTTTCCTCCTTTCCTCGCCAGTACAGAAGGCAGCTTCCTGGCTATTTGGGAGCATTATGCTCCCAACAAGATTCACAGACTTACAGCAGCGGTGGTCATCTGTTCACACCAAATGCAGAATTAAAGTGAATGTTTCAGTATGGAGTGGGGTGTTTATGCATAAGGCCTGAGAAATGTCTATAGATATTTAATTCCCATACCTTTAACACAGCTAAGCAGATAAGTGGTTTGTTGCAGATTTCTCTAGACACATTCTCATTAAGTAGAGAGAGAGCTTCCTTTGAGAAAGGTCAAGGACACAGGTTAAAATTAGTTTAATTTTTTTTTTCACATGTACTTCTGTTATCTGCAGTCATTCCAGGTTCATCCCAATACCACTTACTTTTACTTGCCCATCAGAGCAACACAACAGGATGCTGAGTGAGATGTGCAAAGATCAAATGACCAAAAAACCACCTGAGATGTATCTTTGGGTCCAGATGCTCAACACTAGAGCCTTCAGGAAGGGACTCTATGAAGGAGGGAATTTTTTATTTTTCTATTTTTTCCCTTTAAAATAATTTGTGCATGTTCCTCATTTTTGCTTTGCTGTTCTGACAGGATTACTCTTTTTCATCCTTTTCTGAGCAACCCAGAGAGCCTTCCCTCAAGTCTGCATGTCTGCAGGAGGCCAATGTTTGACGAGTTTCCAGAGCTCTATCTTTACTATTCCCCTCACCCATCAGCACCACTTCTTCAGTGTGGCAGTAATGGAGACAGCCTGCTGGGGACAGGGGCACTGGGAACAAGGCTGCCTAGGGTGGTAGGAAGGGCTGGGGGCATGGACTTCTGCATGCTTACACCAGTTGCAGTGGGAGGAGAGCAGTAACTAGGATGTGTCTGAAAAGGAAACCTTGGCACATCTGCAGGGAGAGAGGGAAAATACTGAGGCAGTGGAAGATCAGCTGCCAACTTGCATAATGGAAAGTGAAGACAGGTCAGTCCTAACTGGGAACTGATTGTTACAGGGGAGGATAGTTGTTACAGAAAGTTTCTTTTTAAAAACATTTTTCAACCTGCATTTGTTTGCATTTAGTTTTAAACTAGATTGTACTTGCTGAACAGGGTATGTATTTGAACTCTACTGAAAGCCTGCAGCCAACAAGGGAAATAAGGGCATTCTATTCCTCATGTCTCACAATAATAGGGAAGGCATTAATAATGCTGCACCAAAAAAACTCCTCTGTTTAAATAGCTTTATGCAACAATAACATGAGCCTGATTATGAGCTCAGTGTACTTTCTATTTACTAGGTACACTATGTACGAATTACAAAAACTTGCTCAAGCCTCTAGAATTACAAAATTCACAAGCTAATTAATCAGAACTTGACAACACAGCAGAGTCCACTTCACCTCACATATAGTGTGAGAGAAGGAAGACAATTTTGTCACGCAGGAACAAGCCTGTGCTAGAGGACATCTGGTTTTGACTCCAAGCTTTGTTCATTCAATTCTACTTCAGTTCTTCTGGGAATGGTATTTGGGATTGACCAATCTGTCAATGTTAATAATTTAAATTTGAAATTGGGTGCTTGGGGGGTTTGAGGAGAAGCATGAGAACCTTTTTATATAGGTGAATGCTTAGCACAATTCAAAATCAATTTTTGGACTGTTTCTGTAATACAAATATTTACACATCATGTACAACAAAATGAAATTGATGACTTAGAGCTATTGCAGACACAACACCATCTGTAACAGAAAAGTATCAGCTTGTCTTCAGGGTTTCTTCTAGAGTGTTTAGAACTTATTTTTTTTCCATTTCTTGAAGTTCAAATTATTTGTAAGATCTGTGAGATACACTCCATGTGTATGATGTTGTGAACTTCTCAGTTGTCCATGGAACTGGTAAGTTGCACTTATATGCCAAATGGAACAGCAAGAGTATTTTCAGTAAGAGGTTCTTAGCAATAACTGCACTAAAAACCGAATAGTTGGTTAGTGTTTTATGTGATGATCATAGATGGGCAGGCTGAAAAGCAAATCTGTACATAAAACTAAAACAAAGCAATGAATCACACAAGCTCCATCAAGCATATTTATTAAGTTGTGGAAATTCTGAAACAAACCAAAGTCTTTTTGAAGAGAAATATTTTGGGGTATCCTGTCTTTCAAAAAATTTTACTCTGTCCAGAGATCTCAGTCAGATTATTCTTAGCTTTAGTTTCAGGCTGTGCTCCAAATTAACCACAGCAATGTGAAGCATGAACATTGCTGCATACTGTGAGCGCTGTAACAATAGTCAACATTTGCCTGTATCAGAGATTTTAAAATTATTATTGTTTTTCTGTTTAATGAACATCTCAAAAACTTCCCAATGCTACAAATATCTCATGAAAGCCTGTAATAAAGTTAAGTGTTTATGTTATTTAGAAAACCGAAGATTTTGATAGATGTTCAAAATTTTTAAAGAATGTTAGTTATACTTTTGTTTTCTTTCTCCATTTCTCAGAGATGTACCTAGGCAGACTTAGGGTACCAGATATGTCTGGATATGAAGAATCACAGAACCACAGAATATGTTGAATTTGAAGGGACCCACAAGGATCATCAAGTCCCATTCTTAGCCCTCCACAGGACCATCCCCAAGAGTCACACCATGTGCCTGAGAGTATTGTCCAAACACTTTTTGAATTCAGACAGGCTTTGGTGCTGTGATCACTTCCCTGGGGAGCCTGTTCCAGTGCCCAACCACCCTCTGAGTGAAAAACCTTTTCCTAATATCCAGCCTAAACCTCCCCTGACACAACTTCAGGTCCTGTCACTGGTCACCACAAAGCAAATCAGTGCCTGCCCCTCCTCTTCCCCTCATGAGGAAGTTGTAGACTGCAATGAGGTCTCCCCTCAGTCTCCTCTTCTCCAAGCTGAAGAGTCCAAATGACCTCAACCTCTCATACGGCTTCCCCTCAAGGCCCTTCACCATCTTCATTGCCCTTTGGACACTCTCTAAGAGCTTAATATCTTTTGTATATTGTGGTGCCCAAAACTGCACACAATATTCAAGGGGAGGCTGCACCAGTGCAGAGAAAAGCACGACAATCTCTTCCCTCCACCAGCTGGTGATGCTTTACCTGATGCCCCACAGGACACGGTTGGCCCTCCTGGCAGCCAGGCACTGCCGACTCATGTTCAACTTGCCATTGACCAGGACCCCCAGTTCCTTTTCTGAGGTACTGCTTTCCAGCATCTCATTCCCCAGTCCGGACGTACATCCAGGAATATGAAAAGACTTCATAAATATTTTGAGAACTGACATATTTCCAAAATTGTGTTGTTTTTTTTTTAACTATACGACCTATGTAGAACAAGTGATAGAGCAAGGCAAAAAGAAATCTTTACTGGCACAATCTTTATATAACTCTCTAGTGTCGTCCATTTCTATATATTTTTAATGAAAAATGGAATATGAATTGGATTTTATTGCCTTTTTGAAAACACAGCATATGTAATTTTGTTCAGCCTTATATTCTCTGAAATACAAGATCAAACTCTCATATTTTCTTTCCAAAGATCCTTTCAAAAAAAAGCTCAGTAGTGGAAAATATCTTTCAGAAGCTGTTTTTGTAAAGAGAAGATTTTAGAGAGTTGGAGTCTTTGTCATGTTAACATATCTTGTTTTTAATACCATAGCATTTTCATGTAAAATAATGATAAAGAAAATATTTTTTATTTCTCAGCATTTTTTTTTCTGTAAGAACAGATTGCTGTTCTCCTGTCTGCACTGAACTTGCACCAGCTGTATTAGAAATTCAGCGCAGGAAAAGAAAAAAGGTCATTTACATTGCATATCCAAGAGCAGAGAGCAATTCTCAAGTCTTTGGCTAGAGGTGATCAAAATAAAAAAGAGTTAGTTTCAGGTTATGTAATATTAGATGATGGGGTCACATATTAAGAGCTATTCTAAAAATAAAAAGGTATATAAAGAAGAAAGAAAAGACTGTGATGTACTTTCCTAGCCCTAAGTTTTGCAAGCTAAAGGTACTGATTTTCTAAGTCCAACCTGACAGAATTTTCTAAAATATCACATTTTGATGCTTTAACTTAAAGCTTGATGCTTTATAAAACTGATTTTCTAGAGTATGTCCTTTTAAACAGTGACTATTTTTCAGGTTTCTCTACAAGAGTTTACAAGTTTACAGTAGGTTTAACTTACATTTGCACATATAGCTTCTTTGAGGCCTAATATATTTCTAAAAGACCCTCAGCTGGAAGTAATAGCAGCTCCTAAAGTTCTATTGCACAGAAGAGAATATGATCAGAGTAGTATAAATGGCATAAAGCTGCTAGGAGTCTTACTCATCTCCTCCCTACTCAAGGCCCTTTCCTCCTGAGGAACTTGAGAAGGGGAAAAAAGAGAAGGGTAGGGAGACAAAAATATTGTACAAAAATGGAAGGGTTTATATAGTAAAATATGTTTTGCCAAGGAAGATATCACAGTTTTCCTTTGGGGAAAAAAAATAAAAACCCTTTGATAGAAGAGCATATATCAATTGAAATGTTTTGAAATATCTTGTGGCCACAGAACCTCAGGGTAGAGATTTGGTTGTCCCTATCTTCATTCCCTGACAGCATCACCAGTTCAGTGACTCTAAGGCACAGTATGATGGCTGTGAGGGACTGTCTTCCCTCATGATGCTTTATGGAAAATGTGGTCTAATTTGGAGGTCCATACTATAGAATAAAATGGGACTGTGACTCATTTCCCTGTAATGGCCTTGAGTAGCCATAAAAACCTTCGCAAGTTGATGTGTATCTTTTGTTTTTTTAGCCAGCATAATAATTTTTGACTTTTGTTTAAAAGAAAAGTTCCATAGAAAAAGTTGTATATTTTCATTCTTAGTCTTGTCTCAGGTTCTTGTTATTTGGGTGCATCTTTGCCATTTATGGCGTTCAAATGTCCTGGTTTTTTGTGACTTTATTTTCCTGGTGACCACTGACATTACCCTGCTCACCTCATCCAGATGCTCTATTCTGCATTAGAAATTTGTCCTTACAGTAGTATCTATGAAGAAAAGAAAAAGCACAGTGGGAAAGCGATTTGCAAAGACTGACAAAACACTAAAGCAATATTTCACACAACCCTCAGATCACAAAAGAGAACAGAATTTCTGGAGGGAGCAGTAGCCATCTAACTAATTACTTTAAGCAAAAAACCTCACCATCAAGGTCAGCCTAGAAACACAGTGAGGCAGGGTATATTTTATTACAAGGAACCTCTCAGTGTTTTAATTTGATTATGTTATTAGTTCCATGTAAGTGTATTAACTGAAAGGCACGATTAGCTGAATAAATTTCAGAAGGGATGTGAAGGCTGGTGTCAGCAGTTGGAATCCAGACATCGGTTTTTGCCTATGAAGGCAAGAAGTCAAAATTTAAAGTGTCCCAGAAAAGTTACCTAGAAAAGTCTATTATGGGAAAGGAACACTTATGTGATTTCTGCTTGTCCAGACAGAGTAAAACCCTCTTTGATCAAATGATAAGAAAAAGGATAGATATCAGTCTTTTGAAGGTCAAGTTAACCTTTGAAAATTAGCCTGGAGAATATAGTTCTAAAAAAATTTCATTAGCATGGTCGTGAGGCCTTATCTGAAAAATCGTTGTACACTGACAGCTAATGGTCACATAAAAACAAACAAATAAACAACAACACCAAAACAAAACAAAAAAACCATGCAAACCCTCCCAAAGTACACAAGATTTATTTTGATACTTTCACTATAAAGAAAGTTGATTCTGCTTCAGGGTATATTTGAAGACTTGAAAGGTAAGATTGAAATGTCTTTAGAGCACCATCATATTCTTTTGAACACTTTAAAGACAAACACTTCAACCGTGCTCCCATGAACCCAGATATTCCTTCTTTCTTTTTCCCTTTGCCTCTCCTTGCACCTCTGGGCATTCATCTGCTCTTTATGTTGCTCTTAGAATTTGAGCTAATCTTCTGATCTTAAATGTTGTAGCTGCAGCAAGAAGAAGCTGAGAACAGAATTAGAGAGATTACATCTGTCTGGACACCAAGGAGTTAGGACTGCTCAACCTTGGTGCTGCTAGTAGAGACCATGTTCCCATACAAGCCTGCGCTGCAGAACTTGCAGAAGGGAAAGCAAGGCAGAATGGGGTGATGTGGCAAGAAAATACTCTCCCTGAACATAGGAGAGCTCTCCAAAGGAAGGAGGCAAGCACTCACGATGAGAAGCCTGGGAGAGAAATTGGTGTCCCTGGGTCATCAGAGGTGACAACAGTTCTGTCCCTCCAGCCCAGCAGGTTGTTTCTAGCTGTGATATGAGCATACCTAGCTCCAAATACTTCCTGATGGCCAGGACCTAGTGTAAGATTTTTCTGCAAAAGGCTCTGTTCCCACTTTTCTGAGTGGTGAGAGAACATGTCGGGAGGGATTCTTTGTCTCTTTTAAGTTTAATGTGAAGTGCTATAAGTGAATCACACACTTAGAATCTCTTTCATGATGGTGCAAATCACAAGTGTCTGCCCCTCTGATCTTCTTTTCCCTTCCTGTTTCATCTGGATGAGTTGGCTTTTTCATTTCAATGCAGAAAGAATGAAATCCATGCTACCTGTTTCAGTACCCTAATTTTGTCCCATTTTGACTTGGATTTTCATTCCAGTTATCCTGTTTTCAGGAAAAAAAATACAATTAACTGATTTCTTTTACCAGTTTTAGAGACATATATTTTAAGAAATGGTTGATTTGGACCTAGGTTATGCAGTATGTGGGACAAACACCTAGAAAAGAAGGAATTGTTTGGTTTCCTTTGAACTTGATTGCTTCTGTCCAAGAAGAAGTGTTTTGGGAGATAATGATACCAGGTTGGTTTTGCATCCATAACTTTGACATTTATGTTTACCTATTGAAGTCTATGAAAGGCTGGGACTAGAGTATAAAAGTGAATGAAAAGCAAAGCAAAGCTGTAGAAACAGAAAAAATGCACCAATAATAGTACTATGTTAGTGCCTAAAGGAAGAGTGTGTGTGTATGCCAAACTGTGTATTTAAAAAAGTTTAAAAATAGCTCACATGATCATGCTTTGGCCTCTGGGGATGCAAAGAAAAAAATTGCTTGGATCTCTCTGTCAGCCTATGAAATATTGTGTGGGATGGCATCATTGGTAGCTAAACTGAAGTCATGAGTTTACCAACAAAAAGATGGTTCCACAAGCTCTCACTGTTTTAGGAAATCCTGTTGAAATAGTTGTCATCATTAGCATAAGACCTTGTTTATAGAACTAACTAGACACTTCGTTGCAACACAGGAAGTTCTTGTAGTTTGTGTGTTTATTGCAACTGCTATGGTATATATAAATTGAACTAAAAGCACATCAGTTACTGTTATGAATAGAACACAACAAACTCAGTATGAATTACATTTATTATAAACTTTGCTGTTGTATGGAATAACAAATTACAAAAATCCCCAGAGTGAAATTATTTGATATCCCTCCCTCAGCCAGTGATTCTTTCAATAGCTTATTTTAGGCTTAGTTATTAAACTCTAAAGCAAACACTTGACTGATATTTTTGGACCATGGGGAGAGCAGGCTGTAAGGAGTTACAGCTGTGAGAAAAGGTTCTCTGAACTGGCCTCTAACTGTGTTTCAAGCTTGCCAAAACATATAGCATATTGTCAAATGTCCTTTTCTATCTCAGTTGGAAGTGAGAATGAGACTTTGACAGTTTCAAAACAGTCCATCATTACATAAGGGGAGGAAGGTAAGGTGCTGCTCCAGGACACTATTCCAGCGTCAAGACAGTAGACAGAAATAGCCATCTCTAAAGTGCAATTCAGTAAGCCTATACTAATAGTCTGAATTCTACCAAATTACTCCTAGAAGTGTTTATTGGCTTTCACTGATTATAAGGAGAGGCCAGATTCCTACAATTAGACTGCCTTGGGTAGATTCTCCCTACACATCCCTCTGGAAACCAGCGTTCTCTTTGCTGTTGACCACCGTAATCTAACACACAAGACCACAGCTAAGTGTGCTCATGGCAGCTTTAATTATTGGCATTTTGTAGATTCTGTGAGATCCTAGTCACGCAGATGCAAGGTACTTAGTAGTAGTAGCAGTATTAATATTGGTATAATTTGTTTTAAGCTTAGTGGGGAAGCTCCAAAAATAAGACTATTGTTTTGTTTGTCTTTTTGTGGGCTCACTAACTTAGGCTTTGAGTCATGTACAGCTTAAGAGGAGGTTGGGATCTGTTGACATGGGAACAAATCTGAATCTCCAAATATGGCATATAGCAGGCTAGAAGATGTATTGAGGTGGTTGTTAATGGAATCTCAGTTGAATGTTCAGCCAGTTCTTATTCTGCAACAGAGCATTTGGGAATCAGTCATCGTCCACTAGTAAAGCACTACTAGATGTCTTCCTCTCAGGCCTTGTAGAGACTTGAGGTTTTGATATGAGGTTTGTGAGCAATGGTAGTGCCTCCTGCACTACAGAGTATGCTGATGATTTCAGAAATACCATACTGGTTTGTATAAGCTCTACCACAGAAATATTATTAGTAACATGCTATTAAAACATGAAACAAAGATCATTTTGTCTGCCTAATCAAATTCTGACAGGTTCAGGAATCTGTTCCTTTTCAGTCCTGATACTGTACCCAGGACTTAGGGTGGGTTTCTCTTAGCAGGAAATGTGGTAGGAGCATCTCAGAAAATATTCTATGCAACAGTGAGCATATTACTGAAGTAAATGGCATGATCAAGTGCCTCTCCTATAATTTTCTTGCTCATGGCTTTCTGGATCAGCTAACAATGCAAATGTTATTGATATCGTTTGCGCATTACCATTCCTGCACAGACAGTTTGCTCAAATTTTTCAAGATTTTGTAGCAGTTAATCTAACAGTTTATACTTTGGCATAATTCCCATTAAGATGTATGTATGTAGTATCTGAATAATGATTGAATGATTGGGCATGCAAATGAGAGCCGATGAGTTGCTACTTGTAGTAATGACACTCACTGTTCTTTTGTTCTCAGCCCATGGTATCAGATTCTGCCTTTACAAAGCAGTCTTGGCTTTGTCAAGCAGGAGATAATATGAAACCTCTTTTTTTAACCATCTGTTCTTTGTTGAAGCCTTGTGAGTTGCCCTGGTGTCCTTGCTCTGACTCTTCTTACAACGCTTTGAATTCCTCATGCATCTTTAGACTTCAAAGAGAAGGACGTGAGGCTACATGGTGTACATTTGTCTATTAGATACTGCCCTTTTTTCTAGCAGTTCTTTCTGCTTATGCCTCTGATGTTTCTGTTTGCTTTTCTCCCATATAAGAAGAGTGATACCTACAGTGTTATGAACTGCAAGAATATTTAGTCCATAGACGTGCTTACTATACCTCAGCACGTTTCTTCTGGGAATAATCAGATTCTCCATACTTTGGAGAAGCTGTTTGCAGATCATGGTTATCAGAACTAGATCAATTCAATTAATGCTCAAAGAAAATTGCTAATATTTCTTCTGTATTATCGCTTGGAAAGCCAAAAATATCTTCCCACTGCAATAATACAACACTGTGTTAATGTGAAATGTGAGAGAAAATGTTTTTTCCCGTTGCCTAATCTAATGCCAGCACTGTTAAGAACTGATAGCAGCAGCTGCCGGAAGCAGCCATTTGTAGAACACAATATCAAGTTTTATCAAACCTGCAAAATCAGAAGCTATGTTGTGTAACGAGACTTTTGAAAAAGCATAGCAACAATGGTGCAAAGCCCATGCCAGCATTAGGGCAGGTCGGAAGCCTGTCAGATGGACAGCGATTATAGGAGATGGTATACCACTGATCCAATTGAAAAATTTAAACATTATGACTTGGTCCTCGGGCTGTATAGCTGCATCCAGGGTTTGAACCACTGGAACAGCCTGGGTGTTAGCAATGTGGAAAATCTGACTCATGACTGTCTGAGATCCCAAAGCAAGGTTTGGAATGAAACCTGTATTTGTCTAAGGATATATTTCTTGGCAGCATTAGCACGAATTATCTGCTTTCAAGTTCATCTCTACAGTAACAATAAAAATTTTATGTCAGAGATCACCCAGAACGTTTTTCAGGAAAAGCAAATTAAATTCCATTTTAAAATTAATACCTATTAAATAGTCACAGAGATATCTTCTAGAAGAAGATATAAAAGCCCTTGCAGGGAAACTTTTATTGGTTTTGAAAACTTGTAATGATTTAGTGCTAGATCACACATCTGTAAGCAGCACAGACTGCACTTGCAGTGTGGGAGACTGTGCTGTGGAAAGCAGCAGCCTGGGAAAAGACTCAGCTGAATAAGTAGCAGTCAGTTATGGCTGAGGGAGTTAACGTGCACAGAGAAAGTATGACAGGAGGAGTACAGATCTGGTATTGCTTCTCTGTAGGGAAGCAATGAAGCATGGGGAGCCCAGGGTCCATTTTGTGGCCAAGAACTGCAAGAAGATGAAGTCAAGGGCTCCCTAAATGACCTGCAGTGTGATTCCAGTGAGGCTCTTTTTACAGTGAGAATAATGAACTCACCCAATTTAGCTAACTTCAGAGAAATTTTAAGAACCACTTGATAACAGATTTTAAGTGTTTCTATTGGGGTGAAGTCAGATCAGTTCAGAGTGAGATTATTCAACCCATTCTTAGCAGTGAGGATAAGAGAATATTGGAAGTCAAAGGTGTAATGCAAGAGTAGCTTTGGAAAATCCTGAGATCTGTATTATTGCAGGACTGTGTGAAAAGAGCCTTTCCTGGCCTTACAATATGTGGCTATATTCTCCTCATTCTTCTCAATTTCAGTTAAAAGATTTGCTGCTGCTCTTTGTAGAGAAAAATTATTTGTTCTGTTTTTCAATCCCAGAAGCACAGAGTTGAAATGGAGTCATCATTAAATTTAGACACTGCTGTTTTCTGCCTTTCAGATACTGGGACTTTCATCTTGTTTTCATGAAACACTCACCTACTTAAAGGTACTTGGGAATAAAATCTCAGTGGGATGTATTCCATGCTGAATAAGCGTATTTACACATGGGGTAGCTCCGTCTGCAGACACATCTGGAGAACATTTCAATTCAATTTAATATTGTGAAGTTATGTCTAAATGTCGGCATATTTTAGGTATATATTCATATTCTCTGAAGGATTTTTTTCTGTCAATGTAGAATAGCCATAATTTAAAAGTACAGTGGAGTCCCTCTCTGATCCTCCCTGGCATTTTCAGAATGTGCCAGTCTGTTCCACAGTGTCAGTGAGAATATTAGGGTAAAACTGTAACAGTGCCACACGGGTCTGGTTCTGACCTGCTGCTTGAGACAGTGCCCAGCTGTACTAAGCTGGTGAGAAGTGGCTGAGTATTGAGCTACAGCAGAGCTTCGCTTTATAGAAACCAAAAGATAAATCAGAAGGCAAGAAGCTAATTCAAATGCTTTTCTTATAGCCATCTGAAGTACAGTATTTTTCACAAGCAGTTTTTTCCAAAACTTTTTTGTTCTGTCATCACACAGCTTTAAAGGAAATGGGTTTGGTTTGGTTTATATATGTTACTTATATTTTAAATATTTTGAACTAATTGTATTTGGAACCATGAACATTTACTTAATAAAGTAAAACGTAAAGGAATGGAGTATTTAAGAAAAACTTCAAAACTCCAATAATAATCCTAAGTGTCATCAATACTGAAATAAGGCCAAGTCAAGGTTCTCCCCTTTATTTTCCAGAGAATTAGTCCTTCCTGTTCTTTTTGTCTTATGAAGTAGTATACCATCCACCTACTTCAGCATCTTAATGTAACCTGCCTAATCACTTGCAGATGAACAGGGAAGATGTTATGATTCCAATGGCATAGAAACAAATTAGCAGGAGCTTGAGATGTTCACAAAAGCAGGATTTCCCTACAAGGTTTTATATGAAAAGCTAGGACAACCCCTTCCATCCCAGAGCAGAATGTCTTCCTCATTAATCTGCCTTCTCTTCAGCTTAATAAAACTTAGCAGTCACATAATGCTTTGCATCCTCCAAGCATTCTACCTAAATTGATTCCTATTTAGTAGTTAGTAACAGTCCAAGGCCTGCTAAGGGAGTGCTAATAGGAATCATAAGTAAAAGTGTTTGTAAGTTAAAAAAAAAAAAAAGGAGAGGCAAAAAAAGGGGGGAGAAAGAAGAAAAATAAAAACTAAAATCTTAAAATAGTGCCCACAATTTTAGAGGACTCTTGTTTTTCCCTCTTTTACCATGGTTAGATATCATGTTGATAAATACCTTACTACCTCTGAAGTAGATCATCAATAGGTGGTAATTTTGCCTAAATATTGCATCTGAAAAAGCCACAGGACAATAGTTTTTATGTACTTATTTCTCTTATGCTTCTCTGGGTCATTTGGTGACTTTTGCTAAGTCTATATTATTAAGTAATGTAAACAAGTAAGATCTATAGAAATAACAGTAGATGTTTAGGGCCCAACTTCTGCAATATGTACATTTTAGCGGTTTTATATTAGGATTAAACTTGTCCGGTGATCTGAATGTCCTTTACAGCTGGAGTGCATTAAGTGTACTTCCAAGGGTACACCTTCCAGTTTAGTTTCATCCCGAAGGAATCCAGGTCATGCACTCTGAGATCCTTTTGTGGTGCAAATCAAAGCACAACAAAAAGAGATAATAGGCAATTTACTTCAAAACCTCACTCTTCCTCTAACACCAACATAGACACTCCTCTGGAACTCAGATGGAATGTACTGTCTCTAACTCAACAAAAGATCCTGTACTGGCACACACTGAGCAGCCCATATATCATTTTGAAGCCCTGAATGGCTTGTTTTCAGCAGAAAAGAATATTCTTATTTCATTACGGTGCAAGCAGCAGCTAGAAATAGAGGTGGAAGACCTGGAAAGAAAGACATTGATTTAATAAAGTATCTAGGATGTACAGTTCCTAGAGCTCACATTATTTAGTTCTTTGCTGAATCTGAGCTCCTGAAATTTCAGACTCATAAAGGTTAGGGTATGTACAATAATATTTTTCTGTGGTAGTCCTCAGGTATCTACTCCCACTGTGAATTTTGCCATATGTTGCAATATGTATACCAACATGGAGCCTACTGGGCCAATGTGCTGTCTGCAGCAGTGTTAAGCTTTCCCCAGAGTAAGGTAGGGGCACCCTCCACAATAGATGGCTGTGTAAAACTGTCTGTCCCCAGCATGAGGTCTCCAATCCTATTTCAAGTGAGAGAGGTCAGATTTTGAGCTAATACATGATTAACACCTATTCCAGAGTGCTAACAATAGCAGTTCTAACTTTGGGTACAAGCCAGATTTTAATGGTGTGTTTAAGACCCATCCCTAGCAAGAGTCACCAGGGGCCAGTAGACTCTGTCTAGACATACATCTAGACAAGAGTCGTCAGTCAGTGACTGGTACATCATGGGGATTGTCCAAACATTGTCAGAAACATGCATATGAGGGACAGCCAGCTAAAAAAGCATATAATTATTGACAATGAATATAGATAATCATCAAAAAGAGAGAAGAGGAATTTAATGTTAACTTAACTTAAAAAAATTAATTTAATTACGTGATAAAGTTGTCTTGAGTTTTATGAGACTGGAAATCTCACAAACTGCTCCTAAGGAAGACGCTCCTTTCTCATTGTTTAATTTAAAGCTGGGTAATAACCTGAGGCATGAGGCTTCTATCCTTTCCAACTATTTTTTGCATTTACAGTTTATAAGCCAGTAACTTTCCATGGTCTCATCCATGCAAATGTTCAATCCCTTTTTGAGTCATACTGAACTGCTGGCTGTGTTGCTGCCTCATGAGAAGATGTTCTACAGGCCAAGCAAAAAAAAACACATTTCCTTTTACTGGTTTTACATCTGCTACCTTTCCCCAGATGTCCCCCTGTTACAATAAAGCAGTGGAGAAAGTACAGAGCAGTGTTCGATTTATCACTTGACTGCTCCTCATTAGTTTGCATGTCTCTATTTTGCACTTTCTTATTTATCTTCTCTTTATCTTACAGTAAAATAAAGTCAGATTTATTTTTCATTTTTTCTCAGTTCCTGAAAGTCATTTTCTCTGGAACCACCTTTTCACTGTTATGTCATTTTTGCTGCAGGAAAACCAGAACTCAGCACGTGACTTCAGGTGAGGTACTTGCCTGCACAGAATCAATCATCCATAAAAGCCGCGATCAAATAACTCCACAGAAGTTCCTAATCCTTGCATAGATCTGCTGGCTCACACAACCTTCATCTTCCTCTCAGGCTTCTCTTGTCAGTGTTATCACTGACCTTAATACCTTTTTCCCTTCACACAGCCCAAGACTTATAATTGTCTTGCTCCATCATACCCTCATCTGCTCCCTTGTTTCTCTGTGGCTTTAATTAACCTTCTTGGCACTCTCTGACCATTTGCCCATGTATTTTATCATAGGGGATGAACTGCCAGAGATTTTAGCCCTGTCTCTCCCCGACAACATATATATCCTGTTACCCTCATCAGTTGCTAACTGTAGAATCACTCCAGTGGTTTTAGTCCCAGTTTGCATATCTTATATTTAGTCCTCCTCTTTGACCAGTTTCCTCCCCTGTAACTCCTAAAAGTAGCTTCTTTTCTACCCAGGTCACTGTTTCTCTTCACACTTAAATATCCTCCCGCTTTCTTCCATTTTCCTCATCTTGCTTTTGCTGTTCTGTATTCACGAAACCTGCTTCTCGCTCTGTATAGCTCAGGTGCCTGAGAGATAGTCGCAGAAAGGACAAAATACTTCTGAAACTTGGTGTCGATTTCTTTCTGGTACTGCATGTGCTCAGCTGATCTCTGGTTATACCAGTGACATCCCTGTGCCGTATTCTGGTGAGAAGAATGAACTTTGCTGGGTGAGGAGAGGATATGGGGTTCAGACAGCGTGAGGATCTGAAAGAGATTCAAGAATGTGTCTTTTAGAGTGTGTGAAAAACAATTTTTAAAAGTTCTTTTTGGTTAAATTTCCATTGGGATGTAAGCTCTTGCCCCATAGAATAGCTTTTCTGCCGCTCAAAGAAAATGTCACCAATGATTTTTTAACATGGATCAAATCACTTATTATTTCACCCAGCTTTAACCTCAATACAGGCTGAACTGTTTCTGAAAGAGAGAAAAGGTCAAGATCCATTATTAATAATGAAAAGAAGGACTTACAGTGAAAGATCTGAATAAAGGAAAATAAAGGAAATAGAGGAAAATGTAAAGCACAGACACAGTATGAAAACTGTAATTCAGAATTTGAACTGGAAAAACATTTACAGACTCAAGTGAAATGCTTTTATATTCTCAGAGAAACATTTATTGAATGCAATTACTTAAATGCAATGAAATTATTCAGTTAGTCTCCCTGAAGCACTTAACCATCACTAGAATTAAATTGAGAGATTTAAAGATTGCTTTTTGATACTTGTTTGCTAAAATCAATAAGTTCTTGAGGTGAGTTTAGATTCTGAAGGAGTTGACTCTTCCAGAGGAAAAATATTCCACCAAACCCAGAACAAAATGGCAACCACCTCATCTATTCTTCATTTTTTGTCATTATAAAATCTAGCATTAACACCAACTCCTTGTTCTAAACTTCACACTACTGTACAAGTTGATAATAAGACTTTATGCAAGGATAGGCTGTTTAAAAACCTTCAGTTTTTACATAGCTATCAATGTAGATAGTTCCTCTGTGGTTATATCATTAATGTATTTGAGAAAACAGCAAACTTACATATGCAGAATGGGTTATGAGAACCAATAGTCTGTCTTCAGTGCAGTCCCATTCCTCAGAGACAGTATACTTCTGCTGTGACATAAAAGGTTGATATTTTTTAGATGAAAGAGTGAATAATAAAATTATTCACTGTAAGAAACAACTTGTCTGCATAGGATTGCTTGGCGCTTTCCGTATACAGTGCTCTAGTAATATTTTCTTCAGGACTCACATTGCTCTGCATAGAGTGGTTCAGTAAATATCCACTGGGTGTCTTAATCAGGAGGTTGGAGAGGAGGTTGTTCAAGTTGAATGTTGATATCAATTTCACCTTATTTTAGATATCTATACTTTATAGGTTTGCATGTGAGATAATCCTCCTAGGACACCTTTATAATGAGTGCTTGGACTGTTTTAGTAGTCTGTCATAGAAGTGCCTGTTTCTTTCTTTAGTACTTTGAATGTTTGGTGACTGCAAGCTCAGATAAAGACATTCCTATGTAGTTAGGTGAATGCTCCCTTGCTGCTCTTCCTCTTTAGATGCTCTAGTGTCCCATGATTTCATATACAGACTTGAAATTTCGATTGAAAGGGTATGGCCTCCAAACCAGATGTGCCATTTGTCATTTCTGAAAACCTGCCCAGTTGCAAACCCTTTGGGAAAAAATACACTACGTACACTAAGACTTGCTATAGCTTCACAATTAAGTCTTCTTTAAGAAGTCACTTTAAGTCTCCTGTCCTGTGTGCAGTCCTATATTAAGTGTTTTTCAGTTGTTTTTTTCTCCAGTTTTTGTTGTTATAGTTCCAGTCCTGCCTGAATCCCTATGCCAAGAGTCTCTTGAAGCTCTCCAAACAAACCCCTAGCAAAGAAGAAAGAAGTAGTTATTTCACTGAAATTAGAAGAGAATAAGGTGTGATTAGGAAGAGCATACCAGTGCAAGCAATCTGTAGTTTGGCAGAGGGATGAAGAAAGAAAGGAAGGTCTGAACTGGCAAAGTGAAGCCATTGAGTAGAAGCTAGTAGGCTGGCAAAAGAAGCTTTCCCAGGAGCCATCATATTAGATTAGGAAAATTAGTGTTGACAAAGCAGGAGGGGGGATCAGGACAAAAAGTGTGGGAAAAGGATGGAAAGTGGGCATGAATTCTGGTTCCTCCAGGGCAAGGATGAATAACAGAGATAGGCCTGGGACAAAGAGAGGGACTAAGCTGCAGGCTGGTCGCTTCCTGGCAGAGGAAGAGCATCAAACTCCCCAGCCTCCTCTGTTGTCATTAAGTATCTGTGAAGCTCCTTGGCAAAGTGTGTGCCTTGTTCCCCTCCAGCATTTGGCAGCTGGAGTGATGACCCATGGCTGCCCTCAGTTATCCTGGGTCTCCAAGTGGGCAAGGCTGCAGCATCAGCATTGCACTCCTGCTGGCCCCTGGCTGGACAGGTAGGACATGCCTCCTGAGTTCATTTGCCTCCCATCATAATGTTTTCCAAGGAGAGAAGGCTTTTCTTTCCCCCTCCCTTTTGAGAAATGAAGATCAATTGCACAGAAAAAAGAAATTACATCATTATCTTTTATAAATAGAGATATGGCCCTTAAACTTATGATCACAATCTAGTTTTTCTATTTCACTAATTCTGTCATATGTACTTAAGCCATTATTATTATCTGGATTATTATGTGGATTATTATTATCTGCACTATTTCTTTAAAGCAAAGAGTTAATATCTAATGTCCCTAGTAATTTTTTATTGACAAAAATAATAACAAAATTGAGCAAAGATGGTGGTGTTTGTCCCACAGAGCTGTATGGAGACAGATCTTTACCCTTGGATCTTCCAAAGCTTCTTGGAAAAATTATTTCTTTGTTTTTCTCAATTTTAAGAAGTCACCTTATTGAAGATGGAGATCTGCAAATGTGGAACCACAAAGGGTGGAACATCTGCCAGGCTCATCATACCTTGCACCAAGATTGTTGTGGATGGTGCTACTGAATCTGTCAAAATGATTGTTGCCTGAAGGCTGGCTGCAGCCCTGACTACATCTCTGTATAAAAGTTCTCCTTAGAGAACTTGGGCCTATGTGGACCTTTGAAGGCAGTGTGGGCCTCAGCATCCCTTCCTGTAATAAGAGGTTTTATGAAACTGCTATGGCTGCATTTGCCATGCTCTCCTAATGCCACAATGTTTAGGCTTTGTTTCTTTTTTTTTCTTTTCTTTTTCCTGAAAACTCTTTAGTCATGTGGGAAAAAGTAACTAAACAACCAACCCAAAATGCAAACCAGGACTGGAACAATGAAGAAGTCCCTGAGGTGACCAGAGCTTTACAAAGGCAGCAGAAATTATGAAAGGCTCAAGGACTCTGCTTTGCATTCTGATCTCATCCAGAGTCTCCTAAGGAGACTAGCTGTGAAGGATCCTGGGAAGATGCACCCTGTTTGTGAATGAAGAGCAGTTCTTTCCATTTACAGCTGCTTCGGTTCATTTCCCTACATAAGCACAAAAATAACCACTTTGGATCTTTAGTGAAGGGAGGGGGAGAAAAAAACCTGCTCCCAGAATTAACTCAAGGAAAGAAAGCCAGGTGCCATCTTAGCATTATATCCAAATGAGATGCAGCTGTTTAAATGTAAATGTTAAACAAGAGAGAAGAATGCCTTAATTAGCCCTCAAAAGGAGACAGGAAAGCTGTAAGAATGCACCTGACACTAAGCAGTATGAGATAAACTCATTCCAGCTGTCACTGAACTGACTTTGAAGGCAGAGCAATGCTATTTTGTGCAAACAATGTAAAATGCTTAGGGAAATGCAATTAACATCAACATGCATAGTGTAAGTGAATGCAGCCTGCTGGTGTTTACTTAGCTTTGAATTGCTAGGGTTTGGAGTAAAAAAATAAAATTAGTAATGCATTACGCAGTGGAGATTTTATTCCAGGCTTTTGTGCATTACTGAGAAAAAGGCACAGGAGAGTGAAAAGAAGGGAAGCCATCAATCTGACTTTAAAAGAAGATATGATACTCAAAGGTCATTCTGAGTTTTCTCCTTCCTATTTGAGCAATAAAATGTACAGATTGGATCGATGAGAAAAATTTTCAGACAAGTTGTCCATCACATAAATATAGCTGAAGTGTTCCATGCAGTGTTTCAATGTTGCGTATCTTGCTAGGTGGAAAAAGTAAAAGTCTGGTTTTTTTTAATTTTTTAAAACATAATCAGAAAAAAGCAGAATCAAGTTTATTCATTATAATTAAAATCTTAGTTTATTTTATGTCTTTATATGTAAAATAATACATATAAATTACCAGTATATATAAGTTAATGATATGCTAGTGCATACAAGAAACTGAGATATATAGAAATACTGTTCTACCAAATATATTCTTGTACAGGACATAGTCTCCTCTGAATAACCTTGACTGTAAGCCAAATTTTTCTATGTTTCTATACTCATGGGAGTTCACCTCAATACTCAAGGTTTTCTTATCTAATCTCTCACCATATTTGCTTTATTAAAGCTGATGTTTCATGCAGTGGGATGAAGCTGTGCATAAAAGGCCTTCATTAATTTTTGCCAGATCTTCTGTAAATAAATACCACTTATGGAAAAGTAAAACTCAAAAGGGACTGAATCTACAAGTTAGAGATTTATGAAATGACTAAAATAAAAATCCAAATCTAAAAAGATTTTGACAGGAATAAGAAGCAAGCATGTGAAAGGCCTTTTAAAGTATAGTTTAAATGTATCACCTATTTTGATTCAAAGCAAATGTTTTGATCCATTAGGTAAGACTCAAGCTAAATCTTTTGAAGTTGCAGAAGAGGAACCCTCTAAGGAGCCTTAAGGTGCATGAGTCATTGGGACATGATGAGTTGTGTCTGTGGGTCCTGTGGGGACTGGCAGAAGTGCCTAAGCTATTACCCGTTGTATTTGAAAACTGGTGGCAAAGTTCACACAAACTGGAAATAGGGAAGCATGATTCTCATTTTTAAAAAGGGAAAAGATCATGGAGCACATGCTCCTGGAAACTATTTGAAAGTACAAAGAAAATAAGGAGGTGATTGGTGCCAGCCAACATGACTTTGCTAAGGGAAAACTGTACCTGACAAATTTGATGTGCTTTTGTAACAGGGCTACAGCATTGGTGGATAAAGAAAGAGCAACTGGCATAATCTACATGGACTTGTGTAAAGCATTTGACATTTTCCTGCATGACATCCTTGTCTCTAAACTGGAAAGACATGGATTTAATGGATTGACTACTTGGTGACTAAGGAATTGGCTGGATGGTTGCATTCAAAGAGATGTGGTCAATGGCTTGATGCCCAAGTGGAGGCAAGTGATGAGTGGTGTTCCTAGGGGGTCAGTACTGTGACCAGCACCGTTCAACATGTTTGTGTAGCAACATGGACAGTGGGGACTGAGTACTCTCTCAGCAAGTTTGATGATGACACCAAGCTGTGTGCTGATGTCGATACACTGGAGGGAAGAGATACCATCCAGGGCGACCTTAACAGGCTGAGAGGTGGATGTGTGCAAACCTCATGAAGTTCAAAAAGGCCAAGTGCTCAGACCCTGCACCTGGGTCTGAGCAATCCCAAACACAAGTACAGACTGGGCAGAGAATGGATTGAGAGCAGTCCTGGGGAGAAGGACTTGGGGGATGTTGGCGGGTGAGAAGCTCAACGTGACTCGGTAGTGTGTGCTTGCAGCCTCAAAAGCCAACTATGTCCCGGGCTGCCTCAAAAGAAGCATGGCCAGCAGGTCAAGGGAGGTGATTAGGAAAAAATTCTTTACTGTGAGGTTGGTGAAGCACTGGAAAAAGATGCCCAGAGAAGTTGTGGATGCCCCATCCCTGGAAGTGTTTAAAGCCAGGATAGAGCTTTGAGCAACCTGGTCCAGTGAAAGGTGTCCTTGTCCATGGCAGGGGGTTGGAATGAGATGATCTAAGGCCCTTCCAACCCAGGCCATTCTGTGATTCTATGATGTTATGATACTCCCTCTCTTCTCTGATGAGAACCCCCCTGGAGTACTGCATCCAGCTCTGGGGCCCCCAACAAAAGAAGGATGTGGACCTGTGGGAGTGAGTCCAGAGGGCCACAAAAATGGTCATAGGGCTGGAAAACCTCTCCCATGCAGACATGATGAAAGATTTGGGGTGCTTCAGGTTGGAGAAGAGAAGGCTTCAGGGAAAGACCTTACAGCAACCTTCCAGGACATAAAGAAAACTTACAAGAGAGATGGAGATTTTTTACAAGGACATGTAGTGATAGAACATTCAGGAATGGCTTTAGACTGAAAAAGGGTAGGTTTAGATTAGATATTATGGAAACATTCTCTACTGTGAGGGTAGTGAGGCATTGGAACAGGTTTCCCAGAGAAGCTGTAGACGCCCCATCCCTGAAAGTGTTCAAGAACAGGTTAGACAGTGCTTTGAGCAACCTGATCTAGTAGAGAGCATCCCTGTCCATGGCAGGGGAGTTGGAACAAGATGATCTTTAAGTTCACTTCCAATCCAAGCCATTCTATGATTCTATGATATGATAAACCTTCTGAGACACCAGCATGGATCCGGTGGGCACAGAGTAACACTGATGAGAAATAATGACTAAATTATACTCGTGTACTGGTCTGTCATTTTAGCTCAGTGTTTTATCCTACCTGCTCCTGAGACATGCTGTTATAGCTTGCAGCAAGTGTTACAGTTGTGGCATTTTTTTTCCTTTGAAATTTGACAATCTCTCTCATATACACCAAGATGACAAGCCTGGAATGCAAAAAGTCATACTAACTATTGTACCTTATCAGATATGAGCAAGGGATGGGAATGAAGAGGCCAGAAACTTTTACTGTGGCACCTGCAATTAAGTGCCACATCTACAGGAAACATCCATCTGTAAACACAGCAGAAGTAGACCCACTGTGATCCCAAACGCAGTATATAGTGACATTAATACTCCAGTTACTGCTTGCTTTGCAGACTTCCCGGATGAGTAAGTACTGTAAAGCATCTCTTCTGCTGTGCAACAGGGTGTCTCACTTAAGGAGAATGAGCAATAACATTTAAGAGACCCAGTTATTCACATATTTGTATGCAAAATGGATCCTCAGCTAGTAAACTCTTGATTTTGTGTGGTAAAAAAAAGTGCTATATTAAGTGTTCATAATATTAATAGATCTCCACATGAGGGAGCAATTGATAAGAGTAATTGATAGGTAATGTCAATAGGCATATATTTCTCATAGTCTCATAAAAGGAAGCACACACAGAAAACTAGGGGATTTGAGTGTATATGATATCTCTTGATTGGCATGGAAAAAATGAGGAAGCTGAGGGCAGGCAACCTTTAACCCTATCCTACATTGTATTATGTTAGTAGTATGTAAAATACTTGTAAATACTAGAGAGAGAAAAACACTATGACTAATACTGTTAACTTTCCATTAAAGACTGAATGGGTGATGGAATTTGAAAACTGATGTTTTGGGTCATATAGCTGGTTATTGGCAAAATCAGGAATGCAAATGAATTCTCCTAATTTCCTGCCAGTATACCATACGCTGCTGCCTTAGATAGCATGGACTTCAACATAGACAGATATTTCATCTGGGTAAAAATGGGTTTGAACTGGAGCAAAATGCATCATTAACAAGAAACAACAGAAGGTACCAAAAAGGTACTTAGGGAAAATAGCCAACGAGATATTTCCAAAACAGTCACAGTGAGAGATATCATATAATCTATTTAGGCTTCTAGATCTCAAAAAATTCCAACATTTTCCTGATGATGCATCAGAAAGTGAGAAACTTCCTTCTTTTCCAAATTAAACTTAAGAAAGTTTGCTTCTGTTTGAGAATAGCTGCAATAAGGTTGGTTTGTCTGAAAAGTATGTTATTCTTTTCCTTATTACCGCAGATGAGCCACACTGCAATGACTGCATTGTCTTTCTGTATGTTCTGTCTCCATAAACAAAGAGATCTATGCTTACCGATTTTTAGTCATTAAAAATGGCACTGTAGTCCTTCATTAGTTCTTTGTAATACCACCTTCAAAAGGAAAACATTCACATTGCTTTGTAGAAACAACCTCAAGTTTGCCAGCTGCTCATGCTGGTCAGCCACAGGAGTACCCCCCAAACTTCTGTTTCTATGCTCAGCTGTCATGTCCACCCTTGAGTGTGCTTGGCCTGGCTTTCTGACAAGGTGCTCCCAGACAGATACTCATGGATTTTACAGTCCCAAGTAAAGATTTTACAGTAACCAAGATGTGATGCCAAATTATATTTTGTTGCTCTTCAGAAGCTGCAGGTTCTGTACCATTTGTGTACTGTCATATACTGATTCATAGCAGCCAGGAAAGACGCCAGCTCTTCCTCTGAAGGCCTGACTGCTATGGAAGGATGACAAAGTGGTTGTGGCTTGCCTGTCCATGATTGTAAAAATGATGCACCTATCTGCACTGTGATGAGCCTACAGGATTGTAATCATACTATTAAAAAGTGCCCAAATGCCCCTTATAGTCAGCTACTCCTATTTGGACACCCATCTTCTGAATACCCTGTACAGGGAGGCTACAGTCAAGTCAATAACTATACATGACCTCTTCTTACCAGGAGACCAAGCCACACAATGTCAGGACAGTACTTGCTGGTGAAGATGGATCAGACAGAAAAACAGATGGCCTAGGCCAGACCACAGATTGCTGTTTGAGGAAATGGCAGTGATTCCTCTGACCTGAAGCTGATAGGAGACCGTGGTTACCCAAAAGATCTCTTCCAGACCAGAATCAGCTGTCAGACCTCGGTCTTTGCCAGTAGACAAGGTGTGCAGGACAGCAGGTCTCAATATATCTGTACCATCAAGAGTACAGATTGCTCTAATCCCTTCTGACTTCCAGGAGCTCAGAGTTTGCTGGCCAGGAAGGATCTGACTGGGCAGACACATAGGCACACACATACCCTTTCCCTGGCAGACCTATGGATTCTCTCCAAAAGAACTATATTCTGATCTGGAAGGTAAAAAAAATGTAAGTGACCATCCTTATGCTCCGAGTGAACTGCCTTGCCAGGGCAGAGTGACACTCCATATGGGAGAACCCTCAGCCTGTTCAAGTAGAGTTGAAGAAGGTGCCAAAGCAAAGTTAATGTGATAACAAAGAAGAGCTGCTAACAGTGGCAGTAGCCAGGAATACTCAGGGGCAATCAACTGGCCAAAGAACCCAAATTATCAGCTATCAGAGGAGGCTAGAGCTTCAGAATATTGTCCACAAAGGGAATTGTGAGGAGTAGAGGCAGTGGAAGGAAGAATGGAAGATAAAACCAGTGATAAGGACAGACAAAGGCAGAGGGGTCACATCCAATATTAATAACATCTCATCTAAGGGTCTGGCATGGCTAATTTCCATGGGACGCTATTCACTCTCTGCTGGACTTTGACAGTCCTGCTCTAGAGAAAGAGCTTCCTTCTATCATAGACCAGAGACAGAGTGGCATTTCTACTGCACCTTAAGGATTCAAAATTGTTTTGAGCAATCTGGACTAGTCCAGTGTGGGTATTGTCATGCCGTATTAGACAGGATGCTCTTTTTCTATAGGTGCCCTTTTTCTATAGGTCTGGAGCAAAGAAACTGATAGTTCTGAGAGAGTCTGTGGAAGATACAGATACTGTGCTGTAAAAAAGTAACAGGTAAAATCTTGCAGAACATCTGACATACCCAGGGACATTTCATTTGAAGCACCTGTATGAAGCAGAAATTAAAAGCATCGGCCAGGGTTGGGGGGCAGCTCTTGAGGGTGAGAGAGTAGTTTAGATGTAGGTACTGATAAAAACAGACTCTCTTCCAGAATATTCAGCAGGGTCATTTCCCAAATTACTACAGCTTTCTACAAGATGATGCAGTCACTATTAGATTGCAGCCTGACAGCTGGGTTTATAAATCGTTTTTCCTTGGCTGCTGTATAATACACTTAGTGGCAATTACTCCTGGCTCTGTGGAGTAGTTCATGCTATTATTAAGTAACACTGGACAGATTAATTGTTATTATTTACTTCCTTCTTTGATGAACTTGAGTCCTCGGCTGGCTGATGAATGATGCGGGGCTTATTACAAATGCAACATAAAATGAAAAACATTATAGTCAAAATTTCTAATCCTTTTGTTGCCTAAAAGACTGAGGAAAAAAACCTCCAGGCCCAATTAGGTAGGAGATAAGATAAGAAAGCAGAAAGCTTTAATGGGCCTCCATGCTCCGGGAATGCAACCTTCGTGCGCGCGCCTTTGACCCAAGTGCTACAATTTTATAATGATGTCCATCCAATCCCCACTTATCCACCCCCCCAGTTCTGCCCCGTTCCGCCCCTCAGCACACCCCTTTGGGAATTGAGTCTGGCTGAGTTTGGGAGCCCTCTTTTATCATCTTCCTCTTCATCATAGCACGTGTGTGCAGTCCTTGGAGGCCTTCCAAAGTTCCGGGCCTGAAAGTAATTGTGACCATGTTTACATTCTTTGGGGCAGGCAGTAAGGTGTTATCTGCAAATCTACGTTAAAAAGAAGACTAAACAGCTAACAGACTTAATGGAATTTTGATATGGGAAGGGGGTAACAGTGTTGGGAAAGTGTGTAAACTACCTTGCTAAAGGGTGAGGGGTATAATACAGCTACTTTAAAATCTACATTTACTACATATCTACTTATAAAGTCTGTAAAAACTATAAGGCAAGACTTTAAAGAAAAAAACCTGATCAGAATTTAATAACAAGATGAACACTGGAAGATTCCTACACACTCCCTGCCTCTGGAAAAAAGTGATGGTTGTCCTAAAAAGATGCTTCAAACATGCACCCATTCTTTTCTCCATGAAGCAAGTCATTGTGCTTCCAGAGTTTTGTATGCCACAGTGGAAGACAAGAAGGGGCCAAAATTAGTCCTTCGCATTTCATGAGGAATGAAGGAATTCTTATCCCAGTTGGCTGTCACAGAGTAAGCACCATTGGCTTCTATGTCTAAAGAAGATCTCCCAACAACATAGTGACTTAATACAAAGGGAACAGTCAGAAATGCCCTTGAGGTGACTGTTGCTGTTGCCTTTGTGTGAAAAGTGTTTGTAAGTATTACCTAGAGTGATAGTAAGATACAGGTGTGAGTAGACTTCCAAGCTGTAGAGATATAGTGGGCTTTTGCTTTCCTAACCAGTCCATTTTTAAAGAGTAAAAACTCTATTTTTTCATGTTTCTACAGGAGAATGGGTTTGAGGGGGGATAATGTGGATGTTTGCGTTGTGAAGAAGACTTCGTGCTAGTGTTGAGTAGGTTGATGCATCCACACGTGACAGATAATACAGGAATAGACTCTGGAAGTCATACAACTGTGTTATTGACAAGCTTTTGTACAATTGTAATGAAAATTACTTTTTATTTCCTGTAACCAGAGGAGCTCACTTGGGGATTTGATGGTATTACTGTCTTTACCCTCTGCAGTCTTTTCTTTGCTTTTTTTGCCCAGATAAACCCTATAGTTCTCTCAGAGACATTCTTCACAAATTATAGGCAGTATAATCAATTGTGATTATTCCCTAAAACTGAAATTTGAATTGTTATTTTAAATAAAAACACAAAAAAACTGGAGGTTTTTTGCCACCTTTCTATTCCTTCTGTCATAACCACCTACACACAAGACTCTGTTCGTTCCATTTTCAGTGCTCTCTCATGCAGGCAGCAGACTGAAAGAGAATGAATATATCATCCACCTATTATATATTCTTTGGCATACCATTTCAAGCAGTCTGTTTGTCAAAACAATTAATTTGTTTTGATTTTGGAGGAATAAGTGTTTATTCTGTAAGGCCTCAATCATACAATCTAGACAACCCAAAATGCTTATTTGACTTGAAATTTTGCACACAGGCAATGGAGAGTCTGATCTTGAGATGATGGGAAGTTATGATAAATGAGAAAGAGAAAATGATAACATTTCAGAATGGAAGTGAAGTTTCTACTACAACATTGACTACTGAATATTTTTTGAATGAGTGAGATTTGGCTTTGGTAAACCAGAAAGTTTAGTATTAGGACTTGGCTACATTTCAGGAAATAAGTACATGAGCTAAAATAAGGTTTCTTTTTTTTTTTTTTTTTCTGTGTCTAAACTACAATATAAACTTTCCTTTCTGTACTCCATTATAAGAGTTTTAAATAGATGAGAAATCAACTCATCTTCTATGACATTTCCCCTTATGTGTGGGAAATACAATTGTGATGTGTGGAAAAGCTGCTAATGATGAGCCTACATCTTACATAGCGCTTTTCAATTATTCTCAAAATGTTCTGCAAGTCAATAATGTTCTCTTTGTACAGACTAAGGAAAATTGAGACAGAACCCAAAGAATCAGTACACTCAGGATTATTTAATAAACTGTTACATAAACTAAGATTGGAAACAGATCTTCTCTGAGTTAAAGAAAAAGTCAAATTAACTGTTAATGAAGATTATTAATGTGGGCATTTTAAGGGAATACTCAGGGATACTGTTGAAGATGTTATGCACAGAACAGCTTTATGTCTCATTTATTGTATACACAAGTGTGTGTGGATTAGTATATTTCAATGTGGTTTAGTTGGATTGAACTGTTGCTCATGTTACAGAACTTACATGTAGGCACTTCAAAGGGAATATTAATACTATCCAATTTTTATCTTAATGAGCCAGATAATCCCCTAGTATAAATAAGCACAAATCTACAGAAGGAAAAGTCTCATCCCCCTTCCCATGTCTGACAGGGAGAGTAGTTAAAGCCTAAAGCTCAAAAATGGCTAAACTCACTTTAGTTTTTCTTTATCCAACATATCTTTTACTTACTGTCTTCTTCATCAGTATCCAGCATTTCTTTTACATACTAACTTCTTTGTCAGTGTGGAAATCTTCAACCTACTCATCACCTGGACTCACAGCTGAAGCACTGTTACAAACTGATTTATCTGCAGATCTTCAGTGTTCATGTTCAGTTATTTCCCGTATTTTTTTTCTGGTTAAAGTCTCATCTTTATAGCTAAAATTCATTTAGACTAACATGATTTTATGATTCAATTCTTACAATATCCTTTTCTCTTGCCCTTAATAAATGAAATTTGTCCTCCTGCTATCCATGCAGAATGCCACTGCAAGTAATAGCCTAATATTTGCCTAAATAGCCCTTCTAATAACTTACAACTACTGCATTAAGCATAGGTAACTTATTTCACATAGGTAACTTATTCACATTCTTTCACAGACTATGCTCTCCCTAATCCTAGGGGTGTTGAGAGGCTGCATTGTCAGTTAGTTTATGCTACCAGTCTCCCTTATGCGCTAGTTACATTTTCAAACAAACATATGTATATTTTCCTCCACTTTGTCTTTCATGCTTGTAAGCAGCTCCCTTTAAACAAAGTGACTCTGTACTTACTCCCTTTATACCTTCCTGTTTTCTTCTGTGTAAACACTTGCAGTCACCTTGCTCTGTTTTCACACCACACTGAGGTCCTAGTTTATAAGCGCAGCTGAGGCACTGCACAGTTGTCTTGTCTTTGGCAATTCTAGAAGTGAGTCTGCAGGGTCCAAGCACAGGTAGTATATCTAGCTGCCATGTCACCCTCCCCACCTTCAAAACTTACTAACAGAGTTAAAAACTTTTGGTGTGCAAGATTTAGTCTCACTTCTGCTCTGTGTGATGCTAAGGACTCATCCATGTTTGAGTAATTGGCTGGTGCTGAAGCAATGCCAAGAGAACGTGAACTGTGCAGGTCTTTAGTGGATGTTTTGTGGGTGCAAGGAATGCAAGGCTGGACCTTTACCAAAATCAAGGTAGTATGTACAGTGCCATAAAAAGCAACTTAGATATTAGGCCATAGGTAATTAGTCTCATTATGGTTCCTTCACAGAAACATATCGAGCTTATTTTTCTAACTAATCTCCATTCCTTATTCTTGCCTGTATTAGTAGCACCATTACTGTGCTGTCAGAATTAGAGACTTGTAACAAAGGCTCACCTTTTTCTATACATTCTGCAAGCATCCTTCAGTAGATGTGACTTCTGTTATCTGCTTTAGGCTGTTGTACATAATTTCCAAACAAGCACAAGTATATGACTCCCATTAATTTATAGATAACTGTCAGGGCTGGGAACTCTTCCAACAGACCTTATTATAGATGTGTTTTATCAGTGGAGTTTAAATTAAAACAGCTGTAAAAGCAGTAGGATTATTCTCTCTCACACACAAAGATACAAGCATGTTCTGAACTGAGATCAATAAAGACCCTGACTTAGAGAATGTGTTGCAATTTAAGTTAATGTACATTATGGGAAAATTATAGTCTTGCTTCTGCCTGGTATAGGATAGCCAAGAGTATGCTCTATGCATCATTTCAGGGATGAAAAATGCTACAAAAATGCAACATTTATTTAGCAGTTCATATCACTCTTTCACAGCACTTCTTCATCGGATTAAATTGCAAAAATTGGTAACTGAGTAATGTGAAGTCTGTTAAAATAGTCCAGGTTTGTTGCGTCTGCACTGGAATTTCAACAGCTAACAAGAAAATGTATTGTCATGCAAAATCTCATTCATAACAGTCTAATCCAAAAGGTCATTTGAATCAGGAATACCAGTGCTCTGCTTCAAAGCAAGGAAAAAAAAAAGGAAAATGGAAAGACACCAAGGGATTTTTGCAAAATGTTTCTTGAACAAAATTTGTGAATTCAATCCTCCTACCAGCGAAGAAAGACTGAAAGCTTCTGGAAGCTTCCTAAGCTCTCAGTCAAGTTCATGATACTATTTTGTGCCCTGAAGAAAATTGTAGCCATTTGTTTAAGCAGTGAAGTTTCCATCTGTTCTATCTTGCTTTAAAGAAACAGTATATTTTCAAGAACCTCAGGGCAATGTTTACTGAAAACATAAAATGTCCCTGAAGTGACATCAGAGAAGCAAAATATAGATGGCAGAATTTTCAAGCTCACAATCACAGGAAAATGCAGTTCATTTCATCCAGACACGTATGCATAATTATATCTGTATATATAAATAATGAATAAACAGGGACAGAAGGAGCACTGGCTTTGCTTTAAAAATAAATGACCAATTTCAGCTGACTTAGCTGTTTAACAGGGAATCTCTCTAAATAAAATAAATGCATTTTTGCTTTGTGTGACAAGCAGAAACTAAATTAAACATCAGCTTACATGTACTTTATGAAATATTCAAGTTATGTATTGCACTACATCTTTACTTACCGTATATGTAATACGTATTCAGGCAGTTTTGGAACAATACTGAATGTCTCAAGATAAATTCTAAAACCAGTTAATTGAGGCTAATTTTATTTATAGTGTGTGTCACCTACAGAAATGTTAATAAAAATAATCTAAGTGAAGCCCATGAGTGCAAGGCTTCAGATAAGAGAGAAAAAAATATCTGGGTAGTTTCCTGGGTTTCTGGAATTAATTGGCTGGATGACCCAAGCAGTAGTGATGGTCACTAGTGGTGTTGCCCCAGGGCTCGGTATTGGGGCCAGCTCTGCTTAACATCTTTTACTGATGACCTGAATGAGGGGATTGAGTGCACCCTCAGCAGATTCACAGATGACACCAGCTTGGGCAGGAGTGTTGGTCTCCTGAAGGGCAGGAAGACTCTGCAGAGGGATCTGGACAGGCTGGATCGATGGGCCAAGACCAATTGTATGAGGTTCAACAAGGCCAAGTGCTGAGTTCTGCCCTTGGACCACAACAACCCCATTCATGGCTACAGAATTGTGGAAGAGAGGCTGGAAAGCTGCATGACAGAAAAGGAGCTGGGGGTGCTGGCCAACAGCAGCTGAACATGAGCCAGCAGTGTGCCCAGGTGTCCAGGAAGGCCAATGGTGTGGCCAGCAGGAAGAGTGTAGTGATCGTCCCCCTGTCTTGGCACTGGTGAGGCCGCACCTTGAATCCTGTGTTTAGTTTTGGGCCCCTTACTACAAGAAAGACATTGAGGTGCTGGAGTAGGTCCAGAGAAGGGCAAC
Source organism: Chiroxiphia lanceolata (assembly GCF_009829145.1). NCBI lineage: Eukaryota > Metazoa > Chordata > Aves > Passeriformes > Pipridae > Chiroxiphia > Chiroxiphia lanceolata. The sequence goes on along the minus strand of NC_045638.1, from coordinate 77,952,652 downwards.
AAAGCTGAGGAAGGGTCTGAAACACGAGTCTGATGATGAGGTGGCTGAGGGAGCTGGCGTTGTTTAGTTTGAAGAAAAGGAGGCTGAGGGGTCTCTACAACTACTTGAAAGGACACTGTAGCCAGGTGGGAGTCACTCTTTTCTCCCTGGTAGCAAGTGACAGGATGAGAGGAAATGGCCTCAAGTTGTTCCAGGGGGGTTTAGATTAGATATTAGGAAATAATTCTTCACTGGAGGGGTTGAAAAGCATTGGAACAGGCTGCCTAGGCAAGTGGTTTAGTCATCATCCCTGGAAGTGTTCAAAAAACTTGTGGATAATACACTTGAAGACATGGTTCAGTGGTGAACATGGTGGTGCTTAGACTTGATGCTTTTAAAGGTCTTTTCCAACCTTAACATTTCTATGATTCTATGATTCTGTGATTCTGTGAGTGAAGTCTGACTCTCAAGCTAACTTTGCTTTCATTATATTAAGAATAATATAAATTCTAATACCCTGCAGCAGTAGAAATATAAAAACATCCAGTATATTCCAAAGTCCCAAGCGTTTGGGGATCCATTAGGAACTGTTGTTGAGATATGCATTTGGGGATTTGTCTCATCCTACTGAGAGGTTGTTCACCAAGCTGCCTCATTTACTAGCAGAAAGCAATAGCCCTCTGCAGACACAGACTTTCTGCTTGTTAACAGGCATGTGATTTTCACTACTCAGGGTATAATTCAACCCATCATATTATTATTGGTATTACTGAATAGTAAGCTCCTGATTCCCTTCTTGCGTAAATTTAGTGAGGACTACCAGTATTTAACCATGACTATGATGACTTAGTCATAAATAAGTATCCTGATGTAAAATACAACAGCAATAAAAATCACTAAGACAGAAAATCAGATTAAGTGGAATATTGCACAGGAGCCAGAGGAGAAGCTGAAGAGACTGAGTTTGAAACTAAACTTCCACACGTTTGGAAGAAGATATTCAGCCACCTTGATAGCAGTCCATTTCCCACAGCTACTAATAGAGTACCTGTTTAGTGATCTAGGGAGAAAAGTGAAGGAGAGAGGAGGGGAATAGGGAGAGTGGGTATATATTTAAAGTAGGTAACTCAATGTTTGAAATAGCCTAAAAAATGTGTATAAAGATCCATCACCATCACTGTATTTACATATCTTACCAACATACAACTGTATCTTTCCCCGTATCCCAGCCCAATCTGATCCCTTCACCTAGTTCTTCAGTACCAATAGTGGTCCTGGCTCTCCTCCTGCTTCCTTCTCTGTGGTCCCCATCCTTCCTTGCTCAGTGCCACTAGAAAGGAGTTAAACTGTTTTGCTAGATGCTATTTCCTCTCTCTCCTCTTTTTTTTCTTTAGGAATAGGCTCATGGGAGCAGGGGTTGAAGCTCTCTTCACCTTTTGCAATAGCCCTCCTGTCTCTTTTGCTCCCAGGCAGGCAGCAGCAGGGCAGCCAGCCAGGCGGATAGAAATTCACCAGAGGAGGAGCTGGAAATATGTAGTGACCCACTTGCTGTTTCCAGGCTGTGTTTCCCAGTTCTCTGCTCTGCCACAGTCTGGACAATTTTAAACACTACTAAGTAGAGTTGGCATATACTATGTATATACTAGAGGGTACATCCAGCACAGTTGTAAACCTGGCATGCAGCTTTAAGCTTATTCACTAAGCCAGCAAGACTGAAAAAGTTATGGTCCTTTCCTAAACCTTACATCTGTTTTTTTTCCTGATTTTATGTATTCTATCAAGCTATGCATCCAGAGAGCAACCTAAGTCCCTAGGCTTACGTATTTATATGTTTTATGGCTATGCCATACTATACTACTATCTAGTTTCTCCATAACTTCCATTAGATTTGTACTGTACAGCAAAAGTAGTAGATAAAGGGTAAAGAAACAGTACTTGATTAAATACTTTAAAACAAATTAAAAATATTCAATCAAGACATTGTAGTTTCAGGTTTTTGAGTCCCAATAACATTGAAAGAGTTTATAGAAAAAATGGTAACAATGGAATTATATCCACATTTAAATTTACCAACAACTGTTCTCTTTCTGCAGTTCCTCTGCATTACACATTTTCTGACATAAAAGTTATATGTTTGCCTATTTGGGGCTGTTTTGTGTGAGGTTTGGGTAAGATTTGTTAAGTGGCAGTAATGTTACAAAGAGTATTGATTTTACAATGTTTCCCATGCAGTGCTTGGCAACATTTTTAGAGATGAATGATTTGATTTTACTGGTGCAGAAGTCATAGGTCATCTTGTGTTACAGCATCATAAATGAAAGGCTTCAGTGAAGTTGCATTAGATTTAACCCACAGTAACCAAGAATGACTTTACATCTAACTGTGTCTGTTCAGACAATTAAATATACTTCAAATACTTAGAAGCTGAGCAAGTTTGACATCATTTGCAGCACTGTACAAGTCACTACATTTTGTACAGCCATGGGGGTATTAGTAGCAGTGAGATATCAAAGATGAAGTCATTGCACTGTGAGATAATCCACCAATCATATACAAAGAATTATTGATACTGAGGAGTTTTTCTGACAGGAGAAATAGAGCTAAGAATAAGCACTGTGGTGGGTCTGGCTGAGTGGGAATTTATTTCCCCATAGTAGTCCTCACAGTGCCAGGCTCTGCATTGGTAGCTAGAGAAGTGTTGATAGCACATCCATGTTTTGGCTACTGCTGAGCACAGCATTGTAATATTCCTTCTTCAATCAAGAGAGAGATCCTGGGAGGGGACACAAGTAGGCCAGCTGACCCACACTGACCAAGGGGATAATCCATACCATGTGGAGAGAGCAGGATTGTGTGAGCAACCTATCCTGCATTTCTGTAGGCCTTGCCTTGACATCGCTGGGCACAGACAGTGTAAAGTGCACAGTCATCACGGCTTCAGGCTCTGAGGCTGAAACAAAGGGAAATCTGTGCCAAAATTAAGGAGGAGTCCCAAGAGGTAATCTTCACCTCACATGGACACCTGCAATAATCCAATTAGAAGCGTGTTAGCAGAGGATGTTTAGATCGTGGGCACTATCATGTAACTAAAAGTGATCATGCACCGGGGTGTAGAAAAAGTATAAAAAGGGCAGCTTAAATAAATAAAGCAGACATTTTGTAGATCGTATTTCTCATATGCAATCTGTCTCTGAACCCCTCCTTCAACAACACCATGTGAAGTCAACCCAGGTATAAAAGCTGAGACAAGGAGCAGGACTGGAGGCACTCATTGTCTCTGATGGCTGCCTGCTGACAACCATTACACATGCCGGAGCCCTGCTTCTCAGAGAAGTGGCCAACCATCACTGCTCATGGGAAGTAGAGATTAACTGCTAGGTTCTGCTTTGTGCCCTCACACGCTGCTTTTGCTTTCTTTTTTTGGATAAATATAAACTCCCTTATTGCAACCCACAATTTGTGTTGTTTTCTTTTCCCACCTTACTCTCTCCCCGTCCAGCTGGGAAGGGGAGGGATAGAGTGGCTGGGTGGGCACCTGGTGTTCAGCCAAGGTGAACACACCACAGCACCCATGATTCTATTCTATGCAAAGAATAGAATATTCTACACTCATTATCCATGTGGAGACCAATGATGAGTGGTGTCCCTCAGGGATAGCAAATTTGCTGATGACACCAAACTGTGTGGTGCAGCAGACACGCTGGAGTGAAGGGATTACATCCAGAGGGACCTTGACAGACTTGAGAGGCAGGCCACTGCAAACTTCAAAGTTCAACAAAGACAAGTGCAAAGTCCTGGGTTGTGGCAGTCCCAGACACACCTACTGGTTGAGTGGAGAAGTGACTGAGAGCAGCCCTGCAGAGAAAGACTTGGAGTGATGGTTGATGAAAAACTCAACATGAGCTGGCAGTGTGCACGTGCAGTCCAGAAAGCCAATGGAATCCTGGGCTGCATCAAAAGGAATGTGCCCAGCAGGTCTAGGAAGGGGATTCTTGTTACAACCCTCCCCAGAAGGGCAGGATTCTTGTTAATAAATCCCTTGGGAAGATTAGAGTGAAACAACACTAAATAATTAGTGTTTGCAAATATATAAACATATAGAGTTTACTTTAGAACAGTTTTGCTTCAAAGGTAAACAGGTACATTGTCATTTTGGGTGTTATCATCTATAGTAATACAGCAACGTTAAAGCATAAAAATAACACTTAAGGAAATGTATAAGGAAAGGAAGAGAAAGAAACGACAAAAGTGGAAAGATATATATATATAGTCACTGCCCGCTGAATCCAGCAATGAAGCTTTAATGTCTGTTGGTTGAAGCGATGGTCTTGATCTGTTGGGGGTAAGGGAAGCCCCCCCAAACTCAAAGATTTCATGAGTTATTATACACTTCAAGTTCAGGAGGAAACACTTGGTACCTCCCCTGAGGTGGGGAGTTTTACAATGGATGATGTCACAGGACATGTCACGAGTCTTTGATGCTCCCTACAGAGGTCTTCACAGCAGAGCCATCATGTATGGGAGGACATTGACATGATAAGAAGCATTATCCCACCTTGCAGGATTTGCCTCTTCCCTTATCTGGGCAATCCAGTTTGTAGCTTCAGGTATGCACACCCTTGTGCACCTGGGATAGTTGGACAATAGCACCCACTTATCTCATCTGAAGGTCCTTTCACAGTAGGGAAAGGGGTTGAGGTGAAGCTAACCAACCTGTCATTCTCCAGATCCTCCTTCTTGCCCTTCTTGAAGTAGGAATGACATTTTCTTTATTCCAGTCCTCAAGAACCTCCCAGAATCACCATGACCTTTCACAGATAATCCACAGTGACCTTGCAATGATATCGTTCAGCAGCGTGAGCACTGGGTATATCCCATTAGGTCCCATGGCCCTGTGTATTTTCAGTTGGTTTGAGTGTTCCTTAGCCTGATCCTTCTTCACTGAGAAGGAGAATTCCTTGCTCCAGACTTCCCTACTTGTCTCAGGGATCTGGAGTTGTTGATGGTCAATCTTACCAGTAAAGACAGAAGTGAAGTAGGCATTGAGTACCTCAGCCTTTTTTGTGCCCTTTGCCATCAAGTTCCCATTTCCACTCAGCAACAAAACCAAAGTCTTCCTTGTCTTCCTTTTGCTGCTGATGTACCAGAGAAAGCTTTCTTATTGCTCTTTATTCCCTTGCCAGATAAAACTGGTTGATATAGGTTTTGACTTTGCAGCATTGCAAAGCTTTTTTAATAAATTTTACCTGTTAAAGAAGCAATGTTATTCCTCTGTTTGAAATCAGGGGTTAGAAGTGATTCTACTAGAAGTGGACAGAGAGAGTATCTGTGGACAGAGGGTGTCTTGACTCTCTGAAGGTATAGTCTTGGTAAACATCACTGCAAAATTTTAACTGTGTGAGAGATGATTTTAGTGTTAACAAACATACAGAAAGAATAGAGTTACATTTCCTCTTAAGCTAGTACTGAAATTTTAAGCCTCCTTTTTTTACTGGTTTTACTTCAGTGACTTCAGTAGGAATTCTGAAAAATTACATTTGTCTGCATTTAAAAGCAAGTAATTCTTATGCAATCGCTGTGTTGTTCAGTGCAAACCTATCCTGCGTAATAAAAAATGGTGCAGAGGTAACTCACTTAGGTAGTTAAATATATGCAGGCAGTGGAACAACTCTCCAAATGTGTGAGAAAAAAATCCAAAGCTAAATAATGTACCATGCAAACTACTATCTCTGAATGATACTGTGATGACTAAACACTCATCTGGAATTAGGTTGGATATCTTTAATAAAGAGCTTATAAGCAAAGTATGTATAAAGAGCTGGTTGCTTCATCCAAGGTATGACTTTGCATCTAGGCAGTGAGTAGATCTGATAAGTTTTCCTTGTCTAATATCTCAAGTATCCAGATTTTTTCTTTCTAAACACTTCAACATCTCATGAAACTACATTTTGCCTTCTTGACTTGACTGTTGCACATTCTTTTCTCATTCTGAACTTGCTTTACTTTGTTGCTGAAAAGATAATTTTCCTCTCATGTCACTCCCCCCCCAAAATAAAGAATCCAAAGCCCAAAGCAGTGTGTCCCTCTTCACATATGCTTCCCACTGTAAATAAAAGCTCTTTGTCATTAAAGCCTTCTGTAGCCTGATGCTGCTCCAGCTATTGCCTTTTGTAGCTGCAGGTGAATCATTGCTCTCATCCTTCCTGCATCTGCAATGCTGCTTCTAACTGATGTCTAATTCAACGTTATCAATGACTTATTTTCCTGGGAAGTCCTCATGTCTTCTGGAAGAATCTGTCCTGGGACTACTCCCACTCACTACTTCAAAGAATTACTTATTCAGTGATTTGCATTAATGTTTGTACGATACCAACCTGAAACATTTGTAAATTTTAAGAGCAGAGTCAAAATCCAAATAATATAAAATGGAGAATGTATAAAAATTAACAAAATGACATTTGCTAACGGTGAGGAGAAAGCACTGGTGTTAAAATAGAGGGGAATCAGCCTAATACTGCTTCTGTAAGACTTCAAGGAGTGTAGGAATATGTAGCATCAGGTGTCACTGTGTGCATTGTACAAATGTCACCAGGGCTGTATTAACAGAACTGTTTTATTTAACATACCAGCTTGTTTCTCTCTCCAGAAGGTGTTCTCTTGTTCACTCAGCTGGTGTTTTCATCTTATACTGCATAAATGGCCCAGAAAATATCTCTGAAATGAGTACTGAAGCTTTTAGCCATTACAACAGCAGAAGTAATGGCAAAGATGGATGTAGAGTATGTAGCTCACTGACTTTTTGTCTCAGGGTCCCATACAAAATGCATTCTGACACCTCACTTCTAGAAGACTTCTCATTTCAGGGCTAAGCTTTTTAAGGATTCTCAGCTCCCAGTTCTGGCTGTGTGCTATGGTTAAAAGAGCAGACCAGGACAGGACTGGATATTCCCAAGGTCTTCTACAGGATCTTGACTTCCTTGCAAAGGCCCTGTGGAGTATGCAGTGGGAGGGAGCCTTGGTACTCCCCAGTGTGGGATTGGCACTGCAGTGCACACTGCCCAAGACACCAACAGTCACATTGTCTTTTCTCAAAATGTCTCCTGGTTGGGACCTCAATAAAATGAAGTGCTGGGATGAAATAAAAGTATGTAGGGACAGCTGTAAGATGTCAGACTTGACGTCTCTATCCAACAACTAGGGAAGAGTATATGGAAAAAGGCTTGAAGAACAGTTACAACCCAGTACCAAATTTCAAAGCATATGACCCAGAAGGAGGAAAAATAGAAAAAATTATGATTTTGCAGAATTAAGATCTTCAGCAAACACGAGCAAAGAAAAAGGAACTGTCATTTACAGATCCCAACTATTAGATATTAGGGTACCGATTTCTGTCTGTAATTAGGCTAATACTGGTTCTGTAGCAGTTCCACATATCATCCATTGGCTTTAGTAGAACTAAGCATACTACTGAAAAAGTATACCTCATAGCTGAGAATTGGCTTTTTTCCCCTTTCAGCTCTTCACTGTATATTCTTCGGTTCAGAATTCACCAGGGGGATGAGTTTACATTTTTTATCTTTTAGCAGGTTCCTCTCATGAATCTGTGGGTTTCTTCACAAGGTTTTTCCAGAGTCTAGAACAGGCACCTTCATTAAAGTTCTAAAATATATATAATCTAGTCTTATCTTTAGATCTTCCAGATTTCTCAAGAAATGTACTTATTACTAAGGTGAAAAAGCATTAAAAAAAAAGGAATATATTGAATTTATAGCCTCCCTCATAGAGCTAGAAACTTATTATGCAAAATCAAAGAGTAAACTCAGGGGACATTAGTGAAGAAACACTATATTTAACTACTAAAAAAGGTTATTTCTTAAAATATTTAGAAAAAGGTAGACAAAACATAAAGAACATTATTTTTTCTTACCATTTCAGTATCTGGAATTTGCGGAAAACTCACTGCAATTCTCTAGCTTGATCTCCAGAAGAGGTTCCAGTACAACTCTGTATCATTATGTACACACTCTAATCCTAAATCTTAACTTTCTTTCTTTGCTTCTGCATGGATTGTATTAGAGCCAACCCACCAGCCTGCTTGTTACATGCACAGTCTATGCATATAGAAGACATTCTAACCCAATGAGCCAAAAAGAATTGTACACCATGACTGTTTAATGCCCCTGGTAAAACTGAACTCTGGTACCACTACTGTAGTGTGGTGTTTTCCCACTATTGTTGATCTTTAGGTATTCTTTCAGGATTTTTAGCTCTAGAGATTTTGAAGTTCTAGGATTCTTGCTGTCAGCCATACTGTCAAGGGTCAGGTCACAGTCTAATCTCAAATACCAAAATATTCCTGTAAATGAATCCATTTCCTTCATCCTCACCCAAAAGGTAAAAGATTTCTGATGTAACCTTGGTGAAGGATGCACTGGTGCTGTAGTGCAGCAGTAGATTACTTGGTGCTTTCTTGTAATACAGAGAAGCCAGCAAAACCAGTAGAAATATGCCCAAACTCCCGGAGAGTTTGCTTGAACTCAACAAAGGAAGCCCGTGGTAATTTATCAATTTAGCTTTCCAAGCACATTGTTCTAGTTTTAACACATTAAGATACTTGGTATAGAGGCAGGGGCAGGACATCCACCCTTCAGCACTGTGATAAGAGGGAATTGGAGACTGTACATACTCTCAGTCTGCCTTCCCATTTTAGCTGTCCCACTCAGACTGACTAAAGAGAGTAACTTCTTTGTCCCCATGTTATTCTGTGGTATCTCAAGAGAATTCACAGAATCATAGAATAGTTTGGGTGGGAAGGGACCTTTAAGGGTCGTTTAGTCCACCCCCCCGCAATGAACACCTTCAGCTAGATCAGATTGCTCAGAGCCCTGATCAACCTGATCTTGAATGTTTCCAGGGATGGGGCATCCACCACCTTTCTGGGGAATGTGTTCCAATGTTTTACCACCATCACTGTAAAAGACTTCTTCCTTATATCTAATAATATTTTATATAATGATGACTGAAATTCTGATGGAACCGTATCTGAAACCAAACCATAGGCTTGTTTGGTGTCATGCCAGCTACAGCAAATGCTGCCTCAGTCTTTCTGAAAGAGGAAACAGACATTATTAAACCTTACATGTTGAAATAAATGGTCAATAAAAATTCATTGAAATACTGTTTTTACTAACTATCTACAATGTAAAAGGCCTGGTGTTAAATCATACATTAAAATAAAACTTCCACAGAGTTCCCATTTGTTATAGCAAATTTCATGACGGAAAAATATTTCATCAGAGATTGCATTAATGCAATGTGTATTTTTTCAGTGACACGTTGCTTTGTGTGCTTACTTGATGGATGGAAGACATTTATTTACACATGATGCATAACATGATGCATATCAACATATCTAACTGCCTTCAGCATGTCAAAATACAATTATATTTCTTCATATTTATTTCCACTACAGTGCAAACAGAACTTTCCACAGACACAGTAAAAGGTCTATAATAAACACACGATCCCTCATTTTAATTACAAATGCTAATTCTCCCAAAAGCTCATCAAGAATTTCTTTTAAAGTCTTATCTTCTGATGCTACTGGAATTACTTGCTTCATGTGGAGGGAGATTTCCCCTGCCCAGTAAATAAGCCCCAGGCAGTTCCCAGTTTCTCAAGTCAGTTGTCCACCTTGAGCCAAAACTCTGATGCTCTGGTGGTGCAATAAAATAAATAGTAGCATTAGGAGCAAGAAGATAGTGCTTTCAATACCTCCACCAATCACCTCTCATAGTTGCTATCCACAGGGAATTGATCACTTAAGTCAGTGATCCTCATGACCTCAAAATCCATAATCAACCATTCAGACTACACCCAGCAAAAACAAGGGGCTTTGTCTGCTAAGCACACAGTACCAGTTCCCACAGTAATGGTGAGGAATGCCACAGGATTGCTGCATCACTCCCACCTGGCCAGTGCACATTTCTCAGCAGCTCTGAGGGTTGCTGTAGATAAAAATTACTGGCTTACTGTAAAATAGATTCATAGGCTCAGTCAGTGCAATTCATGGCTTGACCTGGTAATTGGTGCACTGCATTTAAGGAAAAAAAGATCTTGGCAGGAAATAGGAAAGTGTTCTTCTAATCAGCTATGCTGTGTGTTCATCAAAAACACCAGGGAACTCAGCTGTATCCTTGGGGAGAGAACTCAAGTGTTGAATTTTGGGTGGCATTTTTAAATGGCAAGCACAACAACTCACAGATCCTGTACTCTCTTATTTACATAAATAATTTGTGTTTAATTAATAATTTGCTGAGAACACTGATCTTGCCTGTCTACAGTCACATATATGCCACCAATATTTTTAAACAATTGGAAAACAAGGATAAGCAGCGCTCCTGGCTGAAATATTGGAGCTATTTCTATCTGAGGTTTGAGTTATCACAGACATCAGTATGAACTGTGGTGAATCTGTGGATGGTGTAGCTCCATCCACCCTCCTTTCCTGGACCTCTGTTATCTGTCAGGGACATGAAAGGAAAACTGATGAGGCGAGGCAGCATTCAACTGTGCAGAAAAGGTGGCATGGGGCACCTTGGAAGCGAGATCGGGTGTGGATGCATGTTTGTGGAAAAGGCTTAATTTACACTCAGAGGTAGCACATGTGTCCACGTGCATCACTTATTGTGTACACTCTCATAAGCCGTCAGGAAGGATGACATGGATCACTTCAGCTGATGACTGATTTTTCCAGTTGAGACCACAACTCTGTCCTTCTCCTGACCAAACAGAAAGATGGATTTAAATCAAAGTGGATGTTCTTTTGGAAATCTATTGTTGTGTGAGTATAAGATTTTTCTAGTTTATCTTTGGAAAAAAAATTATGCCAATACATACGGACTAAAAAAGACATATAAAATCACTGGTAAAAGAAGCTGAAACACCCACAGTATCTCTTTAGCTTTCTGGAGTGTTCTCCAATGTCCAGGTTTCCAGCTTTTGTGCTGTTTTGTGCTGTTTCACTGAAGCCTTGAGATTTTCTCTTCTACTCAAAGAAGCAGAGATTATAACTTCCAAAAGGGGTTTCTACCCATATAATTTGTCTTGCTTAGATTTCTGCTTTCCCTCTTCACACAAGTATTTCTTCTGTTGTCCAAGTTTCAGGACTATATTTGTCTATTTCCCTTGAGTCAACTCACAGTTAAGTTACACATACTCACTGCTTTTAATCTTTCTTTGGTTTCATTTTCTTGATGCTTGGTGACACTAAGTGTTCAGACAAAAGTATTAGAAGACATTTTTCAAAATATATATTTCACTGTGCTCTGGCTTGTTGTCTTCTGTTTTTAATTTTGAAGGGAGGGGATTACCTAGTGCAAATTTGATTGGCTTTTGAAAGGACTGCCACTGCCTAGTTATAAAGGTATTTTTTGCACTTACTCTGCATGTTCTGCTCTGCTCCATTAGAAGGTGAAGCAAATGACCTGAACCCTTGAGTGATGATGTTATTCTGGAGAAAGGAGGCATCTACAAGTAGGCTTACTCTTGAGCACAAAACATGGTTTGAAGGAAGAACTTTTTCACTCATGAGAACTAACAGAAGTGTTTAAGACAGTTAAACTATTGAAAGTGCTCAACAATATGCAAAGCTGTTTAGGAATTGACCAGTGTAGGCAAAGGTTGCAACTGCAGGGTATGACAAACACAGCTTCAAGTTTAAAAAAAAAAAAAGTAGTAATTGAGCAGTAAGTTGCCATGACAGAGTGATGCATGAGAACTTCTTCCTCCTATGTCTGTAAGAGGAGGCATAGAACTGTGAGAAGGGAGGCTGTTTCCTCAGTGTATCCAGAGAAACAGTCAGTTCCTACAGACAAACAAAATCGCATCAAAAATTTTCCAAATGTTATCATCAGTTTCTTCTAATGAGGAAAAATACCTCAAACTCTAAATAGTAGCCAAATAGTCAACATGATATATTTTAGAAGAGTAACACAGGAAGCACAAGCAAACAAACATGGAAGAATGCCCCAGTGCTATAGTACTTACCCACTACTTTTGGCCACCAGCCATCCTTCCTTCAGCTGCCCTTCGCTGCTCTGCCAGCTTGAGGGAGGTTTTGATTCATTATAAAATACACACACCGGTTGGCTGCCAGTACCCATCTATTGATTAGCTAGCTGACTGCTGCCAGGAAGGTGTAATCAAACTTACCTACAAAGAGCATGTCAGAGAAAGCACTAATTTGGATGTCTCTCTTCTGTCCTCCTGCTGGTTTTATCTAAATGCGTAAGAAATTATTTATAATTGATGAAAGGTAGAGGCAGGGATGAGCCCTCTAACACTCCTGCAGTAGTGGATTATGGGAAAAGGGATTCATGAGTTCTCCCTAAACTGCCTCTCCCACTAACACTGACACGGCAGTGTCTCAATGGATAGATGTACCACTGCTGTGAATTGGGAGGGGATTTCTTATCTTCTTAAATGTGAGGCATCTGTTCCTGTCAAATGTGGTTGAAGTTGCTTGACAGCTTTAACAGTTATGGGGACTGTGGGAGAACTAATAGGAAGAGGGACTGTAAAAGCCTAAGTTTCTTAGAAACTAGGATAAAATATTCTAACCCATTATCTCTTTATGAATTATTTCTGTAAAGATTGCCCTTACATGCTTTAAATATCTAAGCTACACTGGTAGAAAACTAGCAGTGTACAGGATTTTCATAAATGTTCTGAGATTATGTCTTGATTTGCTTGAGAAACACAAGAAAGAAAGAAGGCACAGATAAATATTTCAACTACTTTTTATCTATCTAAATCTTAACAGTGCATTTCTCTATGTAGCTGGTGAAGGCAGAACACAATTCTCAGCAGCTCTGCTCTCCCTCTAGGTTGCCATGTCCTCATAAGAAAAGGACTGAAAGAGGTCACCCATGAGGCTGAATCCCCCAGCAGACCTTTCATAAACGCCCTCACTTGTGGCCAGAAATTGTTACAGTCCTTGCAGTGCATCAAGTTTGTAGTGCATACATTCTTCCCATGAAGCAATTCCAGAGCATTTATTACTTGAATTCTGAAAGGAATATCACTGCTGCAAGAAGATCATAGGAAGGAATTGGCTTTTAAACAGTCAGTATGTGCAGCCTCCTTTGACAGTTTATGGTGTCTCTGTGGAGGTATGCTGTATTTCTAATTAAACCTCAGAATTCCTTTTTTTTTTTCTTTGTTTTTTTTCCCATGACATGAACAAGCTCTGTGGTTTATAGCAGGGACTGGTATTTTCATAATATGTTCTTCCAGATTCTTGTGAGCCTTAGCTCAGGTCGATCAGGGAATCTGTCAAAAACATCGAGGTTAACATCGATAAATCCAGACCCTTGTTAATTTTATACAGCTAGCTTTAGTAGAATTATCACTGGCCTTAGAAACAGCTCCTGGAAATACATGTTTCAGAAGCGGTACAGTCGGTGTAATATCCAGCCCTTGGAGCAGAGGAAGTATGATCAGTAGCTCAGCCTAATTGATGCTGGTTTCAGCCTTTATGAGCTGAGCAGTTCAGCTTCTCATGCGCTGTCCTATGATTTTTCACTGCATACAAATACTACTTCATTAGCAGCAGAGATTTATCCTTGCTTATAGGGCCATTGAAGCTTATGCTTTACCTTTCAGGAATATTCACATTAACAATTCTGATTTTTTTCATACAAACCACTGCAATAATAGAAATAAATACATTTCGGTGGTGTGGATGATCAGGGACAGGCTATCACTATTCTATATCTATAGATTAAGATTAGATCTCTGTTTTAAAAGATATATTTTATCTTGAATTGAATTTAAAGGCCTGAGGGAAAATATTAGTGGGTGAGGTTCTTTAGCATGAACTTTTTACCTGGGCAGAATAGTGATCCCCAATAATCTTTACGTTTCTGGAATGATGCAAAGTTCTTTTTTAGTTTAAACAAATGACTTCATGTAAGTACCTATGGAATCATAGGATATCCTGAGTTGGAAGGGATCTACAAGGATCATTGAGTCCAACTCCTATTTCAGTCCAACAAGATATATATGTTCACAGTAGGCAGTTTGCCTGAGGTATTGGTATGTCAAGTTTCACGAAAAATTATTTGAAGTTTTTCCCTCCTTCATCTTTGTGTTTAAATGTATAGCTTGTCACTGCAAAATTAACATGAAATTTTATATTTTAAATTCAAGTATCCCACCCTTATCAGGCTACTGAACTCATTTAACAATCACAAAAGGAATTTTAAGCATTAAGAATTAAATATATAACATGAATATTAAATCTTTATTATTTCTGTTTAAATTTTCAATCAGTCTCAAAGCAGGATGCAGAGTATCTATCTATTTATCTATTTATTTGAAATAGGTTTTCAAATTGGAGTAAGAACCACATAAAATACTCTTGTATTCAATATTTAAAGAAAATAATTAATATTTAAATGCAAAATTGTATTTCCTAGTTTAAGGCAAGAACATAGATTTATACTAAAATAAACTAAAATATGAGTAGGCTCTATTCTAAATAGCCCATAATTTCTAAATATTTATTGAAATATTGAAACCATTAAAATTATGTTATATGCAAATTAGCTTATGGTTAATTATTAAATTCTCCTTAATAGCTGTTGGATATTGATTATTTTGTAACTCTCAGCTTTGTACTGGCTGTGGTTACAGCTTCTCCTCAGACTGAAAACTTCCAAAAGCATCTAATTTGGAAAGAAAATTATTTGACATCAGCAATAAGACACAGAAGTGATTTCTTAAATTTCTCATTTTATTTTTATTTTTGAAAAAAGGTTTTTTTCAGATTTTTGGATCTAGCTAAGTAGTACAAAAGAAGAAAATCTGGCTTTCTGGTACATATAATTTGATTTGATCCCCTTTTCTTAGTTAGTTTCTGTTCCCAGTTGTTAGGAAAGTCAAAATGTTTTGGATTTGCAGATCTTGACGTAGAAAATGTAATAAGAAGCTTTATTATAAGAAAATAAACATGCCATTCTTTGTTTCTGATGTTTTCTGAAGAATAAGACCGTCTTTTTTATATCTTATAAAGCTCATGTGCAGACCAGCCAAAACACAGAAGACAGCAAAAAATCTAACTAATATATTAAAAAAAAATATTCATGCAAATGAATGAAGTCATAATATTCTGGAAGTTTTTTGTTGACTTCAAGTAAATTTGACAAGCCTTGCTGGTGGCTGGATGCTAATTACTGCATCTTTATTACACAGTTGTCCTTATTTGTTGTCAAGTTACTTGAAACCCTTCAGTGTAATTACATGTTTCGGTGCACAACACAATGCATTCAGATAAGGCATTTGTCAATTCTTCTTTTCTCACATCCCTCTTACTGTGGCACTAAAGTTCAGAATCATTCCTACTGAAATTAGGGGAAAATACCCATGGCTGAAGACTGCAGAGAGCATGGCATTATGGGAGAAGAGCCTTGCTTTTGCCACCATGGTGCTGCTCTGATAGACCCCAGCAGGATGTCCTGGGCTCTGGCAGATGCAGGTGTTTGTGGAGGAGGCTGGAGCTTCTTCATGGCAGACCCTCTACAGACCTTCTGTCTCCTCTAGAGGCACAGACTCTCATGCCAGACCCCAGCCTGACCACTCTGGCAGGGATGCTAGGCTGTACATGAGGGTCAGCTCACCTCTGATGGACCAACAGTGCACAGCTGCTGGAGATGTAAATTGTGGGGTCTCTTTCTCACCAGCTTCAGTGCAACAGATAAGGATCCTGCTATAAGCTTTCTCAGTTGTGTGTATGAATGGTGTCTCCTCGATTGTAGTGTTATACTCTCTAATGTGTAATGAGGAATAATTTCTCATTGCTTACTGACCAGGAGAATGGAATGTACTCAACCACTGTGTGTGAGCTGATATTTTTTTCCAAATGATTACCCAGGAAGAAGAGAGTGGGAAATAAAATATACTTCTCTCACAAGGAGAGAGGAAAGTTGAAGAAATATATTGCAGGATAAAAAGAAAATAGCAACACATATGTAGTTAAAAAGAATAATATAATTGACATAAAGTGCGATAAAATAAATGTAACCCTTTGATCTTTTAACAGACAGACTTTGTATTCAGTGAAATTTAAATATTTAAAAGATAATATTTCCTAATTGGCTTTTCCTTTAACCCTTGGTATGAATATAAAATTGTCATACTGGGGAATATAATCCAGTGAGATTCATGTGGCTGATAGCCCTCGCTGTGTTACTAAGTGCCTTCAACCTATGCGTGATGTTGGGGTAAAATCTGTGCAGTGTGACTCCACCTAGAAACCAGATCTAGCAGATGCCAGTCTCTATGGTGTTTTATAACTGGCTATTTTGCCTCAGTAGGGAAAGAATGAAGATTTAAGATAAAGGCTGGCACGTAGAAATCCTACCAATGGTAACAGCAGAACAGCCAAGCACGTACTGAAGAAGGAATATGCCACATCCTCCACTAGGCCTGGGTGTCCTGACAGAAATGGTCTGCAGAGACACAAAAGGACCCAGGGACTCTGAGGAAGACTTATTAAGATATTTTTCTCCCATTATTTCTTCTTGTGGAAAAACTAATTCTGCTCCATGGTGATTATGAAAACATACGAAAAATGCCAGTATATATAATTTAGTGGAGACTTTACTGTCACGATTTTCTTTAACTAGTAGATGTCGTCTTCAGATTCATTTATTGATGGAAAGGAAATCAGTGTTCTTCACTGAAAAATGCTCTGGAAAGCAACACTATATGGGATCCTTTACTGCAGGCACAGCGTCCGAGCTAGATGATCAGACCACTTCTGTGATCCAGAGTGGTAGACCTTTCCAGAAAGAACCTCCTCTCCATCCCTCTGCAACCAGAGGACCTCTCACGCTCCACTGAATTAAAGAGGAGCTCCATCTGCCAGCTCAGGCCAGATGCCAAACTCCTAGGCAGTTAAACGGCGGCAAAATAGTCCCACAAATAGTAGGTGGAATAAAAATGCCTATGACAGAGATACTGAAGTTTTACAAGGAGATAGAAGCAAGCAGAGTGGGCTTGTGTAGGCAAGTGTATCGTTTATTCCAGATGGTGTTTTGCTTCAGTAAAAACTGCAAATTCTCTTAAAGGCACTTCTGTGCCACTCAATGTAGCATCTGAACAATTTGCAAGTGATGTGTTCATAAAACTTATAAAAGACATTACTAACACAAGAATATATGGTGGATATAATGAACACTGGTCTTGGCAGGACAGAAGATGGAGGAGAAATTGGTGTAGTGCATTAACAGGGAGAGGGCTTGGGAATGCTCAGCAAGCAGTAGGGAGGGACTGCAGCTGTAGCCCCTGAAGAAAGCAGTTAAACGTACTCAGTGACCACAAATGCAGCTGCTTCTGGGACCAGTTGACATTCAAGAAAAACCTCCAATGAACACAAAGGACATTCTGGAAAAAATTCCCAGTGTTCCCACAGATTTCTGTGGACATTACTCATGCCTACAATCATTCCTGTCTCAAAACTCTGTGTTCTTTCTGAAAGGTGCCCGGGAAGCTTTTTTATTTGTTTTCCCTTTTAAACAAAATTCTGTACTAGAATCATAAACGAGGAGTATAAAAAGGCAAATAACAGAACATTCACACACATGAATACACAGATACACATACACTCTCTCTCCAAAAGCATTTGGCCAGCTAACACATGATGTGCCTTTTAAGTATTTCATTCCTGGAAAATCTGATATCTTGAAAACCTTGTGTTTGGTTTCAGCTCTGGGTTTCAAATGTGGCAAGAGACTGTGGGAAATACCAGATTACATCCTTTTCCCCCTCCTATTCTTTTAAACAGTCCTCCATTTATTCATGCTCTCCAACTATTTACATGTTAAAATAACAGGGAAGTCCAACACACACATGGCAATCCTTCTATATTTCCATCCAAATTAGAGAAGATTAAAACAGGAGTCCTTCTTCCTAACTGAAAATCCTAGGAAAGTACCTTAAAAAATACTAATTACAGAACTAAGAATACACATTTCAGTGTGGATTTCCAGATTAAAAAAAAAAAAAGAAGGTGGTTGCTGAGTCAAATCTGAGATTTTCTGTTAATAAATTTAAGGTACTTGATGACAACAATGTTGTAATTACACATAGACATTTTAAATAAAGAATAAACAGGTTAAATGAAAATTAGTTGTGGTTTAATCTGAAAACCCCAAAATAGTAAAGGACTAGGTCTGCATAATCATGATCCCGGAACACACTGTGCAGGAAAATCAGCTAGCTTGGAGATTAGCACAAATACAGCATTTGACTGTATGGGCTCAGCAGCCTTAGGTATGACAATACATTTCCAGGCTGTGATATAATATAAGTATTCCTGCTGAAATCAGAGGCACTCACTGACCTATGTGTTATGAGTCACTTCACCACTTTTGCTTAAGTTTTTCTGCTCATTCTTTGTCTGTCTTCGCTTATACTCCAGACTAACCTATGGTTAGACTTTGTTTTGGTCATTGGTACTAGCATTAGTGTAATAAAGGGTATAAATAGTAAAACAATGTGGTCTATACACAAAATTAAGCTGTTTCAGACCGACATGATCCACATGTACTTCAGGCTGTTTATTATTAAAAAAGTGAATAAAACTTTAGTCATCATGTTATCACAGTTTCTCTTTTAAAAGAATCAACAGTGAAGTTTCTCTCTGTTATTTCTGGCAAATATGGAACAAGTATGACTTGGGTCCCTTACCCACAAAAGCATAACATGAAGAAAAAACTCCACCATGTGATGTTCCTAACGAGTTACATGTGTCTTTGTCTCACTCTGCCAACGTGTTTGTGGAAAACACTGGGTTATGTCCTTTTTCTGGCTCATCCATAAGAAAACAAAACAGATCATTAAAGGTCCATGGTGCTGTAGTATGGTTTTATTTGTCCTATGAAGTGTATATCATGTACTGCTGTGAAGAGATATTATTGTTCTCTTTAAAGACAAAAAACCAGAGATGACTGTGGTCTATGACTAATAACAGAGTTCTGAGGAGATACTTCAAACTCAGTTTATAAAAGACTTGCAGCTCAAAAGGTGACATGAAAGTTGAAAGGGATAAAAGAACCAGCATTTTAAAAGGATATAAGAAAAAGTGCCTTTGGTAAAAATAGGAGAAGAGTATCAATTTCTGAAACACAATAATTCTATCCAAGTAAAGATATTTTAATGGTTATGGGTAATAACACTTAGTTTTCAACCACAGAATCAGTCAGATGCACATTAAATTGGTCAAAATAAACCTCTAATAGTCACCTCTTCGTGTGACAACCAGAAAATAAACAGAACTAAAGTAGAGATAGAGATTCAAATAATGTTAAAAGACATGAGAAGGCAGAAGAGCATTAATAAAAAAGTAAAATAATAAAAACTAAATAAGCTGAGAAGGGCTGTGTGCGCCCTCGCTTTACATATGGCAGTCTTCAGTGAATAAAAAAAAAGAATGTGGTAATAAGATTTGTTAGACTTATCTCACAGGCAAGTTGTAGAGATTCATTAAGCAATATTCCTGTGGCCATTGAGAATTGAAAGCACTATGTAAGCATAAATTATAGACCACTAATCAGGTGGCTGAAATCAAACCTTTATATCCAGGCAGGAAACCAACATGGAATTGCAGAAAAGGGAAAGATGATATTTAAGACAAGATAAAAGGCAAAACAGATGTCAAGGAGTGGAAAAAAAAATTGAGCTTTAAGTAGAAAATGAAGAAAAAAATTCTCTCACATAAAAGATATAATGGAGGAAAAGAATGAGAGATACTAATGTCATTGTCTGCTTGCTGCTGAGATTTACTCACTGAACCGAGGTGCCCCAGTCAGGGTTCTAAACTGGGTTCCAGCCAGCTGAACTGGCAGCCTTGTTATCAGTTACCCACCAAGATTATCCTTCTGAAATAGATACCTGAGTTATCTGACCATGAACAGGCAGGAGCAAATGACTCTTCCAGAGGGAGAGCCAGTCTGACAGGGTCCATTTAAAATTTCAGGTGAAACTTCGTGCTGAAGGTGGGCGGCTGCTTTCCTTTGTACTTTCCTAATTTAGCATGCCAGTGAAGTGTCTGTAGCCTAAAGGCCCCGAGTCTGCAGCCTGGAGTTACATAGCACAGTTACTCTCCTCTTAAATGATTACATTATCAAGGTGTGTAAGTGGTGTGTGCAAACAAGGTCACCCTTTTCCTCGGTGCCCACTTTCAGACACACATATCAAACCTTGGATTAAGGGCTGGCTGGCAAGTGGGTTTTTCCATCTGCCCATGTTGGTAGCTCAACAGCAGAGATACATCTCAGGGATGCCCATGTTCAAGTCCAAGTGTGACCTCAACTGGAAATCCCTGGCTCCTAATATAGACTTGAAACTGACTTTTCTGGATCTTCAAGGAGTCCTTCACCTTACATTTATGTCAATGGGTTACTCTGAAGATATATGTGCACTTTCCTGTTTTAATAAACAAAACTAACTGAAATATCTTACTTTGTGATAATATAAGGCATAAACAATTTTGACAATTTTAACCTGACCAAAAATAATTGCCTCTTTCTAAACTTATTTTAAGTGTGTGAATGGGATTTTTTTGCCACTGTATAAAAACCAAGATGAGAAAAAATAGTATTAAATTGTATTAAAGTTTTTTGGTTCTAGTCATTGTGGTCCACACTGAAATGACGCAGAAAGGAAAGCATAATAACTAGAAAAGAAGAGTATCTGCACTTCCATATTCATTTAAAAGAGAAAGCAAAAGGAGAAATTCACTGTCTATTAATAATATGAATTGATATCCTGACGTATGCATGACTGCAGAAGAGACATCTCTGTGTAGAAAAGGAAAACCTGCATGAACACAGACTTGTCAGTGAGGGGATGTGGAGAATAACTGTGTGAACTGACATAGCATTCTCTGCAAATTTACAGACCAAGCCGTAGAGGTTATATGAGGAACACACTTTTACTCCAAGTAAAATAGAGCACAGATGATTGAGCTGTCATGGGTTTCCTCATTTCCAAATACTTACTGCTTTTCTTAAATTGATTAGTCTTGGTATGGACTCACATTGACAGGGCCTTATTAAAGGTCTGTGTATGTTAGCTAAATCTTCACAGACAACAGAACTGCTTCCATTTGACTGTTTCTGCAGCATGTTCCCATAAAAAGAATGTATGAGATTGTTAATGTGACAGTCATTCAAGGCAAAGTCTATTTCATCAGTCAAGAGGAAATCTTTGTGGAATACAACTAGAAGAGATGAATGTGTTTCAATTTTACAAGACTTTCATTATGAAAGGAATTTAAATAATTTAATTTGAAAGCATGTATCAAGTGGTTTTTTAAATAGTTTTAAATTTTATTTTTTGCTTTTTATCAGTGAATGTGACCTAAATGAAGCCTGAAAATAATTTTCCTCCACAGACTTCTTGCTCCTTTTCCCACATGGCAAATTTTATTTCTTTTCCTCCTGTTGTATTAATGCAGCCAAAGTGATTATGATGACTTTCATTTAAACACAATATCTCAAACCTCTGTGCATAACACCTTATGTTGCTAAAACACTTTTGCTCTGAGATCAACCAAAATAAAAGCCTCATTTTGGTGCTAGTTGGTAGCTATGACTCCTACAGGAGAATCATAAAAACAGTGTTGTCTTCATTGTTACATGAATCCATCACCCACTATTTGTATTGGTTTAGGTCAAAGCAGATGAGGACGAGAGGGGCTTGTCTCCCCTATAGCCTTCTGGAAACACATTTCTCTGGTTTAATGTGACAGCAATAGCATAGTGCTAACACATGTGCAGTGAGGAACAGATAATGTGATGTGATCATGCTGTTCTTGTCACTTGAGCTCCAGGTTTAGCCAGGAGGGTGATAGTCTTTAATGGTGAATACTGAAAAAATGGAAATTATTCACACCAATTTGTTCTCCGAGGAATCTGTGCATCAGTTTCTGTGATTCCAGTCTAATACTGTAACATGCTCAGTAGTAACACTTGTCTTTTCCTTTTCCTTTTATTTTCCTTTTTTTTAATTTCTTCACCCTCCCCTCCCTTCCCTCTCTCTCCTCCCCTCTGTTCTCCTCTTCTCCTTCACTCACTGACTACTTGAAATGGACATCATACCCAATGCCTTTCTCAGTGTACAGAGAATAGAGATTAAATTTTGGATACTACAGAACTCTGAAAAGGAGAGGTTTAAACAATGAGTTGTTTTTTAAAAGATTAATGTCATTCAACAATAGCGGTTTTCCCTTTTTAAAACAGATGCGTCTTAAAATGATTTCCTCAAAGAACTCACAAGTATATAGAATCTTAAATTTTCTCAAGAAACCCATTATTGCTTTATGGGCAAAGACAAATGAGACAGCTCTTTAATTGTTTTAACATATTTAGTAGATGTCACACCGTTAGAGCCATTAGAACAATGCAAATAGTATAGGAGTTTATCATTAATTCTAACACACTTCAGACCTGGGGACCCAGGAGCATGGCACTGCAATTTTGAATGACATTCAGTAAGAGGTGTATTGTAAATTGAAATTATTTCCATCACGGTTTACTTTAATCTAATAATTTTATACATTTATGCAGTGTGCCACAGAATAACATGAAATGTGTTAATCCACTACTCCAAGTCTCTTAATTACCCAATTTTGTTCTTAATATTGAAAATCTGCATAAATTCTTCTTGCAATATAAATCTGCAACATTTCAGTAAAGCCCTCAAAACTACTTCTGATCTATAAGTGTTTTGAAAAAACAATTGGCAATCTCTTTCCTTAAGTCAAATTTTAAACCAAAAGTTTGCAAATATTGTCCTGAAGGATTCCTTTTTGTAACATCCATAGCTCTCAGGACAATCCATTATACTCAGATACATGACCATGAGTTTTGATTTGAGAATGTTGTCCTCAATCCCTCCCACTCAGGTCTCAGTGAAAGACCTCTGTGTCAGAAGTGAAACTATGCTGAGCAAATGGTTCAGGGGCACACAGGAGTACACAGAAAGATGGCTACGGCTGATGAGGTATGGCACCAAAACCCCTCCAGACAAGACTTTTAGCAGAGGACCTCGTGCCTTGCAAAGCGAAAGAAGTCTATATAATTCAAATTTGCTGGGTTTCTATGTCCCTTAGACCCTTAGAAGCAATTTTGTTTTAAGGAGCAAGCAGCTAGTTGTCCACTTATCAATGTCAACCTCATCTAAGCTATTTAATTTTGCTCCTAAGCCTGTTTACTTTTCCTTTCCTCATTCTTGAATTGTTTTTCTACAAAAAGAAAAGAAAAGAAAAGAAAAGAAAAGAAAAGAAAAGAAAAGAAAAGAAAAGAAAAGAAAAGAAAAGAAAAGAAAAGAAAAGAAAAGAAAAGAAAAGTAAAGAAAAGAAAAGAAAAGAAAAGAAAAGAAAAGAAAGGAAAGGAAAGGAAAGGAAAGGAAAGGAAAGGAAAGGAAAGGAAAGGAAAGGAAAGGAAAGGAAAGGAAAGGAAAGGAAAGGAAAGGAAAAAGAAAAGAAAAGAAAAGAAAAGAAAAGAAAAGAAAAGAAAAGAAAAGAAAAGAAAAGAAAAGAAAAGAAAAGAAAAGAAAAAGAAAAGAAAATAAAGGGAAAAGAAAAAGAAAAGAAAAGAAAAGAAAAGAAAAGAAAAGAAAAGAAAAGAAAAGAAAAGAAAAGAAAAGAAAAGAAAAGAAAAGAAAAGAAAAGAAAAGAAAAGAAAAGAAAAGAAAAGAAAAGAAAAGAAAAGAAAAGAAAAGAAAAGAAAAGAAAAGAAAAGAAAAGAAAAGAAAAGAAGAAAAAGAAGGAAAGAAAGAGAGAAAAAAAGAAAGAGAAAGAAAGAAAAAGAAAGAGGAAGAAAAAAAAAGAGAGAGAGAATTAAGCATGGAGAGTTAAGTATGACCCAATGTCTCAAACTACATGTCAACTTTTTTGCCCCCTTGTCTCTCTATTCTTTTGGTTTTTTTTATATATAAATTGTCCTCCAATTACAGTAACTCATAAAATTATTTCTGGGTCCCATAGGACATACTCAATTCGTAAAATTTCTCCCTTGTGTAAGTATTTGTTGGATTTCTGTCTCAGTCTCCAATCTCCATTATTAGAGAAGCAGGTAAAAGGCAATACAATAGTATTGAAGGTGATTTTGACAGAAAACCCATGAAAGCTTAGCTGGTTAAGTGAGAATTTGTAAAAATCGGAAAAGCAGAATTGCGCAAAGATGAACAGATTCTGGCAATCTCGGTTTGTTCAACTTCTACATTTGTAGTTTTATGTGGCTTTATGCTCTGTTTTCTTGGCACTTAAAATCACAGTAGGAGAGGTTACCACCTAATGTCTTAGTTCCTTACTGCACAGTTCCTAACTCCCAGCTTTGACATTCTGGAACATTACTCTTCCCTATGAAAATAAAGACACAGAATCATGAAGAATAGGAAAAACTTCATTTACTTTTGTATTCTGTCTCCTTGTATTCTGGATTCTTTCCATTTCCTTTTCTTCCTTATGTCTAGGTTTCTTCTGTGTGCAGAATTCCCAGAAACAAAAAAAACTAGAAGCAACAGAAGAAAAAAATCATGTGTCTTTTGCCATCACTTTTGTAGAAACATTGTCTACAGGAGGGAAAGGAAAAATATAATACTAGCAAGGGAATTTATTGATAGAGGAATCTTTCTGAACTGAACCAAACCTTTCTTCTATTTCAGACAAAAAAACATTTTTACCTGTAAAACTGCCAGCTCTCTGGCCTAGGTGTGTGCAGCCCAAAGTCAAAAGGCTTTAAGGACAGAGAGAGGGTATTTTTTCCTTGTAATTATTTCTCCCTCACTGCAAAAAATGCCAACTCCTTTCTGACTGAATAAACTGTGGTACTTGAAGATTTGCAGAACTTCTACTAAAAGCACTTTCCCAAATGTAAGCCAACATCAAGGCATCATGGTTTTGAATTAGTTACAGTATCAAAGAGTTTCTCAACATGACTCTGTTATGCTGTTTTCCAGATGGGATGGAGTTCTGTGAAATCTCTGTTCTTTTTGTGCCGCTAATCTCGCCTCATGACTCAGAGGATGAAAGCCCTAAATAATGCTGATAATCCTCTGCAGTCTCTTTTCAGTCTTAGCAATGCCTTTCCTCTAATGAAACGTTATATGCTTTGCAGGAGAGATCCCATGATTATTTTTGATTACGTCTTCACTACATGCTTACTGACATTGCAAGACACTCTTCTCATTTGTATCATAGAAAAGGATTTACAAATCCAGACTTGGCATACATTATATGAACTATATATAATAAAAAATATAATTTTCAGAAGTCACAGAATATTGCATATATCCTATCTGGTTCTCTGTGAAGGACATAAAGAATTCATGGCTTGGTCACAAACACTTACCTTTATCTATCTATGTGTAACCTTGCAAATAGACAGCTAAGCTGTTCCCATAATTAATATCTTCCCAAACATAGGAGGTTACTGCAATCTGAGATATCAAAAGTCAAGCAGAATATCTGTAGGTGACTGGAAGATAGGGCACAGGACCTTAGGGAGACACAACCTCAGAGGCAGCAACTGAAGGCTAGGCAGGATATATGCACTGGCTGCACTGAAGTGATGTCAGTGAGACCACAGGTACATTTCTGAAATACATGCACCTATATTTAAACCCCAAGATAACTTATTCCCAAACTGATTCCCATCCCAATCCTCCTTTGTCTCCGTTCAATCATTCAGCTGCTGCTGAAGCAAGACATGGATCCTGTTGGTCCTTTGTCATACCTGCCAGCTCTTTGCAGGTGTCTCAGGTACCCTGGATATATTTCAGATACCTATGTGTGACGAAGGAGTCAAGTCCATCGTGTGTGTTCCTGACAGTGCTTGTGTGCTGTGTGAGTACAATGGCATTGCTTTAACATCTGTAGAAGATAAAAAGATGTCTGTTGTTCTATTAAGGCTCATGCAGAGAATAATTAACCAAATGCTGAGCTTTGGGTTAGTTAAAAATTAAATTTACAATCACTGCGCACAGTGTTATGCATTATAGTGGAAATCAGTTCTTCTAATTAATGTGCTGAAAAGGTAGTTATCTGCTGTGCTTTTTCTATGTGACTGTGACCTATAGATCCCAGTGAAGAAGGCAGAATTTTCCCATGATTCTACTCAAGTGCGCTGACATTAGCTGTTCTCTACCTTTTGATAAGAACCATGAAAAAAACCTACACTGAAGATGTATACACACACACACACTCATGTGTGCATGCACACACAAGGACCATCCAGATGGGGATGGACTGGACTTTATTTTTCTTTGCTTTGTATCTTCTTTTTTATGATTCAAGTTTTGTGTTCATGTATTCTTTGTATCTTCTCTTTTATGACTCAAGTTGTGTAGAAGCGCAACTGTGTAAACAACAACCAGAGACAGAAGGAGCTTTCTGACATACGGAACATGTTAAAAAGTAGCACACATTTTTAAAAACACATGCTAAAGCAGGAAATTTGTTTTATCTTGAGTTTCTCCATGGCAATATTAACAAAAAAATCAGTTCTCTTCTAGAATCTCAATGAAAGATAATTTTCATCTTTATTCTTTTTTTCTTATTATTAGAGATTAAGGCAATAAAAACATTAACTTTCTGCAATAGCTGCTGAGATGTTCATAAAAAAGTCTAAATACGTATTGACCCTATGGTCTCAGCAATACAAATAGCCTTTGCATAACAGAATTGCACTATAAAACCTATTTTTGTTATTAAAACTCTCTTTATGTATGCTCCTACCCTATTCACAGTCTTTTTCAGCATGATGCTCCAAAGGGCCACGGCAGACCTCGATGACCAGGACGGTATCTACATTCGATACCGTACTGATGGAAGCCTATTCAATCTAAGGTGACTGAAGGCCCACACCAAGACCTTAAACCATCTTGTCCGGGAGCTGCTTTATGCTGATGATGCCGCCCTTGTTGCACACACAGAAGCAGCTCTGCAGCGTTTAACATCCTGCTTTGCAGACGCTGCTGAGCTCTTTGGGCTGGAAGTCAGCTTAAAGAAGACAGAGGTTCTCCATCAACCTGCACCTCAGGAAGTCCCCCATCATCCCCTTACGTATGCATAAATTATTTATATTGGTAACTGCAGTTTAGGATGATGAAGGTTCATATCTTCAGTAATGCTGAAAGTGGACAAAGTGGAAACATCTATTTGTTTCTATAAAATATGTTTGAATTATATGTATCAGGTTACATTATCCATAACACTTTTAAGTTAAGTTATGGGAAAAGTTCAGCTTTATGAAATTGAAGCAGATGTGGTCTCACAAATAGGAGCTACATAAGATCTGGAGGGAACCTAAGGAAGAGAAGTATCATTCAAGAAAGCTGGACACCCATCTCCACTGGAGGGACATTCAGCTAAAGTAGCAGGTTTGGAGTCTGTTCTAAGGTAGTTGTCTTGCTTTACTCTTACAAATAAAAGTTGCTAAGATGAATTACCGAATTTTTGTCTGGAGGTGCCTACAGACACGTTGCTCTGCTGCAGACACTGTAATTGCAAGGCATTCTGACTTTATGGGTGTCAGAGCAACCTAATATTTAAGGTATAACAATGAACCCAGAAGGGGTCACCAAATCCATATTTGGAATGAACGATTGGGGCACTTCATAGTGAGTCCCTGAGGCCTGGTGTCCTCTCTTTATTGTCCCTGTAGGGATCCCAGCTGGTGTGTGTACTTTAAAAAGCAGGGGTGTTTTGTTTCCAGCCACCTTTCAGCTGAATGAGAGATGGGACTTTGGCAGGAGGTATTCCTGACCCTGGTCCTTCTGGATCAGAGCATTGATAGCCCAGATATCCCTGGGGTTTTTACACTGTTGTAAGCTTAAGCAAGAAATTGAACTTTTCCAAACTTCCAGCATGGAATCATTCACAAGCAGATGGACCCTGTTCTGTAAGGTACCCGACGTCACCATGGAATGACAAGCATGTCTTTCTGTAAAGAAAAATCACAGACAATGTCCCATACTTTCTGGGAAGATTCATATTTTTAGAATTTTATAAGCACACCTCCGTTCATTGGAGCGTGTTTGAGCATGTAATTTTATAAGGAACATCTGTTTTCATTATTTCTTTTGGAAGAAAAGAAGCTACCGCTTTCCTGTTTTTAGAAAATGTGGGCAGCTATGCACAGAATATAGCTAATTTGCTATATGGGTTATATTGATTCTGTGCCTTTAGCAACCCAACTTAATTTGGTGCGGGATAAATAGTGTAATTAATTAGTGACTTTTTTGTCCATTAAACTAAACAATTGGTTTCAGACCACCAGGGACTGCAGTGCTTTTGAAGAACCTATGCAATATTTATGAGCTAACATGCTGTTTAAAATCCCTGCAGTTAAAGACTGTCTGAATCCAAGTTTTGAAGTACAGTCATGTCTCCATCTTGTATTAAATATTTTCAAGGTGCTTAACCTGAATCTCTCTTGGATGGTGAGAAGTGTCTCATTTCAACACCTCACCTTTACAAAAACCATAAAAGTCAGTGGAAAGAGGCCCAGAATCTGAAACCTCTCCTCCTAGTGGAATCATTCCCATAAGTGGGGAGACTACAGATGCAGGCTCCTCCTTTCACATATTTTCTCTCTAGCCTCACTCATTTGTTTCTATATGGAAGTCTGGCTTCATCACAGGCTAAGAGCCATTTCAGGTATTTACCTGTGATTCTACCCTAGACATGAGGAACAATTCTCAGACAGTGCTTCATAAAAAAATGCTATATTTCTACAAAAAAAAGTTTTGGTTTACATGAACCAAACTTTTCAAGGAAAAAAAAAAAAATTTATGTCTGATCAGGGATATCAGGCTCTGCAGCAATGCCACACAGCTACATCATGTTCTGACTCCCGGCTGACTTAACTTATTAAAGCATTTAAAAACTTGGCATCAAACTGTACTGGAGCTGTGAATCGCTGTGTTGTAGCAAAACAATCTTTCTGTCAATTCTGTTGGTTTTAAAATAAGGCTGGTCTGATCAGACCTTTTGCATATGGAGGTGCACAGCTGGTTCTGCTGCTTTCAAATACAACCCGAAATATGTCCACTGGGGCTTCATGGGGGGAAGGGAAAATGTTATCTCGTGAAACAATTTTACCCTCTGAAGTGATATATATCAGCTGGTAGTGACAGCTCTGTAGAAACAAGAAAGGTAAAATATGCTACAAATATTACCACCATGTTCATATTTATTTACACTAGAGCTTAAATACTATGTCCTTTGGGGAAAAAAAAAATGAATAAAAACTGAGCAAAGAATGACTTCATCTTGTTTGTGAACCTTTAAAAGAAAATTGCTCCTGTCTGATAAAAGGAAATCAACCAGTACTTTATTTACTGCAAATGTTCTTCCATTTTTAACTCTGCACAGATGACAAATGATGTTGGATCTGCTCCCTGCTGCATTAATTGCAGGGTTATGGTTAAAGCACAGTAGCTTTATTTTCTACTGTTGTGGTCACAGTGTAGACTGAGGTTACTTTCCAAGGGAGTAGATATATGTGTAAGCGTGTATATGTGTACTGGCATAGTAGAGATGTTAAGGTTGTCTCTTGTACATCTTAATTTACTAATATCTCAACTTTAGCTAATGTACTTAGGACAGAGGCTTTGTTCAGCACGTGGAACCAGGGCCTTGTGAGGCCGCTAAATGCTGAGGGGATATGAAAATGGTTTTAAAAATAAAGGAAAAAAAATGGAAAAAAAATACCTGTAATATTTTTTGAGTAGGAGGATCTGCTGCTATTTATACTGTGTCGCTGTGAAGTGTCTAGTGGTGGTTTCACGTATAGCAAGAGATGGGATTATTTGACCAAAGTTAGTTCCTGTTGTTTAGAGAGAAACAAGAATTTCTGCCAGACTTCATGTGATCTTTGATCATAAACTGAAAGACTTTGAACTCAAGTCACTGAAAGGCACGTTCATGTATATGGAGCCAACTATTCTTTGAGGAGTGAAATGCTTACCTTACCTTTATTTTATCTGTGCTTTTTGCATGACCAGCGTCTCAATCTGAGAGTATTTGGAGGAGTGAAGACCTTGGACAGAAGTCTCCTCCCTCAGATTCAATACTGGTGATTTCTCTAATATGGAGAGAGAGATAGAGAGACTAAATATGGCCAGATGTAAGTGAGAAAATAACTCTTTACCAAGAAGAATGCTGATAACAATACTGATAAAACTATATTAAACCAACAGATGAGGAGAAACTTCCCAAGCCCCACTGACTGGACCAAATTGAGATGGTAGCTGGCCTCCCCCATCTGGAAAAAACACGTGGCCACAGGGCAGGGAGAAGATGGTCATCCTTCTGTGTGGTTCACCTCCCCCCATGCCCAGAAAACCTGGCAGGAATGGCTGGAAAGTCAGCCCCGGCAGGAAAGGATGGATAGCTGGGATTTGATACCGTCAGACACTTGTATGATGGTGGAGTGAGGCTGCAGGGCTGGTACAGGCAATCGGAGCAGGGTTGCGAACCCCCCCCACGTGACTGGAAAGACCTGCAAGACACCTGTTGGTGCAGCGATGAGACTTCGTTGCTGCAATTCTGATGTTCATTGTTCAAAGTCGTGGTTGTATTCCTGTTGAAGTGGGGGTTGCAGTCCAGACCTATTGAGGTGGTGGTGGTGGGAGCCCTGGGTCGTTCTGAGAAGCCCCAAAACTCAGAGTTATATATGCTCAGGTTCAGGTGGGAACACCTTCCACTACCTCCCCTGGGGGGGAGTTTTACAATGGATGATGTAATACTGGATCACGGGATACCTTAGGAATCTTTGACACCTTCTAAGATGTTGCAGTCATCTCTTATGTCAGTGCAGCTGAGTCCATTATGGCCCATTTTGGCTAATCAACAAGAGACAAATACCTTCAGGCTGGGTGTGAATGTTCCAGGGTGTTATCACAGCTGAGTCATCTGTGTAAGGAAAAAAGAAACAGTACCCCACCTTGAAGGCTTTGCCTCTTTCCTTATCTCATTTACATCCAGCTTGTAGCCTAAGATGCCGGAGGTGCACACCTTCAGCACCTGGCCTGTGGCCACTCTGCGTCTTGTTAGGTAGTCCAGTCTCTTACAGCACACAGTGAGCTGGATGGTTACTGCAGGTGGTCGAATGTTTGAGTCATTAATCACCAGCAGTTCAATCTCTTTAAAAAGGCAAAACACCAAAAAGCCAAAAAAGCATATCTGGAGAATAGAGAAAAGAAAAGGTGGATACCAGAGTTTTGTGTAACACAGGACAACTACTTAGCTCTTTTGAGTTGTCAGGGAGTAGAAACGCTTGTAGGATACACAGTGCAGGTATACTATTGGATAATGATTTTTCACCTTCCTTATTCCCTTTGCTATTTGAGGATAAAGACAATTTTCATAAATTAATGCAGCTTCATAACATTTGTGTAGATTCATCAGAGAAGACAAGTGAGGAAAGGTTTATCTTACCATTTGAAATGCTCTAGACACATTTCTATAGATGTGGTTTGCTTGGTTTTTTTCTTAAAACCATTGAAAAACATTTGGTAGACAGATATGACTAATCCCTCTGGGTTCATATAATTGTCTTAATTTAGGAGTAAAATTAAACTCTTGTTTGATTAGTGATTCTCTGGGAATGTTTAATTTGAAAAATTGCTACTTCTCAACTTTGTCACTTCTGCATAGAAATTATGGACACACAGTTTTCAGAGTACCTACAGGATCACTGATATACTCCAATGTATAGAGGGTTTGGGCTTTTTTGCAGAAGACGTTATATTTATTTCAAGGGTGGTGGAGGGGAGTACCCCTATTACTGTTTAAATTATTTAAAATAATATACTGTCCTTCGGCACACTGCAGGAATATTGATAAACATTTTGCTACAACTCATGGAACGTGCAAGTTATCAAGACAAACTTGAATTCTGCTTCATAATTTCTAAATAATAATCCCTAAATGTCAAAAGTCAAGCAGACCTAGAAGAAGGCTAGCTTGGTTGAGGAGCCTTTTGGAGATAAAACGAAAAAGGAATGTGCATACCCAGTGGAACCAAGGGCAGCTGACATGGGAGGAATACAGAGATGCTGCTTGCTTCTGTAGGGAGAAAATTTGCAGCCAAAGCTTAGTTGGAGTTGATGTTGTTCAGAAACATGGGGGAAAATAAAAAGAAGTTTTTTAAATACATTAATGGTAAAAGGCAGTGCAGAAATGACAGTGGCCCATTACAGGATGAGCTAGAGTACCATGGTTATGAGAATTGTAAACTCCCAGTTGACCCTGAAGTTATGATTGATCTACTGCTCCAGCTGGATCCCTGTAAATCTATGGGACCTTGTGAAATTTAACCAAGAATACTTAAAGAGCTGGCTGAAGTAATCATGAGGCCTCTCTTGATTAGTTTTGAACAGTCTTGGGAATCTGGAGGGGTCCCAGTTGACTGGAAGCTGGCGAACATTGTCCAGATTTTAAAAAGGGGCAAGAAGGATGACCCTGGAAACTATGGGCCTCTTAGTCTGACTCAGTGCTTGGTAAAGTTATAGAGAAGATATTCTGGGAGGTATTGAAAAACATCTGAAGGACAATAGTGTCATTGGTCACAGCTACCACAGCTTCATGAGAAGAAAGTCCTTCTTATCAAATCTGATTTCCTTTTATGACAAGGTAACCCACCTAGTTGATCAGGGAAAGCCAGTTGATGTAATATTTCTGTTTTTCAGTAAAGTTTTCACAGGATCCTTCTCAACAAACTGTCCAGCACACAGGTGGATAAACACATCATGCAGTGGGTGAGCAACTGGCTCATGGGTCGAGCACAGAGAGTAATAGTGGTGACCTGTCACTAGTGGGATTCTGCAGGGCTCCATCTTAGGCCCTGTGCTCTTCAACAGCTTCATAAATGGCTTGGACACAGGACTGGAAAAAATACTAAGCAAGTTCACAGATGACACAAAACTGGGAGGAGCTGTTGACTCCCTCAAGGGCAGGGAGGTCCTGCAGAGAGACCTCAACAAATTAGAGGAGTGGGCAATCACCAACCGTATGAGGTTCAACAAGGGGAAGTGCTGGATTCTGCATCTGAGGTGGGGCAACCCCAGATATGCGCATAGACTGGGGAATGAGATGCTGGAAAGTAGTGCCACGGAAAGGGACCTGGGGGTTCTGGTCGATGACAAGTTGAACATGAGTCAGCAGTACCCTGGCAGCCAGGAGGGCCAACCGTGGTGACCAGTTACAGGACCCAAGGGAATGGCCTGAAGTTGTGTTAGGGCAGGTTTAGGTTGGATGTTAGAAGGAGGTTCTTCACTCAGATGGTGGTTGGGCACTGGAGCAGGCTCCCTAGGAGAAGTGATCACAGCAGCAAGACTGACAGAGTTCAAGTATTTGGATAATGCTCCCAGGCACACAATGTGACTCTTGAGGTTGGTCCTGTGCAGGGCAAGGAGTTGGACTTTGATGATCCTTGTGGGTCCCTTCCAACTCAGCATATTCTGTGATTCTGTGATTCTCTGATAACTAGGGCCCACACCCTGGGGTTTTGCTTACACATACTTTAAGCAATATCCCCTGAAGGTGGAGATTCTCATTGTCTGACTCCTACAGGATGAATGGCTTGTTGTGGTGTAGTCTGACAGATCCCTCAATCAACCTCTTACTTGTGCCGGTACAAGAAACGTTTCGAAGTCTAATACGGAGGTGGCAAGTAGACACTAATCAACTCACATGCCACTATTTCAGAGAAGCATGACAGCTTACAGACTGCTTGCTTTCCTCAGGAAGGTCTGTCTTCTTCATAAAGCCAGAGCCAACATTACCTTTTTCTGTCATAGATTTTTCTTCTTCATTGGCCTTCCAGAGACTTTTAGCCTATCACTGTTGTTGCCAGCTCTTCTGTTACTTTTGAAAGTTTGTTTTATGGCCAGGAGAGGAAAATCAGACTTTGAAAGGGACCACACCTCGAGCCTGGAGTTTCCAGGCTCTCTGGCATCCCAGTTTACATGGAATAGTAAATTTCTTCTTGTTGTTGGAGCTCTCATTTTTTTGTTTTTCAGAGCAGATTTAAGAGACAGAGGAGTTTCTTTTTCATGTGGATAAGAGATGGGTAGTGGCAAACAGGTTGTAATGGTAGAAAGACATAACAAATGAGGCAGCTAACCCTATTCTCTACAACTCTCCTTAACATCTAAAAATCATAGTAATTCAGAGACTTGTAATGTAGTTCTTAGTAAAGTACATAATAAAGCTATGGATCTCACTGGAAAGGGGCAATTCCACTTCATAGTAAGTTCTAAGGTTTCTGAACAAAAAGAATAAAGCTTAGAGAGTCAAGCTATCCATCCTTTTGTTTGATCTTCATATATTTATTTGTTACTTTACTGATAGGTTATGAGGTAATAGGACCATTTCAAACAAATATAACAAAAGATGTAAGGTATCAAAACTATGACATTGCATTACGTTAATGTGGATAATGGGAAGAGTCCTTACAGGTAACACCAGCTGATACCTCACTTTTCATTTACTTTGAAGGATCAAAGGTCAAATCGCCTTGCATTTATTGCATGCAGCACTTGTATGCATTTAAACCCTTGAAAACATCTTTTGCCTCCTATTTCATCCCAGAGACAGTTGGGAAAAGTGCTGCAAGATCATAACAACCCTGGTTGGATCAATTTGCAGTTCATGGATCAGCTTATTTTCTGTACATTAAAATGAAAAATTAAATCTTTCAGTTTGGAATGCACAAACACCTATAGGACAAAACTGTGTGTTCCAGGAGTTAGAGCGTAAGAGCTGTACAGGATGACATCAAATATCTAGTTAAGACCAGCGAGGCTAGTACTTTGTTTCCAGCAGTGACGAGTGGCAGATGCCCAAGGAAGAACACAGGAAATGGGGAGGATAGTGATATTGATAGTGATATCATTGGAGTTGATCTGAGCTCTCTTCCTTCCTCCAAGGGCCAATGGATCACAGGTAGCATCGAGGAGGTCTGTGTTTAGCAGCTCTTGATGGATGCTTTTCTTTACTTTCTCTATTTGCTTCTTGGTCTCACACAGAAGTTTACATCCAGGTCATACAACAAAGAAGCCCAGAAGGTAACTACGCACTGTATAAAAAATTGTGTCTTCTCACTTCTTTTGAATCTGTAACCTGGTAACTCCAGCTGATGTCTCTGAATGCTTGTACAAAAGGTAGTGCAATCAACCATTCCATACCAGTTTTCCCAGTCTATGCATTGTTTTCCAGACCATTCTGGTACTCCTCTTGAATGTCTCTCTTCCCTGTTGATTCCTGGTACTTGAATAGAAGTCACCTCATATTCTCTCAGCACTCTGTGCATTTCTGACTGTTGATATACTGGTTTGGAATTGTTTGGGACTAGACTCACAGACACACAGTGAAGGCACACCATGGAATAAAGCATTTTTTTGTCTTCTGTGTTCTGTTTGTTATTTAGTCCTGGGTCAATCTGGAATTTCATTACCTTTATCCTCTTCCCTGGATTACTCATACCCACATACTATAAACCAATCTTTCTCACGCTGAAGAACCTTTTTCAATATGTTATGATTAACCAAAACATAATTTGGAAAATAAAGTCCTAATCAATTCTAATTCTGAAAAAGTTTGGAGATCTTTTCTTTATCCAGGGGAGGACATAGCATGGGGAATGCAGATAAATGCACGAGACTTCAGGAATTCTTTGAATCTAATTTTAGTTCTGTTACTGGCTTTACAATTTCACTTTATTTCTGAAACAGGAGTTTACATAGGGAATAGTGAACCTGGCTTTTCTGTGTGACCATCCTCTTCTCAGTTCTACTTCCTGCACCAGGCCACACATATACAGGGAAGAAGACAATCATTCTTTCTTTGTTATAGACAACACTTTTTTTATCATTTAGACTTTTTGTTTTTTGCAACAGTCCCTTTGACAGAATGTTGGCTAACCCGGTGTTCAGTGTACTTAAAATTACTTGTAGATAATTGTAAGTTGAGAAAAAGCTCTACACAAGCATCTCTATCTAAATACATAGACTCACCTATGTTGTTTTGAAATTCCTTTATGTACTGTTTCAGTCAGCTGTTAAATGAAATGATACAATACCATAGCTATCTGGTCTGGGTGAATTAAATAACTGAAACAGCAAGTTGCAACAGCGCAGCAAATGTATAAAATTCCACTATATTTTTTCTAAACAGAACAGCTACATATAAATTTCTTTTAAAACAATTAAAAAATTGTTCACAGAAATGTCAATGCTGGGCTTTAATTTCACTCATAGTCCAGGCATGATGAGGCAAGGATTAAATTCTGTGAACAGTGGATTGCAGTTCCAGTTTATTTTCGTGGGCAAACTAGATAACCAGATAACTGACTAAAATCTACACAAGTGCCCAACTGAACATAAAAATTTTAGATGTAGAAACCAGCTTACTAAAGGGTAAACCCTTTTTTACAGGACACATCCTTCTTATTGGTCTCTAAATAACAATTTCATATAGTTCAGAATAATGTTACTTCAAAGAATCAGCGTTTGAAACATAAGAAAATGTTTTCCTTTCATAATGAGGTATATTTATTTCTTTGGTGCTTGTACAGATCAACAGATTTTTGAATTAATTATTTACAAAGTATTTATGAGCCAGGATTTGCAAGCCTTAAATGGTTAGAAAATACTGTTTACATCCTTCTGATTTTTTCCTGGGATGGATAACACAGACAGAACCATGCAAGTTGTTTTATTTCTCATAATACCTTTCAGTTCTTGTGAATTTGGTCTAACTTCAGGATGAGGAGATCAGGGAGACACTGAAAAAGATGAAAATGGGAGTGTTTTTGCCTCTCACACCTTATTTGTATGTTTAATGACTGGCAGAGTATATCTGGAAGGCTGTTGTTGACAGATAATAGTGTAATCTTTAAGAAAAAACTGTTTATTTTAATTTCAGGATGGATTGCATTCCTAAAAAGTGTACCAGAAGCTTTTTTCTCTTGAGCCAGCATTACAATCCAAGAGTGCATTAAATGCATGCAACTAGTTATTATTCTCTGTAGTGAGGAGGCAGTCTGCAAAACATATCACCATCTGAGTTCCATCTGCACATTCTGCAAATCTCAAATCTCTGCAAATCTCATTTTTCAGGCACACCAAGGCAGCACCAAGAATATTCTGACACAACATAAGTAGTGATATCTGCTCATTATCTCCGAACATAGTTGCGTGTGTGTTTTAGAAAAGACAAGCACACAGAGTTGTATTCCTATCCAGTTTTCCATTGAAAAATTGACCAAGGTTTCATAGAATCATTGAAAAACGTAGACTGGAAGTGACCTTTTCATCCTCTAAACTGTTGGTCAGGGCAGACCTGTCTCAAAATGCAGCACACACTACCAGAGGAAGGAAATCTTGTATCATGTAACCTAAAGATATATCACTATTATGCCTAATCATAATCTATATGCACACAATTCTAGGAACTATGGTTGTAATAAATGTACCCTTTACTAGTAGGTGATGAAGGCTGTTTCTATATCACATCTGATATTACTCTTCCCTGAAAGTAAATACAAGCCTTCTGATCCTGATTCTTGTTTCTGCATTGTCAGGAAACAATTCTGAAATGGTTCTGAATGGCACTACTGGTACCAGAAGGATTTACAGAACTAATTTAGGGAAATTATAGGTAATCCATATGGACTTAAGTGTCTTTGCTTTCTTCGTTATTGGTTTTTAATCATCCGTTCCATAGGCAATTCCAGTTCCCATGGTCATTTTTAAATTGCACAAAAATGCTTCATAAGACCATTCAGAGAAGTGCTGAGGAAAAAAAAAATTATAATTAAGAAAAAAAGTCCTAGATGATCTTAACATTCATTCCTCATCTCTCTGAAATGGATTTGTATTTTTATTTTTTCTTTTTGTTTTTTAATTTCCCCCACTTTATTTTAAGATATTTTTATCAATGGGGCAGCAATCACAGTTATTTCATGATCTAACTAATGCTTATTGATCACCAAGTTTCTCCTATTTTCCTGCTAGCATTTAGTTTTCCATTGTTTATTTGTTACTAGCTTCATCACATGAATTACTGAGAAAACTGAGCTCCTCCTCAGAAACAAACCTTCTCAAATATCAATTGGCTAAACCTTAGTTCATGTTTGTGTAACTAATTTTACACTAAACATTGGTTCTCTTCTATAATTTCAACCTTTCTCCTCCTACTTTTTTCTCCCAGTTTTTTTACTAGTGGGTCGCATCAATTAAGAGGTATTAAGCAAGGACACTCAAGAGTTTCTAGAAGAACAGAAGTTTACAAATCTGATGAACCATGAGGTTCATTTAAATACTTTCTGTCCTTCTTAGTTTAATGTAGTTCTCTTGAATCATCATAAGTGCAATCAAAAAAATATTATTTGTCTGCTAACACCCTATTTGCAGGTCTGTGTATCTGCTTTCTACATTTCCCTTCTGTTTTTGGAAGGAATCATTTTTGACAGCCTACTCATCAGAATGATTAGCAGCACACAGGAAGCAGAAGAAAACCCCCATCTCTTAACTTTTATTAAGAAAATAAATTACACTAGAAGGTAGGTTAGCACATACTGATAGAAAACATCAATCATAGTTTCTTCAAGGGAGGACAAAGTGCAGATGAGTGAAACAGCAGAGTATTTTGCGATGAGGAGAAATAGAGGTTGATAATATTTGTCTGATGTTTCTAGAATGAGAAAAATCCTGAGTGCAGCTATAGCCAAGATCTGTGAGTTACACGACTTTCCTACTCTACTGTTTCCAGGGGGGAAAAGAAGCAAGGAAGAAGAAAAAAGTCAAGGTCCCATAAAATGCCGAGACTAGAGTTCATACCATAAACAACCATTAATTATAATTGCAACCTAGAAGTCCAGTACAGAGACCTTACACCAGCTACGTGGCTGGTGAGGATTTCCAGAAAGAACCAAATAACTCAAATCACTTCTGCTCTAAGATGCATCTTTGCACATGCAGTCCATCTGCCTTAACCATACCCATTTTACTAGGAGGAAAAAAACTCTTCTTTGTAAGTTATTGTCCTGTACATGTAATGAGTTTGATGGGTCTCAGTTCTGACCTATTCCTTGCAAAAATGCCATACTGAACTTTCATTCTCTTTCAAACTTCAGGGAGGACAACAACTTTTGTGTTCCCCACAGATCAAGACTGAGTCATGGTGATGGGACAATATCTATAAGAAGTTATCTTTGCTGTTGCATTATAAATAAACCGAACTTAATTTTCCAAGTATCACTCTGGAACCTCCTTCTAATACTAAAGTCACACAAGACTTTAGAGATAATTGTTATTGCCTCATGCACTTTTATATTCAGAACTCATTCAGTAGAAAATACCACACAAGACATTTCACAAAATTGAATAACAATATTAAAGGGTTCACCGATCCTTGTGGAAAATTCCTAACAAGATCCCGAATTGTTTAAGACTTAATTTTATCAGATGTAAGACTGTTTCATTTTTTATCTTGCTGGAAGTGCTATTTAAGAAACAGGAAGGTTTACACACCAAAGCTACAATTCCACCTTTTCTAGTAAGATTCTAAACATCCTCTTTGTTTCCAGTTGCTTTTCAAATAATCACAGCATACTCTTCTTGCCTAGTATTTTTTAAATTGTGGATTGGAAAGTTTATATTCAAGAAATTGTTTCCAAAATTACAGGCTGGCTTTGAATATGTTTTGTTTTAGCAACATTCAGTAAGAGAAAAGGGAAGGAGAAATCTTTGCAGCACAGATCAGGAGAACAGATAAAAAGTGAGTAGTAGGAAAAGGAGGCATTTGTAAGTGCACTGTGAATACAGAGAGAGCTCACCTTCCTTTCTTGTCAAATAGAGTAGAATAAGAAATAATTGGCTTACTTTGTATGAGGAAAAAGGACATGTTCAATATTAAGAAATTCTCACAAGCCTAAGAATGGTTAGATAATGGAGGCAGCTGCTGAGGGTTGGTGCAGAATCGATATTATTGGAAAAGTTCAAAGTAACATTTAACACTCTTCTATCTTTGATGGGTCAAGAGAAATCAAACTGCCTGTGTCCATCTGGGGATTGAATGCTGATAACGTCATTAGTTTTCAAATACTAACGACAGAAACAGTATAATACAGATGAGCAATGATCTTCTTCCCTCAGGAAAAACTCAAAGTGCCCAATTTGTGGTCAGTGCTAACAAGCCTGAGCTAATGCATAGAGTTTCTACCAAAATGCACACTGCTTAGGGCAGGACGATGGAAAAGAGTCTGGAAATTGAAGAGTCAAACTATGATGAACAATATGTATCAAAAGGCAGCATGGAATAAGAAGAGGAAGGAGAAAAGGGAGAACAAGATTGCATGATAGGAAACTGTTGCTTCACTGGAGTTCATATTCATCTCTGGTACATTTGGCTTGTTCTTGAACTTTTTTTAATATTAATATATATATAGATCACAGTTGAGAAGGGTTTATGCAACCTCTAGAAGCGGTGAAATTTGGAGAAGATAATGGCATACTGGGGTGGGGTTAGGGTCCACAGAAATGAAATTACATACAAAATGTACAGTGGGGCTGCAGGAGAGATAACAGAAAACAGTAATTTCCAAACAAAAGTAATAGGATGTCTGGGACTCCATTCAACCCCAAATTCTCATGCCAAAAAGTACTGAAGGATGTTTGTGGCACAACTGTACCACAAATGCATTAAACAATTTTCTTATCTGAACAGGAAAAGTTCACAGCATTAGGGAGATACTACACAGTTGTCTGATAAAATAAGGCCTTGAAACATGCAAGTCTTTCCTAACTGAGATCGGCTGAACTAGAATTCCATCACAGATTGCTGTTCTTACATTGCACTTTAACAGAAATGTACTGGGAATCCTGACAGACGATCTGTATCATCCTGGGTACAGGCTGGATAATTCATGTCATGCACTACTTACATGACCTTCTGAGAGAGACATAGAACCCTGTGGAAGAGGAAGAGGAAAGAAGATGAAGAAGACAGGTCTTTGTCAACTGAGTTAGACTTGGGAAACCAAACCCTTTATAGCACCTCAAATCTCTTCCTTTGTGGTTTTTGTGTTGTGTAAGTTCTCTGACATTGGATATAGGAGCAAAGTCTTGATATTCCACGTTGGTTATTGTAGAGCTAACAGTCCACTTCATCAGTTCGGATTTGATCATGATTATTACTGCCACCCTTCCTATTTTTCTCAAGGTACAAAACTACTCACTGACATCTAATTAATCTCTCTTACTTTTGTGAAATTCTATTTAAAGATATACCTGAGGATTTCAGCACTATGACAACCACACTGTGAGGCAAATGAAAATAAAATATTGAGAGTAGGCAACTTACTACTAAAGAAAGCAAGGAAACTCAGAATAAAAAGTTGGTTTCCTGCCTGGTATCCCTTTATTATGCCATATACATATTCAAAAGGTCATTACAACGTGGAGAATGATCTCTGCTTGTCCTTCACAGGCCAGGGAAAAGAGGAAGCTCTGCCCTACCCTGTATCACCAAGAATTCTGTCATCACTGAGCTGAGGCACTGGATGCTCCAGGGATTCAGTAATTTCCCCTGCCAACATCAGAAAGAATTGTTTTTCCATACACTGTATGGGCCAAATGCATTAATTCCTGTGTTCCTTCAAAGCCCTGAGGGTTGGCAGGAGCCAAAAGGAGGACATTGGAAGGGTACCCACCAGTGCTACCAGGCAAGAAAATTTTCTTTCATAGCTCTGGCTGGACAACCTGACAAATTTACTGTGGTGTTGATGGCCGGATATACGGCCAGTGCAGAGAGGGTTTTTTTCAAGTTAGAGCAGAAAATATTACCTATGTTTTGCCTTTCTCTTCTGAGTCTAATGCTGACTGCTTGTGAACAACTGAGAATACTGCCTGGCTCTTCCAGTGGCACCTCATATTGGTCTGCTGTTTCTACAGGACAAATAACATACTGATTTTCCTAGTGAAACATGCTTTGCTTGTTCTACTTGGAATAGGGTAACTGACGTAAGAATAGTGTCCCATGACAGCTGAAGCAATGGGTTTGGGTGACTTCAGAGTTCTTTTTGGCCTCTGTGAAAAATGTGTCAAAGTAATCCCTCACACAAAATTACTCGCAGTATAAACAAGCCATGCCTATTTACTTTGAAGTTTTGGTCTTACTTACCCTAATTCTGCTCTCTTATGGCAGTGAGCAGAATGACACTGATGAGATCTACTTTTAGGAAGTGATGAGTAAAATTCTTTCAGTGCAGTGCATTGTTCTACCCTCTCTCTTTAATCTGTAAAAGCACTGTCTCTGTGGTTTTACCGTTCCTGATCCATGCAGGTAACTTCACAACCCTGGCACCACACATACTACAGAATTATTCCCTAATGGGAAATTGTATGGGATGACGATAATTATCTCATCACTTTCATAAACGTTAACTGGATTCCTGCTGTTATGTTTTAGAAGTTTTCCTATGTTCCTACTGCCCTTCCTATTATCGTCTCTTCACTGCAACCGTTTAAATATGAAATAACCTGCTGGAATACATATTGTGATACAGATTTGAGAAGAATGGCCCTGTTATGACTTTTTTTTTTTGATTTTTGTGTATCAGAATATAGTACAACCAAATTGTAAAAAACCTTGAGACTGCAAATATGGAACAATTTCAAATGGGAACAAATTGTAGCTCAGAAAATATCAGATATTTGCCTACAAAAGGCAAAAATAATCAAATCTAAAATGCATTTTTGTCCCTAATCACAGATACATGCGTATGCTTGTGAAAGAAAAACAAATCATAAGGTAATATACATATTGTGAAGAATTTAGCTTGTCCCAGCTTACATGGTTTAACATAATGTATTTTTATTTCATATTTATTTTGTGAAATCACTTGATTTTATGGTATGACTGCTGTCATAAAAACAGCTTTTCCTGATGAATAACATTTGGAACAAAGCCAAAACCTGATTTGGCCCTTGTTTTTTTCTAGGATTAAGAAAAAAGGTATAAACTCTCTGTACTTTTTAACACTAAATGAAAAATCCCAGCTTTTCTCTGGTAATCACTTTGAAAAGTGTCCACCTGAACAAAATAAATAGCTGTGTGATTACAGATTCAGTATCATTATGAAAGGACAGGAGAATGGAAGGAACAGATGCCTTCAATCTTATATAAGCAATCAAGAAACTGAACACATCAGAGATGCCAAAGGAAGAGATGGGACTGCCTCATCTAAAACCCCCAAGGTGCAGTTAGGGCCCTTAGATGATTTAATATCTTCCTCTGGAGAGAGAGAGCTCACTCTGTCCAGATGCTTTTATTCTTCCTCCATTTCATACTGACATAGCCTCATAAATACAACAGAGGGTATAGTGGGAAGAGGAAGCACAGCACAATTCTGCATTATAGAGGATGCTGGACACTGAATTGGTGTAAGGAAATAATTTCTTTTCCCAGATAAATCCATTAAAATTTGAAGCATTTGGATAGAAGAAAAGAAATCAAAGAGAAGGAAGCAGAAGTAGTTATGGAAGGAGGATAGTATGGCTTAGGCAAAAATTTTGGCAGAGGTAAATAGAAGGAGGGATTGTTTTGAAGTTGGAATGTGTGGTAAAGTTTAGTAAAAGAGAACAGGCACAGGATATTTCATTAGAGGAAATCTGAACTGAAGATTTATCTCACTCTCTGTGCTTCAATGGCTTTTCAGGTTTCTCTTCCCCCATGAATATCCATTTACGCTTTACCACTTCACCTGCATTGTCCCCACAATTAATTTCATCATACCATTACCTTCACAGAGCTGTAGATGCTTATTTTTATAAATATCCATGCTATCATCTGCAAATTTACATGCCATGGTTTTTTATGCTCTTTCTAAATATGTTCATTGAGATGTTAAGTAAGTCCAAACAAAAAGGTGACCGACACAGCACTTGACATGTACCATCTGCCTTTGGGATAGATATTTATCATTATTCATTATACCTTGTTTTTCACCAA
Organism: Chiroxiphia lanceolata; assembly: GCF_009829145.1. NCBI lineage: Eukaryota > Metazoa > Chordata > Aves > Passeriformes > Pipridae > Chiroxiphia > Chiroxiphia lanceolata. The sequence continues at coordinate 77,908,581 of NC_045638.1, read as the reverse complement.
GCAACTGTTTTTCAGCCTACATGTCAATATAACTGTCAGTGGCAATATGATGCTATAAACAAAATTTCATGAGATATAACTCACAGTAAAACCTCATCTATTATACCACCTGGCTTCTGTTTGTCAGCAAGTGTTGTCATTCCGCTGAGGAAGCAATCCATTCTGACAAGAACAATATATTATTTAATTTCTTGTTTTCCTTTGTCAGTGAAATGAAGGTCCAAACAAGAGCTTCAGAGACAAAACAGCAATGCCTCAGGAAAAGCCCTGATCTCCTCATTTGTAGCCAAGTGTCCTCACCATTGGGCTGCTGCAGCCTAACTCTCTGTGCCTTGCTGTCCTCCTGATCTATTAGTCTTGACTTGACAGATTGCCTGCATTTGGCAGGAACTTATCCTCTTCTTCCATCCACACACACTCTCTCCATCAAGGCAATAACATAATGGCCAGGGAAGCCTGGTTGCTAGGTAGAGCCCTGAGTTTGATATCCCTCAGGCTGAGGAGGAATCTCTATCTCCCAAGGTGACTGCCTAGACCTTAAACTCAAATTTTGGACTCTGCAGTTTCGGATTAAAAACAAATCTTAAAGGATCACAGAAAAATTGCATTACAAGTGAATTGCATTCCTCAGTCTTACAGAAATATGCACCACATTTTCTTCTTAATATTTAGTTTTCTTCAAGTGCATTCTTTATAGTCCTTGACCATTTTTGCCACAGACATTTTTACCAATTCTGGCAATATAACATATATTCATATTTCTCTGGGTAGGACAAATGGAAAAGTTTCATTAGTACTATGAGAAGAACAGGTTTTTTCTTTCTATTCCATCTTTATTTTCAGAGTAATAGGTACTGTAGTAGAAAGACAGTAATTTTCTACTGCAACTACTGGACAGAAAGAATGACTTCCCTGCTACCCTTGAGAGGAGAATACATACCTTTCACATCACTCTTTTTTTTTTTTTCACTAGATGTAAGAGTCAGTTTGTCCATATTTGACATTCCTCCTCAACTTTTTTGAGTTTTTCACTGAAGTCTGCTTAATTATTTATCTGTATAATCAAATCTGCACAATCTCCCCTGAAGAAATAAATGACATAGTTAAGATATGCAAAGGATTCTTAGTTTCTGAGAAAGAACAAAGCCTTTACAAACTCTTCCCGAGAGAACATAACATTGGAGAGAGATCAAAGGAGAAAACCCAATCCAACATTATTAGATGGATTAAATTTTATGTGTAATCTTGCAGTGGTATTGCTCAAGTTTGAGTATCAGAAAGGTTTTATGACCATTCCCAAGAGAAAAAGAAAGCAACCGGCATGATTTGTTCAAGATATGTTCCAAGGCCAGAAATGAGCAGATCTGCAATTTGGAACTTTCTGTCTACTTCTCAGCACCCTTATCCTCCTGGTGTGAGAACAAAGTTTAATGCTCATATGGGGGAGGGAGAGCTGCAATCCTTAAGAAGGGCTGCTTTAAGTTCTTTTCCAGGGATTTTTATGAGTTGCTCTTTTTCCCATAGGGATTGGAAGACAGTTTCTGTGAAAAAGTTGGTTTGGTAGAGTTATTTGAGCATGTTGCCTCATAACAGCTCTACCTTCTCTGTGACCTGTAATGGATTCAGTCACATTTGTTCGTGTCTGTAGATGTGAGAGGGAGATGTGTTTCCTTGACATAATTCCTTTCCATCAATAAACTTTTGTCAGCCCTTTTAGGGGAAGAGTATGTGCCACCCTCCAAGCCTTCCCTGAGTGCTGCTTGCAGTGTATTTCCAGTTTCCTGCTATAACTCAGGCAGTGCAAGTGAAGAATTTCTGCTCCATGAAATTGTTTTTCATACTATTTTACTAAAGAATTAATATCTACTGAGTTTATAGAGTAGTAATTGCTATATCACAGCCCTATCAAAATCTGTTCATATTTGCTCTGGTGAGTGTTTACAATAAGAATGATAAAAACATTGTAAGTTCTGACAGGGGACACATTTATTTACTTCAAGCATATGTAAAATGTTTATTTTTACTGTTCTGTCACAGTTTGATACATGAGGTTTTACATTATACACTGAAATATGAATGTGCCCCTGGTTGTTTTAGTCTACATGTGGGAGGTTAATATCTGTAAAGCAAAGTGACAATAGAGGAGCAAAGCAGGGCCCCTGGGACAAAAGAAATATTGATTCAAAATGTAGAGCCTCTTCCTAAAAAACATTTCAACGAGGCACAAAAGGCTACATAACAAAATAAATGTAATAGGCATACTCTTGGATGGAGATCTGTGATGGAGATTATTTTCTTTGTTTCTGAGGGATAATAGCAAAAGTATATAATGTCTGCCATAAGGCGTTATCACATTTAATCGCATTTCACAAGCTATTGTATCTGCACACAGCAGTGCTTTTCTAGGATCACAGGGTATTTGGATATGTCTCGCAAAACTCTGAGATGTTATACTCACTGAGAAGTATATGCAATGTCTGGATTTGAGCAATTCGATATTCTTGACACAAAAGAACCACTGAATGTCATGAGGAAGTGCTAAAGGATGGTAATGTAGCTATGTGTTTAAATTTTTCCATTTCAGATCATCACCATTCATCTTCATAATTTTGAGCTAACTAGATAACATAAAGTAGGGAAAGCTGTTGAGTTTGATGTCAAATAAAGCATGCTCAACCAACCTGGAGAAGCTATGAACTGAAACACATTTTGTTCTGGGATACCCACAATATGTGATGGGGATTTATGGGGAAAGAGTTAAGTAGTTCAGAAATTAGAAAAAATACAGAAATTTAGTTTGGAAAGTCATTCTAAGGAAAGCATTAGCCTGTCAGTCTCTCCTGTTTTCATCCTGAAATATCATTCTCAGATGAGTGCATTAAAACATTGCTTCTGTTAGAACACACAATTTAATGCTGCAGTATTCAGCTAATGGCAAGTGGATTTGACCTTAAAGAACTTATTACTTCAATCTTCTTTTTATTACAGAAGTCATCAGCCTGCTTAATTTCAGCTTAGCAAATCACTACATAAGTATATAGCAGGTTTTCTACTTAAAGAGAAATGTGTTTTGAATTTCTGGAAAAGGCGCATCATTTTCTTAATTAGACTTAATGATAGAATATACAAATGCCAGCTGAATTCCAATTCTGAATCTACAGAAATATAAAGCAGTGGTTTATATATTTAATATGCAAAACATTATAATCATGTCACATTAAGGTTATATAAGCAACTATACTGAAAAGTCACACAGAGGCCTAAAGACACAAAAGAAATGTATCTCTTCTATTCTATAGATGTCTTGCATTCTGCTGGGATCTGTATTACTTTCATCATTCCTTTTATTTTCTGTAGAAAATAGTTAAATCTCTTCTGATTTTTTTTCTTATTTTTTGGAGGATATATACATTTTGTGTTACTTACACATAATGACTATGGCATCAAGCTTAGATAGGGAGGTCCAAGCCTCGCTATGTTTCCCTGACACAGAATGTTATGGTATTCCCATCTGTAAGTACTCAAAAATTGTGAGTCAGATGATTAAAAAGTCACAAGACTGGCCTAAAACAATGGTGTAAACCCTACACATTTTTATGTTGCTTTTCACTTTTAATTTTCAACTCTTTATGGAATACTCAAGTAATTTTTTCAAGCTTTTGGAACCAGGGAGGTCAGAAAGCAGAGAAGAGAAAACAGGCGCTTTTGTGGGAGGATTAGAGATACAGCTGGCAGTAATGATTCAGTCCATATGTGGGTTATAAGGCTTGATGGGAATGAAGAGGCTTCTCTGAAGATTTGCAGACAGACCTGGGACAAGAAGATCCAAAATGTCAATTCTTGGAGACAGAATTAAATTTTGACCTTTGGCCATGGTGTAATATAAAAGAAAGGAATGTCAGAAAATTTCACAAGAAGAGATATGAAGTAAATATCCAGGAGTCAGGGAGAGGGTGACATGTATTAGACTGAAAAAGACAGTACAAGTAATTCTAGGGACTAATGGAATGACCTGAATTTCCTTAGCAGATACTCACGAAGCCACCAGAAGGTGATGCTATTCCACCTGTTCTTCATGAAAGAAGAACAATGTGGCAAAAGCCAGAGTGAAAAGCTAAGAAATGGATACAGAGACATTGCTAGCTGACTAGCAGCATACTGTACGTGCTGGTTTCAGCGTTGGGTCCTATGTTCCTAGCTGCTATTTGTTAAATATCTTCAGAATGTTGGATGATACACTAAGAATTAAAACTCTGAGAAAAAACCAAACCAAACAAAAAAGTAAGCAAACAAAACCCCCCACAAACAAACAACAAAAAAATCGCATCATCAAAACAAACAACCCCCCCCCCAAAACCACCAAGAATTAGGAACCCTATCCAGCTGACATTTGCATTGTCATCTGGTGAACACTTTGCTGTCTAAAGAAAGAGGGACTAATAATTCTAAGGAGTGTTTATAAAGAACAGCATTTCCAGCTGCAAGGAAATTGCTAGAAGGATGAATTGTACCCTACAAGTGCCTCTTTATACATTGATAGGAAATTATTAACTCAGTTGTAGATGTCTGTATCTGCCTCTGAGGTTCCTTTCTACTTAGGACAAGGGTCAATGGCTTAACTAAGAATTTCCAAGACAGAATTAGTATAGTGCTGTTATGATTTTAGGAGTATCAAACAGCCCTGTTTCCTATTTAGTGAAAATTATTGTCCTTTGCTGTTTGGTAGCAAGATAGATGTGTCATTGTCTTTGCACATATTCTCCCTCTTCTTCACCTGTAATGGAAGAAATAGGAAACTGATAGGGTAGTCAAACACATTTTTCTTTGAGAAGCTATCAATGAATCATTTATTTTGTCAAGATGATCTCCTGTGAAAATTTTTCACATTTTTTTTTTTTGAGCCTAGGCATGTTACAAAATTAATTATTACTTCTGATATTGATACCTTACAGATATTTTATTATTTAAATTTTAGCTGTATCATTAAGTTTTTCCTGAAATAATCAGACATCCTTTACATAGTCTTCATTTGTTGTAAGCTCGCAAAACAAGAAGTTAAACACACTAGCTTTTAACACCAGATTCAACAAGCTAAATTGCTATAGAAAAGGCTCTTTTTCAGAACATATAGCATAAGTGGTGGCTGTTACTGTTTAGTTTGTATTTCTTCTCCTTGAATGGCTCCAAATCATACCATCTCAGATGATATGATGCAAACAGTATTCTAAAAAACACAACATCCATTTCTTTCCACCGAAGAGCATAGTGTCTAAAGTGCTTAGGTTTCTACCAATGCTGGGTTAGATTACTTTTTCTTTGAACTGACTTGCAGGATGTAAGGGTGGCAGGAACTGACCCCTGATTGCTGGACCTACGGAAGGGAGACCTGAGGGCATTTAAACCCCATAGCTGTACCTGCTTGTTGACCTCCAAACTGACCATCCTTTTTTCTGCTGTACATGTCCTTCAGTGGCTGCTATATAGCTTGATTCTTGTTTTGAAAATGGATGTATCTGACTCAGAGAAAAACCTTTCATTTAGTGAGCAGGTAATCCAAAGATTCTCTGGAGAGCTCTGCTTTTATCTTTGTCCTTTTTCGGGGAGGGTTGGTTGCTTCTTAACCTTTGAGATTACCTTTATTTCAGTTATTGCCGATATTAACTTGTTGGGGGTTTTCTAGTCTGATTTTTTGTTGAATATGCTAAAATATTATTTGAATATGTGAATATGATGAATTTTATACAGTCATTATATTTTATACAGTCATTAATGATAGCTGAAATTCTCAACATAACACTGTATTTTGAAAGAAAGAAAAATTGGACAAAGTATATTTTTCATTTTTCTACGCTTTTTCCTGGTAGTCTTCCTACTGGCAGGCATGCAAATTCTTCATCTCATGCCACAAACCTTTGGCATATCTGTTCCTGTTCTCCATCATAGTGAGTGTGTTCCAAGGGGGCTGTGATGTAGTTTTTGACTGCTTCACTTGATATTGATGCGTTAATACATTTGTCAGTGCTATTTTAAGGAAGTGGTGGGGCTTCTGCTCTATTCACACCCTCCAATAAAACCAGATCTGCACCAAATCCATCCCTATCATGACCTTCCACAAACCAGCCTTCTGGAACCTTACTGGCAAAGAACAGTTACCTGATATGGAAATAGAGGGCAGCTTTTTTAGTTTTACTACTTTGAATGCATTATATAAACCTTAGGAACTGGAAATGTTAATCCACATTAATCATCCAAACATTTTCATGCACAATTTTTGTTGATTGACTGAAAGAAATTTACAATTCGCTGAAATCCCTTGACAGCAAGAAGGTGCTTCGTGTGCAAATAACAACTGATGTGTCTTTTGTATAATCAAGAAGGTCTGACTGAGTAACAGGGAAATGTATTAGCCGGAAGAAATCAATCTTTGCTTTTCATGTCAAAATTCCTGGTATATTTACCTCCACTTTTTTAGTAGATTTTTATATCTAGAAAAATATGTGATGATTATTCTGAGAGAAAAAGAAGACAATTATTTAAGCCAGCAAAACATAGTGGTAAGGTAACATTAGTATATCAAATAGCTGGGAGAAAGCAGGATGGGGAAAAGTTCGGAGCATTTGGTCAGTGTAAAAAGCACGAGGGTTTGCTCTTCCTCTACACAGCAGACACTACTTAGAATATATGGCATGGTACTTAGTGCGGAAGACATATGAAGCAGTGCCTCAAAATTTACAGGCCTTAGAGATGCATCTCAAGAAATGAATCTGTCTATACTCAAAATGGTAAACAAAAGGAGCTGGTAATAATTTGTTGGTGCTTACTTATTAGCAACTGTTTTCAAGCTTTCTGAACTGTAACAGCAGGAAGAAAAATGTAATCAGTTTGATGGAAAATACATTGAGCATTATTTTTTACATTGTTTATTGCTATTCTAGCAGTTGTTTTATTCCCATTTAAAATATTAAATTATTAATATTAAATCAGAAATTTTTTACACACATCATCATTATCACTGTCTTAATGTCCTTTCTTTAGAATATCTGTAGCCTAAGAGCAACTAGAAAGCTGCATCCTCTGAAGACCAGAGAAGTTAACCTCTCTGAAGGAAAGAAAAACAACACTCTTTTTCATGACTGATGGTAAGCAGAAGATAAATGAATTTAACCTATTCTTGGAAGCTGTCTGAATTATTTTTTTGCATACTGTACTCAAGTGACAAGACAATCAAGACTAGTGTTTGGTATTGAACTCCAGAGGTACTTTAATGAAGGCAGTGGTTCCACATTATACGTGGTGTTGTGACTTCTTCCCTCAGTATATAATTCCTCATCTTCATTTTTCACCCATTTAGAGGTCCAGGTTAGTCCTCTTCCCACTCCTCCTCCCCTCTGAGGTTGACCTCTCCATCATGCTGGCACACTTTTTCATGCAGCTGTGCTCCAAAATTATTCCTTGAAATTACCTGGTGTAAGGAAAAAGAAAATGCCATCATCCCCACTTTTCACAAGGAAAAATCAAAAAGTATGCTTTCTTTGGGTCTCTGACACAGACGTGATTTTTGTTCTTTTTTTCCCATTCCTATAATCAAAAAAGACATTCTAAGCGCTAAAAGTTGTTGGCCTTTCAGTGAGTTTCTTGAAGTAAAATTACCAAGGCATATACAACAAGTAAAGAATAACACTGAATTGCAATTCATTTGGACAATTACACATAAATACATAAAGGAAAATCACATAATTTCCAAGAGAGTCTGAAGCACAAAATATAAGGAAAATACTTGGCTCGGTAAAGAAATTGCTTATCCAACTCTAGTAGTAACACATTTAAGAGATTAATTTCCTCTGCTGAAAGCTCTTCTGCAATGGTAGATCTGTCCTTTTCCTCCCCTGTGAAATATGGAAATGTGCCTGCAAAGATTTGTGAAAATAAACAGCATTCTTTGCCAAGGAAAGCATAAATTGAAAGTGTCCTGGTTTCATATCTATATGGATTACAACCTACACCCTCCAGAAATCTATCGTTTATTATCTTAAAGACATGGAAACTGTTAAGGAAGGGATTGTTCAAATACATTGTTTAAATGGGACTTTTATTTGTTATGTCACTTTAAGGCTTCTTGAGGGAGTTGGCTGCAAATTGCTATCGGCAAACCTTAAAAGATGGAAGGGAAAAATGTGTTATTTATTGAGTTGACTGTGTGTCAAAAACATACTGTTCCCCAAGAGATAAACTTGGTTTATATTAGGTGATATAATACAAGCACACAAATTTCCTGTAGAACAGCAAAAAGGCCTGGCTTCAACAAGGTGTTAAAGTGAAGGGTGCATGGTAGACATTGAATTTATAATGGATAATCTCTGGAAAGTGGGCTGGAAAAATACACATTAAAGGGGAATTTGAAAGAGTAAAGGCACAAGGAAAAAGCAGAGATATGGAGATGAGTAGAAGAAAAAGTCTCCACTGAAAGAACACTTTTCAGTTACCTGAAAGTTTCTAATTATTGAACTGTTCTTTAACAAGCAAAATGATTTAATATTCTTTAAAAACATTTCAGATTCTCTCAACACTCTAGTAGTAGCTTGTGAGAAATCTCTGCACTCCATGATTTACACATCTGTTATACTACTGAGCAAAGGGGCACATATTAAAAAATGCATATATTTGCATTGATCTGAATTTATTTGCATAAAATTAAATGGAAGGTACAGGCATATTGGCTTTAATCCACTCAGACTTCCAGTTTCACAGTGTTTTCAGGATTTCTGACTCTCCTTTGCAGATATGCTGTCTCATTAATACCTTGACCTTTACTTTTACCTTTATATAGCCAAAGGGGGGCTTGGGGCAGGGAATGCAGTAAGGAAAAATTGATCTTTGGGAAAGCAGTGGTTGATTAGATGTGAGAAAAGGTGAAGGATTTCCTGCATGTGAGAGATTTTAGTTTTCTTATTTAATTATATTCCATATAATACCAACTGTCCCCTCCTTTACTGTCTCACCAACATTTTTCCTCTAAAACACATGGAATTTTATTACCATCTTCCCACCACAATTACATGTTTTTTCTGCCTGGACAGAGACAGCACACAGATGCTTCCTCATTCAGAAAAATCTTCCCCAAATTTTCTGAGCACACTTGTCTATTTACCAATATCTTTTCACTGTCCTTCTTGGAGTTCCTGGTTTCATGAGAACTCTGTGGGTGAGAGGAATTCTGGAGTGGTCAGCCAGTGGTAAGGATTGACTTTTTAGAGACAGAAGTAAAAAGGAAGTCGGTTGCCCATCAGCAGTTAAAATAGCATTTTAGTGTCATTTCCAGGAGGTAGAATGGTTCCTAGCCCAGGGTATCTCAGCTGTTCCATATGGGTGCAAGGCATGGGAAATGCATTTTCTGTTAGGAAAACTTTCAGGCACAGTAGATCTGAAATGTACTCTTTACAGACTCTGTAGCTTTAATGCTATTTCTGGTGTGGTAGAGTTTCTGTGGTAAATTCATTCCCTACTAGAATGTGCACACAAGATATCATAGGCCAGAATTTTAAGGACCTTGTTTGTTTCCCTAACTTTGCTTGTAAGTGTGAAAACAAAATAAGTTTATGGTTTCAGGTGCTACTTGCGCTATACAGAGTAGCTACAAATGTTTACATTGAAAATAACCAACAGAGAAGGGCTGGCTGTGCATTACAACCTAATCAGTTTTAGGATTATAAGAGAAAAGACAAGATGAAAGGGCAGCACAGAGATTTTTTCTCTGCACTGTTTATGCATGAACAGTGTCTACATCTGCTTGAGCTTTACAGACTTTGTGTTTAGACTGAGTATTTATTTGAGTCAAAAAATTGGAATCAGATGCTGCTGTGATGGGTTGGGGGTTCCAGCTACACTGTGAATGTGAAATCTCTGATGAGCTTTGGTGTCCTTCATGCCAAAATATAAGAAAGACATTAAGCTACTAGAAAGTGTCTAAAGAAGGGCTACAAAAAAGATGAAGTGCCCAGAGTGGAAGCCATATGAAGAGTGGCTGAGGTCTTTTGGCTTGTTCAACCTGGAGAAGAAGAGACTGAGGAGAGACCTCATAGCATTCTACAGTTTCCTCGCAAGAGGAAGAGGAGGGGCAGACAATGATCTCTTTGTAATGACTCGTGAGAGAATCCAGACAATGGCCTGAAACTGTGTCAGGGGAGGTTTAGGCTGGATGTTAGAAAAAGGTTCTTTACCCGGAGGGTGGTTGGGCACCGGAACAGGCTCCTCAGGGAAGTGATGACAGCACCAAGCCTGAGAGAGTTCAAAAAGTGTTTGGACAATGCTCTCAGGTACATGTTGAGATTCTTAGGTCTGTCCTGTGTAAAGCCAGGAATTGGACTTCAATGATCCTGGTGGGTCCCTTCCAACTCAGGATACTCTACGATTCTATGATTCTGTGATTTGTTTGGCTATGTGACATGAATTGGGTCATGCTGGACAGTTCTCATGGCTGGAAGAGAAAGAGCTGTATCTAGCTCTGCTGGTATATTGGTAAAGCCATGGCTGTGATGCATGCATCAGTAATATTGCATAGGGACAGAGCTGAGGAGACATAATCATTTGCCTCACAATGCTATAGCCACAGAGTACAAGCCACACTCCCTACTGCTTACCCACAGAGGTAATTCACTCATCTTCCATTCCACTGCTTTCACAAAATCTAATGAGAGACCTCCAGCACACCACCCAGGCAGAGGTACAGACCTCCAGGTCCTGCAGAGATTTTCACCCTTAACCACTGAGCAGTGGTACCAGTATACCAGTCCTTTTCTGGAAAGGATTTCACCTGTATCAGGACTCCAACCAAATTTATTGTAGGATATTCTGAACTAGAAAAGTGTATTCTTAATAAAGAAATTTTGTTTTATATATATAATTAAGAATGGCAGAAAGAATTAGAACTGAAATTTTCCACCTCTGGGTAGTACCTGCATGTCTTTTCCTCCCTCTTGTTATCTGAAGCATAATATTCTTAATTTGGTATTCTTCTTTTTCCCCTGCCCCCTGCTCATAATATTTCTTGGGCTGGTGGACTCCAGGGACACTGCTACTTCTGACCAGGAATATCTTCCCTGGATGAGGACAATTTCTTATCCTCCTCTCAGACTGTCTCTAGGGAAATGTAATGAGGCACCTCATTTGTAACTGAGAAGCTCATGCACTTTAGTAGATATTTGTGTCTACTCTTTTCAGTTAACTATAGAAAATAACTCATAAAGTGTAAATAGCATACACGTGTGCCCACGTGAAATACATCAGGTCTGTCATCTAAAGATGCAAAGTTTTATTAGCTGAAATATCTAGAGCACTTGTTCACAAACTGGACTACCATTAAGTGTCTAGATAATTACACTCTTGAGCACATCAATCACCCATATATAAAGTAAGCACCACCATCGCATTGTTAAGACTTCCATTATCCTGAGTGAAATGGAAACACAATATCCATATGCTTTTTTCTCCTCTGTGTTTTTAAGGACAGTTACGATGCTGTGAGTCCATTCCAACAGGGACAAAATAGCTCTATTAAGATTTCTGGGTCAGCTCCAACTCATCCATAATCTAAACTCTGATCTTACTCAAAAAGGTTTTGATTTTGCACAGATTAAATGAGAACCAAGTGAGGAGTTAATTGAATTTGCTTGATAAAGTTTCACTTACTCAGTTTCATGGAGCACAGTCATATAAGTTCTTTTTTCTCCCTGTGCACTTTGTTTTATTTATCTGGAGTTAAAGTTCCTAAACCAAGAAAACAAGCTTTACGCTGATTTTCTAATCAATATTTTCTTTACATCCCTGCAACAAACAGCACAGGGTGACAATGTCATATTCAAGATAAATGGGCTTTGGAAATGCACTTTTCCTGTATAATTGAAAACAGAGCTACACATTAAAAAATCATTTACTTTTCGATGTTCTCTTGCACAGGGAAAATTGTCTGGCAGAATGAGTCTAGGTCTGTGCTTCAAAAAGACAAGAACCTCTCTGATCTCTCCCTAGGTATGACCCCCTTCCATCATAGTCTCTAGAAGAGTAATTTGTTGCATTTTTCCAGTTCTTCCAAAACAGAAAAGTCATCTCTTTTTTCTTTTCTATTTTTTTAATTTGATCCAAAAATCATTATTTCAAAAATAACCTTTTACAATTGGTTAGAAAAAATTATTTCCATAAATAAATGTTAGTAATTTTCTCCATTGCAAACCTTTATGGCAGCAAAGAGGTTTAAAGAATGTTTTCCATTCCTTTTTTACTATTTTAAGCATTCATCTTTTAGAACTGTTGCATTATTCATCTGCACCACTTGACTTTATGGTTGTTTCATTCTTTAATACTATATATGTTTTACAGTAATAATAATGTAATGATTTCTTGGAAAGAAGTATTTTGCATTGCTCGTATCACTGATATATATTATAGCTGATCTTTCCATATAGTCTAAATATATTTTGACTTCACTGGCTGTCACATGAGAGGAGCCCCGAAGAAAAGATACAAGGACTCCCTGAAACAACATCTCAGCCTTGGCCATATTGATCAACATAACTTGTCTACTCTGGCCTCAAATCGGGAGGCCTGGAGACACACCATCTATAACGCAGCTGTCTCCTTTGAGAACACATGCAGGATCACTCTCGAGGAGAAAAGACAATGCAGAAAGAATCGTGTCTTGCAGAATATACCATCTAAGGAGTCTTTCTGCTGTACCTTTTGCAATCGGATATGTTTATCTCGTATTGGCCTCATAAGCCACCAGCATGCTTGTAACAAACGTGGGTAGAGCCTTCCTAAATCTTCGTTCACGAAGCCTAGCCATGATCATTTTGACTTCAATACTCCACATGTTTTATGTTCAAGTTTGTGCAGATTTTGCAGCCCAAAGTACTGTTTTAAATATAAATAGTTAAAATTAACTCTTTCTGTTACTCACTGAATTTATACAGAAAAATTCATATTTTCTCAAATTATTCCATTAATTTTATGAACCTTTTTTTTCAGACCTTGTTGTGTAAGGACAATGTGAACTATGAAATGGAATGTTCCTTGTAGGGTGGCTGTATGGCCAGTATTCTAATCATGTCATGTTGTTTCTGTTCCCTAAATGCATCCTTTGGACAGGTGAAAACTATAGACTGGGAATCAGAAGATATGTTTCTTTCAAGGTGAATATTGGCAAAGAAAGGAAATGCTGTTACACAAACATTTTCAACCTTTTCCTCTTGTTGTTGTAAACTTTACCTCCAACACTCAGATTATGCCTTTTATCATGCTAGGCTACAGCAAAGCGAGAAGTTGGTAGCTGAAGATCAAATCGGATAAAGACAGAAGCAACTGGCTGGGATGAAGAAACAGACCTTCAGATTCTATGTGTACTGCCTTAACCGAGTGTCTTTTTTCTCTGTTCATTGTTTGGTGAGAATCTTATTAATTTCACACAGTTTCTCTAAAACCACATAACAGCAATGGCAAAAAAAATCTTTTTAAAAACTTCTTTGGATTTTTTCAAAACCCTGTGTTTGGGGTTACTGTTAATCACTGCTTAGATATCTGGTGCTTTGGCTTTATACATCAATAATTACAGGCCTCTCTGGATCTCAATAAATAGTTAAGCTGTAAATATTTTTGATAAAAATTCTAGAACTGGAGCATATCAAATCTCCACCTCCATTTTTAAATTGTCTACTAGTTCTTCCAGTCATAACAGGTTACAGACACAGGTCAGAACATCGTAATTTCGTCATTTTATGTTGAGTAGGAGATTTCAATTTCATCACTTGCTCTATCAGAATTACAGAATTAGAGGTTTATCAAGAATAAATTAACATGTTCTTAGGACCTCAAATTCTAAATGAACACTAATCCATTGATTAAAAAAGCATTTATTGCATGAAAGAAGAGGATATTTAACAAAGGGAACCCTATTCTTGTCTCTGTAGTTCTGTATGAAAGATGAGTGGGCCAAGGTAACAGCAATGACAACTAAACCACGAACTTGTAGATGCACCTGCTGTAATCAAACAGTAGAGAAAAGGTAATTTAATCATGCTCCATTGATTTTACCAGCATACTTGCAGGGGGTCTAAAATAAGGGCTGTTAAGTCTGGTGTGCCTTGTAGTGTCTTGAAGTTTCTAGGACTTTCAAAGAGGTAAACAAATCAAAGAAGTCAACAAAAAAATTCTCCCAATTCCTCTCCACTCACATTCTCTAGATCTTCTAGTATGAGCTCTTCTTTTCTGTAAAACCTCAGTTTATATGTAGCAAGAAGTCAATGATCATTCTTAATCAGTTTGATTGTGGCCTGATATTGCCCAGTTTCAGTACAGGCCTTGATTTTGATATTTAACTAGTACTCCAAGTTCAACCACTGTGCCATGCTTTGATTTAGCTGTTAATGTCCTACAGAGAAAGTCACTCCCCTATTAAGAGCTTGAGCAATTTTAAGTTGTTATCTCAGATGCATTAAACATTGCACAAGGCAAAAATATGATTTGATTGACAAGGAGATGTTTTAGCTGGAAAAGTCTTGAATGTAAACTTCACAAATGAGCAAGCATGGCATGGAGATCACAGGAGAAAAATAACTAGGGAATGACATGAGAATTTTTAAAAAATTGCTTTTCTGATAAAGTCACATTTCAAGCTGAATGATTAGCACTTACTCAGCAAATCACCACGCACTGACCTTGGTAGTATCACCAGGGTCAGATTTGCATACATATTCACATGCATGAATAATTCTCAAATTTTCCATTACATTAGGCACAAACAGGATTTTTTTTTCTCTGTCATGCATGAATATCTTCTCCATATTCCTTTTGAAATGAAGACAGCAGGTTTGCCCTTACAGTGACTTAGCACACTGGTGCAGCATCTCCTTACTTCTGTCTCTCTGAAAAGCCCAGTGCCCATTAAGCCTGGTTTCTGCAAACTGATTTCCCCTTTTTCTGTCATTCAGTAATGGCAAAACAGTGGTCATTCATGCTTGGTACCATCTGCTTTTGAATCACTGTCATTGACTGGTATTGTGTAAGAGCTTGATATAGCCTATCATGTTATCAGGTATTACCTATTAATAATAACAGTTATTCCAGAGCATCAGTAGAGAAAAGGCTGGATTCTTTCTGCAAAAGTAATAACCTTTCTTCTGCTCATACTCAACACTTAGCAGCATATGGAGATACCATGTTCTATAACAAGTGGAAAATTCTATAGGCAAAACTCCTTGTTCTTCTAATACCTTCTGTAAGTTTTTCCTTTCAAGGTGACTTGGTTCATTATCACAGCCACTTACTTGCTACTAGAGCTGCACAGAAGATGGAAGTCCCACATCTTGAAGGGGTTTTAAATTTTAAGATACGGATTTACTTCCAATCGAAATGAAACATGATCATCTGCAAATTATTTATGTAGAAAAATTGTTATATTAGAGTATTTTTATTTTTAATTTTATAGTAATGTTATATTGCTTACACAAATAGTACAAAATCATCTACAGGCTTTTAATGAAATATTGTTTCACTCCCTGGTAAAAATTGAAACTTATTTCTCTAAAATCAATCAAAATGGAATTAAAATATAGGGATGATTAAGCTGACCAGTCAGTAGGTACCTACTGTATACTATTGACTATATCAGTGTAACATATGTTTTAGGGTAAAGATTAGAGGCTCGGAATTTCTTGCAGGTCTTCAACATATGTGAAAGTCCTTAATATGTCAGAGCCTTCTGCTCAGTAGACATATCCTGTCTGGGCTCTTCTCCTGCTGTTTTCCCTGAGAATGTTTTTTTTTTCCTTCGTCGTTTGAATTTCCTGTGTTGCAGCTTATAATAGTTTCCCATTCACCTTTTGCAACATCTTGCTCAAAAAAATAAGTGTGAACCCCATTTCTCTGCAACCTTTTTGTTGTTTAGGGCAGCAACTAGATTCACTTTCTCCCCTTCATCATGCTGAGGAAAATCAGCTCTATCAGACTCTCCTAGATGCTCCTTCATCATGCACTTGAGCCCGCTGACCAGTGTGGTGATCCTCTCTTGGATGCTTCCTCTTTTTGCTGATTCCCCACTTTTTCTGGAGCGTCCCAGAATAGACACAGAAGTTCAGGAGGAGCATCACAAGTGCCAAATAGATGGAAATAACTGCTTTAATCACTTTCCTTGACCTTCAGACTACACTTTTTCTAATACTGTGTTTTATTCAGTTGCTCTTGTTTGCTGCAAGAACATACTGCAGGTACATGTTCAATTTGTTGTCTACATGGATAGGTCATTCTCAGCAAAAGTGTTTTCTAGGCAGCTGGAGCCCAGACTATAGTGTTGTATGAAGTTATTATATTTCAAGTGGAAGAATTTCATTTGTGTCAGCTGGCCTTCGTGACACTTCTCTCAAGCAAGACTTCTAGCTGAAAGATATCCCTATCCTCTACCATGTCAACCTACAGATAAACTACATGGGAATTTGGTTCATCATATAGCTGGCTCAGAACATAGAACATACAACTGAGAAATTTATAAAGAGTTAAGCAAGTAGATTTAAATAATAGAGAAACGTCTGTGTGTACGGCTAACAAACTTCTTAGACTGTAGCTAGCCTTCCAGCACAGTAGAAACCTGGGCAGTATTTTGAATATTTTGGACTGGTTTAGTTTTTTGCCACACTGAAAACAGAAATATCTAAGAAAATAGTTTCATTCATTTATTTATACTAGCAGTACAGCATTTCTTAGGGTAAAATCTGCAACTTAGGCAGTAATTTCACTATAGTAATCTTTACAGGTATATTGTTTTCAGCGTATTTTGTATGTCCACATAGCAAAAATATTTTTCTTGCATCTCTTCAATTTGCTGAGTTTGTGATTCTGAATTTTTCCCACCTTTGTCATTTTTGTAGGTCATTCTTTAACCTACATCAGTAATGTTTGCACAGTGTGAACAGTGCTTGCTGTACCTTGACTTATCACATTCACTTTCACCATTGTCGATTCAATTGGACAAGAAATGGTTAGAGCCTTTTGGAAGGTCAGATGTGATTCAAGGAGAAATTTCTTACCTATGTGTGAGATGCATTTTTCTGCAACTGGGTTTTATGTAATTTCATCTGAGGCTATAGGATTCACATATGCCAGTCAGATACCTCACTGCAGCTGCATGCTATCCTGTTCACACTACCTACACTACATTTATAGGTGAAACCTTCAGTTATAAAAATGGTCTGTAATACTCTCATGCAGGAGAGTAGTTATCATCTGATAAGAGAAAGAGAACAAAGTATGCAAACTCTTTCAATTAAACCATATTCTCATCTTCAGGAAAAAAAAAAACCTTGTTATTTGAGTGATTGCTTTTAAACTGTTGACTCCAAGGATAAAATGCATTCAAGGCTTGCATGAGCTTTAAAGAAAGTGTGTAGAAGGGATCAAAGGAAGGAGGTCATCCTCCTTGTCAAGTTATGGACGTGAGATCTACAGTCCTAGCACTATATACCTGTATGGATGTTATGCAGCTGTCCTGTGGAGGTAGCATCATAGACCCCACCACTAGCTGCACAAATCAAAGCTGGCAGATGAGACCTCGAGTGTTTCAGTTTTATTCCTTATAGAAGAACACTTCATCAGCATTGCCTATGGTCTGGGAGAAACACAGTGCACCAAGAGGATTTTTGGCAGAAAAAATAAGGATGAAAGACCAAAAAAAGAAACTAAAGGAGATGTTCAGGATAGCAGCTGGAGCAATGGGGTTGTGTTCTGATTTGCCTTTAGGGGATTGAAGTCCAGTCTTTATAACTCAGAGTTTTGTATGTACCTTGAAGACCAATTGGTATAATTGCCTTTTAAGCTGGGCAACTGCAAAAACTCTGGTGTTGTCAGGTTAGGGGATCACCCTTGCTATGAACTGCACTGCATTGATTCTGTAGATATTTTACTGTATGTTTAAAAAGAAAAAGGAAGAGTTCAGAAGTCAATAAAAAATATATGGGAGAAAGTTCTCTCTATTTAGTTGCATATCAAACTGTTCTCTGTTACAAAAGAGATCCCCGACTCCGAATTTTCTTCTTGTGCAAATTGATGTAATCTCACTAAAACTTGTTGAGAGGTGCCAAACAAAAGGAAAAGGTGCAATTGTTGTGCAGTGTCCTGTTGTACTTTCTAGTGTAATAGGTAGATAGTTTACTGATGCCTTTGTACCATGGATTAATCCTTGAGGGCAACACTAGGGCAATTCTGTTATTCATACCGTAATTGTGCTATACATGGAATTACACCTGTGAAACCATAGAATTGCAAAGTTAGTGTTATGTTTTATTCAATATCCTTACAAACTATAACAAGATACAGAATAAAAATGGTTATATTGTTGGTTAGAAGAAACAAAAGTATAGATCAATTCACAAAGAAAAAAACAAAAGGGGAGTTAAAAGTGAATGAGGCAGAGAAAACTTAAACAATAAATACCTTTGTCTCAGTTTCAAAATGAATCATTGATAGGAGCCAGATCATTAAATACATTAATTTAAAAAATAAAATGTGCGAAAAACCCCCAAAAAAAACAACCTGGGCTAAATATGTTTTAGATGAGACAGATGTATCCAAGCAAGGAAGTCCTGATTCAACTTAGGGCATGAAAGGAACTAGACAGTGTAATAGCTGAATCAGTAGCAATTATGTTTAGGAATTGTGAAGAACTGAATAACAAACATATTATTTATCCTTGAAAGGGAGAGTATGGAGGACATGGTAAATTATACTCACAGCACTTAAATTAAATCCCTGCAACAAATCATTAGGTAATCAGTTTAAGTATCTAGAAGATAAGACAGTGATAAAAACTATCTAACATTAGTTCTTCCAGACTAAATCAAGCCAAACAAGCTTTGGGAAAGGTGGTAAATGTAAGATACTTTGATTTCAGTACAATTTTTGACACTGTCTCAAGTTCTTTGATCATCTGATTCTCAGAAGCATGCTGAAGAAGTGTGGCGAAGACAAAATCTTAATCAGATAGGTGTGCAATTGGCCAGAAAAAAATCACAGATAACACATATTTATCACCAATGTTAGAAGGCATCCTAAAGGCTCTAAGGGGGACTCTTTGGAGCTCAATTGTATTTGATATTTTCTGTAGTAACAGAAGTTGGTGTAAAGATTCATTTTATTCTGTTTGCATCTGATACCATGTAGGTATCAAAAGGTCTTGCAAACTGTTTAGATCAAGATCAGGATGAGAATAAAAAGTCAACTTTTGAAATAGATCCAACATCATGAAATCAGAAAAGTCGCAAAGGAAAGCAATGGATAACAAAAAAGAATATGAGAGATATACAGGTTCACAAAAGCAAATACTATTTTTGCCTCTACTTTTTGGTTTGCTCTAAGTAAAGGACCATATTGGGAGCACTGTTATGTTGAACTCAGCACATTGGAGGGGGTGCTTGGTCTGTGGGAGGTGCACTTTCATTCTGATTGCTATGGGATAGATCAAAAGTGTAGTGAACTGAGGCAAGAACCAATGACCAATTTTAAAGCTCCAAATATTTTTTTTTAAGTGCTTTATTTTCAATAAATCAGTCATAATTAATTTTTAATTAAGGAGAAGAATTTGAATAAGTCTATGGTTTCTGGGATTTAAGTATTTCAAATTAACAATGAAGACACTGCTCTCTTAGATATGTATTTTAGTGTGCAAATTTTGGGGAGAACAACCTTTTTGTATGAGTCTTTTTGGGATTTTGATCTTCCCTTTAGCTTTGGTTCTTCAAAATCTCCCAAGCCAGATTTTTTTTTAAGCAATATCAGCAAAGTGTTGATCAGTGATGATGTATCACACTTTCTTTTCTTAGACATGCAAAAATGACATGAATGACAGATGGGATTGAAATTGTTGAATTTTTATCTATCTGGGAATTATTTAGCAGAAACACATCATACTTATTCTTTATTTCCTCTTCCCTACTGTCAGCTTATGACCTTCCCAGTCTGACACGTCTTTGATCAGGTCTTACTTGTCTCCCCTAGAGTGATATTTCAACATGGAGAGAAAAGAGATGCCTCTTCATTCAGTGAGGTGGTATCAGCAGTACATCTGGTCTCACCTCTCAGCTGTTTTAGAGGCATCTTTATTTGCAGTTTGCTTCCATTTCTGATGTGCTGGGAATCTCTTCTACACCTCACACACCCATTGAACAGCAACAAGAATAAACCCACTTCTAACCTAATAAAACTGCATTTGGCTCCTCTATAAAAAGCCCCAGTCTGTACCCACAATTGCAATCATGAAAGAGAAAGCCAATCCCAGTCCTAAAAATTCCCTTTAGTTTGTTTCTACAGCAGATCGAAAAAACTGCTTGCATTTTGGTATCATGGGTGGGAACTGGCATGCTGGATCACAGCAAGAGCCACTTCTAGCAAATCAAATCCTTTTTTTGCTGTCCCATTTGTCCCCAGATATCACGTGCTTGTCCTCTTTTCTAAATTAACAGAAAGGGAAAACTCTTTCAGAGTCACTATTTTTTTCACTCTTCTCAGTTAAGGCAGTATAATGGTATCAGAGCTATATTTCTACAACTTCATAACAGCTTTTTTAAACTCCATTTGAAAATTCTCATATTTTTTTTAGCTTTCCATGTCAATTCCATGTCCACATCTGGAGTGCTGAAAGTATGCTATTCATCCGTTATCTTGTCTACAATACATTAAAATTCAGTACTTTGAAGATTGTATGAGAACTTGCTAGTTTATAATAATGTTTTTATTTATCAATGCATGGACAAAAATAGATTTTTTCATTTAAGAACAGAAAACCAAGGATGTTTCACAACCTGAGTCAAGTTATGCATTTACATAACTATAATGAATGTTCTTTGTTTGCTCTCCTCTGGTAACTTGTGATGATTAAAGGAACATATATGGCTTATTTAAAAAGGTCTTATGACCTGAACTTGGCAGGTCATAATTCAGGCTGATGGAGTATGTATAGTTAGCTATAGGAAACAAGGTAAAGGTATCAGAATGTTATAAGAAGTTGTTTTGTTTTAAGGCTTTCAGTTTAATACATTATAATATCCCCTTGCCATTGCCTTTGGATCAGGTTATGGACTCAAGTTGACTCTGAGAATATCTGAATCTTACAAGGACTTATGCATGTGCATTACCTTCCTTCCCAAGGTAATTTCAATGATTTCACTGGGAATATTCACATGAATAAAATTAAGCATATACCAGAGTGTCTTAGGGAATCCTAAGCAGGAAACATAAAATTTACATTCCCAATAGGAATATTAATATTGCTATGTTACCTTTACTACACAATATTTATGATGCTATATCCATTTAACAAAATAAACCACAATATGTTAAACAGTTTAAAAGAAAAATGAGCACAGAGACACTTCACAACTAACAGGTTTTCAATGTTATTCCTGGTATTCAAGGCAGGCTTTCTTAAGGAATTGTCAAGAACTTTTCTATGTAGGTTTCAATGAGACATTTTTGTTCTTTCTTATGTAAACACTCAAAGTGCCAGCAGACTCTGTCAGTTTTGCTAAGCTGTGCATGGAGATTGAGAAGTGATACCACAAAATTTTGGAGTGTTTCATATAATTTCACAATGACATCCACAGTAAAAATAAGTGTGTGCAAACAGAGTGTGCAATAGTGTGTCCCAACCTCTGTGGAAGGGAAAATAGAGACTAGTAATAGTAATATAATTCAGGAAAAAGAAACCAAGATACCTTTAAGTACAGGAATCATATAAGTAGAAAAAAATACATCGGCTCAAAGTGTAAGAATTATGTACACACATATCCAGAACTTTGGGCTATAAATTGAGAATTCAATTATGGAATTTGTGAAGAAAAAAAAATACATTAACAATCACAAGACTGAAGCATCCATTTGACACTGAAAAAAAGTCTGCAGGATGCATCAGTTGGGACATTTTTATTTGAAATATAAAAATAGTCACATCATAGTGATGGTACTTCCTTAGGAATATCATGTGAAATTTTAGTCATTCAGTTCAAGAAAAAAAAATTCCGACTGGGAGAACTGGATGAGAGAACTGTCAGAATTATCAAGGGAACAGAACTTTTTTTATAAAAGCACTAGAATAACCTTATTCATGTGGTTTTCAAAAATAAAAATTAAACAGAAAAAAAAAGATAAAGAAAAAAGAAAAGAAAAAAAGAAAAGAAAAAAAACTGCAATAAAACCATTCTTTTAAATATATAACAGGCTGGCATTGGAAAGACATATAAGCACAACAATAATTTAAAACAAATGACATTGATTTGTACTGGGAATCAATAAAGTAGAAGCCTGAAATTACAAGGGTATAGATGTCAAAAGACAAAAACTTTAAATAGAAATTGAGTACTTCTGGAAACCAAAATCCTTGTATTTCAGTGTGTAATAACAGCAATTCAGGAAAAGATCATGCATTTCAGTGTATTTCAGTCAGAGGATTCAACATTAGGACAAAAGGTATTGATTGTAGTTGAACATAACTTCTGTAGTCCTTAAAAAGATGAGAAACTAAGCCAACACTTATATATCAGTAAGAAGCAGTTTTCATGCAGTTTACTTCCTGTATGTGCATTCAGATTTAAATTTCAGTTATTTTCTTATTGTGACCCCTTCTGTCATTAGGATCCTGCTCAAAACAAAACTCTGCAGCAGAAATACAGAATTTTAATAAATAAGAACCCACGAATAAAAGAATTTTAACTCAAAAGACTGAACGTCACAGAAATTTTTTGAAGTTAGGGCTGAAAATGGGATATTTTTTAGAAGGAAATGTCCTTAGAAGTCCCTCATAAACAATCCAACCAAACTATTCCATAACAGTTTATATGTACCAGCACTTTAAATTTAAGTGTTCTTATACCAAGTTTACCCTAGTGCAATTTCACTGACTTCATCAAGATACATCACAAATTTGATACGGCTCAGAATTAAGCCTTTCTTAGGTTTAACTTTGAAAGAAGGTGGCTGAGCTTTTGCAGGGAAATATCAATACAGGAAAGTATGCAGGAAGTGATCTTCAGTGGACTCAATTTAGGTTTCATTTCACTGCAAGTGTGTGAATGGATATTTTCCAATTTCCAAAGCTCCATAAAGGTTATGAATCTCCATTATAAAGGGGTTGGTACTTTCGATCATTTTTTTTGTTTTGTAGTAGATCATTAACATTTTAACATCTTGTTATACAAATCACCAGTTTTTACAGCGTTGGGGAAATATTTGAAAATGTGTCCAGCTGCATTTACTTCAAAGCTCCTTCTTGCATCTCAAATTGATTGTCTATGTAACTGCCATAACACAAATGAAAGCACAACACTATTACAATTTACTAAGTATGAATTTCAATGGAAAAAGAACAAATTTCAATGAAAAAAAAAAGCAAAGAAAGCAATACTTCTGAAATTTTTGTTGTATCTTAAAAACCAGTGCCTTTCTAGGAACAAAAGAGATTTAAAAAATTATGTAATATGACATATACGATGGAGATAAAAAAGGAATTACACAGCTGAGACAACATTTTTTCTTTAATGCTACTTAATAACAGAATTTAAATAAAATGTTATCGATAATGTTTTCAAAAGAGGATTATTTCTCCAAACCTTCAAATACTCTGCTTGCCCTACACAAATTTCAGCTTCCTGCAAAGGTCTATGCCTTGTTACACAGTCATGTCCTCACCTCCCTGAGAGGGAGTGGCAGATGAGTCTGCTCAGAAATGCCCTCCCCAGAATCAGCCTCAGATCTGTCCTTCCGTGTGCTGTTGAGTCCTCTCAAAACCCTTGGTTCCAACTGGAGTTAAAAATTTTATATGAGGTGCTCAGCACAATCTAGTATGTCAATCCTGGATGAAAATGCAGGCAAAAAATCCAAAATAACCTTCAACGAAGAAAAAATGATGGTTTGCGGACTCACTTATGCTCAGTTCCTGAGATTTAGGGACAATTTACAGTAACATGTAACACACAACACTTAATTTGCTTTGTTTTGACAGCTATATGCCCACAGTATAAATTCAGAATACTATACTAGAAGAAAAAAAAGAGTTTGACTAGTAACAGATTCAAGAGGAATTTGAGCCTGCATTCTCTGAGCATATTCTGAATCCCTTGTTATTTCATTATCTAAAATTGCAATGGTCATATTTCTTGCTTAGCCCTATTCAGGCTCTGCACAAACTGAATTTCATCCATTAAGCAAATTGAGGGTGTTCCTACTATATTGTTAGTATCATTGTCAGAAATGATTTATGTTTAGGAGAATGTGGACAAATGTACTCAGATTCATATGTGGTGGTATTGTCCAGAAACTGGTTGTCATTGATGGAAAAATATATAATTTCATTTTAAATAAGTCGCATATTATCCTCTACTTTAGATTTATTCAGAGCCAATAATTACTCTGCTAGCCTTGCTCAGTATGTATTATTTCATCTTTTGTTATTAACTACTAGAATTATTATCCTTGCAGTTTAAAAAGAGCTCAATATTCTTTCATTTGACAGATGGTTTACCAAAATCTGGGCAAGCCTTAGCCATGAGGAAAAAAGACTCCAAAAAATTAGCCTCAGGAACAATTAATAGTACATATATCTGAATATATGACTATTTCTAGTATTATACTGCAACCAGTACTAGAAGAGAAAGTCAGGGTTTCTGTAATGATCCTCTCCTTACACTCCCAAATGAAATGGATCCGGCAGAATGTAAATAGGTTGTCTCTGTGTTTGGTAGAGTCTTGGTTCCACTTTCTAGGTAGATGCACCCTGCCATATTCTTTGGGAGATGTAGCTTCTAATTTACTTCCAAGTAAGCGGACTGGAAGTAAGCCTTTCAATTCTCATTCAGAAAGTCTGACTCTACTCTGAAATTTTCAATGCCGCAGTAACCTTATGCCCATCCAGGGAACTCCTGAGCATTTGGACCTCCCTAATTTCTTTCATCAGGCTAAGGCTTATAGGAAGAAGAAATTTGCTTTCATTAGAACACAGGTTAGCTTGAAAACATTAATGAACTTTTCCATACAAATCTGAAATAGAAACTGAAACCTTCAAGACAAATGGAAGCTGAAAACAATGGCTTTGATTTTAACTTATGCTACTGAAATAATAGAGGAGAAGGGAGCAGTTGCGAAACAGTGGAAGAAAGCATCATGTTATCAGAAGTATGTGTGAATAATT
Organism: Chiroxiphia lanceolata; assembly: GCF_009829145.1. Lineage (NCBI taxonomy): Eukaryota > Metazoa > Chordata > Aves > Passeriformes > Pipridae > Chiroxiphia > Chiroxiphia lanceolata. The sequence continues at coordinate 77,883,368 of NC_045638.1, read as the reverse complement.
ATGGTTTACAGAAAATGGAGGGATTTGATGAAGATATGGGACTTTTAAAACCAATAGTTTGAATAATTAATTATTCATGAGAGTCAGATCCAAGCCATCTTGCTCAAAATAAGTAGCCTTCCCCAGGAAGTGGGGGTTTGCCAACTTGACAACTTACTTACTCGGGTTTGCCAACTTGAAAACCAGGATGTTTATTATTGTGGATAAAAATTCAAGATTTGGCCTTAGCTTGGGCAAAGACTGTCATTTTGCGAATTTCATCACTTTTAGCCCTGAGACATACTGCTGTCTAAAACTATGTCACAGGCCTGCTCAGTCTTTGCTAGAAATTGTCTTGATTCCCTTGTTTTAGGGTGTTTGTTTGTACCTACACACAAGGAGCAACATAATAATTGAGTTAGGGAGCTTTGTCATCCTTCTTCTGTAATTTATTCTTTCCTACTCCTTCTCCTCTCACATTTTTAAGTCAGGCAGAGATAAGAATGGAGGAGGATGAGGGCAAGTCCCCATTTTCCCCAGGAATGACTGAGGAAGGAGAATATTCCTTCTGATGTGAAGGCTAATTTGTGAAGACCTTTCTTCCTGGTCTGTCATGCTGTTCATTTCAGCTCCAGCATCCCCATTTTTAGGGCTGAGGGAACACATTCTTGTCAGGGTATTGTTCATTCACTCTGCTGCAATCGATCCATATGTGAAAGACCCTAGTTACAAGTTCTCAGTAATGTCTTCTACCTGAGTTTTATCACCTTAAACAAATCCTAACCAGATTTTCTTTTCCTTATTTTTTCAAATGAGAACTTCCACTGTGTTCAGTGTGACCTCTGATGATGAAGAAAAGATTTTAATTTAAAAAAGAAGAAGCGTATATGTTATTGGTCTCTGTTCGTTGCTGTAACATTCATTCTCAAACGTAGCATAAGAATTTCTTTCAAAAGTACTTGTCATTTTGGGCAAAATTATTTTAATTAATAAAATTGTTTCTTTTTGTCAAAAATGCTCGGTGCCAGCTATGCATAGAATAAGAAAATACTACAACCCCTGTGGTAAGATGAGATAAATGCGATTTGCTGGATATTGAATGGTTTGGAACATACCATAGAATTGACTGATTAGGGGAAAGACAAGAAAATAATGATGCAACTTTTTCTTAACTCTGCTTTTCAAAAAGCTAAACCACTGTGTTGCTATGTAAATAAAGGATGGCTAGCCTGAAGCTGAGAAATATAGCTAATTACGTGGTTTTTCAAGACAAGCCATGCTAATTTGTTCTAATGTTTACATTTCCATTTTAATGAGTTTTTCCAACTTCCACAAAGTTTATAATGCTGTTCTAAATACAACAAAAAGCATTTATGGTGATGTTTGGCTGGTAACAAATGTAGACCTCTATGACCCCATGATTTTAACTGTAGCTATTGCACAGGATGTCTTTAGTGAGAATGGTACCTTAAGGTGTAAGAAGTCCTTCATAAAACAGGTCAATGACATCTGCACAATAGATCACTTATGACTGACCGGACACACCACTCCTACATTAAAGGGTGTGTGCTCATGTGAGTGTCTGGATACATAAAAACGAGAAAGTCAACAGTTATTAAATAGGCAGATCAACTACATTGTCTATGTATTTGTATGTTTGTACTGACTATTCAAAAATTATTAAAAATGTGCTTTACCTTGAGAGTTACTAAATTAAAATTCAAGTGCAGGAACACAAATCATGTAGATATAAACTCTTAGGCTTGTCTGCATTACAGAGACCTCTTTGCCTGTCAGTGAGTCTTATGAACTGGTTGGCCAAATAATACCTACCACTTTATACTAATGAAAACCAAACCAAATTATACACAAGTTGAATCCCCCTTGAGATTCAATCAACTACTAGCTGTCAGGTTCCAGGGTAAGGAAGGGTCACACCTGAACGGTAGAACAGAAGAATGAGAATCCCATCAAAATGTCTAGTTGAGAACAACATGTTGATATCAAGAAATAGTATCTTTGAGGGAAAGAAATGCCTTCTTTGAGGGATGCTGATTTATTACTAACTGGAATTTTAGAAAAAATAAAACTGATAAGTCCAAAAATAACGATCAGGGAGAGTTGAGGGACCAACATAACTATCAAAGAAAGAATCAGTACTTTATTTCATTGATAGCTCTTCTTTCAGTTCTTTTCATTAGCTTGAACACAGCTTTTATTACTTTATGTGTCACCTGTTATCCCTAGGAAAAAGGAAAGCGTCAGTCACAAAGTTAAGAAGTGAAACCTACTGATATAATACTTTTTTATCCCATAAAAAAAGATGGCAATGAAAGAGAAAACCAACCATTTCCCTGGTGATTATTAACGCTCCAGAATATGGTAAGTGAATTGAATATTATACTGTGCATATTTAGCATTTAACCTGATCTTCTTCACCAGGAAGCATGAAATATTTACGTATCCAAAACTGTACACTTGAATAATTATCTAACAGCCATAAACAATGGTTCAGCCAAGTGGTAATTATCTGTAGAACAAATTATTTTTAGGAGCATGAATGTTTGCTATACTAGATAGTTAAATGTCTTCAATTATGCTCATGAAAGAGTTTAATGAAAATAAAGTTTTATAGGATTTTTTGACATATCTAACTTTGCTTGACTTTATTAGTATGACCTTTGGACTCATCATTAATTTTTCTGGCATTCAGAAATGTTCCCTATCTTATGCTTGCTGTTTCCCCATGTTGGTACCTGCACACACACACATCATTTGGGTCCTTTAACTGTCTGTCTTCTTGCAGTAATGAGGCAAAATGTGCAGACAAAGCAAATTATATGGGGAAAAGGGTATTCAATCCTTCATTTTCCTTCTCAGTTCCTGACAATGCTACCAGACAGTAAGCCTCTCATGGAAAGGAGACACTAAAAGTAAGGTGCAAAAGGAAAAATTCTTCAATTCTTACAGATATGTTTGGTTCCATCTAAGTCAGTGAAGGCTTTGCAGTTAGTTTTACATCAGTGTTCAAAAGCAAATGTTTTGGGGACCCTCCAGTGTCAGTGATACTCATATGCTTGCAAATTACTAGCTTGAACAGATTACAGATTGAATAAAAATAATAATAATGTAGATTTGTATGTTGTTCCTCCTCATTAGACACAGCTGTCAATGTCCATAAATAGATGTAGTGACACCTTTAAGAACATTAACAAATAAATCTTTGCTAAGAACAGTGGGTAGGGGGCCTGCCTAACAGGACATCATTCAGGGCAACCTCCATTAAGGCCAATCTCTTAATAATAGACTATGAAAACTGCTCAGTTCTCTCTTTAATATTAGTGTTATAGTGACCACAGGATCAAAGTTACAATTTCTGTGGTAAGAAAACACCACTTAATTTCTCTTTCAATACTCCATTTATGGATTGGCTTCTAAGAGCTCTAAAATCCTCAGGCGTATGTGATTCACCTTGAAATTTAGTCTACATACAGATATTCTTTGTTTGGAATCATGTCATTCCACTGGAAAGAGAGCTATCAACTGGGCAACTGGGTTATTGCTAACTGTTTGGTACAGCTCCCACACCAGGTATTACCATCCCCTCTGATCCATAGATGGTTGATTCTGTAAGTGCTCCCTAAACCATTCTGACTAAAATAAACCAGAATAAATTTAGTGGTTTGAAGACGAACCTTTTGCACTTTGGAAAGATGCACAGTTTATTCTCTGGCCCAGAAGAAAAGCAGTAGGGTATGATGTGATCAGAATAGACACCTTTTCATTCACAACAGAGTGGCTTCATCCAGAGTGCCTGCAGAATCATCCCTGGCCCAATTACTGCTCCCTGAACCCTAAGTGGGTGTTGTCTGTGGCAGTCTGATGTCTGCCTAAAACCATGCCAGATAGAATGCTAGCAATAAATCAGAATAGACAGTCCCAGGACAGTGTTTAGACCTGAGTCCTGGCCTTATCTAATGTACTAATCTCACAAAACAAGGTAAGTGAAGCTGAGAGCCAATGCCAGTGCCAGGACTAGGCTGGGGGCAAATGGGGTGGATAGAGCAGAAAGTTCCTCCTTTATTAGAGAACACTCCTCTCCCTCATCTAGAATCAAACTCCAGATCCTCACCTTTCCCCATTTCCCTTTTACTACCAAGCATGCAGACAGCTGCCTGCTGCTGCTCAAGCAAGACAAACTGCTGTACCTACAAATGCCAGTCCCACTGAAAATCAGTACAGATGGATGTTTTATAAGATTTCATATGAATAGATCTCTGCTTTTAGCTTTATCACTTGGAGATTTAGGAAAGAATACAACTTTGTTGCATTAAAAAAAGAAAAAGGAATAAAAGAGAGAAAGAAAAGATAACTGGAAAAGGGGGAAAAAGAATCCTTATGTTTCCACAATCTAGTGCAAAAAACAGGAAAAACGCCTGAAATAAAGCTACCTGTGAGTTTATTCATTATGTTTAATAACAGAAATACCAAGAAATATTTCTAATTTCATTACTCAGAGTGTTTCAGGGATATGAAGGAACATGCATGAAATAGTGTTCCTTCCGTAGACATATCACCTTCAACAGTAAGACATTCAATAGTAATGTAAAGCATTAGCACAGTAGTTTAAAGCATAAATGCATATTAAATTGTGTGCAGGAAGGTTTCCTGTTGTCCTCAACCTTGGCACAACAATTTCATGTTTGGTTTGGACACTTGAAACTTGGTTTCAGAAGTAGCTAAAAGACTTAGAATTTAAATTTGGTATGTGTAAATGTTATTCCCATTCTTTCCTACTTTCAAAATGTAGGAGTTAAACCCTAGGTCATCTTCAGGGAAAATGTATAAATGGTACTGTCATTATCATAGAATCATGGAATGGTTTGGGTTGGAAGGGACCTTAAAGATCGAGTTCCAACTCCCCTGCTGTAAGCAGGAACACCTTTCACTAGATCAGGTTGCTCAGAGCCCCACTCAGCCTGGTCTTGTAAACTTCCAGGGATGGGGCATCCATAACTTCTCTAGGCAACCTGTTCCAGTGCCTCGACACCCTCACAGTAAAGTTTTTTCCTGATATTTATTCTAAACCTACTCTCTTTCAGTTTGGACCCATTCCCCCTTGTCCTGTCACTACGGGTTCTTATTAAATAATCTCTCTTAATTTTTCTTGCAGGCTTCCCTCAGGTACTAAAAAGCCACAATTACATTACCCTGTAACCTTTCTCTTTTCCAGGTTGAACAATCCCAGTTTTCTTAGCCTTTCCTCATAGGAGAGGTGTTCCACTCCTCTAATAAACATAAAATTATTAAAGTGTCCAAGAAAATTCTGTTACTTCAGATTTTGATGTCAGCACTAGATAAATATCGCTATCAGTTAAAGCCCTTATTTAGGTCAGACCTTACATGGATCACTGTGGACCACTCATCTTCATGTCCTCCAGTCAAAAAGGTTGGTTATTGCTGTGCTCTGTGCACTAGCTACCTTTTGTTCCAGGTGCAACTCGGAAAAGATATTATGGCAAGGCCTATGTTCTTCTCCATTTCAGCCACCTTCATAAAGAATGTGCTTTGATCAGCAGTATGCTGAACTCAGCAGTATGCTGAATTCACTTTGCATATTTTGAAGCATTTTCTTGCATTAATAGTTGGTATATTTTCTAAATGGAGAATTTATTACCTTTGTACTCTACTTCTATTTCATATGAAACTCTTGTTGAGAAACAAACATTTCTGTTTATTTTCTCAACCTCTCTGAGTGATCCTGGCTCACAAATTGAAAGTCCTGCCAGGTACAAATTACTTCACTTCCTCCAGCAAGATACTACAGAACTCTGAAAAAATGTAAATTATTTACATTACTCTATCAGTCTTTATACACAGGCTAATACAATGTTATGTTTAATTAATAAACTTCTTAAAGAAGGCCATCAGATATATATACCCATATCAGTTTATACCCATTAAAGGGTATAAACTATTTATAAGGAAAAGCAGAAATTACAATTACTGTTCTCAGTATAAACATTTCCAACTGTCAGGCTTTGAGTTTGAAAAGCCATCACTCAGGAGGAAATAAATTTGGAGGTAAAACAAGTCCAAAACTTTCTTCTCAAACTCTTAGTTGTTCCAGTCAGGTGTCAAGGAAGCTGCCTTTTTCTTCCTCCCTTGATTCATTGATCATCATGGGGCTGATGAATTGTGCAGAGCAAACCAAGAACATTACAAAAAGACTTTTTATTGTGTCAGGATGTTTTCTGGGTTTTTGTTTGGGGCTTATTTGTTTGTTTTCTTTTGGTTTTGTTTTTGTTTTTCTTTTAATTACAATTATATTTAGTTGAGATTATCTCCCAGAAGGTATCAAACACTGTTGGAGATGCAGCCTAGAGCTGACTAAACCCTATCATCTTCAGTCTCAATATAGATTATTGTTACAGACAAAGGCAGTGCATTGTATTCCTTCGAATGAAAGTTCACACGTACTCTTATTGTACCCAAAGATTTATTCCAAGAAAATGTTCTAAACCATAATTTAAGAGTACTAGTTTCACACAGCATTTCCCATGCCTGTAAGATGAGTTCTATTTAGCAGTTCATTCCATCCTGGTCCATCAAGCTCTGCAGAGGGTTTTTAGCATGTGCCTTGTCCCATATCCTTGCCTGATGTACATTTGGAGGTCCAAATCTGTGTTCTGTGCAGGTTCATAGATATCTTATAATTGATTTTGATGAGACCTCAGCAAACTCTCTGAGCAGCCTCTCAAAGTAATTATTTTTTTTTTTTCATTTAGTATAATTTTTGTCTATTTTCCTTTATATTTCCAAGCTACTTGGCAAGACAGTTCAGGTTGCTGTACAATGTGTTATTAGTTGATTTACTGCCTTTACAAGTCACAGTTATGTCTCTCTGCAGCCTGTAAGTTATTTAAAACAAAATTCAATTCTTGTACATTCCTGACCACTGCATTTGGATAGGCATAAGGTGCAAATTTTCCTTTTGGTTAGATCCTGACTCACAAATATCCTGTTATATTGGATTTATGTGATAAGGTTGTGGTAGCAGAGAGACTGCAGCGGTGGCTTCTGTGAGAAAACATCATGATCTGACCCCATGTAGATGGCTCCACTTAGTTCCAAAGCAGACCCACCACTGGCCAAAGCTGAGCCCATCAGTGATGCTGGTGGCACTTCTCTGATAATGGATTTAAGAAAGGGTGAAAAAAAACCAGCTGTGCAGTAGCTGAAGAGAGTAGTGAGAATATGTGAGAGAGACAGCCCTGCAGAATGCTGAGGTCTATGAAGGAAAGAGAGAAGGTGCTCCAGACAGCGTAGCAGAGATTCCCCTGCACTCATGTGCGGACCATGATGAGGCAGCTGTGTCCCTGCAGTCCATGGAGGTCCATGGTGGAGCAGAAATCCTCTTGCAGCCCCTGGACAATCTGCTGCAGACATGTCCCTGATGGAAGCTGAAGCCCATGGAGATGCAGCAGGAACTGCAGTCTGTGGAGACTGTCCACACAGGACCAGGTTTGCTGGCAGGAGCTGTGATCCATGGGGGACTCGCACTGAAGCAGTTCATCTCTAAAGGACTGTGCATTGTGGAAAGTGTGCACTGTGTGCATTCTGGAGCAGGGGAAGAGCATGAGGAGGAAGAAACAGCAGAGACAAGTGTTACATACCGACCATGATATCCATACCTTATCCCCCATCCCTACTCTGCTATTAGCTGGCAATAAATTAAATCAATCTTCTCCAAGTAGAGTTGTTTTGCCTATAATGGTAACTCGTGAGTGATCTCCCTGTCCTTATCTCAATCAATGACCTTTCCATTTTATCTTCTTTTCCTGTTCTGGAGAGGAGAAGAAGTTAGAGAGCAGCTGGGTGGCAGCCAGTCAAGGTCTTTTGGAATCATCTTTGTCTTGGTAACTTCCATAGTTATGGAAGTAGTTCCATGTATAAAAGTAGTCTCTAAAGCTTAAGATTTCAATCATCCCTAAAAAAATATGCAGAAATTTCTTAATTGGTCTTTAATTGAACAGACATCTTCCCTGCTCACTTGTCCCAAAACACTTAGTCATTCTCCAAATCTGGACTGATGTGTTATCAGAGAAACAATTTTGTTTCCATAAACAAGAGAGCGGCATGATGACAAGGAGAAGTAACAAGTCAGCAATGACACCAACATTCAAGACTCCACATACTGAAGTGTTTGCAGTGGTACATGATAAAATTTGATAGTATTGCTTCTGGCTCAGAGGCAGAAATCAGTTGCCAAATACAGCAGAGTTTTTTAATATTATTATTATTTGTTCTTTTCAATGGCCAGAAATCTGTCATATTTTTAACTTCCAAATTGCTTTTCCATTAATCAAATGAATATGCTCTCACTGCTGTAGTGTTCTTAGCCATGTCCTGAGCTAAAACCGGTATGAATAATATTGCTTACTACAACAAAACCATAGCCAGATATTTTGATTTAAAAGCTTGCATTCATGAGGTCTTTTTTGTGACAGTGTTTTAGACAGTCCCTTCAATTTATCAAGTCCAGGGCATCGATGCATGTCTAATTGGTTATCCTTGGCTGCTGAGGTGTGTGACTATCTTTATATGCTAGTGCAAAAGAAATGGTTTACAATGTTTTGTTACTGAGCTGCAGTAACAGTTTTGACTGACCCATCAGCAGTGAGGCTGTATACAGGTAGGGACTGGCGTGAGTGCTGTAAGGCTGCTCTAGGGCTTGAGATGTGAGGGCACCATGCACAGGGCAGTCAACCACAGGAAAGTTTCCCCCCAGGCATGGTAGAAATTGGTAATGTAGAAAGCTTCTAGGAGTAGGTTTCAGGAATGGTCTTAAATGGTCCTTTGAGGCAATTCAATCCTTGAAACTCTGTCCATGACAGATTAATGTGAGGAAATGATCACATTAGTGTATGTATCTCTGGCCAAAAAAGTCCATTGTGTTTATGAGGAACGTGTTCATCATCCCACTCAGTTATATCAGAGAACACTGTAAAACTAACAACGCCATATTTTTTATCAAAATCTGTAGTGTTCATCATAAACAGACAAGACCTCATTTGCAAGGTACTTACATTATACATTATAGACAATGTACTAACACTTTCCAGGTGTCATTTGGCAACTAACAGCTCAAATAAATTCTCCTTACTAAGTTTACTTTCTAAAAGCTCCCCAACACTAACGGGCCTGATTTATTCATTGTTTCTATTGCAGAGGAAAAGAGAAGAAAATCTGAAAAGCTCTGCTTTCATTGGGACATAAGCACAGCTTTTTGGAAGCTGACAGTTAGATGGAAATCCGACAGGAGGTCAGCAACCCTTCTCAATCCTATGGATACAGAGTGATCAGAATAAACTCAAACTTCACAGCTTTATAAGATGGACTGTTCCCAAAGGTTATATCTGCTCATAGCTCCTGCTCTTTCCATAATGCTCTGGAGAGCTTTCCTATCATTTCAGTTATGAAGGAACCATAAGGCATGCATAAACCACATGTTATCTGAATTGCACTGGAAAAATAAATCTGAAAGGTTAAAAAATATTTAAGAGTTAATGCAATAGGGTAATACCATAAAAAAAAATCTATTTACAAGTATTTACTCCTCTCTTAAAAAATTAAGTGCCTTGTAGTGAGTTACCATATCTTAAACTCTGCTATATAATATCATTCCTCATAATTTTCCTTGATTTCATTAATGTCTACCAGTGGTGTATGATAGTCAAGAGCTAGTGGAAAGGAGAAAATATTTAGGTAGAAAAATTATATTTATAATTTCTCATCAGAAAAACTGATAGCACTGTCTAGTTATCATCTCCAACTGGAGGGCACAAAGTCAAAATAACTGGCAAATGTTATGTCAAGCAAAAAATCAATATCAGTGAAAGTAACGTTTTGCCTATTTCTTCTCTCACCTCTTTACTTACATTCTTGGTTTAATATTACTATTGTGGAATGCAGACAAATACTCACCAAGAGAAAACCCACTTAATTTCATGTAAAAATTTTTTAATGCCATAGGCTATTGATTTGTTTTTTTAAACTCTCTAACTCAAAGAAATGAAAGTATTTGCCAGATTTATTTTAATATTTTTAATCATGACCCCAGGTCAATACAGATTTGACTCCTGAGTTATTCTGGATGTTGTAGGACTGTGGATATTGGATATACACATAATGGATTCGAGCAGTACTTAAGGTTCCAGTGGTAAACTCAAACTAGTGTTCTGAAATACTGTATGTAGTTCAGAAAAACTGCATTTTAAAATTTGATATCAGAAGATTTACACACTATCTCCTGTGACATAGCATTACTAAGATTATCAGGATCAAAACTGCTTAATCACTGAACCTATGAAAATAGAGAGGAGTGTACTTACTGACTATAGGATCAGAAAAAATTAGATAAATTAAGGTATCTTTATACCTTTAAGAGATATTAATACCTTTAGCAACACCTTCTACATGCATTGCATAATGTATAAGGAGAAGTATATGGAAGTCAATAGGCTACATATGCATGTAAGGCTTTCTTTATGCCTCTTTATTGTTTAAGTCATGGTTTATTCCCATCTGGCAACTGAGCCCAACACAGCTTCTTGCTCATTTGCCCCCTGGAACCCCAATGGGATGGGGTAGAAAACCAGAAGGGTAAAAGTGAGAAAACTGACAAGTTGAGATAAAGACAATTTAATAGGTAAAACAAAAGCTGGGCACATAAGAAAAGCAAACCAAGGAACTCATTCACCACTTCCCATGGGCTGGCAAGCAAGTGTTCAGCCATTCCCAGGAAAGCTGGGCTCCATCCTGTGTAACAATTACTTGAGAAGACAAGCACCATCACTCTAAACATCCCCCCTTCCTTTTCCTGCACCCAGCTTTATATGCCGAGCATGACACTATATGGTCTGGGACATCCCTTGGGTCAGCTGGGCTCAGCTGTCTTGGCTGTGCCCCCTCTCAACTCCTTGTGCACCCCCAGCCCAATTGCTGGTGGTGCAGGATGAGAGGAAGGAAAGGCCTTGACACTGTGTAAGCCCTGTCCACCAGTAATTAAAATGTCCCTGTGTTATCAGCATTGTTTCCAGCACAATTTCAAAACATAGCCGCATACCAGCTACTGTGAGGAAAATTAACTCTACCTCAGCCAAAACCAGCACAAATCTGGATCAGCTTTTTTTCCTATGTGACTGTGCCCTCTCTTTCACATTTGAAAAAAAGAATTCCCACAGGTTCAATTAATTGTTAGAAGCACGTACTAAATCTCAAAAGAATGCATTATCTGTAGTTGCCAAATGTTGAAAAAAATGCAAAATGAAGCAATTCTACTTTTCCAGCTAATGCTTTTATCCATTTATGTTTAATTACTGTTCCATGGCAAGAGAAGGAATTAATTACTTCATTGCTGTGAGTCTTCTTTTGACTTTGGCAATATTTGCTAGAGGATTCTATCCAAGATTTTCTCTGGTGAATCCATGCAGAGTCTCCTGCATTTCTTATTAATCTATGGAGAGGAATCATATCAAGTAAGACACATAGTAGAAATAAATTCAGGAATAAAATTTAAAATATCCACAAAACATAGGAGCAGAGAATGGCATTTTGAACTAAACTACAGCCTTATGTCAGGCACTGCACTGGCAAAAACCTAACTATATTAGAAAATGAATGAATCTTAGAAGGAAAATCATCGATTTTGAAAAATCATCACTTCTTTGTGAAAGATGTGTTGCCAAGCTAAGAGAGTAAGCAAGAGCTCCAGAATCACAATGTATTAGGAGTGGGTGGGAAATATGCTGAAAAAGACAGTGTTCAAATTTCCTGTTCCTTTTACATTTCATCTTACCAACAGTAGAGGGATAGTTGCTTGCTCAATACTTCAAGGTCCAAAGAGGTGGGTTGTTCCTCTTTATGGTTTCTCTTTATGGCTATGACCAGGTATAGCACTACTCAAATTATTTTCAGCAGAAAATCCACAAACTCATATGATGCTGCTTTCATTTTGCAAAGAGTGAAGGTTGGGAAGTTAATCAAAAAATGAGAATTTTTACTGTAATTTAAATATTAACTTTCTTGTTCTGGTCAAAAGTTGCTTGTTAATTCAGGAGAATATAGAAAAAGTCATTCTACAGACTATCAGTCATAAAGAGCCAAAAGACAGATCTTTCCAAAGTCTTTACTGAAGGATTATGCAAGCAGTAGCAATAGTAAGATTTTATCTCTATCAGAAAAATGTATCCCATATCTTGCAAAATAATCTTCAGTGTTTCACATTCAGGGGTATAAAAAACTTAGGGGAAATATTTTTTTAAGTTTATAAGAAATTAACTGATTGAGAAAACAGTAGAGAGGACCCTTCAGAAAACTTCAGAAATAACTTTTTAACAAACTCGGATTTAATGGAAAATGTTAAGATTTCCACCTATCTACTTAGTCACGAAGCTGCTCTTTTTCTCCTTTTTCTTCACATGAACCTGAACCTGGACTACTTAGCAGATACCTCTATAGAGGAATGACAACAACTGTCTTCCTGAAGGAGCTTCCTCTGGACCAGAAGCATGATGATATATTCCTGTAGCTGTGCACTTAGCCCCTGTTGAAAAGCAAATCTGTGAACTTGAACTAACTAACTACACTAACATGGACTAAGTCTCCACTGGATCAGGTCGCAAGCAGAAAAATATGTATACATAAACACTTTATAAACATACATAAAGATACAGAATTCCTCTCCAGAAGCCAACAGTTAAAATGTGTTCTAGCATGCTGACTGGCAAAAATGTGTTGACACTGTTGAAGACAGTTCTGAACCAACTTATGAGTTTCCCATATCACTTCAGATTTCACAAGGTGCTGCAGTTCCCCATATGCCTAGTGTAAATGCTCCTGAGACATTTGGAAAGAGATGGAAGCTTCATGGAAGCTTCAGCACACGGAAGATTCCATTAAATATAGTATTATCCATCCAAGGAGAACAATATGATTGCAGTTTTGACTGACCACAGCCTCTCTGATAGAGGAACTTTCCCTGACAGACCACTCCACTACAGAATCTACCAGAGATTCAGTGCCTCTTTCTGTATCAATTTCAACAAAATCTCTTCAACCTTTCTTTATGCTTTATCATGCTCTTCTGTGCTCTTCTGTACTAAAAACAAGTACTCTTGTTTGTAATGCATAAGTATATCTGCATTATCCTGTCAACCATAAAATCAAAAATGATTGGTGAGGACAATGAAAGAGATCTGCTAAAGCAAAAATATTCCCTCACATTAATAGCTGCTCAGGAACCAACTACTGATATTACAAGTTAAAACAGGAAAACATCACATTCCCATTTCCCAGGTAAAAGTGTGTAGTGAGAGAAATTAGACCAATTTCTGAAATGTATGGATTCCACTGAAAATATGCGTGTAATTGAAACAACACTACTATTTATCAGTAATTAGTGCTGTCAACCCAGAAGTAATTGGTGTAAGTATTTCCTAGAACTTCATTTCATTTGCTTGAAATTCTATGCAAATGAAATTCTAAGACATCTCATAACTCTTTGGTAGGATGTTCAAAAAAAGAAAAGCTAAGCAAAAATGTTCTATCATTTTTCATAAGGATCTACCCTTCAGAAACATATAGTTTCATATAAATTGTAGACCTTACATTGTAATTTGATGAAAATATGTACTTTTGATTGCAGACTATCAGGATAAAGTTGATTTGAATATTAGAAAAAAAAAGTCTTCTCCTTACCTCTTTTTACCTTGAACCTAGCTGTACCTCACCCATAGAATCATAGAATCATAGAATCAGACGGGTTGGAAAGGACCTCTGAGATCATCAAGTCCAAACCTTGATCCACTACCACCACAGTTGCTAGACCATGGCACTAAGTGCCATGTCCAGCCTCATCTTAAAAACCTCCAGGGATGGAGAATCCACCACTTCCCTGGGTAGCCCATTCCAATGGCTGATTACCCTCTCTGTAAAGAATTTCCTTCTGATGTCTAACCATCACACTGCCTTTCTCATCTTCTGTTCTTTCCAATGCTTGAGCAACCTGGATCAAAAGAAAGTAAATTCAGAAGGATTTTTCATTTTTTTCCCCTTACTGGCACAAAAAACTTTTAGCCTCTATGAAAAGAACTGAAAGCTTTTATCTTTGGAAGTTAAAGGGTAACATACTGAAAGGTCTTTTGAAAAAAAAAAAAGCTCTATAAAGATTTCTGTATCAGTTGTAAGTTTTTATTGTGGGCACTGTTGTTTCCTTTACGGTCAGAATTATGGGTTTCTTTGAAAATATTTTTTTCTACAATTTTGTATTATTTTTAAGCATGGAATATTTTCAACTCACCAATAAAAGCAAGGTTTTCATTTTATCAGCAAGTTTATCCTAGAAAAGGTATTATTTTTTTATTTTCAGGAAGGCGACTATTAAGTTACCAATAGGATGAACTCTTCTTCAAGCATTGTAACAAGTTTCTGCAGCATGCAAAATGGCTGTAATAATGAGGAGGGAAGGTGTTTTTAGCAAGTGGCTCTAGATCGATCTACCAAGGAACAATTATCCCAAAGTTCTTTCATATGGCTTCCTCTGAGGACCATCTTTATACAGAGCCCTACTTTTAACCACAAATGTTATTCAAAACGGTACCATATAGTTACTTTGAAATGAGTCTTCTGCTCCATCTTATTTTTTTTTCCCTCTCCTCGCTCCCAGTTTTCCCCCTTCCCCATTTCCATGTTTGAGTTCTTTTCCATCCTGCACGTAAAGGAACTGTGCTGACTTATTCTGAGCTACAGAACATTTGTGTATTTATCTAACTTTTTAAATTGTATTTGCCTTTTTATTCAACAAAACAGATGCTGGCTGCTCGTATTTGTCATAAAAGTGCGTGCAATTGTGTTGCGGTGTGGTTCCCTTTCCAGCTAACACACAGAGGCAGCATGGTGCCTCTGGTGCAGTCTCTGGAGATTGACAAAGACACATCATGAAATATTTAAGGCTGAAGATTCAAAGCATTTGTAGTTGACGTGGCCTACTAACAAAGCTGCAAGTGTAAGCATGAAGTATATAGCTAAGCTGTCAGAAATAACTAGCTCCTTCTATTAGTGAGCAGGTGGTATCATTAATCAGGTAAGGTGAAAAAACATTATACTTTATAAATTAATTTTTTAACTTGCATGTTATTTACCCAAAATCCTTTTTGCATGTTTATGCCATGGATGGACTTTGCATCATACACTGGCTGTGAGTGCCTGTAAAGGTATTTTTTGCTCTTTCGGGAGGCATCAATTAAAGAAATCAGTAGAAAACTCCAGCCAAGATTTTCAACTGAGGAAGAAGGGAGCAGCACCTGGTTTCTTGTGCTGCAAACTTTCTATAGTTAGGTGGAGTGTGGGAGGAAGAGCACAGTCAAAGCTTTCAGATCATAAATGGTCAAGTCCACCACGCTGATAGTATCAGATGTGTCTCCTTCCCTGTTGAAGCTTCTTGAGTCAGATATGTGTGTTTTCATGTCTGTCCAAGGGGCACTAATTAAAAATATCTACCTAATTGCTGGTTACTGTTTCAAAATAGAAGACATACCTGGTTTATATAGAACCATATTCTATCACTCTTATGTTGAGTTTACAATATCTTGGGGACCACTGGCAGAGTAAGTAGTTAATTAATGCGAATACCATGATGGAATCTGGCTCTAGGTGATTGTGCTAAAATATTATTTCTACTAAGTAGAACTACATTAAATGCAATTTAGTACCATGATGAAGATTCAAGGGATGTGGGGAGCCTTTCATGACTCCAAACATAAAGGCTCAGCTGCTCAGTGTAGGCAGGAGCACAGTATTTGCAGAGGCTGTTAAGCTGTGCAACCATCATAAAGAAAGAAGTCCATAATGCAAGTTGTCAAAAATCCAAGAAAATGTTTTTTTTTTCTGCCCACATCGGGAGATGCAAAAGCATATGTACAGAGTTGCATTTGCAGAACATTCCACTTAAACACCGCGGGAACTCCACTTCTTATAAAATATTTAAGTGTTTATTGCTGAGAAGATAGGCAAAAAAAGGATCCTTTTCTAATCCTAAAATGCCATTCTTTGGAAGACTGGGCTAGGAAGAAGTAGCAGAGAAAGAGCAAACAGTATCATATAATTATACCTGTTGACTTTCAATCACATATAGTCTGAGAAATAACATGTGCAAGGAGGGAAACTGGGATATATTCAGAATTAAGACAAACTTCTGAAGCAAACATCAAGAAAAAGGTATATTGCATAAAATATTGTTGCTCAGACTATGCATACCACTAGCAAATATGCTGGTAGAATAATGGAAATATTTTCCTCTTTTATATCGTCTTTATTTTCCTCACAATCTCCCAGTCTTTGTGGTTGTACAGTGCCATAGATGTAGAGTAAATATAGCTCATCTGTTTCCATTTGCCTCTGAAATGTCAAAAATTTCCACACAGTTGAGATGAAGGGAGCAGCCCATTGTTGCCGCAGTGTAAGTTAACGTAGAAAATTTAAAATATAATAAATTTACAAGGCACTAATTAGTCATGAGTAGCTCCTTGTGTGTACATTTTGTTCTTTTTAAGACTGTGTGAGATAGCTTAATCTACCTCAGAAATGGAACAAACTATCATTCAAGAAATGTGCAATGCGACTACATGGAGAGTTATTGTAGAACATCTTAAAGAATCAAGTAAAATTAAATGTAGAATAAAAAATCCTTGCACACAGAAAATAAATCTAACAAAAATACCATAGTAAGA
Organism: Chiroxiphia lanceolata; assembly: GCF_009829145.1. Taxonomy (NCBI): domain Eukaryota; kingdom Metazoa; phylum Chordata; class Aves; order Passeriformes; family Pipridae; genus Chiroxiphia; species Chiroxiphia lanceolata. The sequence goes on along the minus strand of NC_045638.1, from coordinate 77,866,599 downwards.
CCTACATACCTGTGACAAAAAAGAGAACTGGAAGGCAAAAACTAAAATGATATGGTTTAACAGCAAGTCATATGAGGTTACTTGAGCTAAAGTATCTTTAGTGAACATAATTGGCAGCGGCCTAAATTACCTCAAGCTATTATAAATTAACATGACTGAAATTGTTATAAATAGCCAAAGATATAAAACAAACAGATTGTTTTGCCATAATGAAACTCAAGAGTCTGAAAAAGAGTCAGTGAATTGGCTCAATAACGAAGAATTTAAAGTTGTAGTTAAGGAAATGAGGTACTGCTGGGAAGTTAAACTATTTATTTCCATTAGCTTTTAGGGCAGTGGCTGAAACGTATCCAGAACCTGACCTCTTCTGAAGGCAAAGACAAGGACAGTGAGGACGGGATTCAAAACCATATCTGATATTCACATAGGTTGTATGACTTATTGTTGATAACATTATTGTTAAACTATTTTAAAAAAGGAGAATACAAAGTTTCAGTCTTCATGGCTCTTGAAATTAAGTGGCGACCACTATAGTGGACAGGATCTCCTACAGAACTTTGTACTTCTCTCCAACTGCTGGTTTTTTTCACTCCTGGAAACAGGACATCAGACTTGACAGCAGGGGGGAAAAGAAAATTCTGAGAGAAAAAGAAAATTAAACAAACCCAAATACAGAGTAATTTAAATGCCAAACAACTGCCTGGTGTCAATAGCATATTTTGTAGTCAAAGGCTCATACTTAAGCACTAAATCTATGACCTGTAAGTCATAATACATCATCTTCCTTGAAAAAACCCCCAACCTACTGTTCTGGAATAACTGGGTAGTATGAAATACTTTAGGACCTTAGGGTTTTGTATTTGTTCTGTTGGATGTTTCTTTTTCCTGCTTTTACTAAGAATTATTAATTCTTGATTTTTCTCAAGGAGACAATATTGATTCTTTACATTACGTTTTCTATATAGAGTCACCCTCAAGTCATCTGTCCAAGCAAAAATAACAAATATAATTTTTCTCTTTTTGGATTACATTAATATGATGCAGCTTCTGTCTCGGATGAAGAAAGAATAATTCTTCCCAAGTAAGAAATAATTAAGTAAGGGTGAATGCCAAAAAAAAAGTAACTTTTAAATTGAAAGCTTTAAACATTATAGACAACCCTGAATGTGGGATTATTTTTAGTATTTGAAGTAATAGAGATCCTTTTTGGTATTCTGTATTTGAACCTGTTTAAAACAACCTCTAATGACGCATATGCTATAAGTATTTTTAATAAATTTTTCAATAAGACTTCATGAGAAAGATTTTGGTTGAAAAATACAAGGTTAAAAGGAAGTGTCTTCTTAAGCTAAATTTTATATTTCAAAATTGTGACGTTTGATAAGTAAAAATGGACCTGATCTCTTACTTTGTATGAAAATAATGAAGAATCACTACAAAGCTGAAGGAAACTGCTTTATTAATAGCCTATATTTTTTTCAACTAACACTGTTTTCTAAAAATAAATAAAAAAAGAAATAAAAATAAATAAAATAAAAAAAGACTGAGGTAAAATTTTGTTCCTTTAGTCCTTAGTGACCTACAGAATTTCTTCACTGCTGAGCACAGCTACAAGTCATACATAAAAACTGAAAAGAAAAAAACAGCAAAGTCTTCTATCACTTAAGGTATAGGAATTTGAAGAATACTGGTGCTATCATAAGAACTGAGATGCTATTTTACTCTCCAAAATACAAAACCTACATACATTTCTCAACATCAACAATTTATGAAATCCACTACCTTTTGAAAAATTGCAGGCAATTAAAATTCTCCAACCAAACCATCAGAGCTGCTAACATGGTCAGTGATTAAATATGGCCATAGGCTTTTGTAATTAGTCAGTTTTCACAAAGAAAAGTATAGTGAAAAAATGGTATTACAAATCAAGCATGAAGAATGGGCTCATTTTTTACTTACATTGGCACTGATGATTACATGCATACAGGAAAACTGGTCTTACTAATAATGTGACTGTCATAGTTTTCAGCCTGAAATAGGCTAAAGTAATAGATTTTTTGTGAAAATGCTCAATATTTGTAATAAATCAGCCAGTCACAATATGCTTAATGCTGCTAAAGCCATGTGTGGAAAAGCATTTATTTTTCCTCTTTCCAAATTTTAGTCAAAGAGCACAATTTTTTCTAATGTATTCATTTTCTGAAACTATGGTTTATTCCACAAATATAGTGAAGCTATTGATGTCTTTCTTGCTATTTGTAGTGAATACTCAGTTGATTTCTCTTATGTTCAAAATCGGTCATTCTTACAGTTTTTAGAAATCTAATGCCCAATCATTAAAAAGATAATGCATTTAAAGCTCTAGTAAGTCCAGTTTCTTGTCTAATATAGAAGGCATTCATGTGAACATAAAAGGATGCTGAAATAACTAATGACAACCAGAAAGGGCTTATGTAACTTTTATTTAACTCTGCCAAACAAACAGGATATAAAAAGTTGGGATGAAAAAACCCTCAGCAATTACAGTAGATATTGGCAAGATATTTTACTTAATCTTTAATAGCACCACAGTTAAAAAATGTCTCAAAATCAAAGTAGATCATTAAAACTGGATGAAGACTAGCTAAATGCAAAAATGAAAGCAGTTTGGCGATACATCATCATAGGTCAGGTACAATTTTGACACAGAGATCTAAGTTTTCCCTCATAGCAGCTCAAAATTTTTAGCAAATTTATGGGAGAATATCACAGTAATCAGTTGCACAGTTTGTCTAGACTTTCTAGAGTGGTAAAAAATTATGATGATAGATCGCTTTTAAGTAGTGGTTTGGATCACTTGATGAGGTAATCTCCATTGAACAAAATATTAATTGACAGAAGGAAGTCAAACTATATGTCGAAGAATAATAGGGGAATATGATGACAGCACTGAGAACTTAGTTGTACTGAGAGATATCCTATGGGAAATTATCTGTCTGTATATTGTTATAATTAGGAAAGTGTTATCCTTGAAATAAAAGCTGCATAATATTAAGATGAAGTAGAAATTTCACCTCTGCATACATTATGTGGGTCCCATTCTGATGTCCACAATTAAAAAAAAAAAAAGCTGGAAAAATCTCAGTGGAGAGCTTAATTAATTATGTGTATCTGAAAAGCATTTTTATGGTATACACAACAGGAAGATCAATGCATGTAATATGCTCAGAAAGGGATCAAGAGGTGATTTGCTCATGATCTACAAGTAACAGCATGGAAAGTGACTCGATAGCTCTGTTTACCTATCAAAACCTGATGAAAGCTGTCTGGTACATGGTTTAAATTTTCAGTGTAATTTACCAACTAGGGATGTGCTGCATTCTAGCTCTCTAGAAGTTTTTATATCAAGACTGGATAACTTTCCAGGGGATGCACTAAAATTTAAACAGACATTGTATGTTGAATACAGGAATTGTTGACTGCATTTCTACAGCCTGTGTTATTTAGGGAGCCTATAAAAGATCATAATGTTCCTTTTAATTTCAAGATCTATTAATCTTATTTGATTGAGTATTTTACTTCTCTGTTATACTTTCTACAGGGAGATAAAATGGTGGGAAGAAGCACAAAGTACATCTAACCTTAGAATAGTAAAGCAAAATCAGTTGATTCAGAAAGCCTCATGATAGTTAACAGAATATTAATTGAAAATAGTCCTTGAGAATTTTACTGTGGAAGAGTATGCAAGCTTGGAACTGCCTATATCTTCTTATTAGACTCTTTACTGATGAGGTTGCCAAATAAATGAACAATTATTTGTGCTAATTAAAATATGAAATGGTAATATATTTTCTACTGGTTCAGGAAATATTAAAGTGAGTTTAGGAATGAACTAGCCTGCCAAACTATATCTGACGAAACTGTGCTTTCAGCTAAAAGCATGGAAAAGAACTAGCTGCCCTATATACACTTCCCATATAGCCTTCTCCTATGAAGAATTCCAGTTCTGAAAAAATGTTTAAAATTAAGGTCTTAAAGTAGATATAAAAGTTACAAGCTATAAATGTGCAAACTTGGCAACGAACTGGAAGAATCCTGGGGTGGGATTTATCAGACCATACTTGAGACATGAATTTTAGGTTTAAAGTATTGCATCACAGACTAACTCATTTCTCTCCATTGATCCCGTAGAGTCCATAGCTGTAGCATTAACTACAGTTTGATAACTGTGCTGGAAGCCCAGACAGTTCAGATTCAGACACCAAAATATGAAAATTAAATGGTATATACAGTGACAAGCATTTTGGAAGGCTGACAGAAAAGTAAGGAAGTGCACCATATTGAATCTCTGTTGAAGACTCAGTTTAAAAGACAGTGCAAGGTCCCACACCCAGTCCATCCCATTTATTCAATGAAACAGAGCAGACCAACCTGCTGATCCTTGAAGCCCTGTCTTCAGCCAGAGGGCTCCCTGTTGTGCAAGTACAGAGGTAAACACAATCTAGTCACCCCACCAGCTCCTCTTCACATGGTTCGATATTTGAGGCTGAGGCTTGAAGAAAAAAATGGCGTGAAAACACAAATCACTGCACAGCATCTGAACCTGACACAGTCCATGGGAAGATCAGGAAAGGTTGCAGGAATGTACAGAGACTGGTGCTCCATAAATTTTGTCAGGTATAGTGTCATTAGCCAATGCAGCGCTCCTCACCTGGGAAAGCCTAAAGGCATTACCGAGCTTCAGTGCGTACATACCCTCCTTTTGGTCCTCAGGGGTGTAGCGTGGAAATGTACTTTGTTTAACTTGCTTGCAAATCTCAGTACAGAAATAACTGTACATGAAACATATGCCAAGCTGAATCCTCAGCTGTCCATTTCTAGGGAATTCCCCTCCTATCCATTTCCTTCTCAAAAAAGGGAATTATAACCACTACGTCCCTTGTCTCAGGGTAAACAGTTTGTATGACCACAGTAAAATGCTCCTGCCTCTTCCTGACCATCTGACACACAAGGAAATTAAGCAGACTGACACAAAGGTGGGCTCAAAACTAGGAGCAGGAGAAGAAAATAGAGGACTAACAAATTAAGATTAAGAGGACTTAGTTTTACACATCAATTATTTTACATACAGAAATAAAGAAAACCCAAAATGAACCTGGAGATACTCAAAAGGATGTTAAAAAAGAAAAAAGATATAGAAGATGGTTATAAGATGTGCAAAGAATAAGTAACTTGAAACCAATGCAGAAGGATTACGAAAACTAGTGAAGGGATCCAAGAAAGGGGAGAAATAAAGGAGCAGGAGAGTGATGTAATTTTGACAACTGTGCTTCTCTGTATCAGCCCAGTTTCCAATCATTGATTTTTCACTCAACAGCTAAGAAAATCAGAGCATCTCTGGAAATTAAGTTTGCTACAAAACAAATCACTGAGTCCTACATTAATGTTTGCTTCCCCTCCCTCCCCCAGCTGAAAACTTGGTTTTAATGTCAGGTTAGAGAATAAGATCTTTCTTCAATTCTTGACTTCAGTATTTCACCTAAGAGTTCCGACTGCCTTTTTAGCTGAGTGTATTGCACCACACTTTTAAAAGAAATATTTCAAAATCAAATACAGTCTTTCCTTCTATTGACCAGTCTGTAGCTGTATGGTAAACATGAAGCAGCTGTTGAATCTCTGGAATAATTGTGGCATCTGAGAAGCTGGATAACCACTGGAACAATTTTCTCACTGTTTAACCTAATCTGTGTGTATTCAACAGTCTAGCCCTTCATAGGGTAAAAACAGCACCCATGCAGATGGGTAAGAAGAAAAGGAAAGACTGGTTAGCCATACAGTTATTAAGCAAAGGCATAGTAAAGCAAGGAATAGGATGAATAAGTTGTGTTCAAAGTTATCAGATTCAGACGAAGTTCTTTGGTTCTGTTTTATTGCCTTTCTGAAATATTAGTTGTTATTAATTTTAATATGTTGTAGAAATTCCCAAATTAATGAATCCGAAACTATTGCTCTCACAAATGGAAATGATGAATGTGCCTTTTCGGTTGGTACATGATGGATTTTCTACTCAGTAGTAATATTTCTGGTTGAAATCCTTGTCCCAGTGAAGTGAGCAGGCAATTTGTCACTGACTTTACGGTACCAAAGTTTCATGGTGGCACATGGTTTTCACTGGCTTTGGCCCCATGCATCTATCCATTGTACTTGGGCATAGAGATAATATATCATATATTCATGGCTGGAAAGCTCTATAAATGTGCTATTATAAATAGCATTCATTGACTAAATAATGTATGGAGGTTTTTACCAATGCAAGCTTCTACAAAGCTCTGAGTATGTAAGTAATGTTTTTGTAATCCCTTTTAAGTATCTGAGAGATTAGATAAAATTGTCTCAATAATTCTGAAAGGCAAAGTTCATCCATGACTCAGATAAGCATTTCATTTCCTTTGTTTCCCCCATTGCCTTCTCTCTGCACAGTGTAGTTATGAGTACACTGAGGTTGCCCTTTAACAGGGAGAACAAATGGCAGGATAAATACAATGAAAATAAACAGTTTCCTTTAAAGAACCTCTGTTAGGATAATCTCTGTTCTTTTACATTTACTTGTTTAAAGCCGAATTTATCTGCTGCTTTTTCCATATTACTGATAATTTAGGTCTCAGATCTCCCTACCAAGGCAAGAAACAAAACTGATTAAAACCATGAATGTCTAGAAGAAAGACTGCTTAAATTCCTCATAAGTGAATCTTTTTTTTCTTTACTGATCAGCTGTCAACTACCTGTGACAACCATACCTGCTGTAAACAGGACAGGATAAGGCAGCTGAACAGTGGGAATGAACATAGAATCATAGAATCGTAGAATCAGACGGGTTGGAAAGGACCTCTGAGATCATCAAGTCCAAACCTTGATCCACTACCACCACAGTTGCTGGACCATGGCACTAAGTGCCACGTCTAGCCTCATCTTAAAAACCTCCAGGGACGGAGAATCCACCACTTCCCTGGGCAGCCCATTCTAATGGTTGATTACCCTCTCTGTAAAGAATTTCATTCTAATATCTAACCTAAACCTCCCCTGGCGCAGCTTAAGGCCATGCCCTCTTGTCCTACTGCTGATTGCTTGGGAGAAGAGACCAACCCCTACCTGGCTACAACGTCCTCTCAGGTAGCTGTAGAGAGTGATGAGGTCTCGCCTGAGCCTTCTCTTCTCCAGGCTAAACAACCCCAGCTCCCTCAGCCTCTCCTCGTAGGACTTGTGCTCGAGTCCCTTCACCAGACTTCTTGCTCTTCTCTGGACCTGCTCCAGCACCTCAATATCCTTCCTGAACTGCGAGACCCAGAACTGGACACAGTACTCCAGGTGAGGCCCCACCAGTGCCGAGTACAGGGGCAGAATCACTTCCCTGGTCCTGCTGGCCACACTGTTCCTGATCCAGGCCAGGATGCCATTGGCCTTCTTGGCCACCTGGGCACACTGCTGGCTCATGTTCAGCCTCCTGTCAATTAGCACTCCCAGGTCCCTTTCTACCTGGCTGGTCTACAGCCACTCTGTCCCATGCCTAGGCTAAGCTCTGTGAAGATACTGTCAGGCTGGGCTGTACGAACTCTTCCAAATGCTCTCACTATTCAATGTTAGTGCTGCCCAGAAAACTCATCTACTGCTCTAAAAAATCTATTGCTTGCTTCTGTGACTAAATTAAACTGAACTTGTACAGTGAGAGACAGCAAAGGACATCTCCAATTTAGAAGCCTTGTATGTACTTGTCTAATATGTGGGACTGTGAAATTCAAGTCCTGATTGCAAGTCAGAATTGAAGTAGGGACTTAGACATTACTTATCACTGCTTTAGACTTTTTAGCTACTCTGGGATATCTTTCTTATCTTCAGATCCTGCCTGAGAAATCTGAACAATATTTCAGTGTAAATGAAATGGTATTTTCTGACAAAATTATTTTGGAAAATCTTTTAATTTGTTATACTCTTTGCTCTAGTGCAGTTCTGAAAGAAGGTTAGAGAAGGTAAAATACCCAGTCATTGGGGTTATGAACAAAAGCCAGAACGGACTCAGATGGGGCTTTAGGGTCTGTTTCAGTTTAAGGTTTGTAAAAAATGAAAAACATTAAAAGGATCCCATCAAACCAACAAATATTATCCATTGGTTTATCGATTACCTTCCTCAGATGATTTTTTTTCTCACTTCCAGTAAGAAAATTTATATGAAGCTTCAGTTGTTGCCACAGGCCTTTATATGAAATACTAATGTATATTCCCTTCAGTTATTCTTGTGTGGACTGTGGTCACACGTAAAAAGTGGCCTGAATATGTATCCCCTGCTTCCTAAATAACATGGTGCTGATGATTAGGATAATGTATCATTTCATGTAAGACAGTGACATTTCCTGAAACATTTTCTGTTTCGTATCTCACTCTGGAACAATTGACAGGATCAATAATAGGCACAGCTGTTTCAAAGAGAAATGTGAATTCCTGGTTGCCCAATACTGGCATTGAATTGAAGGTTTCTTATTTCATTAAGCACTACCGTTAAAAAGAATAAGAATTCTGTCGGAAAACATCAAACCATTATTCTAGAAAGAGACTTGTTATAACTGGAACTAGTCAGATTTTGTTTTCTTTTGTCTTGTTAGAGCAAGTAATATTTATTTAGCTTCTCTCAAGTGGGGTATTTCTGAGGAATTTAATTCCATTATCTTGAGGAGGCATAGAATAAAAATATAAAGGTATAGTATATCTACTTAATTAAAAAATAAAATAAAAAAAAATTGTTTCTCAGGCAATGTTATTACTATGTACTAATTTTGTATCTATATCTTAATTCTATATCACAGAAGTTGTTCTGAGCCATCAAAAATGATGGGAATGGAAAATATGCTTATGGATGATGTATAAATGCACTGGTATGTACTATATCTGTCAGTTCTAAGGCACTTTTATAGAGTGATAAAGTGAAAATAAGAAACAAACATACAGTAATACAGGTAGTTCAGTGAAATGAATCCATACTAAGATCATGAGAACAGACTCCTTACGTTGCTGTTCCTTTCTAGGACCTGACAGATGTAAGGAAGAGAAGAGGTATGTAGAGCTGAAAATTATTTCTTCTTTAGGCTTCTCTGGATATGATGCTATAAGGTCATTACTAGTTACAACACAGAGCAGCTAGCTAACACTCATGATGCACAGTGCAGGGTAAGACTACTGGACATCACAGATGACACTCTAACACTTACAGTGTTATTTAAAACCAAGATCAGTTGAGAAAGTAGGAATGGAAGTACAATCCTACGTACCTTTTCTGCACTTAAAATTTGGGTTTATTTGTAGCATGTATTTTTCTACATGGTAGATTTAGAGAGAAATCACACTGCTCTATTTTAATCTTCAGAGAAAGACTTCATCTGAGAGCACTTCAATCATTCCTGCACATGTTTTTCAGACGGTGCAGCATGCTGCCTCTGGTGTGCCCTCCTGTACCACTATATCCACCTCCTCCATGATCATTTTGGGATGATTCATTCTTCATCCGTGCATCGATGAATCACTGTGCCCACAATCCACATGTGCATGTCAGAATTAAAGCTTAGAAACTGGGGGAACAAGATGACAATGTTCAGAAGACATGGTGTTACATAAATGTACCCTTGTGCTATTTCCATCTATTTCATCTTTGAAAGTCAACAACGAACAAAACATTACTGCATTGGTGTAAGCAACGTACTGCTAAAGCAAGGCTTTAGCAGGACACTGTTCATATCCTACCTGAGAATTGTCCCATACATACTTTTCTAAGGCTACTTGAACTTTGGTGGCTTAAAATACAGGGGTTTTTTTAATATGATTCATATTTGATTTATCTGTGAACTAATCGTACTTATTTCCAGTGATTAGTCAAATTCTGTTGTACCAAGCAATGAAGGTACAAGTAAAGAAGACAGACTGCCACTTTTAGTGTTAATGACAACTGTGATCCATCAGACTTACATGAACCAAGTCAAACCAAATTAATTCAACAGCACTAATGAAATAAGTAGAATTTTAAATTATGTTTTCAAAGCTTCTATGCTCAGGATCTAGTGAACAGGTTCAACAGAGCAAAAAACAAAGTTAAGTGGTGTACTCTCCTGAAAGTGTCTTTGCCACACAATGAGTTATCACAGCATAGAAAGTTATTATTAATACATTCTGTAGTGACTTTCTGAGACCATTTTCATCTCTGGATCACTGTAGAACAGGAAAAACAACTCAGAAACTCTAATGACTCTAACACAAACAATGAAAGCCACAGATGAAGTCATGAGGCAATTATTCCTGTATCTACATTTGACCCATTCTGCCAAATGATAAGAAACTTCAGTTTATCACAGGATAGTTCAGACTGGGAGAGACCTCAGGATTTTTCTAGTTCAACCTCCTTCTCTCAGCAGGATCAGCTCTGAGGTCAGACTAGGCTGCTCAGGGATTCATCTGGTCTGAAACTGGGAACCTCCAAGGACAGAAGCTGCACAACCTCCTTGGGCATCCTGTGCCACTACCTGCTTGTGCTCATCCTTATATCCATTGTGACCCTCTCCAATTTCCACTTTGTCAGTTGTCTCTCATCCTCCTACTATTGTGATGAGCCCAGCTCTGTGGTCAGTGTGAGCACCTTGCAGGTGCTGGGGCTGCTGTAAGGTACTTCCAAAGTCATCTCTGCTCCAAGTTGAGCACATCTAGCTCCCCCAGTTTCTCCTCACAGTGCAAATGCTCCAGGTCCCACCACAATGGTGGTTTCTGCTGAGCAGTTTCTGGTTAACTGATGTCTTCCTTGTATTGTGGGCTGTGTTCCAGTGAGTGTTGAGCAGGGGAAATAATCACTCTAGCTCTGTTCCTGCACATATAGTCCAGGATGCCATTGGCTGTCTCTGCTTCTAGGACACAGTGCTGGCCAATGCCCAGCTTACTGCCCCCAAGAATCCTAGGATTTTCCCACTGATCTGCTTCCCAAGCTGTTGGCCCCCAGCTCAAATCATTTGGAAGGGTTCATCTGCCATAGATACAGGTTTTTGCATTTGTCCTTGTTGAGATTTGTTAAGTTCCCAGCATACCATTCTCCCAGACACTTTGAATTACTCTGAATGGCAGCCCTGTTCTTAAGCCTAGGAGCTGCCTCCACGCTCAGTTTGGAGTCAACAGCAAACATGACAAGCAGATAATCTGTAAGCTCCTCTAGTCATTGTTAGGGGTGTTAAACAAGGTAGGTCCTAGGACAGACCCCTGTGGTACTTCTGTTGTTACTGTCCTCCAGGTAAGAGGACACTCAACTGTGTCTTTATTCATCTTCTTGTCCATCCATTCAGACCACAGCATCTTAAAATGTGTATAAGGATATTGTGGAAAACAGTGTTGAAAACATTGTTGAAGTCAAGCTATGTTGAGTGCTCTTCCTTTGTCCACAAATCCATTCATTTTATTATGAAAAGCAATGAGGTTGTCTATTTTACTGCAGAAGGCAAACAGTTTGGTCAGGCATGATTTGAATTTGATAAATCAGTTCTGTCCATTTCTGATCCCCTTCATGCTCCCAGCATTCTGTGGTTTTACTAATGTGTATAAACACCTGATGGGAGGGAGTAAAGAAGATGGAGCCAGGCTCTTCTCAGTGACGTTCAGTGATAGGATAAAAGGCAGCAGCCACAAACTGAAATACAGGAAATTCCACTTAAGAATAAATAAAACCCCACCTTTTTTTGTGTGAGGTTGGTCAAACACTGGAACAGGTTGCCCAGACAAGTTGTGGAATGGCTATTCTTGGAGATAACAAAAACCTGACTGGGCACAGTTCTGGGTAACCTTCTGTAAGTGACTCTGTTTTGAGCAGGGAAGTTAGGTTGGACCATCTTCAGAGGTACCTTACAGCCACAGCCATTCTGTGATTCTGTGATTTTTCTCAAGCAACCTTTTCCTCAGGTCTCAGCCACAGCCAGTTTCTATCTTTTTTCTTGAGCCCCTTCGAAAACTAGAGGCCTGTGAGATCTTGTGATGAAGGCTGAGAGAGAGAAGGTGTTGATTTCATCCTAATCTGTGTTCACTGTCACTAAATCAATCGTCCTATTCAGCCACAGTCCCACTTGTTTGGCCTTTTCTTACTAGAACTAGCTCTTCTAGTTGCTCTTTCTGTCCCCTGTGAACATCATGTCCAGCTGAGTTTTGATTTTTTTGAAAGCACCCCTGTACGTCTGAGAAAAATTTCTGAATTCCTTCTTTGTACCTTGTCCCTGCTTCCCTGTTCCACGCGTGGCTCTGCCACCAACTCCCTGCTTAGTCATGCCAGTTTGCTGCTATGTCTGTTTGTTTTTCTGAGTATTGGAATGGATCATTTGTGCCCTCAGCCGTAGTCTGTCTTTAAAGAACTATCAGGTTTCCTGAGAAACTCCACTCCCCTCATCTTCTTCCTATGGGATCACGCCTAAGGGTTCCCTGATCCAACTTAAGTCTACTTACCCGAAGTCCAGGGGCAGTGCTCTGCTCCAACCTTACTCACTTCCCTTGAGATCTTCAGCTCCATGATTTCATGGTTGCTATAAACTGGTGTCTTAATAACTTCAGCAAGCTCTACATCTGATGATTCACAGACTGTTCATTTTCACTCCTCATGTCAGCCAATAACTGAGTAAGGACTAGGACACTGTCATCAAACTATGATGAAAACAAGATGTTAAGAAGCATAAACTAATAAACTGTTCTGACTGTAGGATCATAAACTGCTTCAGAGGCAACACTAGAATTGTACATTATAGCATCTGGTCTGAATAATATACTTAGATGCAAACTATGAATATTATATTTTGAACAAATATTTATAAATCATTTGGTATTATGAAGGTTTCAAAAATTATTGGTATGTATGAGACTAGCTACACTTTAAAGGAATGTTGACTTTTTATCTTACATACCAACTACTTCACTATTTACAATGTTTATTATCTTGGATTTTCTGAGTTACTCTTTTACTTTCCAACTTGCAAACTGAAACCTGTAAGCTGCATTTGCAATTTGAATTTGGAAGACTTCTACATAGGTCAGATAAGTCAACACAAAATCCAAAGTGTGGTGTGGCCACTGACTTCATACAACACTGAATCAGAGATCATATTTATACAGAGGTGGTTTTGCCAGGTGAACACTCAGCTTAGGGTAAAGGAAGCTATAAAGTTGTCATTGCCCACAAAAGCCTTGTTTATGTAGAACAAGGCACAATAGTGGTTCCATTGCGGAAACCACTTTTCCTGAATTTCTGTTTCCTTAAAACTGCCAATGAATTGTTGAAAAGACAACTATAAGACTTTTTCTTTAAAAACTAAAATTATCCCTTTGTATTTTTGTCAAGTAAAACAGGGTGGAGGTTATATCTCTTTTTTTTTGTTCTGGTGAACAGAGTGCCTTGTAATCATGACCTGAAAGGCATCTTAGTAAATGTAATTTAAACTCTGTATTTAATCCCAGCTTTCTTAGAATAATATTCTGACGAGATTTCTAAATAATAAATATTTTGGTGCTGCTGCTATTTTCAGAGGCAGAGCTAGCAGATTTAGGATTTTATTAAATATTTTCAGTTAAGGGCAGGCAAATATTTTGGACTCTTCTGAGAATGCGTGAAGAACTTACTAACCCTCAAATCCAGCATAAATATTTCTATCTGCACTGTTTTTATGTCACAGTCTATTATAATTACATATTGCGCTGAGAACTAAGTGCTCTTTTCAAACTATGAGAGAGCGACACAGTGAAAGTCTTTTGACTAATAGAGCAGTGTTTTAATGGTATCATTTTAAATGAAAGTGCATGCTTGTGTTGTCTTTGAAGATATAATAAAACAAGTCTCTAAGCAGTCAGAAACATCAGAGAAGTCCACTACTCCTTACAAGAATCAAGGTGATGAACTTGGCCTTGGATGTAATCTTTTCTTGTTGCGTGGGGATTTTTATGTTTATCTCCACTGTACACTGAGATGAGAATACACTTGACAGGTATGCAAAATCAGATAGATCTTCTTCATGAAGGTGAATCATTGCGTGCAAATTTTCTTCCAAGTAAATATTTAATTAGTTGCTCTCATTGAGATGTCATCATTCAGCGTCTTTGCTCAGTGCCACTGGAATACATGACATAATAAATGACAGTAAGGTCTGGAAAGGTGACACAGGCCTTTTCTGCTGAGTCACCTTGGACTTGACTTTCTGATACTCCACAATATGGTTCAGAGAAACTAGTGTTAAATGACACTGATGGGCAGCTTCGCCATGACAGAGAGAAGGTAAGGCAGGGGAAGGCTCACGGGGAAAAGATCAGAGAGGAAAGGAACCAAGGATGCCTTGGAAAGAAACACTGGAAAGAAATCTGCATTGTGCAGTCAGTTTAGGCAAAAACAGCATGTTCAGCAACAATTTCCAAACTTCCTGTGAAGTGAAATATTAGAGATAGAGTTAGGGTTAGGAGAGGAAGTTTTGTCACTGTGGAGCTTTAAAGGTGGTTACCCAAGTACAACTTATGCTATGAAAAAGGGAAAGTCTTTCTAAAAGAGGGACATGAAGACAAAGGGTATCATTAGCATTAGGAAGAAAAACTTTTTATCCAAAATTAACTGATCTTCTTGTCAGTTGAACAACAATTATCTACTTCACGTTTGACTGAAATATAGTTCAGCTTCTATACTTTTATTTTCTTGTGTGTACAAATTTCACTTTACGCTCATATGTGCAACATCTGTTGCCCTTACCAAAACACCATTCCCATCTCCAAATGCAAAAAACCCTCCTGAGTCTATGCAATTTTATTATGAAGGTTTTGTTTCATAAGAAAGGTCTTGTGAAAATGTGGCATGCAGGATGCATGGAAATGAGCAGCAACTCAGAGTGAAAAGTCATCATTTTAAATAAATGTATACAAGAAGAACATGATATTAAGAGTCATTCCTTTCTTACTGAGAGTTTGAGCAGAGATTCATCTTATTTAGTTTTTAGGGACCAGTGTTGTCTGGATCTGGATGTGATATTTTTCATGTACTACATAAAGTTCAGAACTAGACCAATTATAATTATCAACAAGGACTTTTCTTTACAAGAGGTAACGTGTCTATAAACTGTATTATAGTAAATTGGATTCAACTTATCTAAATTTACATATTAAACTCATTTGACAATTAATATTGAACATTTTATTTATTTTTTTTTATTTGGTAAAGCCATTTAGAACCAGTCAAGATAAAAGACATACACATATAGCTGCAGTTACTTTATATGCAGATATCCTTCATCCTGTAGGCTGTTCCTATATGGAGTTTTCCAGAGGTGTAGAAACACATTTCAATTATAAACTAGATAAAGCATGATGGGTTTCATATAATTTATGTAGCAAACTTTACTTTTGTGATTCTTTTAAATATATAGACATAGCAATCTGGAGTGTCTGTCACTTTTTATCTTTCCTTGACCAATAATGTTCACTTTGAACTGTGTGCTCCTTCTAAATAATTTTTTTGGACTTCTAGAAGAATCTACAGGAACACTTCTAAAAATTCTAAAACTGATTTCAGTAGTGAAAATTTACATTAAATTAAAAAAAACAACAAACCCATCTGTATTTCTACTGTACTAAATTTCATTTTGGGGCCACATCACAGCCTTCTCTCTGATGTTCCTTCCTAGGCATAGTTGCAATAAAACACTTCAGAGGAATAAAGAGCAATCCAGATTTTAAACATCTTTAATTTAAATTTATGAAAGTGAAGGGTAGAGCCGGAAAGATTCAATAAGCTTTACCAAACTAAAAACACCACCTCCCAGGGTTTTCCTGTTATTATGTAAGGGAAATGAAAGAGTTTTATACAGTTGTCCCTTATTTTTGGATAAACATCCTGAACTTTTGGGTTGCACCAGTTGGTTTGACAAAATTCCAGAGAAAATGATAATATTTCTTTATGGTTTTGCTGATGTAGACTGGCTTCAGTGTTTCATTGGTACTAACATCAATGCCAGCAGCCTAGGCTCTGCAGCTGGCACTTCCTGTTCCTTTAGTGGCAGCCCACAGAGCAGCATACATCTCAAGCCTCTCTGATATTGCCATACACAATGTTCTCAGACAGATATTCCTCATGTAGGTGCCCAGACACATATCTGCAGTGGGCACTTGGGGAATTCTATTGGAGAGTCGGTGGGCACTCACATCAACGATTGGTCTTTAGGTTTTGCCTGTGCATTTAGTTGGGTTTCAGTTACTTACTCATATTCTTACCTCAGATATGTACTGCAACAAATTTTTTTTCAACATGAAGTTGAAAAGTGTCTGAGATGTATTGGTCTTTTCTAGCAGAAGCAATTTTATACCATGTGTTTTCATAATAGAACTTCCCAGTGAAGTTGTAGCATTCTCTGAAAGCATGTGAGAAGGTCTTAAAATATTCATCAGATTCATTCTCTTCTTGGAATTTGCATAGAAGTTGTATATCAGAAATGAAACCTGAAGAAAGGGTCAAATGTTTATAAAATTTACTGACCTGACATAATGTTTTTATTTCATTCAGGACAATATTACTTCATTATCTTTTGGCTTTGGTGTTTAAATCTTATCTCCCCCTTGATCCAGCTTTAGAAGTAAATGTTTTAAGGGATGGATTCTGGTAGGAAGGAGGCTCAAGCATGTTCTAATGAATGTTGTCAAGGATGCCATTATATTCCAGGAGCAATCTCCAAGTAGACTTTTACTATTGAAAAAAAATCCATCCATTGGCAAGACTGTTGAAAGTGGACAGCTTCTTCATCCTCACATTAAATCAGAAGAGTCTGCTCGAGTGTCCTCTGGATGAATCTTTATAAACTTGGTTGTGGTACATTGGTTATGGATTAATGGGAAACATACTTTTTGGGATGTTGCACACAATTTTAGTGGGCAGGTATTGTCTTAGCAAAGTAAATTCTACTTTCTTCCCTTGGAGCAGAAAGTGCCGATTGGCTTATGTTAATACCTCATCTATCACATGAAACAATATATTAGAAACTAAGTGACATGAATTTCCTTCTTGGATCTGCCATTGATCTGCTGAGTAATGGGAAATAAGTTTTCTCTTTTCTCTTTGTTTTCTTCCTGTTTCTTTTATCCTCTCTTTTGTTCTGAGTAGCATTTCGTCCAAAGGATCTTTCAGGAGGATTTAGGCTTTTTGACACCTTTGTTCCTGCTACTAGTTTTGTCCCTAGGAAAAAAGAAGCAAATTTAAAGCAGAGACAAGATTTATCCTCATTGTAACTGTGAAATACTAAAGATATATTTAATTGTAAACTATTTTCCAACACTGATAGTTATTTTAGTTGGAAAACATAAACTTCAGAGCTGCAATTCACACAAATACTTTTAAAAGAAAAGCAAAAAAAATAGCTAAGAAACAGCAAGAAGGAAAACTAGTTCTTACCGCCTTTGCAGTTCTTTTTATTTAGAAAATTTAATGACAGATTTCTAAAGTTACTGACAGCTCCATCTACTTCATATGTTGAGATTTTTAGAAGTATGTTCAGAAAATTTTGCTTAGAATACCAGGTCCCCATAGATAACCAATCATTCACTGATATATTTTACCACATCAACCATCCTGTCCCATAGGAAAGAAATTATTTGCTAGAGCACCACAAGAAGCCTGTTTTCATTTCAAATAAGCTGCAGAGAAGAAAATTGTCTTTCTTGAATGTCTGGTTAATGGTTTACAAGAAATAACCAACAGTATCACTATCTTCTGCAACAGTTCTACTGAAAAAAAGTCAAGAAGGATTTTGCTGTGTTTTTCATTTCTTCCTAACTAGATACACAGGGCAAGCTGCCTAGTTCTCTATAAATTGATGGTGATACATGAATTATAAATGACAGATGGGTGCCCTAGTTTACAAGGTCATAGCAAAGTTGTCAGGTAAAATGCAAGAAGTCAATACTCACTGTGTAGCTGTCATATGTCAGGGTATACTTGCAACTCAGTCTTACTATTGCTCTTAAAGAATATAGGAAATAAAGAAACTATTTTGAATGTAATTCCTAGTTGAGTCACCAGAATTCCCTACACAATTTCCCTGCTACTACAGCAGATAAGGAAGTGAGTTTGTGTGGGGTAGGAACTACAGTACTTTCTCTTGAAATGCAAAAGCTTGATGATGGGGAAGACCACAGAGAATCATGGCTAGGCTTCGTGAACGAAGATTTGGGAAGGCACTATCAACTTTTGCTACAGATCACAGAGAATATTTACCAGCTATATGAGTCTTTGGACTCATATGATGTTTTAGGATGGATGAATGGTCTTTCAGGTCTCCTCTAAGCTTGATTTCCTATGATTCTTTAAATTTCACGCACCATTTTTAGATACCTGTTCTAGTGGAACTTGAATGTAATTAGACCCCCAAGCTGTAACACAAGTTGAAAACTGGTCCTCATAATGCAGTGACAACTTACAAAGGCACTTTGGTGCTTAAAATGCTTTGATGCAACAGAAGTTCCAGGTCATGAACATCTCTCTAAAATATATGCACACAGTAGCATATTTCATGGAGCTTCTCAGACACATACTTCTCCCCCTGCTCTGTCAAATAAGAGGGTCAGAGACTCAAACCCACGCCTGCTCTGCTGTGGAACTTCAGTGAAAGCAGTTACCTAGTTTCTAGAAAATAGAGAGTGATAACAAATAACCTTTAAATCCAAAAACCTAAATGCAGCTGCAGTTGAATCTGTTAAATGTTAGCACCCTTGTATATCCTCTTGGACACGTGTAGTTTCTTGCCTAAGCCTTTTATTTTTTCAATGAAAATTTTTGGTGCACAATTTTTTTTACAACTTTTTATATACTGTAAATTTAATATACCTGTATGACATCTATACCCCTTGAACATTATATTCCTTGAAATAAAAACATTTTGTAAGAAGAAATTTTCTTCCTACAGCACAGATAATTTAGGAGGCAACGGAATTTGAAAATGGCATCTTCAAGAAGATTGACCTTGATACTGTGAAATATTTGCCGTGACAGCAATGACAAGAAACTTATAGGCTTTGTGAACTGAAGTGGTACTAGAAATTCACAAAAGAAACAGATACATAGACAAATTCCATTCACCAGTTTCTCTATCAGTGTGAGGCGGATGTCAGCCTGCAAATTCATGAAATCAAAAATCCGCAACATATGCTAAATTCTGCAGCCTAGCCCTTACTGCCAAAAGCACTGATGTCAACTGCTCTTCCTCAGAGGCCTCTCAGCCTGTGGCAGCTGACTTATTCTTCTGGATCAAGAACATTGTAACCAAGTTCCTCCCTGTCCCCTTTGAGATACTGAAATTGGAAGGAACAACTGGCTGCATAATTGTTCACCCAAAGTCCGTGGACAGAGCTCAATCGTCTACCGCAGCTCTTACTTCTCATTTAAATAAAATATATATCAAACACATCACTGATTTTTTTTCAGACTAATGGAATAAGGAAAAGAGCACTAAACCAGCCCTAAACAAACCTGGTAAACCCCCAAAGTACAACTGGTACATCAGTAAAACCTTCAGCACATGGAATTTCTCCAGCAGAACTCGCAGTATGAAGAAGCTTCATAGTGTATTATTTTGGCCTGAAAACAGCTTCAACCTCAGGAAAACAAACAAATAAAATCCACTTTCCAATACCACTAAGTCTGGCTGAATGTTAAATATTTAGGGAGTGAATAAACTAAGCATCGAACAAAGAATTCTGTTTTTTTTGCAAATTGCCTGTGAATTAAAATTTACTATGGAAGTTGTTTCAGTGAAATAAAAATAATAAAAATACGCTATCTGATGCCTCTCTTTTGTCACTTCCCTTTCTTTCCTGGTCCACAGGTCTTCCATAGTTTCCTACTTTTGACACTCCTTACAGTTACTATCTCCCGTTCACTTATTTGTCATAGACCTGCAGCTATCTCTTCTGCACAGTAGCAAAGCCTGTAGAGGGATATTATATCTTTTTCATTTCTAGTTCCAATTAGAGGGCACTGAGGCTCACAGTCTCCCTAAAGCCTGTAAACCATAAATAAATTAAGTCATAAATTCAATTAATATTTATATAACTTCCTTTGATTTTAAAATCACATAAAATCTGGGAATCACTCACAGAATTACTGAGTAATAGTGGTGGTACCTCTGAAATCCTACAATGAAGCACTTAGGCAACTTCTCTGGGAAACAGTACTGCCAGGAATAATCCCTACTCTGCCTGGTTTAGATCATGGCTTTAAACTTAAGTCTGATACCTCAGTAAGTTCAGCTGATTCAAAAAAAGTGTTAGCCTACGTAGCAGAGTGCTTTATCCAGCACTTGATTGTTTTGATTTTGATTTTGGTTTTGTTTTTTCCTAAGGAAGTTAATCTGGTCCATTCTACTTTACGTAAAAACGTTCATCCTTACCATGCTTACAGGAGGGCTACCACGGGCTAACAGCGCTCCACAAAGGAAAAAGGATTTTTGGAAACTTAACCACTGTTTTTTGTTTCTATAATGAACTGTTGTGGGCTTTTTCAGTGCTGGTGGAAGCATGCATTTTCATCCCTCATCTGTCATGATGGAGCACAAGATCTGCTTTGATTACTGAAGGATCCTGATTCAGGGTCTGCCACTGGGATGAGACCAAGTGTTAGGCTCTCTGGCTAAACAGGTCAAGGCCTGCACAGCAATAGGAAAACTGGACTCAGGCACTATTACTACCTTCTTGTATCCCCTTCTTCTCAATATATGTCAAAACTGAGAATGGATTATAAATGTTAAAAAGTAGTCTGTAGTGCCTCGCAAAGCTCCCAAACACATTCCTTCAAATGAAGCTATCCCAGGACAAATCCTCCTGAGTAACAGCTCCTTGTTCCTTTCTGACAGTTTGATTCTGACAGAGATAAGCATACAACTGGTGTTTTATTTATGTTGTAGTCCCTATGGTATGTTATCCCAGAGGCTAAACTTTCACTTTACATAATTGTAGAAGGGAAGGGAAACTATAAGCAGATGAAATTAAAAAATGCCTAAAATTTCCCCCTTTCCCTTCAGAAACCAGAATTTTATATAGTAGTTATAGTTAGTGCTAATTCCTTGGAACAAACAAACAATCAACCACAAAACAAAATAAAGAAAAAAGAGCACTTCCTACTTTTTCAATGAAAATAAATAATAGTGAAATAGTTTTGGTGGAAACTAGAGCAACAAGGAAGAGTCACTCTGATTCATTCTTCCCACAGTAAAATAGTTTTGTTGCTGAACAAAGTTAAGCCCGAGATCTTCGCCTGCTTGTTCTCAGTCACAAAGTAGGATATTTGAAAGCTATATGACAATCTCATTTCTAGTTTTGATTCTAAGGAACAATTGAGTGATTTTGCTGAAACCAAAAAAAAAAAAAAGTAAACTAGAAAATTAAATACAAACAATTAAAATTCAACAAAGACTTGACAATCTTAGCTAAAGATGTTGCCAGTAGGCACAGAGATGATGGAATAGTTTAGGCAGATGTATATATATATCTATAGTTGACTAACATTCCTGAACCTGTTATTGACTTATTTTCATTAATACCTGTACTGTAGATTATATTTCAAAAACTCATCAGAGGATAAAAGAAAAACATTTATTGGAAATTATTTGAGAAAATTAAAACTTTTAAAAAGAAGGGAAATATTTTTAATTATAAAATCTTTTTAATTCCTATTAAGAAGTCTTTCTAAAAACTTACTTCATAATCGGTTGCAATCACTTTTAAGATAGCTAGAATTGCTGAAAGTAAGAGCCACTTTTCTTACAGATTAGAAAGGTAGGGAAGTTAAAAAGGATAGAAGAATAGACAAAAGGAGAAGAGTTTCTTTCAGAGGTTGCTTTATAAAACCCTTTTTTTCTTCTCAAAAATAGACTGTGAGGGATTCAATTTTAAATAAAGATTTCAAAGAAAATTGTGAAACTAGTAACTCTGTAAATCTTTATGAAATGTAAGAATTAAGCACTAAAGGATGCATTGTGTTGTGATGACAAAGAGGATGAAGTTGAATGACATCAGCCTAGTAGTAATCTAGTAACAGGCTTTTGTGTTTGCATGGCTTACATGTGTGGAGAACTGAGATAGGCTGTTATAGATAGTAACAGTCATTGCAGTACCCCTACATACACAATGGGTGTATGTAACTTTACATACACAATAATCATTAAACTCACAAGGTCCCTCAGTGGTAGGTCTCACTATAGTTCCATCCACAGACTCAACATTTAGCCTGTAAAAAGTGGCTCATCCAATTTCTATATCTGTCTATTCAGAGAAGAAAATGTAAACACACAGAAATCATTTCAGCAAAAGTGTCTTGATTGCTGCATTATTCTATACAATCACACTAAAGAGATCTTTACTGGACTGAGGGCTGGATATACAGAAATAAAGTTTGGACAAGAGTGCTTCCATAGAAACCCCATCTGCCATTTCACCAGTGTGTCATCTTACTGCTAAGCCTTCTCCAACAATTCATTTGTGTCTGTATTAGCAAACTGAAAAGAGCCAGGGCCCAAGTTCTATTCCAGAGGGTGAATTCATCTTTATTACCTATGGGGAACAATCCTGGGACTGTGCTAGCTGCTGAGATGATTCTGGGCATTTGGCTGAGACACCACCACTTGTCTCAGGCTAAAATTATGTTGGGACTTGTGTTAACAGTTGCAACAATATGTTGCAATGCCAGTGCTTGGACCTATGCCTTGAACCTGCTTAATTTATTAATATAACCCTAACCTTAAAGCCTCAGATTGTTTCTCAGATTCAAATTTGTCACCTTTTCCCACAGCATTCTCCTGAAGAAATTGGCTGCTACTGAACCCCAGCGTTCAGTACTGGGGCCAGTCCTGTTCAATATCTTTATTGATGTTTTGGATGAGGGCATTCAGTACATCCTCAGTAAGTTTGCAGACAACACCAAGTCAGGTGGAAGTGTCAACCTGCTGGAGGGTAGAAAGGCTCTACAAAGGTATTTTGACAGACAGGATTGATGAGCTGAGGACAACAGTATGGAGATCAACAAAGCCAAGTACGAGGCCCTGCACTTGGGTCGCAACAACCTCATGTATTGCTACAGGCTGAGGGCAGAGTGGCTTCAGAACTGCTCAGCAGAAAGGGACTTGAGGGTGCTGGTTGACAGTCAGAGGAATATGAGCTGGCAGCGTCCCCAGGTGACCAAGAAGGCAAATGACATCTTGGCCTGTATCAAGAATAATGTGTCCAGCAGGACTAGGGAAGTGATTCTTCTGCTGTATTTGGCACCAGTGAGGCTGCACCTCAAGTATTGTGTTTAGTTCTGGGCCCCTCACTTCAAAACAGACATCAAGGTGAACGGTCTAGAAAAAATACCTTTGAGGAGTGTCTGAGGGAACTGGAGTTGTTTGGTCTGGAGAGGACTGAGGAAGGTCAGGTTAGATCTCATTGTGCTCTACAACTACCTGAAAGGAGGCAGCAGTAAGGTGGGGGTCAGTCTCTTCTACCATGTCTTAAGTGAAAGAACAAGAGGAAATGGCCTCAAGTTGCATCAGGAGAAATTAAGGTTAGATATCAGAAATTATTTTTTCTCTGAAAGAGTCGTTAGGTATTGGAGTAATTAAGGGGTTTATAGCAGGTCTGTTAGCTCCCAGGATGAAGATATCGACTGGGCAAACTTTCGAGTGTATCCTTGATGATAAGGAAGTCAGTATGCAGCCCTAATGGAGAAAATAAAGGCAGACTGTAAAGTTGGTAGGCCTAGGATGTGGGAACTGCAATAAGGCCTTGAGCTTTGCCAAATGTATCACCAGTAGAACCTAGCCAATGAAAACGCTGTTGCTTGCTTACGCAAAATAAGGATACTGCTTGCTGCTAGAAGGGGTATAAAAAAGTATATGAGAAAATAAAGAGAAATTCAGACATCTAGCCCTGTGATTTCCTTCCCCAGCTGCTCTACACTATTTATCCTCCCCAGTCCTGACTGCATACTCTTCTCAATATGTTAAGCTTCAGAATAAAGAAGTAGCATGGTAAAATGTATCAGTTTCTCTTTGCTGACCTGTCTACATATAGCACAATCATCACAAAAAACTGTCTTAGACGACTTCCTTTCCCGTATTGAGTGGTTGCTGGAAGATTTCAGGTATCTTGGCAAACCACTGCCTGTGGATTCTTCAGTCTTAACAAATAGAGTGGGAATGGACAGATATTCCAATTAAATCTAAATGTACGTGATACCAGGAAAGAATGAACTGGAAGCTATCCCCAGCCCTCACCCCAAAAATAAATCTAAACCCAAAAGCTCAGCATTTACTTGCTCAGAATTCATTAATAAAAAATTATATAGAATGGAATCAAGGGAAATGTTGACCTTGAAATTACTGTCTTTGGCTCCTCTGATAAGCAAAAGCTGCTTTGTAACTTTTCCCATACTACATTATTTTTCCTCCTTGTTTCTTGCTGTTGCATAAGCAGTGACATTGGAAGGCCAAAGGTCCAAATGGCACATGCAGATGCAAGTCATGCATCGCAAGGGTTATACTTGTAAAAAGGCAAAGGTTGATGAATCTCACACAATCCATCCTCTTTATCTAGCTCTAAAGTACTTTATTCATTTAGTGATCCTCTTCCCATATACACTGCAGATGCACTATTATATTTGTCTAGCATATGATAGGTCAATCTCATGCTCAAAGTCAATACGAAAACCAATTCAAAAAAGGCCACATGGACATCCAGAGGTTTTCTGGTTTTCCCCTCAGTCTATAAGATCATACACAGAGAAATTCCCATGAAAATTATGATTTTTTTTTCATGAAAGTGCTGTGTAATAATTTTTTGTCTCCGGATTT
The DNA here is from genome assembly GCF_009829145.1 of Chiroxiphia lanceolata. NCBI lineage: Eukaryota > Metazoa > Chordata > Aves > Passeriformes > Pipridae > Chiroxiphia > Chiroxiphia lanceolata. The sequence goes on along the minus strand of NC_045638.1, from coordinate 77,841,727 downwards.
TTTTCCATTTCCTTCCTTGACCTTCATTTTATCTCTGCATCTTGCTCTTGGTGTGTATGCAGTGCTTAGCTGTCACTGTCCAGTGCAATCAAAAAAGGACATACTGTGTCTTGACACAGTATACGTAGGTGCCTCAAGGTGCACAGCTTTCAGCTTCTCACTCTTCCTCCAAATGCCAATGACTTCTGGGTCCCTAAGCCTCATATTAGCTCATTTTAGTGCCTAGCAATCGTGCCCCTCCTGAAATCACAATCCTAATCACAGAACATCCCATCACCACACTCTAACTACTAACCTTTAATTGTTTGAATGGCACAAGAGGTATTTTCAGTAAGACCCTTTTTCTGGACTTGGGAACATGATATTACCAGGTCCTCTCCTTTATGAGGTCTGGTACTGGTTTGTGGAAGAGAGAAGAGGGCTTCATGTAGCTATTTCACACATTGATCACAAGAGCAGAGTGTACAATAGGCTAAATTTCTGGGCATTTTTGTGTTCTTTCTTTATTGTAAAACTGATGTTGGCTTTCTCTCTTTCTTTTCTCCCCAAATATATTTAGCTGTTGAGAGAAAAGGAAACACCCTGTCTGTTTCTGTTATCATAATGGACAAAACAGTCCCAGGCAAGGTTCTGGAAGGCAGAGCTGAAACTTGCCAAAAAGTTGTTAATTCTTTCATCACTGTGGAACTCTCGGCCCTTTCCTCAGTCACAAAAAAAAAAAGAAATTATTAGCTGAGGAAACAATGGCCAGTGACAATTCTGTGATCTGTAGTTTCCAGAATCCTAAATATGCCATGACCGTTATGAGAAGAAATTATTTGTTCCATTGTCATAAGGAAACAGCCCAAACCTGTAAAGGTGGGAAATGTTGATTAACCTTTATGAGGGAAAGCACTGGAGTGAAGTCCATCATCATTGTGCAATAAGCTTCAGAAAAAGACTGCAGTTAGAGGAGGCAACATATATTTTGGAGTTATTTTATATAAGATCCTCATATTACTATGCGATAGTGTTCGCATGATATGCTCTAATGAACTCCAAGTGACACCACAGTAGAGTCCCAGTGCAGTCCCATGAGTTACACCTTTGTTCAACCAAAAAGATTTTTCTTCTGCAGACCTTGGTGACCTTCCTCCCTGAGCATAAAATGGTTAGTAGTCTGATAACTGGTCAAAGTGACAGAAGCTCTCCACCATTTTGCAGAGCAGATCATTGTGTGATCATTTGCAGCAAGTCAGGAAGGCGTGTCTTCTTCACTTTTAGAGACATAAGTAGAAATAGTCCTGTCCTAGTATGCCTATCATGCACTTTGCTTTTAAATTCATGGTCTTGCCAGATAGTTAAACTGAACAAAAAATTTGTGTGTGGAAGGTTTCTGAAGTGGAAGTGTGGCTTCTGAGACAAAAAGAAAGTAAATGTGACATTTGGACTGGCCGTCTGGGGATGTGAGTGCCAATCCAAACCTAATCATTTGGAGAGGAATCATAGCTGGTAGGACAACTCTTTCTCCCTGAGATGCCCATAGGAGGCTTTGCAAGAAGAAATGTCTGTATGACTGTCATGGGACAAGGGAAAGGCTGGGTCCCAAAATGTGAAATCTCCCAGGACCTTGAGAATAGCACAGAGATCATTTTGCTGTCTGCGTATTCCATATGCATCTTTTGTGAGATGCTTTCCAGTAACATAAGGGTTACCTAGATGATAATCTTGCAGAAATCTTCAGTACAGGAAGGCTGTGCTCAATTTCTAAGGTTTCTTTTCAGTATAGTGTCAGAGGAAAGCTCTGTATATGTCATCTTCTTTTTCTACTTCTTCTGCTTATATATATATTTTATTTTCCCCTACCAATTATTTTAAGAGACACCAAATACTCATCTCAGAAAAAGTGTGATAATCTGACTGTGCTGCATCATTTCACCATGAGTCTATTACCCCAAAAATGGATGGACAGTCCATTTCACAGTAAAATTTGTTCTGACATTATTCATTAACCAGATCTTGTCACTATGGATTAGATGCTTCTGATTTTAATTTACTGACAGAGGTTTTTTTCTGTATTTATTTTACTCTTCTCTCTATGCTACTGAATTTAGACAAAATAGGACATAGTGAAATCAGTATATATTGTTTATTATGGTGATATTTGGCTTAAAAGTAAGTATTTTCTCTCTGAGAGTTAGTAAAAAATTATTCTCTGTGCAAAAATAGGTGACATAGAAAGAAAATTATTTTTCACAGGAAGTTGAAAGATGTTGATACACATTTTCTATGATACACAATGAAATAAAATTCTAAGATGTTAAAATTACTAACAAAATTATATTATGAGTGAAAATTGTCTTATTTAAATGTCTACACAGCTGAAATATTTTGCTTAAGTCTGAGTTTTTTTGTTTAGTAAAAATGCTTTTTTGCAAAGAAAAAATCCCACTCCTTTCCAAAATACTTAGGATATGATTCATTTCATGTTTTAATCAAGATCACCAGCATGTAAACACTTTTAATTGTTTTCGTTTTAAGAATTGCGTATGCTTTTACTGAGAGAACACTCATTTTAAAGGAAAAAATTTCTAATCAGATTCATAAGAATATACAGGATGCATCATTCCACCTTTATATTATATCAGTCAGGCTAACTTGCTCAGACTGCTTTGGTGCTAAAGAAATTATCTGTCCCACTAGTTGGAACCTACCCTCTGAACCCATTCACACTGACGTGATACTGGGGAGGTAATAACCAGCTCTGCTGGGACTTGTATTTTAAGCAAGTTCAGGAAAATAATTTGCTTTCCTTCCTTACTGTATGGATTATGACCTGATTATATTTCTACTATATGAATTTTAAATGACACAGTAAAGATAAGCATGACTCCGAATTACAGGATACAGCATAGAAGAACTTGGCAAAGTGTCTTTGAAATATGTATAATTTCCTGTATAATTTCCTGCTTTTTGTGCTTGAAAACTGCAGTAGGCATAGTCTCCATATGCTGCTCTGTTCCATATACAGGACATGATGTACAATTCCAACTTCAATTTAGAGGTGTTCTGCTAATAAAGGATAATGAGATACCATTACATAGCAATATAATTCATGAAAAGGCATGACATAAAGGCTTGCAAAAGAAGTGAAACAAATAAGTGAGCCAACAAGAGCAACGAAAAAAATCCTCCTTCTACAACTTTGTTTTCCATGGTCTACCCTTGAAATTAAATCAAAATCACGGAAAGCACTAATACTGAAACATTGTGGACCAGCTGTTTCTAACAGCTGACTAATTAGTCTGTATAGCCAGTAAATCAAAAATATTTGTTACCATTTAGGCAAAGTAATCGTACAGGAATCTGCATGTCAGTACAGTAAACTTTGTCTGAAATAGGGGGATGTGTCCTGCTTGAAGCAGCAGGTCTCTGCAAAGTGTGCTAGAGGGGAGAGAGAGCCCAACCCACACCTGAGTTGCACCGTTTCCCTTATCAACACCCTACCCCAGCTGTCCACTCTTGCTTTAGATTGATAGGAGCAAATCTCCAAAGCCCCAAGGGTCCACTAGCTCCTATCTTTTCCTGATTTCTTAGTGATGCGAACTGAGGCTGGAAAACAGGAAGGGGGAAAGGAATGCGTGCTAACTAGAAGTTGCTACAGGAAAGTATCTTTCTGTGGCCCTGGCAACACACCTAATATTTTCCACATCAAACAAATCTTTATTGTTTGACACAGGACTCAAGTTAATCCCTCCCTGGAAACCTAAAGTGACAGGAAAGGATTTGATGTTGCAGCTTTATCCGTTGCATGACTAGCTATACCTTATATAGTGCACATCCTTCTTGCACCTATTTTTTTTTTTTTAATATATCCAGAAGTTGCCAAATTGCTTATACTGTAATAATTTCATCATGATTTGGGATGGATCAGGACTGCAGAAAATGAGGCTGAACCTGTAACAGTGCTACAGCTGAGTTTTGAATATCTTAGGTGATACATCATAATGAGGGAGTTGTGTGCGATTGTGTCAAGAACAAGAGACTGGCCCACCCGCAAGACTCTCCCCCACTGCAGTGCCCTGGTAGGTGAAAAGCCTAAACAGGTCAGTACTCAGACTGAACATGCTGAAACTCTCTCCTAGCCTTTGGATCCGCACGTCCTTCTGGGGAACTAGAGATGAGGAAGAGAAGTGGAGTGGTGCTTTCCTTGATCTAGATCCCTTGTGGACTTGGGATGTGATTATGATACTCCCTGAGACTTGTGGAGTGGAAAACAAACTTTATCTCGCAGGGCTCAATAACACTCTAAGTTCTGGGATGGTTGATAATCTTTGGTGCTAATATTGCCTTTTGTTCTACATTTGCACAGACCCTATCCAAATGGGGTTCAGTACATGGTCAAGATTTTGAAGTACAAGAGAAATGCAAATGAGTAAGAGTTGTAGTATTATTGCTTAGGACAATTTTAGAAGGAAGGTGTGGACTCTGTAGTTGTGCACACTCAGGTAGATCTTTGGTCTTGACCATGCCGGTGTTAAGACAGCTAAGGGATGAGGTAGCAGGTCCCTCACTGATTACTCTTGCTAAGCAGGGTAGAGAACAGTAAGGAATCACCTCTTTAAAGCCAGCTGAAATGTAGTCAGGTAACAGTTTGCCAAGAAAACTTTGGGAATGGGTAAATGACTCCAAACATGTGTGACAGAACTTACGGCAATGTCTGTGGTTGTAATGGAGGTGAAGTTATGAGGTAGTTTGGGACTACTGCTGTTACAGAACACCTTTACGTCTGTGTAACTATATGTGACCAGTGACCTTAACCAGTAAGGAAAAGATAGCTGAGTTGCCTTCACTGTACAGCTGTGTCATGGTTTGAGATAGCCTAAAATCCAATTTTCTACCTCCATTCCCCCTCCCACATCTCAACCCAATGTGAGATGGGTTTTACCAGACAAAACACAACCAGACTTAAAGTGGGGGAAAGGGAATATATTACAGTGACTGTACAAATAAATACTACAATACATTATACACACAACTACAACTATCTCTACCATGACATAAGTATTTACAATGGATCAGATCTCTTCTCCCCTCCAAATAAAAGTCCAGGAGGGAAAGAAGGACAGATCCCTTCCAGTCTCTCAGGGCAGCAGCTTCTTCAGAGTAGCAGTCACTAAGCAGCAGCATCTTCTAAGGCAGCAGGTTCTCTCTCTCTTCTGTTTCTCGCAGCAGCTGATAGCTGGATCTCTGCCAGCACACATGAGGGGGAATCCAAGCCCCTCGCAGCCCTGTCGTCAACCAACCAAGGGGTCTTTCGTGGTCTTCGTAACCCCAGACAAAGGTTGTTTCACCACGTCATATCACGAAGCACAGGGGGGTCTTCGTGACGGTCTGGTATCTTCAGGAGATTCAAGCTCCTTGCAGGGCCTCTGTGCCCTGTCTCAAGCTGCGAGCTTCTTTGTAGCTTGCAGCAAGGGAGGGCCTCAAGGTCAACCTCCACACACCGTCCTGGCTGAGCTCTCAGGACGACCGAGCTCCTTAGCTCCTTTACTCCATCTAGGACTTCTAATCAGTAAGAGTCCACCCCCTCCATTTTTGGAGGGATCTCCAACGAGGTTTAGGGGAGTTTTGCAGTCCTTACCCCCAAGCTTTCTCTCTGTAGAAACTTAGTTCTGTTCTCTGCTGCCGGTTCTCTACATCAGCTTGAGCAGCTCTGAGTCTTCCTTGGCTGCATGCTGTTTCTGCTGCTTCCCTGGTTCAGGCCTTATCAGTTGGCTTTTAGCCATAACCTCTGGACACTGCCGCCGCTTCTGCTCTGTCTCTGCTCACTCACGATGGAAAACATCCCCCAGCTCACAGCTACAGACACATAGTCCAGCTTAACACTGTTCCAAGTCTCTGTAGCCCCCAGCTGGGGCAGGGGGGGGGGCCAAAAGGCCCCGAGGGGCTCAGAGCCCCTTCCTCGTGGCTCACAACATGGCTACTACTTCTAACCTAAAACTACAACTCTTCTCTTCCATTTGGTTGTGGTATGTTTACATTTTTGCAGGAGCGCTCATTGGACAGAATTTCAAAACTTCCAGGGGTTTCCACCCCTTGGGGTCTACCACTTTTCTTATCCTCTGGGGGAAAACAAAGTCCAAACCACTACAAGCTGACATGTGGTTCTCTGTTTTGGCCTTTCCACAGTGGGATCCAAGACACAGTGAAAACGGTCCACCAGTAATTCTTCTTCTGTTGAGGAAGTTTCTGTGCCATTAAAGCGGAGTAATACTGATAGAAAATGTTAACTATAGAAACAGTCATGTAAAAGTAGTTGTTCTTTCATTGAGAAAAATTATTTCAGGGAAGATTATCAAATGTAACATATTAAGACAGAAGAACAGTGGCCAGAAAACAAATCTCTTTCCGAGATTGTCTTTAGGTTCCTTGTTATGTAGTTCCAGGTCTGTTAAACTACATGCTATCTTGCTGAGTAATTTCTGCTCTGCCTTTGTTCATAAAACTACTGTAAAAGAGAAAAAAAAAATCACTCTTTGAATCTTATTTTTAGTCCTACTGGGAATTCTCAAGCTGCAGAGGAATAACAGTTCTTTTTCTCATCTGGAAGTTTTGAGAATTATTTTTGTAAATTTAAACATTATATTAAGAGAATTAAACACCTACATCACGGTGAGATGAGCTTCATGCCTTTAAACAGGTGAAAAACAGTCAAAAGTAAAAATAAAATAAATTCAAATGTAAGACAACATTAAAGAGTGTAATAGAACAAATACCTTATGAGATGGATTTAAGTGCCATAATTTGCAGTGAAGGTAGCATAGCCTTCATCTACACAAAATTCAACCAGACATTGGAACAGGAGAAAACCTTCCACGAGATTTACAGCAGTGGTTAAATGGACCCTTTGTAATAAAACAAAATACAACCTTGTACCTTAGAGCCAGTGCTGGGGCAAATGTGTCTATATAGGTACAGATGACTCCATTAAACACTTCAAAGACAAAGAGCATTTTACTTCTACTTTTATATCTTGATGGGAATTTTTTGTCAAAATGCCATTGCATGAGAAAATGCTGTTTTGCTAAAATTCTTTGAATGATTTTAAAACATCTGCTTGAAATGTCTTAGATTCAGTGGATATTCACCGAATCTGAGTGAAAGTTCCAGAAAATGCTTAGTGGGACTGGTCAGACTTGCTGATTGTAAGATGGAGTCTTTAGCCATAGGTGAGTTGATTGAGAGGTCTCTAAGCTGAGGACCTCAAAAAAGCAAGTTTTTATATCCACATTTTACTTAAAAATAAGTATTTAAGAAACCTTTAGACTAAATCTGAAGAATTTATATTCCAGATCTATACTATTCCATATTATATCTATCTTCCATCTTTCCCTTCCCTTACAGATGATAATGGATTATGAGCTATTGTGTGAGAAAGTAGACTTGAACATAATTTTACGATGGAAAATCAGGCGTTCTTATTATTGTGTGCCAGAGCAAGTGCTCAAAAAGACTTTTTCACCTGATGATACAGATGTGTCTCTGCAATGGTGGTGGTGAGTTCTCCAGGACACAGCTATGAAGCAGGGGTGGGTTGGCTCTTTAGCATCCAATCTCATAAAGTGAGGACTCTAAAAATAAGATTAGGCTTAGGAGGGCCATGACTGGAGAAAACTAAGTGAAGCAGCATTAATGCACCTGAACAGTGTGTACATCTGCAAAACACTTGTTCCTTTTCCTGTTCAGTAACATCACTGACTTACAGAAGTGGAGGAAGACAAGAGACCTCATGAGATCTTTCACTCCAAGTGTCATTTCCTTCCATTCTGGGTGCACAACACAAAAAGTAGAGCAGATTTTGCACAGTATGCACCAGGGCTCAGGGCAAGCTCCAAGAGTCAGCAAAAGAAAAATGTGTGAGAGATGACTCTTTCCATTTGCTGGCTCCTACCTGAGCTGCTGACTTAGAATAAGGTCTGAAATGGGTGCCTTATGCAGCAACAAAATGTGGCCAGCATCTATTCACCTCTGTGTAATATGGTCTCCTGGCTTCCTCTGAATTTCTGTCAGCTCAATTAGCCTATTATTTGGGAAATGAAAATGTAGGCTGGCAAAGACCCCTTGAAAGATGGTTCACTTCTGACTGTGGCTATCACTTGACTGGACTTTGAATAGGCCATCTGGAAGTACTTTGCTCTAAACTTTTCTTTAAAATGACCTACTTGAGAAGCTCCATTGTACTTTTGCGTCATCTATTATAGTGTGTCATGATCCTGATAGTGAGAACATCTTCCCTAATATTTAACCCAGATCTCCTTTGTCATATGTTATGATGTTTGCTAGTTGTGCTGTCCCACACAGACACAGGGAACAACTGATTACTGTCTTGTTTTCAAATCCTTTATATAGATTAGAAGAGAGCTTTATGTCTACTCTAAGATAAACAAACTCAACTCTTTTAGTCTTTTCCCACTGGTCATGCTTTCTTAGACCATTATTATTGTTTCTAATTTCTACTAAACTCACTGAAATCTCACACTACATACTTTGCAAAGTGTTTTTTCCAAAAAATAGTGTAGGGATACAGCCAAAAGGGGGTTGCCATTGTACAGAGGAGACCTGTTTTGTTGTAAGTTTGACACGGTGTTTCGTTGGATATCAGGGAAAGAATGTTTGTAATTTTTCATACATGTAAAATGTTAAAAAATATGATGGGGAAATTTGGGGAAAAATCAAAATTATCTTTATTAGAAAGACAAGAAGCATTTAGATTTTAGCAATGAATTTAGAAGAATCTCGGCTCTGAAAATTGTCCTTGTTAAATCATATTCAATGTCACAATTGTTTACATAAGCAAGGATAATTAGTACATCTGCAATCACTTTTACTGGCAGTCTATGAAAGAGCTGAATGCTTCAACTTCAGCTCTTTATAAAGTAAAGAATAAGTCAATGTTATGTAATCTAAACTATAAATATTGAACACAAAATTACCAATTAATGTTAGGTACTAATAGGTCTCTAGGAATAATAATAATAAAAAATTACAGCATTCTAATTTTAAGCAAAGTTATTAACTAAGAGTTGGGTTTGCAGAATCTTCATTAGAACATCATTTTTTTCAGCATATATTTTGTGCTGTAAATACTAAACAAATATTGACTAACTCTGAGTGAAATAGCAGTAAAATTTTTACAGCAGTAAAATTAATTCCTGGAACTACCACAGAGAGCTTAAAAATAAAAGGAATGCATTATCAAGGGAACAATTTCTCCTGATGGCAACTTTTACTTTATTTCCAGTACCTGCCCTTCATGTACTGGAAAATTCTCTTCCATAATTGCTTCTTTAATATTGGTATGAAGACTCTTCAAGGTACCTTGGCAGTCATTTCTTTCACAGTTATTTTTATTACAAGTAATAGTATCCCACTTGATTTCCAGGATTAGCCCCAATTTGATTCTCTTTCATATGACCCACAGTCTGTTGTACCTTAATAATGTTATTTTAAAGGATGCCTAAGAGGTTTCTGATATTCAGAAGGCCTACTCATTGGCAGGATTTTTTCCTTCTGAAGAAATTAGTACGTATAGTTATTTTGAATGTGGATGAGCTTTTATATGTGTTTAAGCAAAACCATTGATACTGTAACAATTCACTTTCTTGTAATAGCTATTTGATAGAGAAATTTAAATGAATAATGTCTTTGCTGTGTGTCTTTAGAATAGCTGATCTTCTCTGATTTATATCAATGACTATGTAAATATTCCTCAAACCTGCAACATTTCTTCTAGATGTTTCCTGTGATGAAATGTTCTAACCTCAATTCTTTTTTGTTCTGTTACAGATATCTCTTTCAAAAAATGTCCTAGTTCTTGATGTTGAATATTTTACCTCTATTTTGTGAACCCTCTTCATTTTAAGATTAGAAAAAATAGCCCTCTGAAACAGACAATATGGGCCAAGTCATTCCTTTAGGGTATTATTTTAGACAGCTGCATAGCAAATAAGCAAAGTAAGGCTTATTTACACACAGCCATTGAAGCATTCATTCCACTGATTTATAGGACACCAAAAGGTCTTTGAGACACAGAACAAGCGATTTTGAGCTGAAGTTGAAAGAGAGGATTTTCTATTCTGCCCACCACCAGCCCCAAAGGTATTAAAAAAATCAATTGTAGGATTTTTTGCCAGAACAGATAAATACAGTACAGTCCTACATCCTGGATAATATTGATCTCAGATGCTGAGTCTCCATTTTTCAAACTGTAATCATAATAAGCATTTGCAAAGGTCTTAATAATATAGTATTTTGAAATTGCTTCTTTAAAAGGTAAAACATGCATATTTGTTTTTAATTAAACTGTGAAGGCTGTGCTGTGACTAATGCTACCAAATGTTTTTGATAGTGAAATGGGCTAAATGTTAACGTGCTGATCTGGGGAGACCAAAGGGGGCATAATTTCCATAAGCATTGAAGATATTCTGATACCATTGAATGTTTTATTGATATTCAGCATTTCTTAATTTAATCTGCTTTTAATTAAAAACAATTACACCTCTGAGTATGTGAGCTAGTTATACAAGCTCTCACATATAGGTATTTCCAGAAAGTTCTAGGTCTTACAGTAAGATGAAACCTCCAGGATCTGGAGATGCCTATTTTTCCTTATTGTTTGTAGGGGAACCTTTGATTTTCAGTTAGCACCACAACCTGACATAAACCAAACAGCAGTCTAATAAGTTATGAAATTAAATGATAGCTTTGTGGAATTTATTTTGCTTAGCATCCATAAATGTTCAAATTGCAACTGTAACAAGAAGAAAATAGCAAGAAGACTTAGATGGTGATATTAGTATTAATAGTGTCAATTATATGGTTGGAATATCATGATTTCTGAGTTTCAAAAAAATATAAATTTTTGAATTGGAAAAAGTTCAGAAGGACGTCAAATAATTGGCACTTATTTGAACTCTGGAAAATTTCCTTGTATTGACACACTCATAAATATCAGTCTATTTAGCCTATGCAAAGCAAAGGTTAAGAAGCAATGTGCTCTTAGAATTTATGATCTCTTCTACCAAGCCAGGATGACCAGCAGATCAAGGTCAACAAGCTTGTCAAGAACACAACTTAAGCAAATGGAGAAGAGGCTGCCAATGACACCTGGTTACAGTTGTAGAGACCAATCTGACTCCTCTTTTTTGGGTTTAGAGTCCTCCTTGTGCTGCTACTGTGTTGGAGATGGTTAAGCGAGGAAGCAGAGTCCAAGAGAGGAGTTCTTGGAGGGTTTTTTTTTTGGAGCAGCAGATCCATTTTTTCAAAAATAAAGATAATAATTGGTATATTGAAGACTACAGAAGTGCCTCTTGCTTGGCTACAGGCTGTAGACATGCAATGCTACATCTAGCCTGCAGGTACTGGAGCTTTGATAAGTCCAGGGCAAGGGATGGGGCAGCTGTCTATGACAGTACCTGTTTCTTTCAATTAAATCGAAAGTGTTTCTCTCTTCCCACTCCCCCTTCTCCACATATACCCTCCACCCCCAGTACACATCTACAGTACAAGGTCCTAAAGTTATACAAAATGAATTTCTACCACAGAGTTTTGAAAGTAAGTGGTCTGAATAACAGACATCCTTTAGGATTTAAATCAATAGTGTTACTGTTTATTTCTGAAGATAATTTTTGTCATTATAGTTGTTGAAAAGAAATTCCAAGGATTAAAAATTATTCATATCATTCTTGAATAACATGTATGAAATTTAATCATTCCAGTTTATAGACTTTTAACAATGATTCAAACAAAGATTGTAAAATTATCTTAATATCCTTGTTCCCCTATTCAACAAATGTGCCTGCTTGCAAGCCTGTTGGAAGTCACAAGCAGCTTGTATTGGAATACTAACAATGCTATTCTAAAAGCAACTAATAAGAAAAAAACAGAAATGCCTGTAAAAATTACTTTAGAATGTCTTTGGAAGGAATAGTCTCCCAATTTCAAAATCATTCAGTTCAGAAGCATTACCATAATCAGGTACCATTATGGTAAATGGGACATTTTCTCTTGATTTATTATTAGTCAAAGGCAGAAAAAAAATGCTTAAACTCTCTTTTAAAGGTTAAAAATTTATACCTGTTTTACTATACAAGGGAAAAAAACCCAAACGAAAACCCTATTATATTTTGTGGGGCACAGATTCCTTCAGTTTCCTTCATACGTTATACATTTCAACTTCCTATGTCACCACTGCAAAGATTTCAAATAGAAAATATTTTAGGAAATTTTAAAACTATTTGGATAAGATGTGATAAGTGAATAGGGTATCCTTATATAGGCTAATTTTCAAAACTCTCGGATCTGACAGATCAATACTGGTATTTATGCATTATTTTGGATCAGGTTCAAACACAAAAATGAAGTTTATATTTAGTCAACTGTGGTACTTTTAAAGTTTTTTACAATAATGTCCTTGAGATTGTAACTCAAATACCAAAACTTCTCAGAATTTATTTCAAATCATTGAAACATTCTATGCAATTAAACCCAGGTTTCCACACCTTGCAAATAGACTGATTTGTATTATTTAGTTGTCCTTTTCTCTACTCTAGGCAAAGTCTTTATTTTCCTTCAAAACACATTCAATTGTACTCCTACATAATTCTGAGAGAAATTAAAGAGCTTTTAGTAGGTAACAATATTGTTTTCTTTTCTCTCTACCTCACTGTACTATCCTGGTACCACTTTTGATCCTCTTCTGAGATAAGTCAAACCTACTGAAAAATGTAGTAGAAGACATGGAAACATGAATTACAATATTTTTCAGATCTGTACTTTCATATATGTGTTTCCACATGTGTGCCAGCCTTGATATGGACATCAGTGTATGGCCAGTTACTGCAGTTATGTCTTTAAAGATTTCTCATTCAGTGGTTGCTCACAGAGGATCTGAAGAATCAATTCCAGTCTAAGTCCAAAGCAGAGAATAAACCCTGTCTTTGCTCTTTCCTTTCTGTCACTCTTTCTCCCTCAAAGCCAGCTTCAAGTAAGAGTTGCATAATTGCTAGATATTGTTTCCACAAAATGCATTTAAGAATATAAAAACTTGCTTGCAAAATGAAATGTAAAAAATTCTTAAGGGGATGTCAAATACACAAGTGTGAGCAGCTCTGAAACAGCTACAATTGAAAAAAACATGTATACACTAGAGAAGTGCTCAGCATGTACTAAGTCATCACTAGTACTTCATCTTGATATCAGTGGAGTGAGCTAGTGATGTCTATATCTATGTCTTCTTCCCACCATCTCCTTCACCCCTGGCAGGCTCTGCACACCAGGAGGCACACACAGTCCAAGACTGGCTGCAAAATCATCCCAAGAGAATTCATCATTACCAGGATCGAGGTCTGCGTGAGGAAGTTTCAGTATAGAATGTGTAGCAACCCTAACCACTAAATAAAATTATAGACATATATGACGTAACAATCATTGGAAAAGCTTCAAAAAATCCTTTAATTGTTTCCCATATAGAGGAAAAATTTTTGCAAGCATCATATGGTGATGACCCATAAAATTAGTTCATATCTTAAAGGTCATACTCAGGCAAGGAAGCTGGTGAAGTCAACTAATATTTGTTTCAGAAAAAAAGTGGCTTGGAATTCTAGTGGTTTACAGGAATGTAAAGAAAACGAAAGATGTACATGAAGGATTGTAGTATGGAGATACTAGACGATTATTTTTTGCATGTCTTTAAACACATCAACAAAAACCATATGTTTCTGTGAATATGAAATATCTTACATTTGATTAGTAACTAAGAGAGATATGAAATAGTTTATGAAGTTAGACATTTACAGGTAAACCAAAATTGTTTCAAAGCTTGCTATATTGATCCATGGATAATTTATTCTAGTTTTCTATAGCCGTGAGGGAAAGGAGGAAGCTCAGGAGGGGGGAGAGAGAGAATTTTGTGCCAATATTTAAATGGAATGACCCTTGATGCTGGGAAAAATAATAGAAAAGTGATATTAGACACTATTAATAAAGAATTAAGGAGGGTAATTTATACCAGTCAAAAGTTTGTGCAAAATAGATGTTATGAAACTAATACAATACCTATTTAATGAGATTGCGAGTTTGACTGGGAAAGGTAGCAGTCCTGATAGAATACAAGCACTTATATATATACCTCTGCAAGGAATTTTACTTGAGTTAGCATGACATCTTGATTGACAAAACAAAACATAAGAAAATTATGAGAGTCAGATTATGAATATGAAATAAACTGTTGATTTGTCTCTAATTGTAAAGAGGGAATAGTTTTCCCTATCTGAGGGCATAGGTTTCCAGCAGGACACGCAAGGATTCTTGATCCAAGCAATGAATTCTTTCAAATCAACATTAAAGAAAAGACAATGCAACTATGGGTGAAATTTACAGATTAAAAAATTTAGGGGAGAGTTAAAAAGGAAAGAAGGGTCATCACTGTAGAAAAATCTGGATTATTTGTTTGCCTGGATGTAATTTAATGCAGTTAAACATGAAAGTATCACTGTCTGTTCTGAAAAGCATTTTGACCCCCAAAAGACTTTCAAGGGGATTTACCTGGTACAGTAGATGACCAGTTGATGGTAAACCTCTGCTCTGCTTCTTTCATACTTCTATGTCCTTGGCCAACTTAACAGCAAAATATCAAGAAAAGCAGACATATTCAGCGTAGTGATTCCAATCCTGATTTATTGTAATCAAGACAAGTGGAAGAAAGCTGCAGTGCACACCTCTGCAGATATTTTCATATCTTTAGCTACAGAAATACAAATATTTTAAAATGTACAATGATATTCACATTCAAATGGATATAAGCTTAATAAATTTTCAGAGCCTTGAACTTCTGAACTTTGTTCTGGGATTTTTCTTTTCATGGAGTTTTTCATTCCTATACAGTTGTATAGAAATGTATAAGGTGCTAACCCTGGTGTTCAGTGACAGGACATATAGGAATGGTTCAAAGCTGCATCAAGCATGCTTCAGTCAATATTATGGAACATTTCTTTACTGAGTGGTCAAACACTGTAACAGGCTTTCGAGAGAGGTGTTTGGTGCCCCAAGTCTGTCAATGTTTGAGGCGTTTGTACGATGTCCTTAGTAACAACACGCATCAACTTTTGGTTGAAATAGTCAGAAAAATTGATTAGATGATCATTGTAGATCCTTTCCAAATGGAACTACTCTATTCTATTTTATTCTATTCTATTCTAATCAACATGTCCCCTTAATGTTTTAGGAAACAACGTCTTTTTATCATCCTATTAATTGTATTAATCATATCAATAACAATTTACAGAGATTACATTGCACATAAGAAAACAGCACACATCCTTTTACTAGCATTACATCTATTAAAAATAACATTTTTTGCTTTATAATCAGAAATCTAAGTGAGAAAATATTGTGTTATTTATTTCTAAACTAAAGTATCAATGCTACCAAAAGCAATAAAAATTTAATGAAATATAATTCTAAAAGCCATCTAGTTTTGGTATTTTTACTATTTTTGTGCTTTTAAAAGTATATAGAAAGCCAAAGTAACTTTTAAGTCATTGTGTTTTGAAGCATCTTATGACAGTGTAGAATCATAAAGTCATTCAGACTGGAAGGGACCTCAGGAGGTCCCTGGTCCAATCTCCCTCTCACAGCAGGGTCAGCTATTCGGACAAAACAGGCTGATCTAGGTGGGGCTTGAAAGCCCTCAAGTTCAGCGACTTCAAAATCTGGACAGCCTTTGCCACTGTCTGACTGTCCTCATGGGAAAAATCTTCTTCATCCAGCCTGAACTGAATTTTGAAGTTACACTCTTTGTTCCTTGTCCTGGTGCCACGTTCTGCTCTGTATTGCCTGGCTCCTTCTTCTCAATACGTCATTGAAGTTCTGGTTCAAGGAGTTGGGTATTTGTATTGCAATAAACATTTTTGTATTTTGAACATAATAGATAGCCATTTGGCTTAAACACAAGAGTATCATGTTCACTGATTTTCATTAAGGATTTTGGTGGCACCTATCATAATATCTGTGGACAATCATGTTAATTAAACACAAAACAATCTCATAGCCAAACACTGACAGAGCTATCTGCATAATTTAACAAAAGATCTGATAACAGGAGGACAAAATACGGATGTCTTCTTCGATGTAGCAGAGCACAACAAAAGCCCAGGGCTGAATGCTGAAACCATGTCAAATCATGCCAGAAATAAGGTGTACACTTTTAACACTGAAGATAAACAATGTTTCAAATAACCTGCCTGAGGTCATGGCACATTATTCTGGAAACATTAAACAAGACTGAATGCTTTATCCCCTAAAATATATACTCTACTTCAAACAGGAATTAAATTGGGAGCATCCTGTGGCTTGTGTTAAGCAGGGGGTCAGACTAGATGATCACAATGGTCCCTTCTGGCCTTAACTTCCGTGAACCTAAGCGGAACACAGCACCAGGAGAACTCAAATCCCCTCACAGATTTAATAAAAGCCAAAAGCACATGACTGACCCAGAGGCAATTTTGAGAGTTGCTAGCATGACCGACTGCTGATAATGTAGGGCTCTGCCAAGTGGCCAGAACCTGGCGCTGATAGGACACATTTCACAACTGACATCTGAAATTTCAGGTAGTTTTGTGCATCACATGCAGCAAAGCTAATGACTAGAGAAGACAAGGAAGGCACCAAGCTACCAGGAAAGTGATTCTTTTAAAGAAACAAAAGAAAATTCAATTTTCTCTAATTTTATCTCTTCCAAAATTTAATAATAGGATTTGCTAATTGAGAATTGCAAGGTTTGGGTTTTTTAAAATTATTGTAATGGTTTAACCCTAGCCAGCAACTAAGCCCCACACAACCATTTGCTCACTCCCTTGAGTGGGATGGGGAGAGAACTGGAAGAACAAAAATGAGCACACATATAGCAACATACTTCTAAATAAATATCTAGTAGTTATGAACACTGCTTATCAAATTTATTCATATTCTAATACTGGTATTTATTTTGAATTTTTAGCTGAAAACTTTATCAATAACTCTGCAGTGAAAACCAGAGAAACCATAAAAGAAGAAGACATAGTTATAGCTGATAGAGTGTCTGAGACTGGGTTTTTCATTTCCATATCTCTGTACGCTATACGTGAGTCAATTTTATTGTTTAATAGTCACTTCTTTCTTTTACCATCTCTATTCATTTCTTGTATGCTGGAAACACTTCACTAATTTCCATATATTTATCTCTCATTTACAATGAGACAACTCCCAGAAACAGAGGCTGAAACTGATTTCATCTAAATTTAAAAGTACACAGCACAAATGTCTGGTTTTTGGTTTAGTCATCCTAGGCTCCCTCAGAAATCAGTAAAGGGAAATTAGCACTTCGGAAGTGTGATTCGTCTGATGTACACTTGAGGATGAGAATCATTTTTCCTTCAGTCTGGAAAACAGACAACTGGGAGAAAGGATACGAAATGCAAAGGGGTTACAAAATCATGAATGGTCTGCAAAAAGGTAAAATGAGATCAACTGCCCAGTGTTTCTGAAAAAAAAAAAAAAAAAAAGAGAAATAGAAGACACTAAACAAAGATGACTGTAGCTTCATTAAATCAACCACTCTAAAAATGAACGAGAGAAAGTAGAGTGAAAAATAGACCTATGGAACTCCATGCCAAAAGACTGCTTAAAGTGCATATGGATGTTAAAAGAAGATTGCACAAGGAGATGTAAAATAAATAATTTTCAAATTGCTAAAATCTCAAAATTACATACACAGCATGAAAATCCTTCTAGTTGAAATAGCCAGAGACCAGAAGAGTAATCAGGAAAAGTACCATATACATGCTCACCCTTCCCTGAGGTAGGTGGATCCCTGGTCAGCCTAAATATGGTTCTATTATGTTCATACACTGACTATAATAGATGGAGTGGAGACAGTTTAAGAAGCAAGTTAAAATCTACACTGCAGATGACTGTATTTGATCAGATGAAATCCACTGAGTGTCTTTGAAAACAAAATCAGCTCAGGTTTAAAATAGGTTATATGTGGGAGATGAAGGAAAATCAGCCAATAAGGTGCTGGACTTATCATTTTTGTAGGCAAACAGACTTCCCACCACAGTTCTGCTTGTACCTGGTTCTTGCAGTCCATTAATGTAATCGTAGGGCTGTTGGCTTTTCAAATAATACTTCTGAAGTTCCTGAAATCTGAAATTGAATGGAGTTTACCGCCACAGGTTAAAAAGGACTGCTGCAGATTAACCACAGTTGGTAGCTAAACCCCAGCAGAATGGAGACAATCAGAAGGGCAAAAGTAAGAAAAATTACCTACATAGCCCACCAGAGGGACCTGATTCTTTTTTATTTACAAAAGGAGATTCAGCTGAGCAGACACCTCTGTTTTAATTTAAACTAGATTAATCTCAGCTTCATTTCTGTAAAGGTTAAAATTATTTTGTACTGATATATTTGGAGGGTAGGGGGTTGTATATCTGTGTAAATCCATGCAGTCATTGAACAGAGAAACTAAGGTTTGTTTCAACTGTCTTCCTCTCAAGACATGGCTCTTCTCCACATCAGAACTGGATGTAAAAAAACCTGTAGTATGTTCTTCTATGACCTTAGAAGAGCATCTCAGCAGATTATTTCAATTACTATAACACCGATTTTTCATATACTTAATATTGCACACATAAAAACCTTCATGTCGTCTCTCCTTTCCTGTGACTCCTGTCAGATCTTGTAATGCAGCTTGACATATACATATCATCATGTTCTCTTTTTAGAAACTGGTTTTCCTTTAACCTTAGCTGACTACTCTAGTGGAAGTCCTGGCAAGAAGCAATACTTTAAGAGCTGAGTGAGCAACGCTTTACTACCTTTAAGAGCAGAGTGAGAAAACAGTGTTTAAAAGGCTCTGCAGAGTTCAGGGCTCTCTCCATGGTCCATTCTCACAATATTTCCTTGATTTCCTAACAGAAAATCTGAGCCATGTCAGCAGCCATAGGCTGTTGCCAAGTTTGCTTTCCTCTCACCTTTCTCTCCCTTCTCCAAAACTGGTGTCAGATATATAATGAAGCTCAATATAGTCTGCAGGATCCAGAATAATGTATCCTATATTTATACTGTAGTGATACTGCCATATCAGCCAAGATAACAGACACTTGATACATACAATACATGCATTTTTTGAACAGCTGAATTATAGTTTTCCTTGATCAAAAAGTAAAATGAAGATAATATGTGTAGCAACATTACTCAAATCAGATGATCATATTGAATTTTTCATACTAGAGATTTAACCAGAGAAAAGCTTAAAGCAAGTGACAAAAATAACACTCCAGACTTCCCATACGTTTTTAAACAGAATGTGGAATGAAGGGGAAAAAAATAAAAAAAAGCACCTTTAGAGTATATTTTGAAGGATAGATGACTGTACCTACTGTAACAAGTCTCAGTGTGTTTCAAATGTGTGGAGCAGCACAGAACATACAGAAAGAAATAGATCTTTAGGTAACAGCCGAGCAGAGAGGTTTTCAAAATATCAAGTTCATGTATTCAGAGCAAATTATTTTTCAACATTGTAGACTGAAAGGGATGTAGATCAACAGGCACTTTTTTGGCAATATATCTGCATTTCTCAAGCAGTTTTATGGAATATGAGAGATGATCTTTGGCAATTTACAATATGCTGAAGATTAGACAGAGAAATAATCTACTGTAACAAATAGAACAACACTGTGAATAGAGATGGTGGAAAATATCCTTTAGTGGTTTGTAGTGGAAACCAGTGCAGTTTAGGGCTTTTCTCCATCTCACTATTGTTCATGCAGTTTGAGTACTAGATGATAAAGAAGCTAACATGAGGATTTATCAGGAAATTACAATGCTGATTTTTCTGATGACATTACTTGGCTCAGCTCTGTGTATTGATGGTAAACAAAAGATCCACCAAACAACAAGAAAATCAAAACAAAACAGTTTGATGGTTTCATCAATAAAAGGAAAACAAAAAATATGGTTATTAACATCCCAAAAGGAGCACATAACTTCAGAAAGAGAAATATTAAAAGAAATAAGTCACTTTTTCTATCCAGATTGGAGCCTTGCAATGAAAATGATACTGTGGTAGACATCCAGCAATGGTGACCAAATGCTGCTAATGGCTTTTATAACTTTGAAAAGATTTGGAAAAATAGCATTGTCCCAAAAATGATTTCTCAAAACTGTCATCTTTATGAAACAGTCATAAAGATATTTAGTAGTGGTTAGGAAGAACTATTAACCAACTCAAAACCTTTGATTGAAGGGGTTTATCAAAACTTATTGGGAAGTTCATTAAACTGTAATTTCTAAGGAAAGAAGCCAAAGTCATTAATCAGACATAAGGGAAGAATGGAGATCAACCTATTCAGGATAAGCTTTAAGAGTAATATCAGTGTGACCTTTCTGTCAAGTAGTAACATAAACACCATTCAGAAGTAGAAGATGAATGAGAGCTAAGAAAACCTAAGTGAGACAATAGGCAAAGAAACCCAGTTTGTCAACATGACACTAAAAAACTGAAGACCATCATATCAAAATAATTATAGAAATTGCAGAAACCAGGGCCCAGTCCATGACCAGGATGGTGCAGAAAATTAGACAAGAACAAGAAAAAAATACTTTTTTTCACTAAAAGATTTCAGATGTTATAAAAGATTTCAGCTCCTCAAGGAGAGCTGAATAATCCTTTTAGGATTTTTGAGCAGTTTCTCACTATTCACAGTTCAGCTGTGTCTGAAGTCCTTCCCCAGTATGTTGATTATGCTTAAGAAATACTAACCAGCAAATTAGTTTTAAAAAAGCCAATTGTGAAGGGATTCCTTCATGACCCCCTACCAGTCTCCATTTAACATGGATCTCAGTCAGATTTAAGAAGTAGTCTAAAGTGTAATGAAGAGATCTCCTGAGTCGGCTTCTCCTCATTTCCCTCAGGGACTTTGATCCAGTGTTGTAAATGGCACAAGAAGTCTGACCGCTAACACCTAGGAGCACAGCAAAAAGATCTTACCTATAAAACCTTATTGGAACAGGAGCCCATCATCTATATTGAAGGATTCTCTTTTTGTTAGAAAATGTTACTATTTTTTTTTATCCCACAATTTTCTAATAAATATATTCAAAGTATTGTCCAAAGCTAATATTTTACTATTTTGTATTTGCTTTTAATTTCAAGTAGTGTATTCAGTTTCTATGTTTACTCAACATCAATATTTGAATAGTCTTTCAGAGATACATGCTGAAGCCATGGCCAATCAAGCCTGGCTAATGTTATACATCTATTTAAACCTGACCTTCAACTCTTCTCTCTGATCAACCAGTGCCTTCACTGTTCTTCAGCTAATGGATTTTTAGCACCACATGTGAAGTGTGGAGTGTGCATCAGCATCTTTTACATTCATTCTTTCCAGAAGACAGAAGAAAGGGAATATCTGACTAAAAATGTCTAAATGGATTCAGCTGTACAAACACAACCTATTTATTTGCAGAGGGGAGACTGAATGACAGAGCTCAGTTTAAATGTGGCAAAGTGTCAATTTAATTGAAACTAATAAATATACGTGTGAAGGGTAGCAGACAGACAGTTTATTGTTTGTGGTTTTTTTGCTCCTGTAAATTCTGCTCAGTGAAAGCTGGTCAAATTTTTATGTTTGACTGTAAAGAGTCTCTTTTCTCTCTGACTTTATTTTTATTGGTTTGGGTGTTCTTTTAAGGCCTTCAACAGACATGGAAAAATACAGTAGTCTGAGGACAAAGGGAATTCATTGTAAGATTACTACAGCATCTTTGAACGTAAGAGTATGGATTTCCACAAAGAAATTCACATGAAGTCATGCCTACTTTTCAATTTAATAGAAACATATCCATATAATATGATATAATGTCATACTGAATAGAGGTACATTTATATTGCATTAGCTTTCACTTAAATAACTAGAAACTTTGCGGGGCAATCACTACTCTCTGCACAGACTTTAATTCATTTCTTTTTCCCATGAATGTCTTCACAATCTTCCTACTTGTTGGCCATCTATTATCACTACAGTTTAGTTTTAAACCTTTGTCTAGAAAATTTTTTGCATGTAAATTTAAACATTCAAAAAATCTTCCACAGTTCAGCAGCAAAACTCTTCTGTGCATCACATGAATGGTTGGTGGCTTGCATTGTTAGGCTACTAATATGGGAACTTGCACACCATTTCTGGGCAGTAACTAAACACAAAGGCAAGTGGACATGGGTAGCTAATGGTTAACTATTACTGGTAGTTGAAAGAAGTGTGTTTTAAATGTGGTATGATGAGTCTGGGGTCCTCTCTGAAATTCACAGTCTTTAATTCTGACTACTGCTAAAATCTTTGGGGGATTTTATGTCTCTTTTGGTATTCAATACCTTGCATTCACTTTCTTATTTATAGGTCAAAATGCATGCAAAAGCTTTCATTCAAAAGTATATGCCCAAAGGGATTTGCAGTAGTGCAAAACTCTCATGAAAATTTATAAAAGGAACCAAAGACCTTAGAATCGGCACACAGAATTCAAGTCTATTAACACACTGATCTCGGATAATGAAAAATCTGATAAATTACAGCACAAAGGGGCCTATTATGCAATTTATTCTGATCTCCTACATTGCACAGACTGTAACTTTTCACCCAGTAATATCTTGATCTCTGGATTAGCTAACGCTCTTCGAAAAAGACAAACAGCTTTACTTTAAACTTTAGTGGCAGATACTCTGTCTGAATCCCTGATTGTAGTACTAGTGGTTAATCACACTGATTGTGTCATAGATGTGGTTGATTTCTGCACTGAGCTTGCCTGGTATTCTCTGTCAGCCTTTGGATGTCAGTATGCCTTTATTTTATCAGATAGCTCTCTGCTATAAGGATTCTTTCCTCAACACTACTGTCATGATTTCGTGATCACTAAACCTCTTCTTTGATAAATTAAATGGAGAGAGATTCTACAAGGATTTAAAAAAATTACTGACTTTTTTTCCACCTTTGTTCTGACCTCGTTTAGTAAGGCTGTTGAAGTATTAACTTAATTGGTTTACATGGCACAATAAGTGGCCTAGCAACTCTGTACCTAACCTTCTCCTTCTACTCCACCTATTACCTCAGCCACAACTGGGGAAAGTGCATACCGGGCCAGTATGACCTATATTCCTGGTTCCTAGACGTATGGACTTTTGTTTGGCTTTAAATGAGAAAAACACATCAAGGGGCTCTCAGGAACCAATTTTTACATGATTATTCCTTTTGTCTCAACCAGTTTCACTCATCTGTAAATTTCATTACAGCTTTATGTTTGCTTCCAGTAAAGTATTTGATTAGCACTGGGCCAAAGAGAGATTCTTCCTGACAGGCATCCAAACTTCATCGACTGAAGATGCCTATATCCTCCACCAGCTGTTACAAGCAAATTAAAGCCTGGATCACTTATATTCTCCATTTATTTCTGCATTCAGATTTAACAGTCAGTCCTCAAGGATAGGGTACCCTACCAAACACTTCATACAATTTATACAGGCTACAGTAATAAACCTTAGACATGAAGGCATTAGTTTAATTCATATCCAAACAATCTATAAAATAATTATTAGCCTGGTTATAATGACAGTAAAACTTACCATTCCAATTATCTGGCTTTCACCTCTCTTTCTCAATAATAATTTAGCCTAAATTGATAGAAACTTCCTGATGTCCCCCCTTTCTGTGATACTATGCTTGCCCCTTCATTCCTGCATCAGATCATAAGCTTGATAAAAGGTTTTCCTCAAGAACTGGAGAGGGAGTGAGTTGTCTCTGACCCAAATTCTTACCTCACTCATTAAAGAAGTGTGATACTGATGTTTTCTTCATCTTGGGTAATTTTTTATATTTTTGCAAAAAATCACCTTAATTTGTTCTTTTTTTTGATTGATTATCCCTAAATTCAGTTTTACCTCACTTCCAGGTTACATTCCTTCAATAATCAGGGAATGATCAATCATTTGTGCCTTGCATTTAGAGCTCTGTGGCCTTTGCTATTATCCTGTGCTTGTACTTTCAGGGCCTTATAATCTTGTATTGTGAGTACCCATTGCAACCTTTTCCACAGCAGCCTCCATGCTGCTTTCAGGTCATACAACTGATATTTTATTAGCTCGATGTAGTAACCCAGACATCCTTGTCCTAGGGCCATTAATAGCACATTCTACAAAAGCAGTAATGTGGACATTGTGCTCTGATAAATGCTGACTATCAGTATCCATCAGTTATGGCAATAATACCAGTAAATTTTTTTTACTATGCAATCCATAGCTGGAGTCGAGTACTATCTTTTTACTTTTTCTTTTCTTTTCTTTTTTTTTTTTAATCAAGGTTAATCATTCTTATGCTTACCTAAACAAATAAGAAAATGAAGAAGCAAACCAAAGCAATTCATTTCTCTATTCAGAAAGCAAGAAAACCTCTCTTGGTATATACACTCTGGCTTTCACAGATAGGCACAATCTTGTTTTGGCAACATTTGGAGTCAGTTCTGGTCTGATTCACAGAAGTTTGTTTACCGTAGACTACCTTCTTGACATAAAGGTTCATTGAAGGTAATGAAGCAAATTCACTGTTACAGAATTGTAATTGCTCTGGCACTGTTTCTCCCTGAAAGTGACTGAAAAGAATTAGCAGATTTTTAAGTTCCTGCTAACTAATAAAGATATCTGATTGTTTGGTGGGCTTTATATCAGATTTCTGGGAAAGTAAAAAAATGAAATTATATAAGCTACTCTGAAATTCTAGCTGTTCCACTTGTCCTTATACAGACTCAAAATGCATATATGACAGTAACATTAACATTCTGAGACTGACATCTATTATAGGCTGGCTTTATCCTCTGAACACAGCATAAAGCTTTTATGGCTAAGACAGAAATATTTCTGAGTGTTACACTTTAGTGAAACCCAAAAACCACTCTTGGTATCGGTCTACACAGGTCAGTGGTTCTAATTCTTCACCAAGACACTACAGTCTTTACCAAAGTCAATGAAAAATGAAAATGGCAGGAAATTTTGCCTTGTATGGTAAGGATTGAATTTAGCACGTCTTGTCAAGTAAATACATTTAAAGACAAACTGTATTGCAGCTCTATGTCTAGTTACAATTTCTGAAAAACATATTGTAGTATATATATGTGATATGTAATGAATGCACTCATTTTGAGTGCCCAACAGCATTGAGCAGAGAGCATAAAATATTTCTACCAAACACAAGGAATCTAGAAAAGTTTTTTGTTTGTTTTTCTTAGGAAGAGTAATCTTTGCTCTGGTAGCTACCTACTGATGAAGAACAAAATTAAATGGTAATAAATTAGTATAAATTGCAAAGAATCTTTAAATGAGTTTGTGAAAGATGAAATTCACAAGAATTTTCCCATTGTATCCTAATTTCCTTTTCAAATGATCAAGAATCCTTTGCAAAGAAAAAGAGTGGTTTGATACAGAGATGATATAAGGACTTCCAAGGAAGGTGACTCAATCTCCAAGTCTGTCCTACCTTTACTATGTGACTTTAGTCATTGAAGCAATTAATTGGTTGAAACTTAGCTGTGAAGAGGCATTGTTAACAGAGATAAAGACATTAAGCTGTCTTTATAGTTGGTAGAGAGAAAAATCTAGTTTTAGTGTGATCTCTAGTTTAGAGATTTCTCTGATCTTTAGATACTTGGTTGATGTTGAAGAGAATTATAGCCTGAAAGTGCCTGGTTTTAAATCCTAATTTAAAAGAGACTCTAAAGTCACTGGCTTACATATGGATACCTACACCATGGACAGCTATAACTGTTCAAATGATCCCTGCCCCTTGTGTATTTGTGCCTTATTTTCTGCATAGAAATTAAGGAAAACTATGCTATTTTTACAGTTTGATTTTTCTGAGTCTATGTAGACCATATATTCCCAAGATAAGGTCTTCTCTCATTTTTATACAAATGAGATTTTAACATGGAACAGTTCAACCACTACATTGATATGAACATATTCAAATTTTTAAGAAACAAATCTCTAAATCAATTTTAATAAATTATTTTCCTGACTCAAAATTGGATTTCAATTTTTACTTAAAGTAATATAGTTTCTCTTTAATGGCACATATATCTGCAAATTGCCAGAGCATCTCAATGTCAAGATAAGCTTGAATATATGAAATGTCATTCCGAAAAATCATTGCCTTGACAATGATCCCATTTTGCTAATTGCATCATCAACTAAAACCCCACCCTAAACCAAAAAAAAAAAAAATATTCTTCAGTCATTTCGTCCCTCTCTAGAATGCAGGTGTTGCACTTTACTATAAGGTGCTGTTGCTACGGTAAAGCAAGTATGTGCAAACTAGCACTAAGACAAAGCACCTGAGTGATTTTGAACTTTGTATAATTTATTGAGAATGTGTCTCCTCCTGATGAATACTTTTAGACAGCAGAAGGATGAGAACATCATAGAATCATAGAGTAGTTTAGCTCTCCAGTAACCAGAGAAGTGAATTTGGACATGTAGATCTCTGAATTTCAGTAATATGGAGGATTTAAATTTTTGTTAGTTTTGTTTTTGTAAATTCTGATATTGTTCAATCACTAACATTTGAAAAATAACATTAATGGATAGAAAAGGATTAAAGACCACTAATTGTAAATCCCAATAGCCTTAAATTCTCTGTTATTCGACTCAGTGAGAACCTCTAAGTATTTTCCAAAATGTAGATGTGTATGTAAGTACAACAAATCAAAAAGAAGCTAAGATTTCACCCTGTACAACAACACAACTGAAAATGAGCTACCACACTACCGTGTGGTGCTATAAAATCATCTGGCTTGCTGTGAACAAGGGCTTGACACTGCAAAGTTAAAATCTCTAGGTGACTCTTACATGAGGGGGCCTAACTGTTGCTGACTTCCTTATGTGTTGAACAAGCTGGCTTGGCACTGAAGAAATGTTGCAGAAGGGTGTCCTCCCACCAGAAAATATGAGTAACCACCATGATTCTTTAGGATGACTGCACAAGGGAAGTCATATGCCACACTGAATTTTTATTTTGCTCTTTGAGGGACGTTTTCATATATGAACAAGTTTTCTGACAGTGTCTTCTTTATAACAAACATCTCTGTAATATCACCCAGTGAAAGATCTGAAATGTCAGATGGAAACTGAGACTGAAGTAGCAGTGAAAAAATACCACCTAATTACAACTAGACAAAATATTTGCTCCGACATTCCAGGAAAAATATATTTTTCTTAAAAAAAAAACAATTTTATGATAAATTATTTTGATTATATCCTAATAATTAAAAATATTTCAACTTTAGAAATAATTAATTACATATGGTCTATATCCAAGGCTCCCACACATATTCAGTAGGTCTGAATATCTGAAAATTCCTGCCATGAAGCTACATGGACACCAGTGAGACATGTTTCACAGTGTATTGGGTCTGGCTGAGATGGAGTTCATTTCCCCATAGCTGCTCTCACAGTGCTGTGCTTTGCATTGGTAGCTAGAAAGGTGTTGATAACACACCAGTGTTTTGGCTACTGCTGGGCACTCCTGGCACAGCGTCAGCACTGTCTCTCAATATTCCTTCCCCCCTCCTCTATCAAAGACACGATTCTGAGAGGGGACACAAGTAGGCCAGCTGACCCAAACTAACCAAAGGGATATTCCATACCATATGACATCAGCTCAGAAATAAAAGCTAAGGAAAGGAGGAGGAAGCACTGAAGCCCTGCTTCCCAGGAGGTGGCCTGACTTGTTAATGGTCAGTAGAGAATAAACCCTGTTATTTTCCTCTTCACTTGTGAGCATGCAAACCTTCACTTTCGCTTTAGTAAACTGCCTTATCTCAATCTACAAGTTGTTTTCCATCTTATTCTCTCTCCCCTGTCTGGATGGGAAGGGGAGTGATAGAGTGGCTTGGTGAGCACCTGACATCCAGCCAAGGTCAACCCACCACAGACATATACCAAGCAAATAGGGGTGGTTAATTAATTCTATGTTAATATATGTATCCCAAGCAAACTCTGCCTCTCCATTGATTCACACTGAAGTAGAAGAGCTGAGACATTTCAATTAAATAACAACTTTTTCCACACAAAAAAAATCCTCCAAAACTTTGAGTAGATTTTTTAAAAACAAAATTAAATATATTTATTTCTCAATTAATTGTTAACATTTTAAATTATATCTATTATTTTTATTTTAAATTTCTACAAAGCCAAAACTTTATATAAATATTATAAAGCTATTCATTTTAGATTGTAGGTAGGAAAAGCTTAAAATGTTCCATATTTAAAAAATAATTTTATCTCTTCTCTGCAACAAGCTTGCTTTCTCTGTTGGTTCAACATGTTTTACTGC
Source organism: Chiroxiphia lanceolata (assembly GCF_009829145.1). NCBI lineage: Eukaryota > Metazoa > Chordata > Aves > Passeriformes > Pipridae > Chiroxiphia > Chiroxiphia lanceolata. The sequence continues at coordinate 77,813,279 of NC_045638.1, read as the reverse complement.
TATTAATTTAAAAACTTTCAGAGACCTACAGATTAGTACCATGTAAATACTAAAAGTAAATTAAATCACAGTCCTTTCTTGGCAGATGCATCAATATTTATTACTTAATTCATATCCCAACTGAATTTCTCTCCTAATTGTAAGCAAGCAAATAATGAGCTTCTTTTATCAGGCCATTATGTCATGATAGCTGAAGAGTCTTAGAAGATTTGCACTTTTCATAAGCTTTCTAGAACTTGCCTCCTGTGTCACCTGGTCTGCACTGAACTCATACATATAGCTATTTTATTACCTGCTAAGTATTTTGATTACAGATTCTAATCTTTAAAATAAAGCAATCTCTCCTGATACCTTCCAGTCACAGTCTCCTAGCAACAAAGCTTACTCCCCTTGATTCTGAATGCAGAAGAATTTATGGATACTTAAGCTTTTATGTTTTATTTCAAGCAGTCTCTCTTTATCTCAAGAAAGGCTTTGATTCCTTAAAACGCTATAAATCAGTGCAAGATCACAAATAGAGAATTTTAAACATCTTTTGTTAGACAAAACAACACCTTAACACACTTATAATCTTAATGGAATTCACTTGGGCCACACTCATATTATTTTCTGCATATGATGCTGGCAGGATTAGATAGCAGTAGGAGAAAGTTCCCTTCTTAAACGTGTAAGAGGAGTCTGTAGTTAGTATAGTAGCAAATTTCTCAAACCCAAATTCCCTTCTTCTTTAATACATGGAAAACAGCTTGCTTTTATTCATTGAAGATTTTATCCTATTAGACACACTAAAACAGCAAACCTTTACTGACAAAATCTTATTCAGTACTCATCATCAAAGATTTGATTGAAGATTTGACTTCTTTATTCTATAATGCAAAGTATTATAGGCAAAACCTGTGAAGCTCACAAACTGTTTTCTTCCTGTCTTGTGGCCTTTGCACAGCTGTGTGAAGCCACACAATGCTGAGTGCTCTCCAGTTCATTGCATTACTATGCTCCCTTCTGCTACTGGTACTCAACACTAATACCTGAGAGGTCAGTTCAGTAATTCTAACCCATTTATCAGCTCAAGTGTATAAGAGATTTGTATTCTACTTATCTGGTCATCTTGAGAATATCAAATATTATTATATTCATGCTGTAAAATCTTTCTGTTAGTGTACAGAAGTTGTATTTAACACACGGTAATCTCACCTGCCACTTCAGTCCAAAAGCAGAAAGCTTTCCAAAATGTTTATTTATTAAGCATAAGCGTATAAGGAGAGGTAGAAAGACTGTGACTATCATTCTACCACTACGTTTTCTTCATGTTCCCCCAAGTATGAGTCTTTCCAGATTATTCTATTTTCTTTCTTCTAATTTGATCAAAATTTGAAGAGGATAGATCCCTCAAAGATCTCAAGATGCAATGAGACGTTGGGTAGAGGAAAGATCCTTCAAATACGAAACCTTTATAATGTCCAAGATCACAGGAAAGAGAGAGATACCAGAGTTCAAGTTTCATTAGTCCCAATATGCAGAGAAATTGTAGTTATTATTAGAAATCATCACAGACTATATTATAGTCTCAGGTCATTTTCCAGACTCCCAAAAATTTTGTCAAAAGGTGTTTTACTATTTTTCAGTTTCAGTTTTTACCTTTTGTTTGTTTGTTTGTTTGGGGGTTTTGTTTGTTTTTTGTTGTTGTTTTTTGGTGGTGGTGGTGGTGTTTTTTGGGTTTTTTTTTGTTACTGAACAATTTTAGTATCAGACAAGCTAACATCTTTTATTTTCTGAAGTGAACTTTCAGAAGATATTTGATCAACTGGTGGCCTTCTAACATGGATTTGCTGAAGAAGAATCCAGTATGTGTTACAGCATGGTTGTCTGAGCCAATTTTCTATCAACACTTTAATAATTGCTATGACCTCTTATCTTCTAATGAAATATTTTTCTACTACACTTCTGTCTATGGCTATGGCCTTGGCTTCCTGTGCTGCTCACATAATCCTTGTGATGCCTGATTCTGTGGAATGTTTTTCCAGGAGTATTTCTGCAGCAGCTTCAGAGATATAAGAATTGGTGTACCCTTTCTAATTTGTGCCATCTGAACAGAAGCTGATCGACACTCTATTTTGCTCTTATTTCTGTGGACTTTCCATTTGTCAGTGTTAGAATGAACTCTAAGGATATTTGCAGGCAACTTATTACTTGCAAGTTTAACTTCAGTGCTGTCAGTAAATTATGATCTCTTCTGTGTCAACCTCTTTAGAGGCCTTCTATCACACCTTGATAATTCCTTGTTGAAATGATAAGGCAGTTAGTCCGACTGTAAACCCACTGACCCATCACACATGGAAAGTCATATTTCAAGCATATTGCTTTATGCTTGAAAAAAATATGTGTTACTGTGAAGTCACAAGAATCACCATCTCTTACTTTTTGTCTTGTCACACTAAAGCATCTGGGAACAATTGTAGTAATCTGCAGAAGCTCTTGTCAGGGCACCACAGGGGCTAGCGCTCCCTGATGACACAGGGCAGGGCCTGGCAACCAGGGCTGGTCCCACCACCCCAGATACCAAGCAGGGCAGCTGGGGGCAGCCTGGGCAGCCCCAGCCCACAGCACTCACCTGGGGATAGGGACAGGAAAAAGGACGGTGGTAGGGACAGGTATAGGGATAGGGATAGGAAATAGGGATAGGGATAGGAAATAGGGATAGGGATAGGGATAGGGATAGGGATAGGAAATAGGGATAGGGATAGGGATAGGGATAGGGATAGGGATAGGGATAGGGATAGGGATAGGGATAGGGATAGGGATAGGGATAGGGATAGGGATAGGGATAGGGATAGGGATAGGGATAGGTCAAGGCCAAGCTGGGCTTGGCTCAGGGTGGGGGCCAATGGCTGGGCAGAGCAGGAATGTAGAAGCTGGAGGCCACCCCTGCTGGGACTTTCCTGGGACAAGACCTGACAGCCCTCGGAAGCAGCCACGGGGTCCTGGACTGTGGGTCAGGCAGAGGAGGCCAGGCAGGGCTGTTAAAGGCTACTGGTGCCCTCCAGATGTTGGTAAGGTGTCTGGCAGTCAGCAAGCTCTCAGCACCTGAGCTGGAGACCACACCTGGCTCACTGACTTCAACAGGCACGAACGGACCCATTCTCCACGCATTAATCTAGCCCCTTTTTCAATAAGAGCTTGAGAGTGTTTTTAGATCTTTAGTGCCTTCTGGCAATAATTTCCACCTCATTTTCAGCATATGTGACCGTTACTGTTCAAGGATGACCATCTGCCCCACATGTCATCCCATCCCAGGTGGAATTCGGGCCCCCTCCTGCACTGTCTGCCTGCCAGCATTGCAGAGCTCTGCCGGCACTCAGTGCCTGGGTGCAGTCACGTGCTTCTCGCACTGCACACAGTCAGCACAGAGTGAGGGGGAGTTTGTCAGAGGTGACTGCTTTTAGCAACATATTTGTATACTTAAGCCTTGAGTGGTGATCCCCAATTACATCCTGCTCTTAATAGACCTTTCTTGAACCATCAGAAAGAAGATGAATTAATTAAACATTACTTAAAGTGTTTTTGAAACTCACTTAATGTCCTCAACAAAGCAGTGACCTGCATTTTGAAAGCTCCTGAACTTTGCACTTATTAATCTCCTAGACACTCAAAAGTGGCTCTTATAAAATGAAAAATAATGCATCACAGCAGCTAACTTTGATAGGGTATTGCCTAACTATAGTCTAACTATATTATACAGCTGTAGGTGTAATTGTGCTTTGCTGTTCCTGTTTCCTGTTCTTTACAGTCAGAGCTTCTTTTTTTTCAGTGCTGACCTTTGGATAATGAACGACAATAATATCAGTGAAAGAATCCTAGCCTATGTAATGGAACCCAAGTTAGGTTTGTTTCCATTTATATACACTTATAATGATTCCTATAATTTCACATGTAAGTGGATGCAAAAAAGAACCCATGGAAAAAATATATGAATAAAAAATTTTTTCCTTTTAGTTTCTTAATTGTTGAACGAATTTCAAGCTTTGTTTATGAAGTGTTGTAAATGCATAATCTGTCCTCCTTTCTTGAAAGCTGGAAGACATTTAAGATTTAATGGCATAATAAAACATTTGATAGAATACTTCTGTCTGTTAAATGTATTATCTTTTATTATAATAACATTTAATAGAAGAGAGGAAAATCTTTCTTTCAGACAACTTACATTTATGGAAAATAACTGTCATACTCTTAATATCAGTGATGTAGCCAGTAATTTAAGGAGAGCTGTGCTATCAGTGAGGTTTAATGATGTTATAAAATGAGTGAACCACAGTTATTTGTTAAAGGCATGTTCACAAAACTATGATTTCTATCATGCTGTGTATAAGTAAAAAATGAAAAGTCTATGAAACAAATCAATAAAAAGAGATGAATGCAAAATAAGCTATATACACCCCTCTAACATTTATGAAGTGCTAAGTCCTGGCTGGATAAAAATTTTGCTAGGAGATGGAGTCGTACTCCTCTCTTCGAAGATGAAATCAAGGGTCACGAAAATGCCATTTTTGCCCATCACTAATAGGAGACCCTGTAAATTGCAGCCACGTCAAGATGTCATTACAACTCTGAGACAAAAGAAAATGTCCTAAACACGTGGGGGCTACGTGGAATTAAGGGGCTTAGAAAGCATGAGCAAAACAGGTTTTAGCCAGGAAGCCTGAGGCAGAAGTTAACAGCGAAAGGGCAAACTGGGATGCTGGAGCTGTAATAGATGTTCTCTAGGATTTGGACTGGAGGAAAAGCAATTTCTGTACTTAAGAAAGAAAAGGCATAAAAGGAATAGTGGCTTTGCTTTTCTTTCTTCAGGGGACTATTTTTCCTCCTGGTGGAGTAGGAGCTTGTGAAATCTCTTAATATTGTGGAAAGCAAGAGGAAGAGCATAGAAGGGAATGCAGGAGATACATTGACATCTCCCTTTCTCCTTCAGGTGACCACCTGCATTGTGCCTGCTTCCCCTGGATTGTTCTGTTTCCTTGATCCTTACTTCTGCCAGAATATAACTTGTAAATTTCTGATACACAGAGAAGAACTTAAAAAAATTCTCATTGGAAGCTACAATCTCCCTACAGTTACAGCAGACTATGAATAGTGTTTGAACTCATCTCTTACTACACAAGAAAGACCTAAACATTAAGATATCCTAACTTAACCTATCCTATATCATGAGGAATGATATAAGCAGAAGGTTCTTAGTCACGTTCTGTGAAACCATTGTTCAGCTGAGAGCAGTTTAGTGCCAGAAATGAGTGGAAAGAGAGAAAATGCAACCACAAATCTAAAACGTGTTGATTAGAAAATTCATTTAGAAAAGGGCAGGAAGCCTAAATGTCTTCCCATTGTCCATTGAATACTTATTATAAAATTAATAAAACAAGGGTAAAATTTCAGTTTTTCTTCCTCCTCATATGTGTCCCAAACACTTAATTACAGTTAGTTTTATGCTTATTTTCTCTTGGGTCTGCTGAATATTTAGATATTTCCTGCAAAGTAGAAAGATTTCTAACAGCAGCAACTGAATGTATTTATTTTCTCTCTATCCTGACATACAAAACAGTCCAGGGACAAAAAAACCTGCAAAAAGATGAAAGACCTGGGTAAAAAAGGCTTTTAAGCAAAGGAACAATCTGCATCTAAGATGTCCTTAACCTCAGTAGTGCCCTAGATACAGCACAATTGGCAGATGGGCATGTGTGCAGACACATTTTGGATAGAGCAGAGTTCTCAGACTTGCTCTGGAGTACCAAACAGATGAGGCCCTGCAGGCAAGGATATGATGGCTCTGGAGAGAGAGACCTTGTTTCAGGGTCAGATGACATTTTAAGAAATCAAGAGAGGTTATCATAGAATCATAGAATGGTTTGGGTTGGAAGGGACCTTAAAGATCATCTAGTTCCAAATCCCCTGCCATGGACAGGTTAAGAGGATTAAGATTATACATCCAGGCTGTTTGTATTCTGCTGTTTAGGACTTTATTCAAAGAATGGATCAATTTTATAACAATCCTAAGCCGTTATTTCAGATACCAAAAATCATTCAATTCAACTACTTCATTCTGAAGTACTTTATACTCCATTAAAGCAATTACATATAGGTGTTTGCTTTAGGTAATGGCATAGGCATGACAACTGGTTCACCATCAGAATCTTTCACTGGGGGAAAAGAGTACTAAGAAATAAATTCTGTGAAATAAAGTAATTGACATCAGATTTTTCCCTTCCTGGCTGAACCGCTAATTCCTAGGACACTGAATCAGGCTCCATTTTCTACTGGACCACCATATCCTTCAATTTGGGTGGTAACATGCTGCTATAAACTGTATTGTACCACCTTACTGCTTTGGGAATTCACTCACTGGACATTATCCAAAAAATTCTAGATATTGACCATCATATGTAAAATGCAAAGGTGGTCTGCCACCTGTTTGCTCTTTGTCCAAAGCAGAACACATCACATATGTTAAGTCTGGACCTACCAGAGTTGATGACTGCTGGACCTATCATTCTCATTTTACATTGCACAGTGGATTGGCTTCAACAGGAGAGGTAATCCCCACAACACAATATAGACTAGTTGTTCATGCACTATTCTGTGAAGTAAACGTGAGCTACGATCCAACCAGGAATGAAGACATCAATAATAGAATCATTGAATGGTTTGGGTTGGAAGGAACCTTTCAAGATTGTCTAGTCCAGGCCCCTGTCATGGGCAGTACACCTTCCACTAGACCAGGTTGCTCAAAACCCTGTCCAACCTGGTCTTGAACACTTCAAGGGATGGTGCAGCCGCAACTTCTCTAGACAACCTGTTCCGGTGCCTCACCACCCTCACAGTAAGGAATTTCTTCACAATATCTAATCTATATCTACCCTTTTTTTTTGTTTAAAACCATTCTTCCATGTCCCACAGCTATATTCCCTGATAAAGACTCTCTCACTATCTTTCCTGTAGGTGTCCTTTAAGTTTTGGGTAGTGTTATCAGAGCACATCCTTGATGTGAATGTCAGCAGTGTGACTTCTGAGTTAGCCCATCAAAAGTAGTAGACCAGGATTCCACTAGTTTCTAATTGACAGAAAATAAGGACACAACTCCTCAGAAAGGCAAATCTTGTCTTCATGGAAACAGAAACATCCATGCTCATGGAACTGTCAGATCAAAAAGCCAAGTCTCCAAATGAGTTGAACAGGTAGGATTAGATGAAAGTTAGAATTGAAGGTAAAGTTTTTATTTCACGTTGTCAGTCATAAATCACGTGTCAACTGAAGTTCATATTCATGAAGAGAAGCTTATGACTGCTTGGGGAATCTTGATTTTGGATTCGAGTATGAAAATTTTGAAATCCAGCTTTGAACACCTCAGCTCCATTTTGCCTGAGAACCTGTGTAGCTAAGAAGAAAGTGTTCCATCAAGACAGTAGTTTGGGAATACAGTGAGGGGAATTGTTTGTACAGTCACTGTTGGAAATACTATTTCAACCCCATAAAATTACTTTGATCAAAATACATGTCTTGCAAGAAGAAAAAGAAGAAGAGGATCATTGTAATAGTCAAGCTCCCGCACAAAATTAAACCAAGAGACAGCATTTCCTATCAGTGTACCAGAAAGGGCTAGAGAGATGGCTGGACTTGAATGAGTCCTAGGGTAAAGATAATGAATCAAACTTGGAGTCAGGGAAGCTGGAGAACTGAACAACAAATCCAAAATGCAGTGTCTAATGCCTGATAGGTTTGGTAGCTGGGAACATTTATTTTGAAAGATTGCATGTGCAGGTAAAGGAGATAAGCTCTGAGGAATAGAATTGGAATTCAGCAAACTAATAGAGCTCTGATTGTTTTCCTATCTGAATAAAACAGAAAAGCCAAGATTGAATATTTTGAGATTTCACAGTGCTACAAGGAGAATAAAATTTGCAGAGATATCGGAAAGACAAACCAGTGAGTTTTCTGAGCAAATTGGCTTTTTTTTAATCACGGTGCAGTTCCAAAAGGAAAGCAAACAACTTTCAGAGACTATCAAGCAGATGTGAAAAATGAAGCTGCAGTGCTGAAGGGAGATTTGTAATTTCTCTTATAGTTTTACCTTTGTACATCAAAAGCTCAAGAGAACTTTGTATTGTATGGACCATTCTCAGACAAACAGTAATTAGAAATTGCATATCTGAATAGGAAGATAGAGGTATTTAATTTGAAAAGACCCAGGAATGATTGCTTTATCTCCTTCATTATCAGAGTGTGTTAGAACTTAGCTGCATATTTTGGATATATCTACTGTTTCACTGAATACTAAGTACATGGAAATATAGACTTAAAACACAAAAATTTAACTACTGTACTGTGGGGAATGGTGGTAGTTTAAATTCCAGTGGTAACCAGAGGACATTCCGACAGATGTTTAGTGTCTGTAATTAGTGTGGGAAGCAGACTTTAAGCAAGAGTCTTTAAAGTTTAAATCTCACAAGGGAAAGATAAAGACTTAATATGAGGGAGACAAAAAAATGTATAAAAGGGAAGATCTTACCTGACAGTTTTTTGGTTCTTAATTGTAATTCTGTCCTGGCTTCCAATGTTCACAATGGGATTTTGGTACCATAGTTTTACCTGAGGCAGACCTACATTTTTCATTCAAGTCTTGATTTCCTTTTGTATGATTGCATATAGTATGCTCTTGACAAAGAGGCATCTGGTTATTCCTGCAAAGGTATGTTACTATTCTTTTCACATGCTTCAGACCCCTTGTATAGCACATCCCAGAAGAGAAAGTGGTCATTGCTGTATCTGAATGTAGTCTTAAGAACAAAAAAACCCACTTACAGAGGTGCCTCTGATAGCAGCCTTAGCCTCATCATTAAATAGCTATTGTTGATTATTATTTAGTACTATCCAAGTGAATCTGAAACCGCTTCACAGATAAGGGATACCATACAGGTCTCAAATTGTTTTCCTCTACTATTCTTTATTTTTATTCTTCAGGGCAAAAATCTGATAGGGAAGGCATTTTGGTTTCAGTTGTATTGACCCTTTGATTTGGCTTGTTTACGATTATTATCAGGAAGCAACTCAGTGTTGTTCCTGATGTGTTCCACTTACCGAATTCCCTGGCTTGCTAGGCTCTATGTCCTTGCCAGTATCTTTGCTATCTTCTTACTGATATAATTTAAAATATTGAATTTTATTTTTTTTTTAACAAGTATTCAAGTTTAGTTTTTGGACCAAGGTATGCAGATCTGCAGTAGAAGCTGGTCACTTGGTCATAAGTCTTGTCAAATAGTCATCTATGGTTCAAGAGGATTTGACTTAATCAAATACTATTAGTTTAGTACTTTGTAAGGATGGAGATATTATATTTATCCAATCTACTCTGGAAAAAGCTGGATTCTATTTACCACTTCTTAACCTTCAGTTTATCACAGATTTTTACCACATTGCAGAGCTGTAATTTTACAGCAGCATCTCTTTTTCTTCTGCTGTTTTAGCAGTACCATCTGAAAGACTTTACATATTGATTGAGCTCAATGTAAAAGATATCACATTTTCATAACACTGATCTAAGTATTTCCATTTAAGTAGATCTTAGAGTGAAAACCAGCAAAAATATATAAAATAAACAAAAGGTTTGCACAAGGAGATGAAGAGAAGAATGAAAAGTATGCCAAGTCAAGATCTAGTATTTCAGTTTCTGTCATTCTGATTCCAAAGATCTTCATCATTGCTACATGGCTTTGCTGTCCTTTCTGAAGTCTATCCGCAGAACCTCTACCATCTGCCACTAATCTTCTTTCCCTGAGGACCAGATTCTCAGCTGATGCAAAAAAAGTGCAACCCCAATGATTCCTTTACATGCGACCTGATTTTGATTCAGACATTGCCTCAGGGTTAGTTGGTCTACTGTCATCACTCCTGTTGTCAGACCTGACACGGGCTGAGTTTCTCCCAGAGGCTTGGCAAGGAGTGACCTTGGCATCCTTGGACAGGTCCATTAACTTCAAACCAGGTCACACTGTAGGACCCGGTCGTAGTTTTGGGACATAAGTTGAAAGCTCTTCAAGAGAAATATTTAATCTCATTATCTTCTGAAACTCAATCTACAGGAATTTCAAGGTGAAATGGAGGTTACAGTCACACAGCAGTGTTGATTGCTTGATTATTTCACACTTCTGTAATATTACCCTTTTTCATTGCTACCAATTCCAGAAAACATGTATTATCCTAATTGTTACAGAATGTTCAAGACAACAATGGCATAACATTAACTTCATCTTCAAATGTCTTCTGATTTTTCAAGCAATGTGTTTTCTCAGCAGAAATCCACCATTTGATAACTTTAGTTAACTGTAAACTAATAGACCCATGGTTACATCTATTTTTCAGCAAAATTATAGGTTTTCCTGTGAAATTTGAATTAATGGATGCATCTACTAATGTATGTTTTTTGACATTGGTTTGCAAGTACTACTCTTTATAAGTAGCATCTTCAAATACCTGTAAAGCAGAACTAAAATATTTCTGAAATTCTCATCATTTTCTCCCTCTTTCATCCCTCCCTCTACCTTTAGGCCTTCTCTTCCCATCCTGCTTTAAATTCTCCAAGCTGTAGTGGGAAAAAAAGCCCCTTCCGTAGATCTCCTATTTGTAGCTGTCTGACAGATTATGGAGGTCTTTCCTTCCTCCTGGAGGGGGGAAAAAGGATACAACAGATGGTTCTCAATCTTTTTTTGTCTACTTATTTGGTGAGGTCTGCATTTTCTTTTTGGAACTCCTTCTGATGAGTTAGAAAAAAAAAGCCTTATCTCTGCAGTATGTTTTACGTTCTGAAGTGGGTTTTCTCTGACAATCCCAGCTGTAGCACTTGTAGCACTTTTCTCCTGACTTAGTTTTTAAAAGAGATCATTTTTTTTTTTTTGGTGAAGTCAGCTTGGCAGCAGTGCTTATGTATTCTTTCTTCATTTGCTGGGCATTTCTCTTTATCTGTCTCTACAGTATGCTGAAGGCAGGCACAGCACCCTTTTTTAGTCAATAGACTGCAGCACTAACAAAAAATATATCGGTAGGTTGGAAAAATTCTAATACTAGCTTTCATTAGCAAGGAAACAAGAGGCAAAGCAGTCACAGGATTCATGAATACAAAGCAAGCTGCACTATAAAAAAGTTGGCAGTAGAGAGTTATTACCTCTAGTCCCTCAACCTCGTAAACAGGCATTTGCTTAGTTCTGTTTGCAAAAAGCCTGAGCATAGAGCAAGAATTTTTATACCTTTTTTCTATGCTTCAATAACTATTGATATTGTATTTGTGTGCTACCAGATAACTCAAAATACAAATTTTATCCAAACTGAGGGCAGAGAAGAGCAAGAAGGAGGGCTTGCTGGCATTTCTTCAAATGAGCACTGAAGCATACAATACAGTATTTAAACCCTTTTTTTTCAGCCATGTAGGAAAAAGGATAATATATTGAAACTTATTCCAGGAGAAAGCCTGAGACTTCAAAGTCAGCACAGCAACATCTTTTGAGCAAAACTGACCATACAGAATGAGTTTAAATTGGCTTCTTACTTTGCTTCGTGGGATTTTCTTTTGATCTCATACCACAAGACCTAAAGACAGATTTATTCTATGATCAAACTGGAGCCTAAATCTGTTGACTAGTAAAGATTTTGCAGGGATGCTCCCAATTCTAAGTAAACCCTAATCTCTTGAGAACAACATAAAGAATTAATTTTCTCTATTTTTGTCAAGGAAGATCTCTTGCAAATTATCCTAGAAAGATTTTCTTCTGTGTGTGTTGAGACATTCTTCATGCAAATTGTTTAGTAGGTTTTTGTTATTAGTATGTCTTACTTCCTTTATGTTCTGCCCCAACAGGTATCTGAATGTGCAATAGACAACTTCATCTGGTTCCTTTTTTCCTTTGATTTTACTCAATGAAAAGATGATTGACAAGCCCCCTTTGTTACAGAGAAATTTTTGCAAAGTTCTGAAAGCAATCTGCTTTCCAGAAAAAGAATAGTAAACTGTAGAAGAGTTGCAGCAATATTTTTGCTAAGGCATTTCTTTTTCCTCTTCAGCATTTTTTTTTTCTCTTCACTGCCAAAAAGAAAGGTTGCAAAGACAGCATTTTCTCAGACACACAGATTTTGGTGATGTTAGCCATAGAAAGGTTTATTCCTTTCAAGAAAGACTTTCTGATCATTTCTGGAGAGACAAGGAGAATTTTCCAGAAAAATAGGATTAATTTTTCACTCCAAAGTTCAACAAATGCATTTTGAAGTTTCAGAAATTGTCACAGAAGCTGTAATTTCTAACAATAATTCCATTGACTTGGTAATAATGCAGTTTAAGTTCAATACCACAAACAGAGACCAAAAGAAGATCCTGGTGTTGCAAACCGTCATTGTAACATTCAGTAGTGTCTTCAGAGAAAGGTTAAAGACTTTCTAATGAAAGTGTACAAATGACAAACCAAGAGGAGTCTGTTAGAGAAAAAAACAACTGCAGTCAAAGTCAATACATATGTAAGGAGATTTCAGACTTCAAGGAAATTAATAAATATTCTGTTCTAATTAGGGGGTTTTAACATTGTTAATTTTGTTTTAAAAAAGCGTTTACTGGTATGATATTCTAAAATCTTAGTGTGAAAAAGAAAATAAACCTGAATCAATTCTAACAAAAAGGAAAAAAATCATAAATATTTAATTTTCTGATAATTTATAAAATTTATAGTGTTAATTGGGAAAGTGGCTCAGAGAAAGCTGATCCAGAGAAGTGCTCTTCAGCTCTTATTGCTGCAATAGCCTTCCTGTTCTTCAGTTTGGTCTGTAATATGTTTCAGGCACAAAAGATCATCTGTCTTGCAGAGGTGATCTTCAGGGACGGCTTTTCAGCATGTTTTTCACCTAAGAATAGCCAGGCAGTATGTACATTAACAGTAAGGACTAACAACAGAACACTATACAGTTTTGACATTACTCCATGTATGAAGTGCAGAATTGCATCCCTTACAAATTGCCATAGAGTTTTTGCTAGAGTGCAGTTCATTTCTTTCCTCAAGAGTTCATTAATAAGGTTCCTGGAGTTTTTGGTCAGACAAAAAAAGTTGTGGGTTTTGGTTAGTTAGTTAGTTAGTTTGTTTGTTTGTTTTAATAACGGTTCTAATTGGTGAAACATTGCTGTCTTGTCCACCCACAGCATCTGTCTTCTTTTATTGTCCTCTTTTATTAAGCTTTTCTACTTCTACTGCCTTTTACTTTGAAAACCTGTTCTTCAGATTATTGAGTAGTTTTTCTTGCTTATCTGTTATTTTACTTTGTTTAGATTGAATGCCTATCTCTTCATTGAGGAAAAGTTCCTACCTGGAACAACTACAGACACAAAAGTAACAGGGAATTTATTAATGAAACTTGAAATGCCTCCATCACATTCAAAAAAGGGATTTCAGTCTCATTTGTTAAAACATAATCACCTCACCACAGACAATATGCCTCATTTTTGTCTAGCTTGCTATCTATGCCTTTTTTATTTTATTTCAACACCCCTGGATGTTATTTATATTATCTTGCAAATTCTTTTTGCTTTTTTTTTTTTTTGTAATGGATTTTTAAATTTTTCATTTCAGGTACTAAGATGCATGACAGTAGCAGAAACATGCCTTGCTAAAAGCATGTACAAGTTTATTGACAGGACAATTCAGAATCAGTGCTGCCCACATTCTGATTTGGCAAGGCAACTATATTTTAATATATTTATGCTATTATAAAATCTGCATAATATCTTACTGACAAACAAGGAGCTCCATCAAAATGTTCCTCACCACTCTAATCTTCGGTACAGTCTTTTGTGGGGTATTGATTCATGCCTCTCTGTTCTGATTAGTTTGTATGTTCTTACAACACAGGGCAGATTTCAGCCTACCCAGAAGACTGGTTCAGAGGGTACTTTGGGAAACAACCCTTGAAAAAAAAGAAGGTTGTCCATCCCCAGGAGGGATGGACACGCTTCAAGAAGCAAGTTTTAAACACACAGGAGCAGGCTGTCCCAGTGTGCCAAAAGGTGAACCAGAGGGGAAGATAGCCAGCCTGGCTGAACAGGGAGATTTTGAAGGAAATTAGGGGGAAAAAGAGAGCCTACCAATTATGAAAAAAAAAGCTGGCTACTCAAGAAGAGTATAGGAATATAGTTAGGTCATGTAGAAAGAAAATTAGAGAGATGAAGGCACAACTTGAACTTAACCTTACTTAACCTTAACTTATCCTTCACTTCTGTGAAGGATAACAAAAAGTCCTTCTACAGATACATCAAGAGCAAAAGGAGGGGCAAGGAAAACCTCCATTCTTTGTTGGACATGGGTGGGAATATAATTATCAAAGATAAGAAAAAGGCTGAGGTATTTAACACCTTCTTTACCTCAATTTTCAACAGTAGGACAGGTTGTCCTGAGGACAGCTGACTTCCGGAACCTGTAGAAAGAGATAAGAAACTGAATAGCCCCCCTGTAATCCAGGAGGGAACAGTTAGCGACATGCTGAGCCATTTGGATCCTCACAAGTCTATGGGACCATATGGGATCCACCCAAAGGTGATGAGGGAGCTGGCAGAAGAGCTCGCCAAGCCGCTCTCCATCATTTACCAGCATTCCTGGCTCACTGGGGATGTCCCAGATGATTGGAAGTTGGCAAATGTCACACCGATCCACAAAAAGGGCCAGAAGGAGGACCCAGGAAACTGTCAGCCTGTCAGCCTGACCTCAGTGCCTGGCAAGATTATGGAGCAGATCATCCTAAGTGCAATTACACAGCACCTACAGGATGGACAAGGGATCAGACCCAGCCAGCACGGGTTTAGGAAGGATAGGTCCTGTCTGACCAACCTGATCTCCTTTTATGATCAGGTGATGAGGGGGAGGCTGTGGATGTAGTTTCCCTGGGCTTCAGCAAAGCCTTTGACACTGTCTCCCACAGCATACTCCTGAAAAAGCTGGCAGCCCATGGCTTGGACAGGGGCCCTCTGTGCTGGGTTAGGAAATGGCTGGAGGGCCGAGCCCAGAGAGTGGTGGTGAACGGTGCTGCATCCAGTTGACGGCCGGTCACTAGTGGTGTCCCACAGGGATCATTGTTGGACCCAGTTCTGTTTAATATCTTTATTGATGATCTAGATGAGGGGATTGAGTCCACCATTAGCAAATTTGCAGATGACACTAAGTTGAGGGGGAGTGTCAATCAGCTGGAAGGCAGGAGGGCTCTGCAGAGGGACCTGGACAAGCTGGAAAGTTGGACTGCAACAAGGCCAAGTGCCGGGTCCTCCACTTTGACCACAACAACCCTGGCAGTGCTACAGGCTGAGCACAGAGTGGCTGGAGAGCAGCCAGGCAGAAAGGGACCTGGGAGTTTGGATTGACAGGAAGCTGAACAGGAGCCAGTAGTGTGCCCAAGTGGCCAAGAAGGCCAATGGCATCCTGGCCTGGATCAGGAACAGTGAGACCAGCAGGACCAGGGAAGTGATTCTTTCCCAGTACTCAGTGCTGGTGAGGCCACACCTCGAGTACTGTGTCCAGTTCTGGACCCCTCAGTTCGGGAAGGATATTGAGGTACTGGAGAGTGTCCAAAGAAGGGGAACAAGGCTGGTGAAGGCACTCGAACACTAGTCCTATGAGGGGAGGCTGAGGGAAGTGGGGTTGTTCAGTCTGGAGAAGAGGAGGCTCAGGTGAGACCTCCTCACTCTCTACAATTCCCTGAAAGGAGGTTGTAGCCAGGTGGGGGTTGGTCTCTTCTCCCAGGCGACCAGCAGCAGGACAAGAGGACACAGTTTTAAGCTCTGCCAGGGGAGGTTTAGGTTGGATATTAGGAAGATATCTTTTACAGAGAGATTAATCAGCCATTGGAATGGGCTGTCCAGTGAGGTGGTGCATTTTCTGCCCTGGAGGTTTTTAAGATGAGACTGGATGTGGCACTTAGTGCCATGGCCAAGTAACCACAGTGGTGTTGGATCAAGAGTTGGACTTGATGATCTTGGAGGAATTTTTGGTTGCAAGATAATCGGTTCTTTAAACAGATTAAAGTAATACCATCTAATTTTACTAAATAAAAACTCTGTAAAGCAGTGTTCGTTAACTAACTCAAAAGGTCTTCTCACTGATTTTTCCATGCACAATCACTTCTGTAATATGCTTTATAAAAAAATCTGAGATTCAAAAGAAGCTGATGAAAATTTAAAAAAAAACAATTCTTTTATAAGAATTTTTCCTAAGAAAATGCCATTTATCTTCTTTGCCGAAATTGAAAGGCAAAATACTAGTCCCGGTTACCAATAAAGCTGCCAATCCAGTTCATCTGAAGCATTCATAATTTTGGGTGTGGTGAGAAGGGAATTGAGCAGAGTGTCAAAGAACATTGATTTGGACACTTGTCCACTGATGGCCCACCATTGAAACATGTTGTATCCCTCAGAAACAAAGAAAATCACCTCCAATATTTTGTACCCCAGGCAGCTTTTATTTACACCTTTTGAACTCCTTTTTCATTTCTACCTCTGAAGAAAAACTTGCTTCATAGCAATGCAAGGTAAAATGGGAATGACAACTTGACACAAGAGAGGATTACCGCTTTTCATCATGTCTGCCAAGTTGCCAGCTAGAAAACATTAACAGCTAGGAAACTGTCCTTGGAGAAGTGTTTTGGTTTTCTTTACCATGAGCATATATGCAAGTTTTACATTAGAATGCATTTATTTATTTTGATTTTATTGTGTTTCTTTTTTTTTAATTTAAGAGACTCAGTGTACATCTTGAAAAAATCTTGTCTCCTCTGAGTCATTTTTTAAGTGAGCTGCTCCTGTCCCAGACAATTTTACAAAGGACAAACAAAGGACAAAGTTTTCCAGACGAAACCTCAAGTGAACTGTTCCTATTATGGCTCAGCAAAAGCCTTCCCAGATTTTTCCACACAGAAGAAACTTCATTTCCTCTTTTGGAGCTTATTACATAATCTGGTGGCAAACATTTTTTCCTTTATCTACTATTCAAAACCTTATTCTGCATGTATAGGTTTTAAGCCGAGTAACTCTTCATTAACATTAATGAACAACTACTTGAGAAAAATCTTCATGTTTTCAAGGGGATATTAAGAAAACATGGTGTCTTTACCCTACCAAGAGGAAAATTCTGTAGGCATGCACAATACAGTGAGAGAATAAAAACAACCAAACACAAAACCAAACAAAAATAAAGCAAAACAATCAAACAAGTCAGATGGTAAACAGTATTTTGTCAGGGGGCAGATATAATTAAGTTCCTTGGAGGGCCACGTGCCTGTATAATTGTCTTAAGAAAGGAAATATTCTCTCTCACACATTCAACATTTTCAGATTTCAAAATGACCTGACTAACATTAAGTTTTGGGCCTATTAAATCAGACACAAACTTTTATATTTCAAGGTTATTCAAAGAAATATAATTTCTTGATTATTTGCACTTCTTACAAAACTCACACCTTATTGAAATTCATGACTCAAAAGAAACTGTTGTCCCATTTTTATAAAAAATTAAACTTTGTTCTACCAAGTAAATTCTGATGATATTAATCATATACAACATCAATGTATCCTACATTATCACTCTTAATTTCAGCAAAAGGAAAACCCTAAATACAGACCTTGCTGTTGCATCACAGAGGATGAAAAATCTAGCAAATACCACAGAGGACTGCATGCAGTATACATTTTGAGGAAGCACAATCAAAAAAAAAAAAAAGAAGTTTGATTTTTCCTCTTAGTTTCATTTGAATAATCAAACTCTAAATTGTAGCACTTAAACGGAAGTCAAAGAACTTGGAGTGTGATGGAGGAAGCAGTAATCAGTTTGAAAAGATGTTGAATCTCTGATGAGCATTGAGTATGTCAGATTAAGTTATGCCCTAGAAAGGGAGGATCCCTGAACAACTGCTAGTCACTTTAAATTATTCTGCATTTCAAACAGGAAATCATCCAATTAGACTAACAGCTGCAGAGATTGGAATAAGCCTTACATATTTGAAAATTAAAGAAATGCAGCTAAGTACTAAGGAAAGGAGCTAAGGTAAGTCATTTTTCCTCTCCTTTTCTTCAACAAAACTTAATTTCAAGGACTTTTAGGATAAGAAAATGACTGCAAATTTATTACGTGTAGTTAAGATAGGAAAAAACATTTGCCATGAATTATGCTGGATAATTCTTTTTCATATGTATGTTGTGTTTGTCCTAAAATATCCGTTGTTTCTTTCAAAGTGGGTGGAGAACTCTGTATTTCTCCTTTTCCCAGGTCCATTCCAATACCATCACTATTATTTCCAAATGTTTTAAAAAAGATAAGCCAAAATACTATATTGGAATGACTTTTTAGTTAAGAGTCATCTCTATTTGAAACTCTCTTTTCAAAGATAGTCTGAGATCGCAAACTGCAAACTATATGTAAGAAAAAAAACATAGTTGAAGTTGGGAAAAACAGTAACTCAGAATATAGAAATGAAATTTTATACAGTGAAAAAACCCAACCTCAACAACAAAAAAAATTCTCATGCCAGAGAAAATAGGATGATGAAAGAAAATAATATTGAAAATACAGCATACACCTTGAGCATTCTATTGTATCTGAGAAAATAAATAAAATCAATATATTTTTACCTAGACATCATCCATGTCATTTCAGGATCTGAAGATGTAAGCCAGTCTGTATGTCAAAATTATGTTTAGCTTTTAATAATTGGACTAGTGTTAGACATCAGTCTCTAAAACCAAAATGGATAGAGTCATGAAGTGTCAACCTTGAACTATAAACATGGTTGTTTTGGTTTGGGGTTTTTTTGTGATGAAATATGTTTTAAGCAAAAAAAAAATTCACGTGATAAAACTATATATTTCCATAATGATTCTCTCAGACACCTACAGATACTACTCCTGCAGCTTTTGGTACTGTGCATCCCATAACTGGACTTCAGGAGACGTCTCTTTTCTGAAGAGGTTGTTCCTTGAAGAATCTCAGGTTAGATAAGCACTTTGATTTTTTTAAAACTGTGCACTAAATGTCAAGGCACATTCTCATGCTACATACACAATTCCTCCTACAGGCTTTGCTCCTAAGTGTTTAGCCTGGGGTCTCTGTCCCTTTGATACATACACAACATCTTGTAACTTACCACAAGAGTTCACTGAAATCACAACTGAATCTCTAGCAGGCAGAAATACAGTCTTTCAGTGCTATAATTCCTCTCATTTTAAAATGCCTCATTCCCCTGATGCTTTTTAAATGAGCCTCAAACCATAATTAGGAAAAAGTCTAATAATTTTCCTTAATATGTAATTTCAGATTGCTTTCTGCAGAAGATCTTTAACTGATGTTAAAACTTTGAAAGTCTTGATAAGATCAAAGACAAATTCATCAGGAAGAATATATAGAGGAAAGTGACTAATTTCTTATACCAGTGTATATTCACGTCACATCAAGATTTAGCCAACTCTGGAAATATTAGGTCTGAATTGCCACTGAAATGTATAATTTCAGTAAGAAAGTGAAATTAAAGAAAATCCAGGAGACACTCTCTTGCTTACTGATAGACAAAGGATTCAAAGACTAAAGTGCCCGTAAGGAATGAATTTTTCCAGTCCAACAGATGCATTCAGTTGGGAAAAAAAACCTTTAAGCCAGAAATATGTTCAAAAAGTATAATTTTACTTTAAAAATGGATTAAAATATATGTTTAAATGGTCATTGGAATCAAAGGTTCAAATGAACAGTTTGAATAGAAAGCTTGTTGCTTTTAGGTTGCACAGAAGATGCTTGTTCTTGGGAAAATTTAAATTTGCATTAAAATGTTAGATTTAATATTCTACAATGTAATAGAGTAATTATCAAATGTACTGAGACCAAGGGATAGCATAGCACTGCATTAGAATGCATCAGATGAACAAATGCCTGGAAATCACTCTGACTGCTGGTGAAATGAACCTTGTTTTATGCTTGTAATCAGTGTATCCTGCTATGGGAAAATCCAGAAGATTTTCATGGGATGTGGCACAGCACTTTTGCTCTCCTGTTAAAGACTGTTTCTTGTATTGCTTAATAAGCACCACTTAATTTACCTGCAGCACATTTAATGTATGGTACAATAAAGATACAAGACCCATTGAAAATCAACTGTGATTTTTTTAAGTTTTTTTTTAAAGTTCCTCAGTTACCTGAAAGAGTCTTTTTCTTGTGGTAACTAACTGCTGATAAGATCCAGCAATGATAATTTGTATGCTCAGTGCATCCTTGTGTGCGGGGTTTTTTTATCTACTCGATGATTTTAAAACTGTTCATAGACTGACAGCAACTGTTCTTAACCTGATTCTTTTAAGCTGATGAGGACTAACTGCAATCAACTAATCTAACCTCACATCTAGAATTTAGAGACTTCCAGCAATGAGCTCCCAATTCCTGTCTATTGATTGAATTTGAAAATGTCAATGGTTGTTGTGTTGTTTCAGAAACTGAGTATCTGGCTGCTAATAAAATGTTAATGTAATGAATGCTACTTCCCACATAGTTTTGAGAAATAGGTATTGCTGAACTAACTTCAATTCTATGTGAATACAAGTTTATCTGACAGATGCACAAGTGATAATGCAATAGAAATCTGTAATGTATTCGATATCACACAACTTATGGTTAAGAAACTTGAGCAACACAAAGTTAGTGTGATGCATATCATTAGGATTAAACATTAGTTAAACAGTATATTTCAAAAAAGGATTGTAAATAATAAGTCTTAATCAATTAGGAGAACTCTGAAGGAGTAAAAGTGATTCAGACTATAATTTAAAGCTTATGTCAGCTATTGTTGAAAAATCAAAATCATTGTCAAACAAAAAAAGGGGGTTTTACCATACAGATAGCATAAAAGAGGGGTGGTTTTGGGTAGGAGGAATTTAAACAGATGTGGAAAATCAGAGATTTTTTTGAAAAAGTATTAACTTAGTATGCACATATATATATATATATATATATATGTATATGCATATATATATGTGGATTTATGGATTTATGAGTTTCAATAAAGCCAAATATTGGAAAATCTCTCATAGCAGCAGACAGAAAACTTTCATGGGAAAGAGTGATACTTGAAAAGACACAAAAATACTAATGGATGATCTTCTGAATATGAATGCCCATTCTGTTGCCACAGCCTAAAGGGTTAATGTGAACCCTACATGTATTAATTCTGTTATTACTCATGGCCAAGGGAATTACATTTCTCATATGGAACAGCTTGGTGGACTGGAGGACTCAGAGGAGTGCAACAAGACTTATTAAAGGGTTGAACAAAGCCTTAGAATGAAACACCTGAGGAGCTCAACAGATTAGTTCAACAAGAACAAAAATGGATAATTACATCACATCTATAGGGAAGACACACATAACAGTGGAGTTTCCACTCTAGCAGAAAATGTGAAAGCTGAAAAAATTTAGATTGAAGTTCAAAGATGTTACTAGAGTGAACAATTGAGTATTTTGATTGGAATATATGTACAGATGTTCATTCTCTGAAAATAATTGTAAATAATCCACAAGGCTTCAAGAAACCATGTATTTTAAGGAACTGGTAAGTGTTCTTAAGTAGTTCCCAATAATTATTCACATTTTTCTCTTTAGTTTCTATTTACCAGCTGACTAAGCCCATAATTATCTATATGCCTGTGAAACTAGCTGCTGGTATGCACCAGAGAATGTATTATTGGTTTCCACAGAAGCATAATCAAATCATGATGACTTGCAGTAATCACCATTACTTTTTAACCTTGAATTGGTTCCTTCAGTACCTCTTAAAAAGAAAAAAAAGAGAAGACTAGCCTAGAACTTACACACTTGGAATGTTATATTTTAAAGGCTAGAAAACTGTCACTAATAATTTAGAGAAATTGTTTTGATTTTCATATTGAAAGAGAAAAAAACTGCAGTATGTTTCTGCTTACAACTCCCATGTGTTTTTAATTTTAAGTCATATTTTCTAGACATTCTTGACCACTTGTCTCATTCTCTCATTTCTGCTTTGGCTTTCTTAGGCTGACATCAGACTACCTAATCCTCTCTTTTATTAGTTAGAAGACTACTCTTAAGGCCAACAAGATCATTTACATCCAACTTGTCCTGGATTCAGAAAAAAGGTAACAATGCCTTCACTCTCTTGTATGTTTGACCTTTATCAAATGGATTTAAACTTATCGATTTTAACACTCTTAGGAAATCTTCCTATTAGATTTCAGAAATATCAACTAGATTTTCATGCATGCATTTCTAGCCTTTACCAATGATTCTGAAACTGGTGTATAACCAAATAAGAACTTTTTGTCCAAGGTCTTATTGCTGAAGATATCATTGTACCGACATCTTAATTTTCTGCTGAGTTAATAGACTTTATCTGCTCCCATTTTCTATATATGAACATAAATTTTAATAAAAACTATATGATAAAAGTAGTAAGATGGAATCAAAGTAATTTATTCTTTACATTGTTATTTGTTTGCATGTATTTGTCTATTTTACTCATTATTTTCCTATATTAAGTTGCCAACATTTTAGAAAAATGAAAACTTTTGAGTGTATTATACACTTAACTGTATTACAGTATTTCTTGCTGAGATAATATTTACACATCTACTTTTATTTGAGATACATTCAGCAGAACTTCTGGCCACTATTGAACTTTTTTGTTTGTTTCTTAAATAATTTGGAAATAAAAAAAAGTAATTTAATGTGAGGTTATTTTTTATAAAGAGTTCTCACATTTTTAATGAAAACTGAGAAAATCCTGAAATTGTTGAAATAAAAAGCTGAAAAATATTTTTTTAAAACATTAAAATCAAAATGTGAGCTTTTCAAAACGATCTCTATTACAAAGTCATTTAAAGTAATACTGACATTTCAGTCACCTCCATACTGAACTTTTTAGTGAATCAACTTTCATTTCATTCTTCATCTTTGTTTCTGGAGCCATCCAGGCAGATTGCTCATTCCTCTTGCATGGAAAAGAAATAACTTACTCATTTTTCTTCGCTGATGTTGCAATACATCTTTCCCTAGAAAGATTGTAGGACTGACAGGAGCAAAAAAGGGAAAGATTAACTGTGTTGAAGCTATATACATTAATGCTTGGGATACATGAGAAGAAAAAATAATGTTTCCCTCTTTCCTGTGAGTCTTAAAGTGACTAGTATTAAACAAGTTGGCTCATAAGTGTAATAACTTTCTTTTCCCCTCTTATAAATTATTTCTCTTTTGAAGGGGAGCACCCAAGGCCCAGAACCTTGCTGTTCAATATGACATGGTCTTGCACAGAGCATATTTTCACTGGGTCAACTCAGAGAAACTGCTGAAACTAAGAAACTATCCTACAGAACGGGTTTTCCTTTTTTTCCTCAACTTAGCAGTCACTTGTGTTCCTTTCAACACTGAAGAATGACGTAAATTTAATCGCTTTGTTTCTCAGAAAATATCATGTTCCATGTATTTTCTTCCAGATATAGTCTGAAGATATTAATCAGTTCCCTTGCACTTGGTCATTTGGATAACTGCAATCCTTAAAGAAATTATTACTTTCTGGATATCAAGAATACGACCGAGTGTGAGAGACTGAAATTTTGTTAATGTCTTAAACATCGTCAAAATCACAGAAAGACTTTTTGTCGAATTACAAAGAAGCAACCAAAGCACTCACCTCTCTCCCAAATATGCCGCCTGACTGGAATTTGGACTGTAACTGGGGACTTGAGATAAGACTATTGTCCAGTTAGCTCAGATCTGAGGAGAAGTAAACAAGACTCAGGGAAGAAGAATGTGTCTGTGTTTAGAATCAGCCCTAGCTGGCCCCAGCAGGTGGAGGAGGAGAAGGGTTTTTAGTGTATGATGGCAAAATCTCTCCACACAAAAGCAATAACCCCGCCTCCAGCAAGGCCACATACACAAGGGGCATTCACATGAGAGGCAGCTGAGAAGGGGTCATAAATCATCAAAGACCCTCAAAGTGTCCTCTGACTCATTCCTAAGACCTTCTGGCACCAGAGGACTGCAGGTGATCCAAGTGATGCAACAAATACGAGCCTATCGCAAGAAACTGTAAAGCTTGCCCCCAAAAAAGGGAGGTACCTGGGCATTTCCTGAATGTGTATTAATCCATTGGACTCAATGTTTTATGAATCCCTCACCATCAAGAAGACTAGAAGAGGAGGACCCGTGAGACACCATTTGGTTCCATGGAGTGGTGATACATTTCTGTTTCGTCTCTCCCTGTCACTCTCATTCTTCCCTACCCCCTCCTTTTTCCAATTCCTTTTTTTCTCTTTCTGCCTCACATTCATATTGAAGGGAATGATCCTGCAGGATTAGAGGCCCAGCTATTGCCTTTATCAGGGAGCAGCGAGGACTCTCTTCTTTTTAAGGACAGACAGGGCCCTCTCTGTCAAGGGCACAATGTCACAGCAATTGAGCAGCAAAGAGCAGTGAAGGTTGACAACAGTGATCAGAGTCAGATATGGTCCACTCTGCCAGGTGCATCTCTAGTGACAAGGCAGGGCTGAGGTCAAGGCAGAAATTCAAGTCTGGGAGAGGATCAGGATTGAAATCAGACTGAAAAATTCATGGCTCATAGTTTTAGACAAAGCACCTCAGCTCCGTCTCCAGATTATCCATTATGACAAGCACTTCCCCCTCTACCATAGAAATATTAAATGTGTAAAAAATAATTTATTTACTGGAAATTAGGTCCTTGCAGGCATCATAATTCTAGACTGATACACCTGGAAGACACAAGAGACTACAACTACAGTTCTATGAAACATGAATGGGGCTAATTTTGAAGAAGTCTCACGGACTAGTATGAAGAAATAGTTCTCTAGCAGTCCAACCTACATGATGGAATAGTTGATTAGTAGAAAAGAGTAGGGAAACTGATCATAGAGAGAGGAATGATTGCACAGAGCAGAAGCATGGTAGAAGAAAAATAACTACGAAGACAAAAACTGGTAAGAATTATTTTTGGAGTTTCATAATGCTAATAGTTAACATTAAAACTAACATTAAAATGTTAATAACATTAAAATTAATATTGATGGGGAAAATTTACCAATATATATATATATATTATGATCATATTCCCTATCAGAAATCCCAATGCAAAATGTCTGTTGCAATATGGAATAATGTGGAAGAGACAAGGGGTTGACCTTGGCTGGCTGTTGAGTGCCCACTGAGCCACTCTATCACTCCCTTTCCTCAGGACAGGGGGAAAAAAGTACAATTAAAAGTTCATGGGGGTGGCATAAGTATAGGGAGGTCACTCAACAACTATCATCATGATTTTTCAATCATGATTCTGTCAGGTAGCGTTTGATGGACCTCCATTGTCTGCAGCCAACCGCACCATGATCTTCACTACGGGCTTCAGGGAAATCTCTGCTCTGGCACCTGGAGCACCTCCTCCCCCTCCTTCTTGGATGGCCATGGTGCCTGCAGGACTGCTTCTCTCACATATTTTCACTCTTCTCTCCCACCTGCTGTTGTGCAGTATTGTTTTCCCTTTCTTAAACATGTTATCCCAGAGACACTACCATTGTCACTGATGGGCTCACTCTTGGCCAATGGCAGGTCCATCTTGGAACAGGTTGACATTGGTTGTCACACATGGGGAAGCTTCTGGTGTCTTCTCACAGAAGCCACTCCTACTTCTCCCCTGCTAGCAGAACCTGTTCCCACAAACCCAATACTACTATGCAGACACTCACAAGTTAATATAAACATTTAGATATCCTAATTTCCAACTGAATTCTGTTTTACATGTTCACAGCCAAGGACATAGGATGTTATACGAGGTCATCTAAAGCATTTCTCAAATATTCTTGAAAGTAAAGTGTAAAATTTCATCTACAAGAAAATAAGACATTAATTTCAAATCTCACAGTAAGATGTTAGTGAAAGATATAATTTCCACAGGTCTGTGGCTGTGAGAATGGTTAACACTCAACAGGCAGAAGCAAATCAAGCATGTGGGAAAAATCACAACTAGCGTAAGTCAATGCCTATTTAACACTGCACGATCATCTAGACCATACAGCTCATCAGTTCTGTGGGCATAGGGATGTTTTAAAAAGCTTTCACACTACCTAGGTCTTTACTAGCTTACTCTGAGGCCTTCATTTCATTACCAATAAACAAGGCATTTGCCTTCCAAAAGCTGACTTCAACTGATCCAATACATATTCTGATTATGAATGAGTAGCATGCAGATATATTTGCAGATATATCTGCAAGCATCCAGATATAATAGCTTAGTGGTACTTGGGAAATATTGAATATAAATTATTATTTACATAATTACAGCATCCATGATTGCACTGCCTCATTGCTGAAGAGAACTTTAGGGATTTTCTTAATAAAACATAATTCATTTTCTTTTGGCACTGAAAAGCTGGGTATTCAAGTAGCATGAAGTCAGTACTGTAAATGTTATACAGTCAATAGTACGGGGGAAAAACACATTTCAGTTGATGAAAACAAACTTTAACTGTAATTTTCTACTTCGAGTTAAGACAGAGGAAGACTTGTAATTTAAAAAAGTCATCAAACCCTACCTGACAGAATTATGATTGAAAAATCTTTGTTTACTCGTTTTCTAAGTCTTCTAAAAAACTAATGCTGAAGCTGAAATATACAATTAATTGAAAATTAATGAAGATTTTTCACAGTTCTGTCACTTTTTTTTTTACTCCTTTGCTCTTTCTTTTTTAGCTAATATTTTGCATAATATTATATCAACACGCTGGAAGAAAACAATACAATTCATACTATTAGTATTCAAGGTATCTTCAGTCTGGACCCCTTTGTACTCAACTAACTTTACTTCAAAGAATTTAAAAGCTGCAAGGAAAATATGTTCTTTGCCTCTCACAGAGATGAGCTACATTATTAGAGAGATTAAGATCCAGAGAGAAGGATTTGGGTCAGTAAGTAGGATGAGGGTAAAATGTGGATCTTTAAATTCACGTTCAAATCATGGCTACGCTTTGCGAATGAAGATTTGGGAAGGGCTTTACCCACGTTTGTTACAAGCGCACTGGTGGCTAAAAAGGTCAATACGAGATAGACACATCCGACTGCAAAAAACACAGCAGAAAGACTCCTTAGATGGTAAATTCTGCAAGACACGATTCTTTCTGCATTGTCTTTTCTCCTCAAGAGTGACCCTGCATGTGTTCTCAAAGGAAGCAGCAGCGTTATAGATAGTGTGTCTCCAGACCTCCTGATTGGAGGCCAGAGTAGACCAGTGATGATGACCAATATGGCCAAGGCTGAGATATTGTTTCAGGGAGTCCTTGTATCTTTTCTTCAGGGCTCCTCTTTTGCGGTAGCCAGTGGCAAGTTCACCATAAAGCACGATCTTAGGGAGGCGGTGGTCCTTCATCCTTGAGGTGTGTCCTGCCCAACACAGCTCTGTTCTCAGCAACATGACCTCAATACTTGTGACTGCTGCTTGTTCTAGAACAGATGTATTGGTCACATAATCTGACTAGTGGATGTTTAGGATTGTACGGAGGCAGCATTGATGGAAACGTTCTAAGAGTGGCAGGTGGTGATGGTAGATGACCCATGATTCAGATCCATATAACAAAGTGGACAGCACAATGGCTCTGTAAACATTGGTCTTTGTACTTTTCTTCGTGTTTATTTCGCCAAACTCTTTTATGGAGTTTTCCAAAAGCTCTATATGCCTTTCCTAACCTGTTGTCTATCTCCCCGTCAATCTTACCATCCAAGGAGATGAGGCTACCTAGGTAATTAAACTGCTGGGCTGATTTGAGCTCTGATTGGCCAGTGGTGATATGGGGATGATGGAAGACTTCCTGAGGTGCAGGTTGATGGAGAACTTCTGTCTTCTTTAAGCTGACTTCCAGCCCAAAAATCTCAGCAACCTCTACAAAACAGGATGTTAAACGCTGCAGAGCTACTTCTGTGTGAGCGAAGGGCGGCGTCATCAGCATAAAGCAGCTCCCGGACAAGATGGTTGAAGGTCTTAGTGTGCACCTTCAGTCACCTTAGGTTGAATAGGCTTCCATCAGTACGGTATCGAATGTAGATACCATCCTGATCATCGAGGCCTGAAGTGGCCCTTTGGAGCATCATGCTGAAAAAGATTGTGAATAGGGTTGGTGCAAGAATGCAACCTTGTTTCACGCCATTGATTATTAGAAAGGGCTCAGAAAGTGCATGACCATATCTGACTTGGCCATGCTGCTCCTCATGAAGTGAGATGATCATTTTAAGGAACTTGGGGGGACATCCTAAACACTCCAAAATCTACCATAGACCTTTTCTGCTCACAGTATCGAAGGCCTTGGTGAGATCAACAGAGGTTACATAGAGACTTTTATTCTGTTCCCTACACTTCTCTTGCAGTTGTCTGAGAACAAACACCATGTCTGCAGTACTCCTGTTGACTTTGAAACCACACTGGCTTTCAGGTAGAACTCCTTCTGTTGTAGCAGGTATTAGTCTGTTCAAAAGTATTCTTGTTAGTAATTCATAAAATATCTCTACTTTGAATACAATTTTATGGCAATGATGTCTGCACTCTGTCCAGCTTCTTGCTCTGAGGCTTATGGTGTCTCCTCACTGTGTTCTTCCTGTTATCAACCAATTAACAGTAGAAATATTACAAATATGAAGTAGGGGGAAAAAACCTCAAACCAGTACTGAGAAGCTGTATCTGTCCCCCCACAGACCAGCAACACAACTAGTGGACTGTAGAACCTTCCTCCCAATTCCTCTTTTTCAGACTCTAATTATGTGCTCCTGACTGCACAATAGCACAGCTACCACAGGGTGAACGATGCTATCCCATATGGTGCTCTGTGGCCTGGTGCTAAGATACTCCGTTGTCGTTAGGAATTAAGCTTAAAATCAAAACAGTCCTGCATCGCATTTTCTATCATATTTACAAAGATTGTATCCTTTGAAAACCTTTAAAAACATGGGATCATGGCCAGACAGAGACATCCGAGCTTCACTTTTACAGAAGGATTCTTGGAAAAAAAAGTAGTTCCTCCATTGGTCTTCTGTGCTTTGGGAAACCTATTTAAGTTGATGAAATAGAGACTTACGTACCTTTATTCAGTGTCGCAAATGTACTACAACAGGAAGCCACTAGATTTTACTAGATAATTTCGAAAACCATGGGGTTCTACGCAAAAATTAAAATTAAAATACAGTTTTAATCATAAAATAAGAAAAAAGGTGATTATACTTTCCCCAAAGACTATAAATCTATTATTACAGCACACACTGTAAGAATGGATATTAACATGAAATTAAATTTTTTTTTTCTAGTAAGAGCAGTTTCAGTATCTTTTTCTCCTCCCATACTGATTTTCTACTGTTTAGTTACATTGTCCTTTTGAATTTTATTTTATTTAACAATATTTTTAGCATTATTTCCATGATCATTTACATAATAAATATATAAATATAAAATCAAAAGATGCTTCATTCTGTTGATCTTGAAAAAACAAAATTTTTAGAGAAGTATGTAATTAGATTATTAGATAATATTTATATAAATAAACAAATCTGTAGAGTTTTTAGATGGAATAAGCTTCACTTTTCTTAACTTTTGCACGCATGACAATTTTGACCTGTGAGAGATTACAGAGGTTTTATACTAAATGTTACTTTATTTTTACTTTTTACTAATTTCAGTTATTATTATTTTGTTAAATTTAGTTAACAAAATAATTATTGTAAGCTTTTTTTCTGTTTCCCTGGCATAACCCATCCAAAATAATCAATCAGCTTTCACAAGAGAATACTGTAATGAAATTTGATGCAAGATGTATGGGCAGAAGACATTAGATTTATCAAGACCTGTGAATCAGTCCTTATGTTTGATCACCAGGTTCCTCTGGGACAAATTGTTGGAGAAGAGATAATGTAAAATCCTAAATCCATTTTAAATATTGTTTTGTAATAGTTATTTTAATCAATATATTTGATCATGTTTCTTAACCATCTTATTTATTGCAGTCAATCTTGAAGTTAAATAATTTTTCTTAGTTTTACATTTATTTTACAATTTTTTAAAATATCATTGCATATCAGACCTCATTATGCAAAGTGATTCACAGCTGAGTGGGTCACTGGCCTGCTAAATAAGTTCATCATTGTTCTTCTATAAGAATTTAAATTTATTAAATGCCTTGTTTTAATAGACAGGTGGAATGAACAAAAATTATTAACTGTCTGACCGTTGTATATCAATTAAACACATGTGTAAAAATACATCAGTCTTGAAAGTGTTGGCTGTTGCCATTATAGAAAACCTGAATTGGTAGGAAGAGGTGGAAAGTTTACACAGCCCGTGAAGGTGTGTTTCAGAAGGGCAGCAATTTGACCTGACCTTACAGTATATTGATACAAAGCACAAATAAAAAGCCATTTTCTGATTCATTCATATTTTTAAACCTCAAAGCACTTGGAGAGCTGTTGGCAAAAACGTGTAAGATTTTAACAAGAGTCAGCATTGCCGTCACAAGGCATGAGGAGATGACAGGTTAGTGTCCTTCTGCATGTACATTACCGTATGCTTGAGTGGAGTTTTGTAGAACTTTGTCTTCTTAGGGTCTTATGTTCAAATAATTTAGTTGGATGAACTTATGCCTGCTCACATTATGTATCTCTCTAACTCATAACTGGTGCTTATGCTAGCTGACTGCAGAATGAGAAAGTTGTGGCCTAATTCCTAATAAAAGTCAGAGAACACTCCCTGAGAAAATGAGTATTAGTCTGTTTTAAAAATGCATAAGGCCTTCTGTCTCACTTGGAGTTGAATGGTCATTTTATTACCAGGTGGCTTTAGCACTGTATCATTGATAAAATGTAGATAAGGAATTCAAGACTTGTGGCAATGGTGTTCCTTAGAGGGAATTTTTGATTTTATTCTTTAATAAGAAGTTTATAATTTTTCCTCTTAAATCTGGGTATTTAACCTTATAAAGACTGGTACTGGTTGAAGGCACTGGAAAGCACTAATTCAAACTCCATAGTGTTATTTCAAGTTATCTCAAAATCAAGACCTTTCCTTTAGTTACCAATTCTTCATAGACTTTTGTGCAACTGCAGTACTACAAATAGCAGACATCAGACTCTTCTTTTCATTGAATTCAGTGCTGAAAAGCCAGCTGATCTCAAAAGCAGGAGATTAGGTGTCACTTTTTCCCAGACAAATGGAGGAACCCACCTAGCTGAAAAGTCAGTCTTCTACTCTTACGTTTAAGAATTTTCTAATTACTTTAGTATTTCAAACAAACCAAGTTTTATATGTTAAGTTCTGTGTATCAGTATGTATATGCTTATTTCTTTAAACTGGTATGTCACTGCTTCATTTCTGCCTCTGGCTTCAAGATTTATTGCTTTGATTTAGGTGAAAGCTGTTCCTATTGCACTACTGTGAAACCTGAAAACCATATCTTTTCACATTGTGCTGTCTCACTTCAGGTTTGTCTCACATTGTTAGTGGAACTGATGCACTTCTCTGTATAGGAAAGCAACAGTTCATCAACTCTGTACCCTTACTAAAACCAAATTTTTGTTTTGAAGGGCTAAATTGTAGTTGGTGTAGGTATTTCCAAGCAAAGATCTAATTTCCCCATAGTCTTATTTAGTTGTATCTAAAGTACCAAAATTTTACTATCTGGGATTCTAGAAACTGAGAACACCATTAATATTAATTGCATTAATCAAAGGTATTAGGCACGACAGCTAAACACAATTAAAATTCTTTGTTCAGGCTTCCAAGTAACTGAAAATTAAAATACTCACAATTAATTGAAGATTCTCATAAAAAATGTTTTTTATAGGTCCAGGGTTTAGAGTCTGAGTCACTAAAATTTTTGTAGTTCACCTTGTTGGAGCCAGAATGCCTCCAGTTATACACACACATTGTAAACTACTATGTCCCCTATTTAATCTGTCAGAATCTCAGATTTGTGAAACATGTACCTTCTTTTTTGTTTTATTCTGATTTTATAAGCACATTTGCATTTCATCTGTGTTAGTGTGCGTGAAACAATTTTTTTCACTTCCTGTCTTTAGCAATGGAGGAGTTCACAGTTCTGAGGGATATGGGTCAGGCAAAGAATAAAACCAGGACCTGGAATGTTAGGAAAGCAAAATTCCAGATGTTCACAGAGTTAGTCAAGAGGACCCCTCTGGGAAACTGCTCTCAGGGACAAGGGAGTAAAGGAAAGCTGGGAGGTCTTTAAGGACATCTTCCACAGAGTGCAAGAGCTAGTGATCTCCAGGTGTAAGAAATCAGGAAAGGAAGACGGGAGACCGGCACAGAAGAGTCAACCTGCTAGTCAAGCTAAAGGGAGAGGAAGAAATGCACAGGCAGAGGAAAGAGGGACAGGTGTCCTGGGAAGGGATGCAGTCCAATTGTGTTGGAATGAGGTCACGAAGCTCAAGGTGAGACTGGAACTGAATTTACCAAGGGACACAAGGAATAATAATAAGGGCTGCTATATGTATGTAAGGCAAGATTTGCCCTTTGTGGAGCCATGTTATCTTTCTTGAATTACCACCCTGTCCTCCATGTTCCTTAGCATAACTTCTAAGAGGATCTGTTCCATGATCCTTCCAGGCAAAAGGCAGGTAGTTCCCTGGGTCCTCCTTTCTACCCTTTTAGAAAACAGGTGCAATGTTTTCCATTTTTTAGTCACTGAGGACTTCACCTTTCACTTATTCATCAATGACATGGACAGTGAGATAGAGTGCACATTCAGCAAATCTGTAGATGACACCAAGTTTAGCGACACAGTTGACATGCCCAAAGGACAGCATGCAATTCAGAGAGACCCGGGCAAGCTCAAAAATGGGCCCATGAGAACCTCATGAGGGTCAACAAGGCCAGTGTAAGGTCTTGCATGTAAACTGGGGTAGTCCCTGATATGCATACAAGACAGGAGATAAAGGGATTGGGATGAAAAGATGGACATGATTTGGGAAGGTGCACTTGCACTCAGAAAGCCAGTCGTACGCTGGACTACATCAAGAGTGGCCACCAGGTCGAGAGATTGCTGCATCCAGTTCTGTCATCCTCCACATAAGAAGGGTGTGGTCCTGTTGGAGTAAGTCCTGAAAAGGTGCACAAAGATAATCAGAAGACTGTGACACCTCTCCTGAGGAAAGGCTGAGAGAGTTGGGGCTGTTCAGCATGGAGAAGAGAAGGTTTTGGGGAGACCTTCTAGCAGCCTAGAATACCTAAAGGAGGCTACATGACAGAGCTAATGGTTTTAAACTAAAAGAAGGTAGATTTGGACTAGATATAGGAAGATATTTTTTTAAATGAAGGTGGTGAGACAGTGGAACAGGTAACCCACGGAACTAGTCGATGCCCCATTCCTAGAATCATTAAAAGCCACGTTGGATGGGGCTTTGTGAGCAACCTGATCCAGCTGAGGATATCCCTGCCTGTGGCAGGGGGGTTGGACCAGATGATTTTTAAAGGTCCCTTCCAATGCAAACTATGCTATGATTCTATTATTTACTTGAAAACTTTAAAGTATTGATATTTTTCATTAATACTTAGAGACATACTATATATTTCAAAGCTTTCTGACCTCAGATATGACAGTGTTTCAAGACCCTATAAAATTTTTTGAAAAAGGACTTTATTGTACTTCAAAACATATTAGCTATTAAGTATAAATGCAATGAACTGGAAAAAAAGAAGAACAAATATTTTCAATTAACTTAAAATATCACCATGTAAAAGGGCTTAGGAAAATCTCATCCTATTGAAAAAGTGGGTTGAAATTAAATTATTTCAGCATTTTTTTCTATTATCATTATAATTCCTGTCTTCAAATGTCATTATCATTGATGTCAACTTATTACAGTTCAGGAGTTATGTTTCTACAGATATCTCTCCATTCAGTTTTAATGTTATGGGAATTCTTGGTACTGTCATAACTGATATCAACAATAGAAAGGTTCAATGAGCTCTATATAAATCTATCTTTGAAGTATGTTTGGCAGGTGAATAATCTAAAGCTTGGATCTTCATTGGTTGAGTTGTATTCTCGCTGTCCATAAATAATGCAGACTTGAACCCAGCTGTGATCAGCAATCAGTGTATTGCACATTTTTTATTTCAAATGACTTACCATGTCTAACTAAATGAAAATATAAGCAAGCAAACATGGTCTTTTCTTGCACTATATTCTCTGTAAAATACTTTGTAAATGACAATTCATTCCCAGCTAACTACACACAGGAAAAAAACCCAAAACTTGATCATTGACATTCATATGCTCCTTTACAGAACAAAAATAAAAAATAAAAAGATAAGAAATAAAAAACAAATTGATTAGAATTATTACGGTGAATAACCAATAATGCTGTTGATTCCTGTAAACATATTTTCAGAGTTGTGTGAATATTTCATACCTGCTATTTGAACACATCAGTACACTGCGCAAAGATTGATCTAAGGGCACTTCAAATTCTTACTTCCCTGCAATATAATAGGAAACACTTGAGGAATTCTATTGGAAACCATCTGGCAGCAAATAAGCAGGAAAAATTAAAAAGCCTATTTTCGGTCCTGAGTCCCCTTTTAGTGTCTGCTCTCTCTTTATGTTGTTCACCCAGCTGCCAAGTGGAACAAAATGTACTGCTGCTATTCTGGGGTTCCAAACAGCATGTTTAGGAGGACAGATAACATAATTCAAGATTCAGCAGCTGAAGTTTTTTGGAAATTTTAAGGTACATAACCCTTTACCTTGTAATAATCTCTCACACCTTGGTCAAAAAAGTATAAAAAAAATTGTTTTGAAATACTAAGTATTTTAGTTCCTGAATAGAATTATTAACATCTTAAAGTAATCTCAAGATCGAAAACACAAGGTCTAATGAGGAAATAAAAAATAAATAAATAATAAAAAAAGACCTAAATAACCCATCATAGCTTTACAGAGGATTTAAAAGAGTAATGAAGTTTGTGACAGAACTGACATTGTTGTTTGATAAGACATCAAGCTTACCCTACAAGAAAATTTAGAAAGAGTATTTTAGGGAAAGAGGCATCTCAGAAGCAGCAAGTCCATATTGTTTTGGAATACTGCAAGTCTGGAAATACATAGTCATTGTTCAGATATTACTTCTATTTTGAGATATACATCTATGCAAGACTCAAACTTATCTTTTTCACCCTCCAAACTTCAGGAAAACTAAGTCTTTCTATTTACATTGCAAAATTTTCCACGAGGAGAAGCAGGTGAGTGTGGATCTTGCAGAACATTCCTGAGTTCTAAGCAAATTATATCAGTACTATGCCTACATTAGTAAACAAGGTCAACTGGGATCCCTCTGAAGGTAGGTAGTACACGATAGAACCAGTCTACATGATTAAACTCTCTCCTGTCCTCCAAGTATAGTGGCCTTGTGCTGACTGTCCATCAAAAGCAGACCTTGGCCAGTGCTATCGAAAGTGGTGCCTTGGCTTTGTATAATGTGAGGTGGCCCAAGCCAAAACCATACCGGCATGTTAAAACAGTATATCTATAGCTAATTGCAATACTTGGTCTGATTTAGTTTTCAAAGTACAGGCTGTGAGTTCACCTGAATCCGAGACAATGAAGCCAGCATCCTGAAAGAATGGGAGAGCTCACAAAATGGATAAGACCAACCATACAAAACCTGGCAAGAAGCCTTCTCAGATTTGTAAGATTTGTCTGGAGTAGCTAAACTGCTTTCAGACTCAAGAGCTATTTCTGTACAAGTCAAGTAAACAGGACTAGGGAACATTCCCAATGATTGGATTGAAATAATAGACTTTCATCAGCCAGATAAACTTCTTGTTCACTCTCTGGGTTTGGATGATCCAGCTTTTTCTGCCTCAGAACAAATGCCTTACTTCTTATGGACACAAGCTAGGCACCAACTTGGCCACTGCAGTTATCAGTCCTCAGATCTCTTTCCTTAGCACCATGGACATAGTCAGTATGACCACAACTGTACAGCATATTTCCCTACCTAATCAAGTCTTCCAGACCTGAACATAGAGCCCACTACAGTGTGTCTGCATCTGTGGCACTGTAAAACTGTTACTTCAATAAATCACCAGTAAATTAGTAATGGTGCTGATTGTGGTTTTTATTCATTTCAGTTTAATATAATAAAGACATTATACATGGCTCTAGGTCGTCTAATATTTAATTATACGCTAAATATGACTAAATTACACCTCATCATCGTTGAATTCAGTTCCCAAAGCAGGCAAGCACCTACTGTCTTTGTGTATCTCCTAAGCACATTCCATTTTCTCCAGAGTAAAAATGCAGATGTTGTAGAAAGTACTCTGACGAAAATCCGAGCATCTAGGAAACACTGCAGACGATGTTCAGATGGGTGCATGCTTTTCCTTTATAATGAGTGGCAGCAAAAGTGCCACAGTCTCTCATGTGGATTGGTCCCAAACCATGTAAGGTTTTATAGACCATAATTAGTACCTTAAATTTCAGTAGGTCATCTAATGCATCAGATTTCCACAGATACCCTGCTGTGTGAGACTCTCCAAATCCTGAATAATTTCAATATCTCTCATTCAGAAGATATTGTACAACCCTCTTATGAAATTACCAAAGTAGAAGAATGATTTGCCTCTGAAATTAAAATTTAGGACAAAAAACTATACAAAAGGAAAGTATTTTATGGCAATTAAACTTGTAAGGGATAGATGATATTTTAATGAGATCACAGGTTTGGCTGTGGTTGAGTTCTCTAGCATTTGACTTTGTACTCTACGCAATTCCAGTTTCAAATGGAAGCATCAGACTATGTGATAGTACATTTGCTTAAATATTAAACCACTTAGAGACTTACATAGTGTGTAAATGTGACATTTTAATTGTCTGATATTATTTATAACTGCTGCTGTATTACTGCAGAACTAGCCTATTCTCATATGTATATAGTAAGTAGACAAAAGGTAGTCGATAAAAGTTGTGAAAGGGAAAATTTTTAGAAGATATTAGAAGAAATTTTCTCACAATGAAAGTAGTCAAATACTGGAATAACTTGCCCAGAGTGGATATGAATTTTCTTATAGAACATTCCTCTGTGAAACCTGGTCTCATATGGCCTTGATTTGGAAAAAGTAGCCGCTAGAGGTCCATTCCAACCTAAAGCAGTCTATGACTCTGTGATTTAATTCTTTTTTAATATTATTTTTACGGGGTTTTTTAATATGACATATATGGAAATTATAAGTGGAAAATCACAATAAATCAGTAGAAGAGAACCAGCAATAAATACATAGTTGTTACTTGTTAAACCTTCCAATAACTTCAAAATATGATGGAGTCACAGCTGGCCATGGGACTATGTTAGATTGACTAAATGACTCGGCAAGGTGGAATCATGAATTATATGAAAGAATATGAATCTAGAAGTAAGGAATGTAAGTCTCTTAGGTAAAGGAGGGTTGTGCTCTGTAACTCAGTTTCTCTGGAAAGGACTCATGATAGCTACATATGTGTCAAATAATAAGGTAATAATGAATTGCAAGGAAAATGATTCTCAGATATACAAACAGTGAACTACCAAATGGAAGCAGAGCTGAAGAGATGTCATTACGAATGAGATATTAATGGAATACAGAACACACTTTTCAAGTAGGATTTTGACAAATTGTAGAGAACTTCAAAAAGAATTACCATAAAAGTTAAAATGAAATTTTCAATCATTTTGGGGGAAGTTTAAATAGAAAACATTTTAATAATTTTTCTCAAAAAATTATTTTAATCAATTTTTCATCTAAAAATCATCATGGCTGGGCTTCGCGAACGAAGATTTGGGAAGGCACTATCCACATTTGCTGCAGGCACGCTGGTGGCTTATGAGGCCAATACGTGACAGACATATCCGATTGCAAAAGGCGCAGCAGAAAGACTCCTTAGATGGTGTATTTTGCAAGATACGGTTCTTTCTGCGTTGCCTTTTTTCCTCGAGAGTGATCCTGCGTGAGTTCTCAAAGGAGACAGCTGCGTTATAGATGGTGTGTCTCCAGGCCTCCCGATTGGAGGCCAGAGTAGACCAGTTATGGTGATCAATATGGCCAAGGCTGAGATGTTGTTTCAGGGAGTCCTTGTATCTTTTCTTCGGGGCTCCTCTCATGCGGCAGCCAGTGGCAAGTTCACCATAGAGCAGGATCTTAGGGAGGCGGTGGTCCTTCATCCTTGAGACGTGCCCTGCCCATCGCAGCTGCGTTCTCAGTAACATGGCCTCAATACTAGTGACAGCTGCTTGCTCTAGTACAGATGTATTGGTCACAAAATCTGACCAGTGGATGTTAAGGATTGTACGGAGGCAGCGCTGATGGAAGCGTTCTAGGAGACGCAGGTGGTGGCGGTAGAGTTCTACCTTAAAGAACAATGTGAGAGGAAGTTTTATGCTGTGGTCTATCATATTTCAATTTTATGACTTTATATGGGTTAAAGCTATATAAATTCGAGTCCTTATATACTTTTCTGCAAAGGAGCAACAGCTGATTGTATACATGAAAACCTACCAAATTTCAGTAAAAATTTCTTTTTAATTTATATGACTCCACTTTCTTCTTGATTGTGTCTTATGTCAGTGCTCTGTGCTTAGGCGAATTTCTTTACATTCTAAGATATGTGAACAATTTGAACAAAACAAAACAAAACAAAGTAAACGTTTCTGTAAGGGAAGACAATAATTTTGATGTAACAATATTTTTTTCTCCATTTATAAGGATTGTTAAAGTGGTTGCTCTTATGCAGACACTGTGCTACAGAATCTTTGAGTGAAGCATCTTTTAATGGGGGCAGCACCCGTGAGAACAGCAATCAGGAGCAGCAATTTCTGTAAACACCTTCAGCACTTAGGTTGCATGTGATTTTAGATTCACTGTAGGATGGCAGAGCTCCAATGGTTTCATTAGTCAGGACTTTGAAACCGGAGCCCATATTTATTTTATTATCTCTGTTTTTTCCGCCTTCAATCAGCATGTCATAAACACTTCATAATCACTTCTGGCTTGTGCAATCCATGAGACACACATGACTGTCTCTATTAACATCCATAAATCCAATATCATCCTGAACTTGAATTCGTTAAACTCATACTTGCATCTAACCCTTGAGCCTTGCACCAATCTTATGGATGTTTAAATAACACTATGTGACTTTACTTTTTTTCCAGCTGATAGCAAAAATTTTGATTTTAGGCATTATGGCAGGTAAGGTGAAAGCAGTAATTCCAGAGAATCTAAAGGTACTAGAGAATATTCCAAAACAATGTTTTTCTTAAGATTCAGTAAATAATTCAAAATTCTCAATATTGCAGAAATATATTTTAATCTCAATTATTGTTATGAGAAAAAGCATATTAACTCAAATAATTGCTGAGATATTATTAAACACTCTTTTAATGCAAAAGATCCTAGGGTCAGATCATTTTGCTTGTTTTATTGCCAACCAGCACAAATCTCCCATAATTTTATTTGCATATTAATTAAAAGAGCATAAGCAAATAGGCAAGCACTTGCCCTGTCCTCCCTCCTCCCCATCTCAACTTTCATATTTTTTGCCATGGGCTCCACTCTGAGGAGCTGATGGGCAGCCCAGGATGGTTTCTGCTGTTTGTACATATCAGGTTTCTTGTTGTTCTGTTTTTAAAGGGTTTTACTGCTTTATCCCTTTGTGTCTTTAACACAGTGTGAGTCAGCCCTTGCCACAGCCTCTTGTGGGGCACTTTCAGCATGGAGTGCCCTCCTAAAAGCATGTCTCTGGTCTGGTTAAAGATTTGGCCTCTAATGGTTCAGTTTCCTTCACTGTTGCTTCATTTACCTCAGGATGGTGCCTACATCCACCTAGAAATAGACAACCCATCTGCACACAGTATCACTCTATCTTTGCCTGAAGGGGATGACCATGGATTTTGAAACAACTGTGTCTGCCAAACGAACCTTTGGCTGTTACTAGTGGGAAACAGAGATCAGCAGCTTCCAGACAAGATGTTGCCCTCCATAAGCTTCGGTGCTAGAGATGCAGTAGGAGTTATAGTAGAAGGAAAAATGGTTACAGCTATTGAGGTAGCTTTGGTTCATGAGCCTGGTTTCCCAGAAAACAGCATATTTAATTGTTTCGCATAGAAGTTGTAAATTTCTGCTAATTTTAAACATTTTCAAAACTTTATATTGAGTCATTATAATAATGGAAACCCTTAGAAAAATATGAATGTACTGTGTTAAGTATTGAGATACTTCTTCATTGTCCAAGCTATGGATCCTTTAATTCTGCTTTGTATTCCTCTGAAACCAGTCCATTATGTTAATATTTCATACCTACATACCTTGCAACCATGGTAGCTGTTGGCTGATCTAGATGGAATATTTCCTTCTGCCAAAGTCATATAAGCAATATATTTGTTAGTGAAGTCAGACAATTCCCTTGTCACGCAGTGCTTTTGACATGAAAGCCCAGAAGAACAACAAAATCTGTTCCAGTGTCCAGGGACATTTCATTATGTTAGGTTTCAGGCAGTGGACAATGTTATTTCCTAAATCTTGAGGAAGTTATGTTAGGAAGAATAAATTTGAGAGAAACCTTCTTCTTTATGTTGAGTAGGAAGAATATAGCATACAAAATAAATGGTCCAAAAGACATGTAGGGCAGGAATCTCATGTTCTCTAAAACATCTGCCAGAAGCTCCATAAATGTCTCAACAAATCAAACCCAGTTCCGTACATGAAAAGAAAGGCACTGATCAGCATTTTGAACAAATTAAAGGGATATATTTTTTTTTTTCTCTAGAGAAGATTACTAAAAGCAGACTGTGGGGACCAAAGTCTTGACTCAATGAAACCTGCTCTTTGGAAAGAGAATTCGGCTGAAATTTATTAGAGGTAAAACTAGTTATTAAATTGCACATGTACTCTTGCTATATACCTTCAGCTTTTAGACCTGATGACTGTTGCTGATGCTGCTCTTTGCTTAGGCTCTAATACATCAGTGTTATGCCTAGGGGCTGTTTTGACAATGAGGAAAAGAGATGACTTCTAAAAATTGCGAAAGTTGCTTATTCTGCTCAGGAGAAGGTAAAACACAGGAAGCCTAGCCACCTCTGCATTCTCTCCAATTTTAATCATCCAGAACTCAATAGCATTTAGAGCTTATTTCTCATTTTAAAAGGGATCCAAATAGTAATCTCAAACCTATAATATTAACTGTTCCCATCTTGTATAATAGACTATGTGGCCTGTTACGATTACATCCAACAAGGACGGTAGGAGGTTTGTGTTACATGGTCCTGTGCTTGCACACAACAGCAGGAAGTAAGACTCTCAACCTTCTTTCTGGGATGCACCTTCAAATATCCTCCCCTAATTGTATTATTTTTCCACTACATGTATTCAGACATAGGATATACTTTCCATGAATGTTCTTTAAAATATTTTCAGAATTCTCTGTTTTGCTGATAAGCAGCATTTCTGAAGAGACCCTAGCACTGTGAAAAGAGTTGAAATAAGATTGCTACTATACATTATTAACCTGCTTATGCATGGAATGTGTACTGTGGACTGGAATTTAAAGAGATCACACAGAAGTAATCTGCGGAAGTAAGGTCTTCCTTCTAAGCAAGTCATCTAGTTTCCACTTCACCAAAATTCCTATTTCACCTGATTCTGCAAGTCTATAATGTAGCTTTCTCAACTGTGTAGAACACCATAACCTTCCAGTGTACTTATATGGAAAGAAATATTCATTCCCCTTACTTGTGTCTCCACTTTAGTGTTTGACAAATCACCTGAAGAAACATCCATTTATTCCTTTTGTCTACATAGAAAGCCTAGTGGAAAGTAGACATGTATGTATAACAGCAAGATTTGCATTAGGAAATATGAATCCAGCTTCTAAGCTCCCCCCAGGTTCAGTGATGAGAATTACATGCATCCAGAAGGTGATTAATGTGGATATATACTTTTCCATAGTACAGTGTATTCTCTTAAGTGTCTTTCTCCATTACATAAACAAACATGTAAAAGTATAGATGAAAACGTAGGGTTAAAGTTAGATGAGATGAAAACCACTTATGCGGTTATTTTCTAGTTCTTCTGGAACACATCTTCATCATATTCACAAGTGTGATGAACTTAAATATATTGTCTGTTTGCTGCCATATCAGTTTTGAAATCCTTGTCTCAAAGTAACAGCAGAGAGAGATTGAAGAAAAAGCAATCCTTTTTCTAGATTGTGATGCAGTGTAAACCAGGAAAGACTAGAGTTTGACTTGATTGTGTATATATGGCATGACTCCAAGTACAGACTCAAGGTAAATTCGCACAGAAGAATTCTCCCAGCACACTGAATTATGACTTAGAGAGTCCTAATAGAGAGATTACAAATCATACCTCTAAGTTATGGTAGATTTTCATGTTTAGAGATAGTATTCATGCCATATTTTTCCTTTTTCTATAAAGTTTGAGTGGCTACCACTGTAAAATCCACAAATCTTGAGAATAAGAACACTTTCTTTCATTCCCTTCCATCACAACCAGTAAGAAAGATCATGCAGACCAATTTTAGTTCTTGATGACAGCTGTGAAATCTTGCTGAATGCTCTGAGGTGTAACTATGGAAATCATTTGGCATGTAGGATCTTATTTTTTATTTTTAAACTTTTTTACACCTCCCTCTGAAATTGCCATCTCCTGGCTCCTGTTAGGCAGAGGATATGAAATTTTTCTAACCTATCATTTCATATCAGTAGAAATGATGATTGATAAGAAAACAGCACACTGTCCATTAGAACCAAACTGAATTTGCAAGGATGCTAGTGAGATTATATAGTTATGCATCCACATGTGTTTAGAGAAATACATATACTTTTGAAATAACCTATGCAACATAAATCAATGAACTTAAGGTTTCTGTGCAATTTAAATTAAAGCTCAGGATGAGATACATTTTATGTAGAAGAATGCTTTTTTACTCTCTTCTACACAGAGTGTGGTAGACAAGGTGGATGCATTTATACAGGGAAATTAAAAGGCTCAACATTAAAAACTAGGTAATTGACTGGTGATCTTTTTCATCCCTTTGTTAGCCTGCTCTCTCACACCCGTTTGCTTTGTCAAATAGTGCCCAATGGATAATACATGACAGACCTCATTCCCAAAGGACAATTGGACACAGTTACTCTTCTTTGGGAGGACAGAGGCAGGAGCTTTGTGAACACGCGATTGGCCATTCAACAGTCTCACACCTACAGAGTTGACTCTGTCATGTGTTATTCAGTAATATGGATGTATCCAGATGGAGCCAGGCTGTGACACTTGGCAGCAGCAGAAGCCAGAGGCAAGAGGACTGAAGTTTGAAGTGGAAGTAGCATTTCTGCAAAGATCTCTGCTAACACCAGGCAGCAGATTCATTTTTATATCAGAATCATAGAATCACGGATTCATAGAATGTTCTGGGTTGGAAGAGACCTAAAAGATCATTTAGTTCCAACCCATCTACCATGGGCAGGGACACCTTCCACTAGACCAGATTGTTAAGAGCCCCATTCAACCTGACCTTAAACACAGAACATCCACAGTTTCTGTTCCAGTGCTTCACCACCCTCAAAGTAAAGAATTTTTTCCTGTTATCTAATCTAAACCTGCTCTCCTTCCCCTTTTTCTGTCACTACATGCTCTGGTAAACACCTTCTCTCCATGTTTCTTGTAGGCTCCTTTCAGGTACTGGAAAGCCACAATTAGTTCCCCTGAAGCAAACTTGCTAGCGCCATTTAGCACTGTTTCTCTTCAGGAAGCATTGAGAAGAGGGCAAAAGAGGCTATAACTCAGTTGTTCTTTCCACCTGGGACCATTTACAGCTGAGACTTTGAGTCACAGGTAAAAGATTTTCTCAGTACTAGTGTATCTAAGACTTCAACCATGACAGTGTGCAGAAAATCAAAATACAAGTCGCTAAGCTCAGGATTTTTTGACAACAATATTTGTTTGTGAAGTGCTTCAGGTTTGTGTTTACATTATAAGTTTCCATACTGTCTTTGACGCACAATAAGACAGAAGGGATATAGGATATTTAGGAACAAAAAGGTGATGAAGAGGAACTAGGGGACATTGATCCTAACGAACTTTTAAAGAAGCACAGAGGGCTTAAATATGTACTTTTATTTAGGGGGGGAAGAAGGTTTTAAGAGCATGAATATTAAAAAACAACATTTATAAACTATTAAAATAAGTACAGGATGTTTTCTTCCCAACCTAATTTTCTGCAACACCACAAGCTCAGTTGCTAAGTAATTAACAGAGCCAAAGAAAGAAAGAGAGAAAAAAAGAGAATCCTTTTTCTAAATTCTCTTTAAGTAGCACATATGGATATTAGATGGCAGCAGATCCAGTTATAATTGTTGTTCTAGTATAATGTAACTCACGCAGAAGGGAGCACCATGTAACTGTTATACAGTGAATTTGGATCTGAATGGCTTTATCTCACAATGCACATCTCCATTTATCTTGGTCTTTGTCTAAGATTCACATT
The DNA here is from genome assembly GCF_009829145.1 of Chiroxiphia lanceolata. NCBI lineage: Eukaryota > Metazoa > Chordata > Aves > Passeriformes > Pipridae > Chiroxiphia > Chiroxiphia lanceolata. The sequence continues at coordinate 77,768,629 of NC_045638.1, read as the reverse complement.
GTTCTAAAGGAGAAAATTACTACCCTGCTCCATGTTGTCGTGGTATTTAGACTTGACCTCTAGTTTGGCCTGAGAACTCCTGAGTACCAGCTTTCCTAATCAGGTCAACAGAGTGCCTCCTCAGGTCAGTGGGATTCACCTCACTGCTTTGTCTGCAGTTACAGGACAATTCAGTGATGAACTCAGGGATGAAATTCAGCCACTTCTTTCTCATTAGGATACTCTGAGCAGTTTCTTCTAAAAAACTACTTTAATTTGTAAGCAGAGACAACACAGAAGCAAATAGCTAGTCTTTGTGGCTGTCTGCATTCAGAGATATAACAAAAAAGTATCCTGATAGCAAAACCAACATTTAATATTTCAAATGAATGAGATATACTCTTCAGTATAAAAAAGATATTTAGATTTCAGCCTTGTTCAAGTCCTTCATTGAAAGGCACCCATCCATCCTACTGTAAAATTGAGTAAGTCATTTATTATTACTGTAGTGAAACTGTTAGATCTTTAATTTCATCAGAATTACTAGGTTGCAGATATCTGACTACTTAATGACCTTGTATTTACTGAGAAAAGAAGTCCGCTGCTGAAATGACAGAGATGTAATGGCATGAATTCACTGTGGATAACAGAGCTATAGAAGAGCTTACCATATAATGTATGACTCAGATCTGACTACTTTTTGACATTCAACAGTAACACTACTAAACTATCACTTAGATATCAACAATTAATCACAAGTGACATAATGTTTTTAAGGGGGAAAACATTTCACTTCTCTGTGTGTTTTGCCTCAACACTGTGCAGGAAATAAGGAACAAAAAAAGAGTACCAGTTAAATAGCACCATTCTGCCTCATTCAGAATAAGTAGAGAGACATCAGCCAGTGCCAAAGTATAATGGTAAAAAAAAAGGCGAAGGCGAAGACGAAGGAGAAGGAGAAGGTGAAGGAGAAGGAGGAGTGGAACTGAATTTGTAATCAGAGTACCTTCCTTCTCCAGCCTCATATACACCCTTAAGTAGTTTAAACTAATAGCATTATAAGAATTGGTTAATTTGTTAAATATCAAATATTTTTAAACTTTCTCTCTTTTAGGACCAGATGACTTCCAAAATGTAGGCTGTGCCAAGCCACTCATATCCTGAAAGTTTCTTTATATCCAATAAAGCCTATGCAACACAAATGTGGAAAATCAGAATGGTATGCTTTACTTATCACTCCTCGATTTTCTTTTGAGACAAATAAAAGTTCTATGTTCATTTATGCTTGTATAGATCTTCCTCTTTAAGGGAAAAGCACATGAAAATTCAGTGCCATAATGCTCCTTGTGTTCTAGGTAAATGTCTTTAAACACTGAGTGATGGGAAACAGAGATATTTCAAAAGATGCTCAGGGGAGCCATAGAAGTCTGTGGGTAATCCAGGTAATTCAGATCTACACACATTATATTTTGTTTGAAAGACCATCTATTTATGTCCATTTCTATTGCCCTACTCATCCATTTTACTCTTCCTTTCAGAAGAAGCTGAAAAAAAGAGTAAAACCTAAGGCATGAAATTAACAGCCCAGTTGCCCAATCTGTCAACCATACTTCAGCAACTGGCCATGAATATCAACAGTTATGAACCAGGAGCCTGATCCAGGAGCAATTAGTCATAAACCCCATTAGTCTCAAGAGAAATCTGACATAGAAAGATAAAAAAAAAAAAAAAAGAAATCTAGCCACTGACTTTAGCACTAGCCCAGGCAAGAAAAATGCCTAGTATTTCTAGTATTTCCAGTTGTAAAGACAGCCAGTGGTACAGACAGTACTTTTAAATACAGATGCATGTGAAAAGGAGCTACTTATATTTTGTTTGAGAAAAGGAGTGAAGGAGTAAAGATAGGTTTTGAGAACCAAACAAGGGAATAAAGGAAATGTAGTGGGTGTAAGCAATATTAATTTGCAAAGTTTGGGGGTTTATACTTAATGTTGAGAAAATAAAGTAAACCTCAGTAAAGGACGGGTCAGATGTTCAGGGGTCATACACTATTTTTTTTTCCGTATGAAATTCACAAATTAGATGGTATAAGCAATTATTAAGGGTACCAATCTGGAAGCTGCAGGATGCAGAAGCACTTTTCTTTTCCAACCCAAAAAGAAAATTTATTGAAGTGAATCACTGCAACCTGTTTCATCTGTGGGCAAATGTTGATGTTTTAATGGCAACCCCTTCAGACAGAAAAGGAAGGGGCTTATAAACCTTGTAATATATGAGTAATATCCTGCAGAAGTAATCTAAAGCACCAAATATGTTTTCTCTACATTATGCAGTGTGTTTTGATTTACAAATTCTTTTTGCTGACTTCAATAACTTATGTCCAGTGTAAATAATTACAATAGGTTCTCTTATGCCATTGATGCATGGATATTCTGTCAACTGCATGGTTATTCTGTCTGTATGCTTTGAGCTTACTATCTTTCAATTTTTTAAATGCAACTTGTTGAAAACAAATGGTTTGTTGTCTCAGGGAAAGATTGCCAGTACTCATTTGAAACCATCTTTGAAAACATTATCAAGTATTACTTCTCTTGATACCGTGGGACATATTTGTAGGTGTAAATTCTGGGCCTGCCTGCTGCCTGTTGATAAGCTAGATACCACATATACTTTGTGACTATGTCAGTATTTGCCACGAGCAAAACGATGTTCATCCTCTGGCTCTTATGGGTTGTAATGTGAAGTGAGAGCAGAGATAACACAGGAAGGCATTGTATAGTGTTAAGGTCATGGAGTCTGAATAAATATTAGCTCAGGCCCACTGGAATTTCATTTAATGTTTTTCTAATCTCTTTCCTTTCTTTTGGGATTTCAGATGTTCATACACATGTGAATTATGAAATGTCAGCTGAAAACAGAGCTTACATTCTTAAACGTTACAGATGCAGAATAACAAAATAGAAATATAAGAGAACATTAGAAGGTGTAAATTACCAAGTGTAAATTTTGTCAATTTATTATGAGGCATCATACTTAATATTATTAGTCTGCTGATACAAAGAGATATCTTGAACAACTTTGCCTTCCTCTCTGAAGTCCCCTGGAGAGCAGCCTTTTTCAGCAGAAGGTCAGGAAGGAAAGTACGGCCTTTAGCTTCCTGCTAATTTTAAATAAAGTGGAAATGGCATCTGGCCTGAATATGAAGCATGCTCCAAAAGATGTTCTTAGCAAAGTAAAGGGGTGAGTCTAGCTTATTCTTCAGCCACATAAAGGAAATCTTCAAAAAAAAATAGAAAAATGTTTAGCTAAGAAGGAAGTAGATGACCACATAACCTCACTGTTCCTTCAGGACTGCTCATTTGGAGAGTACGTTGAGAGTAATAAGGACTATGTACAGACAAGAGGAGTTTCAATCTTCTATTGCTTCTTTCCCACCATTCTAAATAGTATTGTTCAGAGATGGAAAGTGCTTCAGCCTTGGCCCTTAGCAAAAATAAATTCCTTCCTCTTTCCAGGAAAAATAAAAACCCAAAGTAACAACCTGGACATTTTCAGCTCCCCTCTACATGACAAATTTCCACAACTGTAATGCAGTATGGGGTAGAATAAGTTCTAGCAACTTGTCAAGATTTCTAAGGAGGAGGAAGGGAGAGTCTGTGCATCAGATGGGAACTGTGATAGATATATATGCAACTGAAAAAAAGAGTAGAAGGAGGGAATGAGACAAATCTCCTTAAGAGCACAAGACATTGAATTTTCAGCTTCTGCTCCACTTTTTTACTGCTGACACAGATAATCTTTCCTTTCCTGTGATATGGAGACATTTCTCTGCCTTAATCATAACCTCCTCTGCAACTGTAGTCTCTCAAGTATAAGCAGATTGAGGCTCCAGAGTCCAAAAGGGGAAATATTTAAAAGTGAGGGTTTGTATGCAATTTCAGATATAACTTTATTTCTGTGGGCAGTATTGTTAAAATTTAGATAGCACTGCCCAGAATTTGGTAGTCATTGTGTGCCAAAAGCCCTCTGTATTGCAACTACATCAAATTTCAATTTTACACTGAAGATCATGGGTTGTTTGCAGAAAAAGACTGAACTGGTAATAAGAAACTATTCACTTTATTTACAAATCCATAAATATGTGATCTTTTCTCCCTTCCAACTGTATTTCAAATAGCAAGATGGAATAACAGTATACCCTTTGGAACCTTTCTTCACTCAAGTACATGTAATCATTACTGTCAGCCCATCAAGCTCCAGGTGAACATAGATTCTATATAAACTCTTTCAAGTCACATTTGATTAGACCCTTTTCTGTATGAGTTTGACGCAGTTTATTATGTCTTATCACTGCTTCTGTGGTGGACTTCCCTAGAATAACTTCTGTACCATAACTGACAAACGAAATCTGACTGCGCTACAGTGAATGTAATGCTGAAAGTCCCCTGCTAAATATGGTAAATGAAAAGTGTATCCTGTCAAACACTCTTAATTGAACAGAAACTTTATTTGGAGTAATATCAAGCAAAAACATGTAACACTTACCAGGCAGGAGAAGATAGAAAGTAAACTGTATTCCAGGTGGAGGTGGCAGAGAATCGATGGCAAGACAAAGGAATGTGGTAACAGAAAGGAACATAGCCACTAATAAATAATGAGAAATGCTTATGGATTTCACCAGCTTTATGGTACAGAATGCAATTAAAAGAAAAAATTAATTATAAAAAAATAAAACCAGTAATAAAACCATGGTTGAAACTTTTAAAAGTTTATTTAAGAATGCAAATAATCACAATGATTATGAGACACAGACAGAAGCTTTAGGTGCCTTTATGTGCTTTCTCTGTTGTGAGTAGTTTTTGGAAAACTAATACCATGACAGATTTTGCCTCTTTCAGTGGTTTTCTTGCTATTTTTCCCTCTCCTCTCAAAATACATACATACAGAGAGGTAAAACACTGCCTATAATGCATGACTGAGGCACTTCTTCTCAGCAGTGAACATCTTTGTATCTTCTCTTTTAGACTGTAAAACAACAAAAAAAAAAGTGCATTTTTATTCCATTTATCTCCTTCAGTGGCCAGTTCTGAATTAAAATAATCTTAATGTGTCTATGAATAGAAAAGTCAAAGGCAGATTCTGCTGGCATGTGATCAAACGCTGCTTCTTCTCTGTGCCTCACAGGGAGTTGTTTATCATAGTTTTTAAAAGTTCTTCCTGTTTCTGTTCATTTGCCTAAATTTCAATAAAATGCTGTTTTAAACCTATAAGACAACTTCAGTTGGTGTGGAAAATAATACAAGAAAAATGAAGATTCAGTGCTCTTCTCTGAGTCACATACAGGAGCCAGGAGATGAAGTTCAAGGTCTGACTTACTCCACAAGCTCCTACAAGTTACGCAAATTTCTTGCCCTTGGAACCCTTTCAAGTCAGTATTTCTAGGTGACAGTGTAATAAACAGGGCTGTGCCTCATTACTCTGCACTGGTAAGCCTCTGCATTTGATAAGCCTTCTTCAAAAATTTGGCATTCAGAATTCCACCCTTGTACATGCTGTCCTGGTCACACTATCAAGAGCTAACAAAAAGGACTGCCAATTTGACCAAGGAGAAATTCTGTAGTACCTTCCATCTCTGGGAGGATTTCACATGAATATATCCAGAACATTTGAAATTAGTAGTTGCCAGGATTGCCCAGTAGATTTGCAAATGTGCCTGAAAGCAGTGCCTTGTACTTACTACTGTTAGGTACTCTTGTCTTGAAAACTCAAATTTCATAAACCTCTTTCCAGAGAGTTCGTGTCTGAGCCTGTAATAATACATGACATGTCTCCTCAGGGATGCTGAATAACTCACCATCAAACAGAGAGAGATCAGTCTTTCAACCACAAGGATCTGACCGATGAGCCTGGAAGAACAGCATTGAGGCTTTATTTCAACCTGTCAATAAGCCATTCCACTATTCATAAGCTAAACCTTTTTGAAACAATTTATGGGAATGGACAACAAAAGGAAGATCAGGTATGAAGAACAGACTGCCAGGGAAGGGCAAGGGCCAGCTTCTCCCTAAGGGACAGGGAGCCAGAAGCCAAGCACAAGACAAGGCCTG